>NC_139819.1:17241183-17846183 GCF_963457635.1 Microchirus variegatus
TATTTGGATGCTGGTGGTGTCACTGACTACTAGAGTTTCCTAAATGCAGCAGAGATGGAAAAAAAACAGGTTAAAAAGACTTCAAATGCATATAGCTTGATGCACTGTGCGAAATACAGGGGGGTCTGTGGTGGCTAGACCCCCTTGATTAACACTCGAGACCCCCTGAAAGCCTCAAAGGCAAAATTTGAGCGGGGTCTAAACTAGGGCTGGAAGATTAATTGAATTTTATTCATGATTTCGATTTTGGCTTCTCACGATCATAAAAACATTATAATCGAAGAAAAACAATTCATGTGCCGCACGGTGTGGCGTGTATGTAAATTCCTACGCTAGAAAAACACCTTGAATGCACCCGTGTTACGTGCAGCTGCAGCAAGCGAGTGACGTGTGTGGATCAATAATATGAGGAGCGAGCGATTGAAAACACGGCAGAAAGGAAGCCTTTGATTGAGAAGAAAGGTGGGACAATATCGGTTACCTGGAAACAATTTGGCTTCAATTTGACGGACGTTGAGCAAAAGGAAATTGTTTGCAAAGTTTCTGGCGCTGTCGTGTCTGCTCCTCAAGGAAACACGACCAACTTATTCACTTAAAGTTCAGTCATAAAGTGGTCTATGACCAGGCGATAAAGCTCGTCAGTCAGAACCACAGCAACACAGTCCTCTATTAAGGACACGCTTTACAATGCCGTCCCATAACCCACCACGTCCACAGACATCAAGAGATAACAGAGGCTATTAGTGTGTTTTGCATGTTGTAAATTTTTGCATGTTGTGCAGCAGTGCAAGTAGATATAAATATAGTAAATATGTTTGCCATAATCATCCAGCCCTAGTTTAATCGTGTTACAGTGTAATATAAAAACGTGTTTTTTTTGTATTGTATTATTGTATTTTGTATTTTTAATGGTGAATGAATTGCTTTCCAAATGGCGCTGTGGAAAAGGCCCACACAAGCCCACATCTGACAGGGAAAATAGCCAATACTGGGAGATGGGACCCCCCCCCAATTATTAATGGGTATTTCGCACACTGGCTTGATGTATAATGCACACAAGCAACTGACAGAGAGACAGGCGGACCATATAATATATGAAGTATTTCTTTGTGTGTGTGTAGTTTTAACCTGCTGTACAGCAGCTGACTCTGCAATAGCATCCGTCACTGCTGCAACGCTGTCTGTGACGACAAAGTCATCAACCATCGTGTCAGCAGCTTCTGTGATGGCAGCCACCTAAAGAGGAAAATGTTCCACCCAATTAACATATTACATACATATATATATGTGTGTGTATATGTGTGTAAATAACTCTTGAATACAAACCTCAGTTTTTTCCACTATGACTTCAGTGACTTGAGTTTCAGGTGTTTCCACAGGAACCTCGGGGACAGTGGTCATCACCTGGTGCCACAAAAACAGGTACTGTCATTTCATTATTTTAATTTGAAAGAAAATGGATACAGTTCCAAATAATATGCGGGGGGGGGGGGACAGGAGCCTCCTGATGTGACCAAAACACATACAGATCACAGTGATTCTTTAGACTTTGCTATTAAATTTAACACATTTAAGCCACATGCTGAAAAAACACAAAACACAAACAAGACCAAAGAGGTGAGACATTTGTTTTCAAGAATAGTGGCACCTCTGTGACTGTCACGGGCTCTGCCACGACTTCTTCTTCCAACACTTCTGCTTCATCCTCTTCCTCAGGACTGATAATGGCTTCAGTCTGCTGTTCTGGCTCAAGAATCTCCACCTCCTCCACCTTCTCCTCTGTCGTCTCCACCTTCTCTGTTTCTGAAGTAGCCTCTGCTTCAGCTGACTCCTGGTCACAGGCATGTTCTTCTTCCACCATGGGTTCTTCCACCTTCACCGTAGTGACCGGCAGGTCTACGTCCGCCAACACCTCAGTCTCTGGCTCACAGACATCATGCGTCTGCACGTGCAAAACCAAACACAACACACATTAACAAACCATGCAACATGCATCTTCCTGGACTGTATTAACATCCATGGTCTATACTACTGTATCTAGAACACTGAGGCGTGCAGTCTTAAAGGAAAGCTCAGTAATTACCTGTTCAGGTTCTGTGGTTACGACTGTAGCATCGACAGACTGGACCTGGAAAACAAAAAAAGAGTGTTTAGCTAATTGTATTTATTTATTTATTTATGACAATGCACCAAGTGCATGTTCAAAATCCATGTACAGTGCTTGTTTTGGTGTGGTTTACATTTAAATTAATTAAGATTGTGTGCTTAAAAAAAAATGAAAGCTACTTTGAAAAAGAGTCAGTGAAAGCAGAAGAAAAATTAACTGGATGCAGATTCAGAGAATATTTTTATTCATGTGTGAAAGTCTTAAACATGAGATTTGACGTTTGTGACTTTTATTCATCGGTTCGGTTTTTTGGGGGTTTTTTTAACGACGCCTGACAAGACAGACAGGACTTCAAGGACCAGTCAGATTTCAGTTGGGGGCCTCACCCTAACCCTCTGGCTCCACCTTTGTGCTGATTCCTTTTAACAACATTTTCCTCTAGGCAATTTCGTACACTGAGCACATGGTTTATAATATTTTTCAGCATTTAGATGACTTCGAAACATCATAAAGGATGAACAGAAGGCTCTCCTGTCCACTCTGTCGTCAAAAAAGCCAAATTGTGATGTGAAAAAAAAAACAGAGAAAAGTCTGTTTGTTTTAGAAGGTGTGAAGCTGAAGTCACACAAGCCCAAAGCACTTTCCATTGAAATGGTTTGTCAGAGTGGAAACTCTGAGCTGCTCTTGTTTTTCCTGATGCTGTTGCTTTGTGTGCATGCGTGTGCGTGTGTGTGTGTTTGACCCTCTGAGAAATAAGTATTACCAGAAAGGTTTAGATTCTCTGTGAATACATTCTACTGTGCTTTTTGTAAAAGGGTGAGTGTGGTTATTGCTTAAGTGGTGTACGACCAGAGGCGATTCTGGAGTCTGTAGGGGCCCTAAGCAAAAATTCCCAGGGGGCCCTTCCAACCAGTGTTCATCACCATGTTACAAATAATCTGACACCAATGAAAAATGTATGAGTTCAAAATGTTTTTTGTTTTTTTTCAAAATGAATGAAACAACATGGAAAAACGTTGTAATTAAAAAGTATGTGAAAATATAAATGTAAAGAACAATAAAATACTGTAAATAGCTTTTAAAAACTACATAAACTTAGTAAAAAATACATTACACCGTAAAGAACTCACATTATAAAATAATATAAATATATAGAACAATAAAATACTGTAAATAACTGAACAAAAACATATATAAACTGAGTAAAAAAGATATGCATTACACTGTAAATAATCCTCTTCATTTTCCAACATGCAGAATGATAACTTCACACAGGTTAATGTGAGGTGGGGCCCCTTTAGGGAGGTTTCCTACTGAGATGTCATTGCAAATCGCCCATTGTTGTTTAAGGGGGACGAGGAGGCAGCTGGTCCCTGCACATTTCAGTAAAAACAGCCCTCAGGCTCCGAGTGTCGGGGGGCCCCCTATCGGCTCGGGGCCCCAAGCAGTTGCCTGCCTTGCCTGTTCACAAGCTGCGCCTCTGTGTACGACATATAATTTCCCTAAAGTTTAATTCATTATCAAGGAAACAGTTTTTGTGTGTTTCTTTGAAGAAAAAGTATGTTGTTCCCCCGTGGATCACCTTTAAAAGGCACGTAAAGCTCGCCTCTGTGGTGATAATGTTCAAAATTGAAGAAAGTCCCAATGAAAGTGGGATTTGAGTTATGCTTCATTTATTCACATCTGTGTTATCTGCCTCTGGCTTCATTGAACTGCCTGAACAGGTTGAGGGGGACAAAAAGGGAAAGAGTTTGTGTCTACATGTGTGTACTTTTACCATTTTGAGCATAGACTTTATGTTTTGGGGACAGAATTTGCATCATTAATACGTTTACATGGTCAACCTTTTTTCATTCCATATCAAAACAATCACTTTTAATGTAAAATTAGGTGAAATATCATCATAAATATTATTATTTCCATGTCATTCCTCAAAAAGTTGGCTTTTTTTTTTACTTCACCGGCCCCTTACTGACCAAACTAGACACTCTACTGTAGCCAATCCATTAGTCAAAGCTGTATTTAGGATTGGGGATAAGTTTTGGACATGCATTATATCAATAAGTGGAAGTAGGACCAAACTGCATGTTTGTAAAATGCAGGTTTGTTTTACCTCAGCCTCAGACGCTTCTGCCACCGGAGCCTCAGCTGAGAGTGTGACCTGTAACAGAGAGGGGGAGCATTTATTCACAAGTCAACAAAACTTTCACAAACATACGCAAGCTTTTGTTGTAATATAACAGAATAGTTGTTATAGTAGTTAATATACATTAACAGGCATTTACTAGCCATTATTTTCTCCCATTAGCTCCTTACACACTGTACATGTGCCCATTTTAAACCGACATATACTGTGACACAGGTGTAAATTATACTTACACATAACTTTTATAGTTGTGTCTCTGTTATCTGTCTGTTCTTAGCTGTAATTAAACCCAAGTATTTCTGATTCTATTACCACGCTGCTGTTTTCTGACCTTTTAAAGGCTGAGGGGGAGGGGAGGTGCACACACAGCTGTCCTACAATGTGCCCATAGCAAAAAAAATAAATAAATTGCAGCTCAGCATTTAACAGGTAAAGAAAAAAGCAGTGAGTGTTTGGAGGAAACTGGACTGGAAGTCTCAACGAGTAAATGCACATTCTTCCTGAGCGGGGGAGGGACACCATGCATCTTACACTTTTTCCGACCAAATTCCTTCTGAGGAGCAGTTTCTCCCTCATTCTCCCCCCTTTGTATAAACCCCATCAGAAAACTGCAGAACGCTAAAAATCAAACCAATGAATACACACCACAATTTAAGAAATTCTGTCTTCTGCAGTCGAGCATGCTGCATGTAATTTGGTATGGATGAGGATTTGAATTTCTGAATGTCTTTGTTTAAGACTGTGCGTGAAGGGGGGAGGGGGTTTGAGCCACAGTGAGGCACATGTATGTTCTAAGTAGTAGTCAAACATTAGAAACCTGTTTCGTGTGTCACATGGAGTCGTGTGCATACATCAAGTCCTAAAGCAGCGTTTAAAAATGTCATCTACATAATTATAGTTTAGAGCAGAGACTTGTACTAACACTGCTATGTTACTTGACCGTCCCGTGTGCTACTGGGAGGTGAGGAATGAACTTCTGCAGGTTTGTTAAAAAAACGTTTGCGCAAAAGCCAAAGTGCACATGCAACCATAGAGGAAAAGGGCTAACATACATTATATAATCCAGCTATAGACCTGGAGGTATGTATAGGGGAGTGGGGGGGGGAGGAGGTACACAGTACACTATAGGCCTTCCTGTGTAAAGCTACGCACACACATGCGGCTGCATACAGTCGACACACCCCCCTCCAGCTTGTCCTAGCAGGAGAACACTTTGTACCAAACTGATCGACACACACAGAGAACCAACGAAAGGACCAAGTCAGCACAAACCAAAACTGATCTTGAAACAGCTCATACAAAGAGAAACACGTGGTGTAAGAAGACACTCTGGACTCTTTGTTCCAACCGACTGAATGCACACACATGCAGTATAAATAGACTATGACAATCAGTGAAGATGGAAGAGACCACAGACCAACTCATGATTCATTTCACGGTTGATCAAATAATTGTATGATGAAACTGTTGATTAGTTATCCCTAGACCTTTAAATAGTAATACCCTCAAATGCTTTGCCATAGCAAACTTCCCAAGATTTACTTTCCAGATACCAAAATACAAATAAATACTACTAAAATTCAGATTTCTGCATCCACAATCTCTCCACAGTGAATGCCAGAGGTGAAAAATGTTCACGAACATGCTGTATGTTCGCAGATCTCTTTGCTCTCTTAAGATTTCGATCATTTTAAAACACAAAAGCCAATCTAAAAAGGCTCAAACTGTGGTCACTGTGTCTTTGTTGAGGTATGCACTGTTGATCTAGGCAATAACATATGTATGTATAAAGACTCCTGAAAAGGATCTGGTCAATCTCTCCTGCTGTTAGCTAAATGGAACATGCTGTTCCCTCTGCCTCGCACCCTCCCCCCAGTTCCACCCCCTTCTCACTTTTAGCACTGAGTCATGGCACAAAGGCTACTGTTTGATCAAATAGCACTTAAAGAAAAACTAACTAATGAATACAAAGACATATGCAACCTGGAAACTAATTATGCAAATGTGCAAACAATGACCAGTACACTGGAGGAAAGTCTGTCAGCCATCTACACTATATGGATGCATTTCAAACGAAAAAATAAAAATTCAGGGTAACTTCTAAAACAATCAGTCAAGTCAAATGTGATTTGTTTAGCCCATACTCAGAAGATAACAACGACAAATCAACACTTAAAATGTGTTGACAATGAACACAAAAATGTTCATATCTCACTCCAACACACCAACCTGTATTAAAAAAATAAATCTCTCTTACCTCAGTCACTGCTTCTGTTACAACTGGTTCTTCTGGACTGATGACTGGTTCTTCTTTGGTGACAACTGGTTCTTCTTTGGTGACAACTGGTTCTTCTTTGGTGACAACTGGTTCTTCTGGACTGATGACTGGTTCTTCTTTGGTGACAACTGGTTCTTCTTTGGTGACAACTGGTTCTTCTTTGGTGACAACTGGTTCTTCTTTGGTGACAACTGGTTCTTCTGGACTGATGACTGGTTCTTCTTCTGTGACAACTGGTTCTTCTTCGGTGACAACTGGTTCTTCTTTGGTGACAACTGGTTCTTCTGGACTGATGACTGGTTCTTCTTCGGTGACAACTGGTTCTTCTTCTGTGACAACTGGTTCTTCTTTGGTGACAACTGGTTCTTCTGGACTGATGACTGGTTCTTCCCTGGTGACAACTGGTTCTTCTGGACTGATGACTGGTTCTTCTTTGGTGACAACTGGTTCTTCTGGACTGATGACTAGTTCTTCTTTGGTGACAACTGGTTCTTCTTCGGTGACAACTGGTTCTTCTTCGGTGACAACTGGTTCTTCTTTGGTGACAACTGGTTCTTCTTTGGTGACAGCCGGTTCTTCTTCTGTTACAACTGGTTCTTCTTTGGTGACAACTGGTTCTTCTGCAGTGACTGGTGCTGGGACTTCAACCTCGACAAAGTCTGCTACAGTCTGTTCCAACACCACAGCCTCTGGCTCCGGTGCGTCTGCTTTGACCAGGATGGGCTCTGCTACAAGTTCTGTCACAGCTGGCTTTGTTTCCACTTTGGGCACCTCAACGATGGGAATTGTCTCCGGGATCTTTTCTGGAGCTGGAGCTGGTGCTGGAGCTTTAGCTGCTTTCTTTGGCGTTGCTGCAGGGGGCGCACTTACTGCAATCCCTGGGCTTGCTTTGACTAATGGATTGGCTTCATGTTGCTCTTCAAGGGCTCTCCTCTGGGCTTGCTGCAAAGTGGGAAAGACACAAAGACATCTGGGTTAATTAAAATGAAATGTGATATTTTCATTGTTCCTGTTGGCCACTTGGTGCAGCATAAACAAAGATTCATTTCTCTTATCGTGGTGGTTTCAGCCAGACTGCCAAGTTTTGCAGCTCTAAATGCCTCTGAGGCCTTCAAATGTGTCTAAATACTCATGTCACTACACCATTTGCTCTAGTACATCTCTGTAGAAATACCAGTCATGCCATCCCAGCCAGGTCCAACATGTTTTTCAGCACTGGACAAAAGCCCATGGGGCTTTAATGGAGGTTTTGTTTTTCTTTTTGGAGTGCTAGAGGGAGGGGCTATGGAGGGGCTGGGCACAGTGAATCTAGTTGGATAATGGGATCTAATTAGTTGAGTCAGAGGCATCCTGACAGGTCTGGTGAAGCGGGAGGGGAGACCATGCCAGTCAGCACCACTAATGTGTGCCATGCAGGCCAGACAGTAGACCTAATCACATCATAATCAGATTATAATCAGGTAACAATCACTTTTGTTAGATAAGCACAATGCTGGACCACCCGAGTGTGAGTGAAAACATGCCTGAAGATGGCCACTATCAAAACACCCCCTCCCTTATCTTTCAGATAATGACTCTCTAACTTTGTGAGACAGAGCAACATTTAACCTGTAGTTGATTGAAGCTGATAACTTTGTTCCCTTGGCTGTAGTAAGGAGGCCCAGGCACATTTACACAGAATCATGTGTGGCCAAAGAGGAGCGCTCATCTTGATGTCTTCAAGTGTCCTCTATATACTTCCCTTTCTGTGCTCCCATATCTCACAGGGAACTGGTGATAACACCACAGCATATGTGACTCCAGGAACCATTTTTTATCTCCAGTGTCAGTGGCAGATACAGAGAATCAGAGAGACTGTGCAGACTCCGGTGTGGTCAAGATATTCTTACTGACATCACACAACCAAATACAGTCATGTGGTGTTTAAGTCTGGCCAGACAACCAGGCGCTTTAGAGAGGCAGGGAAGCTGAGGAGGAATCTCCAGAGTGAGTCGTACTTGAAGTTATGAAGCAAGTGATTATTTTAAGGTTCATCAAATGTGATTATTAAGGGTGGAAATGGCAGAGAATGGTGTTTGAGAAAGGAGTAAACTTTGCTCTCAGAGAAACTGGCGCCTCTGCGTTACTTTTTCACTCATGATGGGCTGCAACTATTCCACTGCCACACCCACCCCTGTGCTGTGCTCAGACCTCCAGTTTCTCCCAGTTACCTAATATAGGAGTGTGGGGGGAGTCATATAGGAGTCCCATATGTCCATTATATATCACTGGCTCTACTGTTTCAGCAGATTCCACAATCTAATAACAATGATAACATGTATGCTTTTTAAAATGCATTTTTTTTAATGTAACTTTTCAAGCTTAGTGACAATATATCTACATTTCTGACCAGAGCGCACCGATTACGCACATGTACGCATTTGGCGCAGGAAAATTAGTTATTATACTGTCGAACTCAACAGTGGAACCAAAAGCATCCAAAGTTCTACTGGTAATTAATGTTTTCGGTGCAGTTTGGATTTTAACGACGTGGATCCATCACCGGACCACGTTGCCACCGCTTCTTGCGCGGAGCTTGGAGCGCTCTTTGAAGAAAAGCAACAACACAACTAACCCTAACCACGATAGCAAAAAAATATATATTATTAATATATGACTGAATATTATTTTCTCATTAAAACGCCGTGTTCTAGCAACGCACTGACACAATCTGAAAGAATCTTCTAAAGACAAAGTATTTGTGCCACTGCGCTTACCACCCTCCTCATGCGACGCTTGTTCTTCTTCCTCTTGCTGGGCATCTTGGAGCGAGTCGGTGGTTAAAATGACAGAATGTAATGAATGAAGAAGAGGGCCAAATGCACGGAGTTGATCTTTATAAAGCGCCCCCGTCCCTCTGGTTACCTCTGCTGAGAACCTATGAGAGGACTGGAACGAAAGATTTGGGGCAATGCTGGGGGGAGGTGGGCGTGGACAGAGAGGGAGAGGGACAGAGAGGGGTGTGTCTTTGCACGTGTGTGTGTGTGTGTGTGTGTGTGTGTGTGTGTGTGTGTGTGTGTGTGTGTGTGTGTGTGTGTGTGTGTGTGCGTGCGTGCGTGCGTGCGTGCGTGCGTGCGTGTGTGTGTGAGAGAGAGTTGGTCTATCCAGAGGGGTGTGATATATTATACATCCTCTGCAGAGGTCCAAGGGTTTAAGGAGTGCCACACCCCCCTTTCACTGGTGTTCTCTGGAAGCAGAAATACCTCTGAACACATGGCAGTGTGCTCTCTTTGGCTACCATTTTCTTCTACTTTTTCATTTACCTCTGACAACGTTTCTGTCCCACAGGACTCCCATTTCTTCGAGAGTCTGTGAGGTGGGATGGATTATCTCGGCAAAGGAGAAGTGCTCACTAACAGAGATTTGTGAACGATAAGAGAAATGGTGATGTTGTGTATATATAGACAATGTTTTAGATCTTTCAGTTCAGCTCATGAAACATGGAAGCACATGTGTTGCATTTCTATTTTGTTCAGTGTATTTTTACTTTAATAAACAAAACATCCGGCTCTTTTTAGAGAACCGGCTCTTTCGGCTAGGCTCACTAAAAAGAACCGGCTCTTTCGGCTCCCAAACGGCTCTTCAGGTTGTTTTATTGCTTTCATTAATTTATCAACAACAATATAAAATTATGCACAAAATTAATTACTAAGTAAAAAAACTTGCTTTTTATTCATTTATGTTTATTATATAAATATGCTTTTATTTATACACTCCACATAAAATGTAAAAAATAAATTATAAAATACAAAAACAACTATTTACAATTCAACTTTTAACTATTTCAATTTTCAACTTTTTCCTTTTAAACAAATTTAAAGTGAAACAACACAAAACACTGCAAACCCCAACATAATAAAATATAGATTAAAATATGCAAAACAAAAAGAAAAAAAATGAACACCCAGATCTTTAATTAAGGTCGAGGTTGGCATTAAGAAATACCAAGTGCCTCAGCTGTGCAGGTTGTTTGTGGAGCCGCCTCTGTAGGATATTCTTTTCTTGCAGACTCTACACTCTGCCACTGTGTTGTCAACAAAATTGAAATGGTTCCAGATTTTGCTTCTTTTCCTGGTGTCACTCATTTTCTTACTATGGTAAAGGTATCTACTATACCTTTTCTAATGTGTCAATGTTGTCTCTTCTTTCTCCCTCCTGCTCTGTTCGTGTGTTACTGCTGCGAGTGTAACTACCGCCCCTCCCCCCGCTGCTTAGCGCAAACACAAGGCACACACGCATATTGACCAATCACGTGCGGTGCGAAGAGAAAAAAAAGTGAGAGAAAGAGAGAGAGAGAGAGAGAGAGAGAGAGAGAGAGAGAGAGAGAGAGAGAGAGAGAGAGAGAGAAAGAGAGAGTGACAAAAAAAACAAAAAAAAAACATGGCTCCCAAGAAAGAGCCGGCTCCCGTCGTTCACTTCAAAGAGCCGGCTCTAAAGCCCAATTTATACTTCTGCGTAAAGTGCTCTGCGTAGGCTACGTAGAGACTCTGCGTCGACGCAGAGACTGTCGAAGAGCCTCTGCGTCGTCTCCGGGTGCACGAAATATTTTTTAAGTGTCCGTCACTCCGTCAAGGGACTACGGAGACGGCAAGAGCTGCGATTGGTCCTCAGGACATGCTGAGCGAAGCTGCTCTGTGCCGGCTCTCAGTGCACTCCGGGCGTCCTGACAGAGGCGGAGCTGATCCCCGCCGATAACGCCGCTGCCGAACTATAAATACGTCACATCTTAACACACACAGCACATGTTTAGACCCTAAATGGCCAATTTCTCGCCTCCAATTATCTTAAAACTGCGTTCCGTCACACAGAAAAGTGAGAAACGGCCACTGTTTCAACAACAACAGTCTTTCGCTCTCTTTCTTTCTCGGACGCCATTGCTCACTGTAGCCAGAAGCACAACAACCTTGCGCAGCGACCCCTACTGATCGGGCGGGAAATTGCAGCGAGTGTCCGTCACCACGACGCAGAAGTATAAATGCTCGAGGCGTCTCCGTGGTGACGCAGACGGATAACGCATACGCAGTCGGAGAAGTACACACACACATTGCACTGCACATCCAAAACCTGCTGTGACAAGATCCAAATGTTGTTTTACATGAGGATTTTTACTTCAATTGTAAAATGTTATTGTTTCACTATTTCTTCATGGCAGACAGGCAGTGGTGGAGGAAGTATCTCAGTACTTAAGTAAAAGTACAAATAACCAGAAGTCTGGTTATAAGTCTTTAAAAGATTTATTTAACTAACTTTAACGGCAACACAAATAGTTCATGTCAATTGCAGTACATTAACAACTTTAACATTGTAACAACAGCACTGTTAATTACCATATGTTTAAGGCTGTAAACATTTTTGATTCAGTGCATGAGTTTTAATTTGACATGAACGGCCGCGGTTCATAAGCTCATGTTGATTAAAGCCTTGTTTATACTCGCGCATGTGATGTGCGCGGGGCTACGCAGACGGCGCGCGCACGTAGGCATTTATACTATAGCGTGTTGTTCGTTGCAGTATTCGCCGCAACGGCAAGGGGGCGTACAAACAAAATATTCAAGTTGTGCTGCCAGATAAACGTCCGCTGCCTAGCAACAGTAGTAAACAACAACTTTCCGCATATCGCTTACGTAGGGCACCGTGTTGCATTCTGGGACATGGCGGCCATGATGATGGCTTTGCGAATGTAAACAAACAGCAATTGAACAAGGAGAAGAAGCATAGTTGAGAGAAAGAAAATAAATAATAACTAGCACCGCAAGCGGTGGTAACGGGTTCGAGCTTGACGCTACGTCGCGACCCGCGCCCACCTCGTCGCTTGCGCCCTGATCTCGTCTCTCGTTCATTCGCTGCTTGCTGTCGTAGTTCTAATTGGCGCCGTCCGTGCGGATGTTGGGCTGTGGAGTAAAGTCATATATTATTTCCTGTTAAGTGCGTTACACTTTCTGTCGGGAGGACATTGTTTGCGTGTTCAGGATAGGTCCCTGGCCTCACATACCAAGTTCCATGCAGAGCGGTCAATGTACAGTAAAGTTAGAGGGCACTTCCTGTTAAAATGGCTGACTTCCTGTTGGGTCAGAGCGTGTCTACTAACATGTTCAGGGAAGTTCCCTTGACACACATATAATGTTTCGTGGAGATAGGGCAACGTACGGCAAAGTTACATTCTACTTCCTGTTTTGGCGTTCCACTTCCTGTTTGGAGTTTAGCTTTTGCAGACATGTCCAGGATAGGTTCCTGGTCTCACGTGTCAAGTTCCGTGCAGATTGATCAATGTACGGTAAAGTTACAGGGGACTTCCTGTTTAAAATGGCTGACTTCCTGTTTGGTCAAAGGCGTGTCCATTAACATGTTCAGGGAAGTTCTATTGACTCACATATCATGTTTCGTGGCGATCGGGCAATGTATGGCAAAGTTACATTCTACTTCCTGTTGCGGCGGATCCACTTCCTGTCAGGAAGTCATCTAGTGCTGACATGGTCGGAGCGGTTTTGTGGTCCCACATATCACGTATGAGGATGATACAACAATCCCTGTTATAGCAGCATAAAAAAGTGTGATATGTAATGTTATATCCAGCAACCAGGGGGCGCTGTTTTTTAAATTGAAGATTTTCATACAGACTTTTTCAGGGTCAGACTGTCATCAATCCAAGGAAGTTTGGTTCAGATTGGAACAGGATTTACAAAGTTATACCAGTTTCTTTAGTGTTGCACAGTAGATAGCATAGTCTGTCAACACCAGGGGGCGTCGTTAAGACATTGAATAGTGTCATATAGACTCCTCCAAGGCATCAATCCAGGGAAGGACATTGGACCCTCCATTGCAAAGTTATAAGCGTTTCGTATCTGTTTTTACAAATCAGAATGTTTGCCAACTTTAGCGCCCCCTATCTTGTACGCCATGCGACATTTTAAAAAACCTTCACTAACTTTTGATCCTCAACTCGTCCACATTAACCTCGCCAAGTTTGAAGGTGATAGCACAAAAGCTCTAGGACAAGATAGATTTAATAGCAAATAAAATTATTTCTGTTGCCACCAGGGGGCGCTGTTTTCGAAATTAAATATTTTCAGGTAGACTTGTTCAGGGTCGGACTGTCATCAATCCAAGGAAGTTTGGTTCAAATCGGAACAGGATTCACAAAGTTATCATCATACATGTACTTTTTTTGGGTAATATTCCTCTCACCACTAGAGGCGCTGTTTTCGAACGTGACCGTTTTTTCATATTCGTCTTTAAGAACTATCGATCATGAACCACGGCAAGTTTGGTTCATATCTGACCTTCCAATGCAAAGTTATAAGAGATTTGGTCAACATCATAATGATCGCCAACTTTAGCGCCCCCTATCTCGTACGCCGTGCGACATTTTAGAAAGCTTTCACTAACTTTTGATCCTCAACTCGTCCACATTAACCTCGCCAAGTTTGAAGGTGATAGCACAAAAGCTCTAGGACAAGATAGATTTAATAGCAAATAAAATTCTTTCTGTTGCCACCAGGGGGCGCTGTTTTCGAAATTGAATATTTTCATGTAGACGTCGTCAGGACTGGAGGAACATCAATCCAAGGAAGTTTGGTTCAGTTTGGACCAGGACTCGCAAAGTTACAAGAGTTTGTTTTTTTGTCGCAAAAATCCGACTTTGCTCCGCCCACGCTGCTACACCGTTAAAGAATGCGCTATCATATTCAACACGCATCATCTACCATGTGTTTTCAATGTTTCAGTGTCATTTTGAGTGACACTTTTACAAACTCTGTAAAAGTTATTACCGAAATCGTAAATAAACTTTTTTTTTGTATATTCTCTTCCACCACCAGGAGGCGATGGTTTCAAACGTGATCATTTTTGCATAGGTGTCTTCAGCAACTACCCATCATCAATCATGGCAAGTTTGGCTCCGACGTGACCTTCCATCGCAAAGTTATAAGCGTTTCGTTGAGTGTTGGGAAAATTTTGAATTTTCGCCAACTTTGGCGCCCCCTATCTCGTGCGCCATGCAATATTTCAAAAAACTTGTCAGATTAGATCGTACCTCAACTGGTCCACATCAACCACGCCAAGTTTGAAGGTGATTGCTCAAAAACTGTAGATTTTGGTATCTACGGCAAGTTATGCTGTAAATTCGCCAAAAACGCCTCCGTTTTCGCCTTCCATCCAAAATGGCGGCCTTCCTGTAGGTTTCACAGAAAACTTGTCCACGACTTTTATTTAAAGCTCAACCTAATGAACGTGTGTCCCAAGTTTCGTTCATGTACGTTATACCTGACAGGAGTTGACCTAGTAGAAGTGTTTTGCATCAGTCTTTAGCCCCGCCCACTTCCATTTTTTGACGCACATTCACCGAACCACTTTCGTTCGGCGATTTAAGCCAGGTCTGATGTTGTCCCGAAATTTCGTGAGGTTTGGGATCCGTTTAGGCCTTCAAAAAGGCACATTCCTCGTGTGAAGAATAATAATAACTAGCACCGCAAGCGGTGGTAACGGGTTCGAGCTTGACGCTACGTCGCGACCCGCGCCCACCTCGTCGCTTGCGCCCTGATCTCGTCTCTCGTTCATTCGCTGCTTGCTGTCGTAGTTCTAATTGGCGCCGTCCGTGCGTATGTTGGGCTGTGGAGTAAAGTCATATATTATTTCCTGTTAAGTGCGTTACACTTTCTGTCGGGAGGACATTGTTTGCGTGTTCAGGATAGGTCCCTGGCCTCACATACCAAGTTCCATGCAGAGCGGTCAATGTACAGTAAAGTTAGAGGGCACTTCCTGTTAAAATGGCTGACTTCCTGTTGGGTCAGAGCGTGTCTATTAACATGTTCAGGGAAGTTCCCTTGACTCACATATAATGTATCGTGGAGATAGGGCAACGTACGGCAAAGTTAAATTCTACTTCCTGTTTTGGCGTTCCACTTCCTGTTTGGAGTTTAGCTTTTGCAGACATGTTCAGGATAGGTTCCTGGTCTCACGTGTCAAGTTCCGTGCAGATTGATCAATGTACGGTAAAGTTACAGGGGACTTCCTGTTTAAAATGGCTGACTTCCTGTTTGGTCAAAGGTGTGTCCATTAACATGTTCAGGGAAGTTCTATTGACTCACATATCATGTTTCGTGGCGATCGGGCAATGTATGGCAAAGTTACATTCTACTTCCTGTTGCGGCGGATCCACTTCCTGTCAGGAAGTCATCTGTTGCTGACATGGTCGGAGCGGTTTTGTGGTCCCACATATCACGTATGAGGATTATACAACAATCCCTGTTATAGCAGCATAAAAAAGTGTGATATGTAATGTTATATCCAGCAACCAGGGGGCGCTGTTTTATAAATTGAAGATTTTCATATAGACTGCTTCAGGGTTGGACTGTAATCAATCCAAGAAAATTTGGTTCAGATTGGAACAGGATTTACAAAGTTATACCAGTTTCTTTAGTGTTGCACAGTAGATGGCAAAGTCTGCTGCCACCAGGGGGCGTCGTTAAGACATTGAATATTGTCTTATAGACTACTTCAAGGCATCAATCCAGGGAAGGACATTGGATCCTCCATCGCAAAGTTATAAGCGTTTTGTTGTCTGTTTTTACAAATCAGAATGTTTGCCAACTTTAGCGCCCCCTATCTTGTACGCCATGCGACATTTTAAAAAACCTTCACTAACTTTTGATCCTCAACTCGTCCACATTAACCTCGCCAAGTTTGAAGGTGATAGCACAAAAGCTCTAGGACAAGATAGATTTAATAGCAAATAAAATTCTTTCTGTTGCCACCAGGGGGCGCTGTTTTCGAAATTAAATATTTTCAGGTAGACTTGTTCAGGGTCGGACTGTCATCAATCCAAGGAAGTTTGGTTCAAATCGGAACAGGATTCACAAAGTTATCATCATACATGTACTTTTTTTGGGTAATATTCCTCTCACCACTAGAGGCGCTGTTTTCGAACGTGACCGTTTTTTCATATTCATCTTTAAGAACTATCGATCATGAACCACGGCAAGTTTGGTTCATATCTGACCTTCCAATGCAAAGTTATAAGAGATTTGGTCAACATCATAATGATCGCCAACTTTAGCGCCCCCTATCTCGTACGCCGTGCGACATTTTAGAAAGCTTTCACTAACTTTTGATCCTCAACTCGTCCACATTAACCTTGCCAAGTTTGAAGGTGATAGCACAAAAGCTCTAGGACAAGATAGATTTAATAGCAAATAAAATTCTTTCTGTTGCCACCAGGGGGCGCTGTTTTCGAAATTGAATATTTTCATGTAGACGTCGTCAGGACTGGAGGAACATCAATCCAAGGAAGTTTGGTTCAGTTTGGACCAGGACTCGCAAAGTTATAAGAGTTTGTTTTTTTGTCGCAAAAATCCGACTTTGCTCCGCCCACGCTGCTACACCGTTAAAGAATGCGCTATCATATTCAACACGCATCATCTACCATGTGTTTTCAATGTTTCAGTGTCATTTTGAGTGACACTTTTACAAACTCTGTAAAAGTTATTACCGAAATCGTAAATAAACTTTTTTTTTGTATATTCTCTTCCACCACCAGGAGGCGATGGTTTCAAATTTGATCATTTTTGCATAGGTGTCTTCAGCAACTACCCATCATCAATCATGGCAAGTTTGGCTCCGACTTGACCTTCCATCGCAAAGTTATAAGCGTTTCGTTGCGTGTTGGGAAAATTTGGAATTTTCGCCAACTTTGGCGCCACCTATCTCGTGCGCCATGCAAGATTTCAAAAAACTTTTCAGATTAGATCGTACCTCAACTGGTCCACATCGACCTCGCCAAGTTTGAAGGTGATTGCTCAAAAACTGTAGATTTTGGTATCTACGGCAAGTTATGCTGTAAATTCGCCAAAAACGCCTCCGTTTTCGCCGTCAATCCAAGATGGCGGCCTTCCTGTAGGTTTCACAGAAAACTTGTGATTGACTTTTGCCCATGGCACAACCTAATGAACGTGTGTACCAAGTTTCGTTCATGTACGTTATTCCCGACAGGAATTGACCTAGTAGCACTTTTTTGCGTCAGTCTGAAGCCCCGCCCACTTCCATTTTTTGACGCACATTCACCGAACCACTTTTTTACAAAATTTTCAGCGAGGTCTGATGTTGTCCCGAAAATTCGCGAGGTTTGAGATCCGTTTAGGCCTTCAAAAATGCACTTTTTTTGTGTGAAGAATAATAATAATAATAACTAGCACCGCAAGCGGTGGTAACGGGTTCGAGCTTGACGCTACGTCGCGACCCGCGCCCACCTTGTCGCTTGCGCCCTGATCTCGTCTCTCGTTCATTCGCTGCTTGCTGTCGTAGTTCTAATTGGCGCCGTCCGTGCGGATGTTGGGTTGTGGAGTAAAGTCATATATTATTTCCTGTTAAGTGCGTTACACTTTCTGTCGGGAGGTCATTGTTTGCGTGTTCAGGATAGGTCCCTGGCCTCACATACCAAGTTCCGTGCAGAGCGGTCAATGTACAGTAAAGTTAGAGGGCACTTCCTGTTAAAATGGCTGACTTCCTGTTGGGTCAGAGCGTGTCTATTAACATGTTCAGGGAAGTTCCCTTGACACACATATAATGTTTTGTGGAGATAGGGCAACGTACGGCAAAGTTAAATTCTACTTCCTGTTTTGGCGTTCCACTTCCTGTTTGGAGTTTAGCTTTTGCAGACATGTCCAGGATAGGTTCCTGGTCTCACGTGTCAAGTTCCGTGCAGATTGATCAATGAACGGTAAAGTTACAGGGGACTTCCTGTTTAAAATGGCTGACTTCCTGTTTGGTCAAAGGCGTGTCCATTAACATGTTCAGGGAAGTTCTATTGACTCACATATCATGTTTTGTGGTGATCGGGCAATGGATGGCAAAGTTACATTCTACTTCCTGTTGCGGCGGATCCACTTCCTGTCAGGAAGTAATCTGTTGCTGACATGGTCGGAGCGGTTTTGTGGTCCCACATATCATGTATGAGGATGATACAACAATCCCTGTTATAGCAGCATAAAAAAGTGTGATATGTAATGTTATATCCAGCAACCAGGGGGCGCTGTTTTTTAAATTGAAGATTTTCATATAGACTTTTTCAGGGTAAGACTGTCATCAATCCAAGGAAGTTTGGTTCAGATTGGAACAGGATTTACAAAGTTATACCAGTTTCTTTTGTGTTGCACAGTAGATGGCATAGTCTGCTGCCACCAGGGGGCGTCGTTAAGACATTGAATATTGTCATATAGACTACTCCAAGGCATCAATCCAGGGAAGGACATTGGATCCTCCATCGCAAAGTTATAAGTGTTTCGTTGTCTGTCTTTACAAATCAGAATGTTTGCCAACTTTAGCGCCCCCTATCTCGTACGCCGTGGAACATTTTAGAAAGCTTTCAATAACATTTGATCCTCAACTCGTCCACATTGACCTCGCCAAGTTTGAAGGTGATAGCAGAAAAGCTCTAGGACAAGATAGATTTTATAGCAAATAAAATTCTTTCTGTTTCCACCAGGGGGCGCTGTTTTCGAAATTAAATATTTTCATGTAGACTTGTTCAGGGTCGGACTGTCATCGATCCAAGGAAGTTTGGTTCAAATCGGAACAGGATTCACAAAGTTATCATCATAAATGTACTTTTTTTGGGTAATAATCCTCTCACCACTAGAGGCGCTGTTTCCGAACGTGACCGTTTTTTCATATTCGTCTTTAAGAACTATCGATCATGAACCACGGTAAGTTTGGTTCATATCTGACCTTCCATCGCAAAGATATAAGAGATTTGGTCAACATCATAATGATCGCCAACTTTAGCGCCCCCTATCTCGTACGCCATGCGACATTTTAAAACAGTTTCAATAACATTTGATCCAAAACTCGTCCACATTGACCTCGCCAAGTTTGAAGATGATAGCACAAAAGCTCTAGGAC
The DNA here is from genome assembly GCF_963457635.1 of Microchirus variegatus. Lineage (NCBI taxonomy): Eukaryota > Metazoa > Chordata > Actinopteri > Pleuronectiformes > Soleidae > Microchirus > Microchirus variegatus. The sequence continues at coordinate 17,260,648 of NC_139819.1, forward strand.
TAGATAGATTTTATAGCAAATAAAATTATTTCTGTTGCCACCAGGGGGCGCTGTTTTCGAAATTAAATATTTTCATATAGACATTGTCAGGGCTGGAGGAACATCAATCCAAGGAAGTTTGGTTCAGTTTGGACCAGGACTCGCAAAGTTATAAGAGTTTGTTTTTTTGTCGCAAAAATCCGACTTTGCACCGCCCACGCTGCTACACCGTTAAAGAATGCACTATCATATTCAACACGCATCATCTACCATGTGTTTTCAATGTTTCAGTGTCATTTTGAGTGACACTTTTACAATCGCTGTAAAAGTTATTACCGAAATCGTAAATAAACTTTTTTTTTGTATATTCTCTTCCACCACCAGGAGGCGATGGTTTCAAACGTGATCATTTTTGCATAGGTGTCTTCAGCAACTACCCATCATCAATCATGGCAAGTTTGGCTCCGACTTGACCTTCCATCGCAAAGTTATAAGCGTTTCGTTGCGTGTTGGGAAAATTTGGAATTTTCGCCAACTTTGGCGCCACCTATCTCGTGCGCCATGCAAGATTTCAAAAAACTTTTCAGATTAGATCGTACCTCAACTGGTCCACATCGACCTCGCCAAGTTTGAAGGTGATTGCTCAAAAACTGTAGATTTTGGTATCTACGGCAAGTTATGCTGTAAATTCGCCAAAAACGCCTCCGTTTTCGCCTTCAATCCAAAATGGCGGCCTTCCTGTAGGTTTCACAGAAAACTTGTGATTGACTTTTGCCCATGGCACAACCTAATGAACGTGTGTACCAAGTTTCGTTCATGTACGTTATTCCCGACAGGAATTGACCTAGTAGCACTTTTTTGCGTCAGTCTGAAGCCCCGCCCACTTCCATTTTTTGACGCACATTCACCGAACCACTTTTTTACAAAATTTTCAGCGAGTTCTGATGTTGTCCCGAAAATTCGTGAGGTTTGGGATACGTTTAGGCCTTCAAAAAGGCACTTTTTTTGTGTGAAGAATAATAATAATAATAACTCTTTCAATTACAATAGGGTTCTTGCACAGTCGTGCTCGAACCCTAATAATAATAACTAGCACCGCAAGCGGTGGTAACGGGTTCGAGCTTGACGCTACGTCGCGATCCGCGCCCACCTCGTCGCTTGTGCCCTGATCTCGTCTCTCGTTCATTCGCTGCTTGTTGTCGTAGTTCTAATTGGCGCCGTCCGTGCGGATGTTGGGCTGTGGAGTAAAGTAATATATTATTTCCTGTTAAGTGCGTTACACTTTCTGTCGGGAGGACATTGTTTGCGTGTTCAGGATAGGTCCCTGGCCTCACATACCGAGTTCCGTGCAGAGCGGTCAATGTACGGTAAAGTTAGAGGGCACTTCCTGTTAAAATGGCTGACTTCCTGTTGGGTCAAAGGCGTGTCCATTAACATGTTCAGGGAAGTTCTATTGACTCACATATCATGTTTCGTGGCGATCGGGCTATGTATGGCAAAGTTACATTCTACTTCCTGTTGCGACGGATCCACTTCTTGTCAGGAAGTCATCTGTTGCTGACATGGTCGGAGCGGTTTTGTGGTCCCACATATCACGTATGAGGAGGATACAACAATCCCTGTTATAGCAGCATAAAAAAGTTTGATATGTAATGTTATATCCAGCATCCAGGGGGCGCTGTTTTTTAAATTGAAGATTTTCATATAGACTTTTTCAGGGTCATACTGTCATCAATCCAAGGAAGTTTGGTTCAGATTGGAACAGGATTTACAAAGTTATAGCAGTTTCTTTAGTGTTGCACAGTAGATGGCATAGTCTGCTGCCACCAGGGGGCGTCTTTAAGACATTGAATATTGTCATATAGACTACTACAAGGCATCAATCCAGGGAAGGACATTGGATCCTCCATCGCAAAGTTATAAGCGTTTCGTTGTCTGTTTTTACAAATCAGAATGTTTGCCAACTTTAGCGCCCCCTATCTTGTACGCCATGCGACATTTTAAAAAGCCTTCACTAACTTTTGACCCTCAACTCGTCCACATTGACCTCACCAAATTTGAAGGTAATAGCACAAAAGCTCTAGGACAAGTACAGTCAAATGCCAAATGTAGTTATATCTGCTATCACCAGGGGGCACTGTTTTCTAAAGTGAATATTTACATGTAGACTTGTTCAGGGTCGGACTGTCATCGAACCAAGGAAGTTTGGTTCAAATCGGAACATGTTCCACAAAGTTATCATCATAAATGTACTTTTTTTGGGTAATAATCCTCTCACCACTAGAGGCGCTGTTTCCGAACGTGACCGTTTTTTCATATTCGTCTTTAAGAACTAACGATCATGAACCACGGCAAGTTTGGTTCATATCTGACCTTCCAATGCAAAGTTATAAGAGATTTGGTCAACATCATAATGATCGCCAACTTTAGCGCCCCCTATCTCGTACGCCGTGCGACATTTTAGAAAGCTTTCACTAACTTTTGATCCTCAACTCGTCCACATTGACCTCGCCAAGTTTGAAGGTGATAGCACAAAAGCTCTAGGACAAGATAGATTTAATAGCAAATAAAATTCTTTCTGTTGCCACCAGGGGGCGCTGTTTTCGAAATTGAATATTTTCATGTAGACGTCGTCTGGACTGGAGGAACATCAATCCAAGGAAGTTTGGTTCAGTTTGGACCAGGACTCGCAAAGTTATAAGAGTTTGTTTTTTTGTCGCAAAAATCCGACTTTGCTCCGCCCACGCTGCTACACCGTTAAAGAATGCGCTATCATATTCAACACGCATCATCTACCATGTGTTTTCAATGTTTCATTGTCATTTTGAGTGACACTTTTACAAACTCTGTAAAAGTTATTACCGAAATCGTAAATAAACTTTTTTTTTGTATATTCTCTTCCACCACCAGGAGGCGATGGTTTCAAATGTGATCATTTTTGCATAGGTGTCTTCAGCAACTACCCATCATCAATCATGGCAAGTTTGGCTCCGACTTGACCTTCCATCGCAAAGTTATAAGCGTTTCGTTGCGTGTTGGGAAAATTTGGAATTTTCGCCAACTTTGGCGCCACCTATCTCGTGCGCCATGCAAGATTTCAAAAAACTTTTCAGATTAGATCGTACCTCAACTGGTCCACATCGACCTCGCCAAGTTTGAAGGTGATTGCTCAAAAACTGTAGATTTTGGTATCTACGGCAAGTTATGCTGTAAATTCGCCAAAAACGCCTCCGTTTTCGCCTTCAATCCAAGATGGCGGCCTTCCTGTAGGTTTCACAGAAAACTTGTGATTGACTTTTGCCCATGGCACAACCTAATGAACGTGTGTACCAAGTTTCGTTCATGTACGTTATTCCCGACAGGAATTGACCTAGTAGCACTTTTTTGCGTCAGTCTGAAGCCCCGCCCACTTCCATTTTTTGACGCACATTCACCGAACCACTTTTTTACAAAATTTTCAGCGAGGTCTGATGTTGTCCCGAAAATTCGTGAGGTTTGGGATACGTTTAGGCCTTCAAAAATGCACTTTTTTTGTGTGAAGAATAATAATAATAAATATATTATTTCCTGTTAAGTGCGTTACACTTTCTGTCGGGAGGTCATTGTTTGCGTGTTCAGGATCGGTCCCTGGCCTCACATACCAAGTTCCGTGCAGAGCGGTCAATGTACAGTAAAGTTAGAGGGCACTTCCTGTTAAAATGGCTGACTTCCTGTTGGGTCAGAGCGTGTCTATTAACATGTTCAGGGAAGTTCCCTTGACACACATATAATGTTTCGTGGAGATAGGGCAACGTACGGCAAAGTTAAATTCTACTTCCTGTTTTGGCGTTCCACTTCCTGTTTGGAGTTTAGCTTTTGCAGACATGTCCAGGATAGGTTCCTGGTCTCACGTGTCAAGTTCCGTGCAGATTGATCAATGTACGGTAAAGTTACAGGGGACTTCCTGTTTAAAATGGCTGACTTCCTGTTTGGTCAAAGGCGTGTCCATTAACATGTTCAGGGAAGTTCTATTGACTCACATATCGTGTTTCGTGGCGATCGGGCAATGTATGGCAAAGTTACATTCTACTTCCTGTTGCGGCGGATCCACTTCCTGTCAGGAAGTCATCTGTTGCTGACATGGTCGGAGCGGTTTTGTGGTCCCACATATCACGTATGAGGATGATACAACAATCCCTGTTATAGCAGCATAAAAAAGTGTGATATGTAATGTTATATCCAGCAACCAGGGGGCGCTGTTTTTTAAATTGAAGATTTTCATACAGACTTTTTCAGGGTCAGACTGTCATCAATCCAAGGAAGTTTGGTTCAGATTGGAACAGGATTTACAAAGTTATACCAGTTTCTTTTGTGTTGCACAGTAGATGGCATAGTCTGCTGCCACCAGGGGGTGTCATTAAGACATTGAATATTGTCATATAGACTACTCCAAGGCATCAATCCAGGGAAGGACATTGGATCCTCCATCGCAAAGTTATAAGTGTTTCGTTGTCTGTCTTTACAAATCAGAATGTTTGCCAACTTTAGCGCCCCCTATCTCGTACGCCGTGCGACATTTTAGAAAGCTTTCAATAACATTTGATCCTCAACTCGTCCACATTCACCTCGCCAAGTTTGAAGGTGATAGCATAAAAGCTCTAGGACAAGATAGATTTTATAGCAAATAAAATTCTTTCTGTTTCCACCAGGGGGCGCTGTTTTCGAAATTAAATATTTTCATGTAGACTTGTTCAGGGTCGGACTGTCATCGATCCAAGGAAGTTTGGTTCAAATCGGAACAGGATTTACAAAGTTATCATCATAAATGTACTTTTTTTGGGTAATATTCCTCTCACCACTAGAGGCGCTGTTTTCGAACGTGACCGTTTTTTCATATTCATCTTTAAGAACTATCGATCATGAACCACGGCAAGTTTGGTTCATATCTGACCTTCCAATGCAAAGTTATAAGAGATTTGGTCAACATCAGAATGATCGCCAACTTTAGCGCCCCCTAGCTCGTATGCCGTGCGACATTTTAGAAAGCTTTCACTAACTTTTGATCCTCAACTTGTCCACATTAACCTCGCCAAGTTTGAAGGTGATAGCACAAAAGCTCTAGGACAAGATAGATTTAATAGCAAATAAAATTCTTTCTGTTGCCACCAGGGGGCGCTGTTTTCGATATTGAATATTTTCATGTAGACGTCGTCAGGGCTGGAGGAACATCAATCCAAGGAAGTTTGGTTCAGTTTGGACCAGGTTTCGCAAAGTTATAAGAGTTTGTTTTTTTGTCGCAAAAATCCGACTTTGCACCGCCCACGCTGCTACACCGTTAAAGAATGCGCTGTCATATTCAACACGCATCATCTACCATGTGTTTTCAATGTTTCAGTGTCATTTTGAGAGACACTTTTACAATCGCTGTAAAAGTTATTACCGAAATCGTAAATAAACTTTTTTTTTGTATATTCTCTTCCACCACCAGGAGGCGATGGTTTCAAACGTGATCATTTTTGCATAGGTGTCTTCAGCAACTACCCATAATCAATCATGGCAAGTTTGGCTCCGACTTGACCTTCCATCGCAAAGTTATAAGCGTTTCGTTGCGTGTTGGGAAAATTTGGAATTTTCGCCAACTTTGGCGCCACCTATCTCGTTCGCCATGCAATATTTCAAAAAACTTTTCGGATTAGATCATACCTCAACTGGTCCACATCGACCTCGCCAAGTTTGAAGGTGATTGCTCAAAAACTGTAGATTTTGGTATCTACGGCAAGTTATGCTGTAAATTCGCCAAAAACGCCTCCGTTTTCGCCTTCAATCCAAGATGGCGGCCTTCCTGTAGGTTTCACAGAAAACTTGTGATTGACTTTTGCCCATGGCACAACCTAATGAACGTGTGTACCAAGTTTCGTTCATGTACGTTATTCCCGACAGGAATTGACCTAGTAGCACTTTTTTGCGTCAGTCTGAAGCCCCGCCCACTTCCATTTTTTGACGCACATTCACCGAACCACTTTTTTACAAAATTTTCAGCGAGGTCTGATGTTGTCCCGAAAATTCGTGAGGTTTGGGATACGTTTAGGCCTTCAAAAATGCACTTTTTTTGTGTGAAGAATAATAATAACTAGCACCGCAAGCGGTGGTAACGGGTTCGAGCTTGACGCTACGTCGCGACCTGCGCCCACCTCGTTGCTTGCGCCCTGATCTCGTCTCTCGTTCATTCGCTGCTTGCTGTCGTAGTTCTAATTGGTGCCGTCCGTGCGGATGTTGGGCTGTGGAGTAAAGTCATATATTATTTCCTGTTAAGTGCGTTACACTTTCTGTCGGGAGGTCATTGTTTGCGTGTTCAGGATAGGTCCCTGGCCTCACATACCAAGTTCCGTGCAGAGCGGTCAATGTACAGTAAAGTTAGAGGGCACTTCCTGTTAATATGGCTGACTTCCTGTTGGGTCAGAGCGTGTCTATTAACATGTTCAAAGAAGTTCCCTTGACTCACATATAATGTTTCGTGGAGATAGGGCAACGTACGGCAAAGTTACATTCTACTTCCTGTTTTGGCGTTCCACTTCCTGTTTGGAGTTTAGCTTTTGCAGACATGTCCAGGATAGGTTCCTGGTCTCACGTGTCAAGTTCCGTGCAGATTGATCAATGTACGGTAAAGTTACAGGGCACTTCCTGTTTAAAATGGCTGACTTCCTGTTGGGTCAAAGGTGTGTCCATTAACATGTTCAGGGAAGTTTTATTGACTCACATATCATGTTTCGTGGCGATCGGGCAATGTATGGCAAAGTTACATTCTACTTCCTGTTGCGGCAGATCCACTTCCTGTCAGGAAGTCGTCTGTTGCTGACATGGTCGGAGCGGTTTTGTGGTCCCACATATCAGGTATGAGGAGGATACAACAATCCTTGTTATAGCAGCATAAAAAAGTTTGATATGTAATGTTATATCCAGCAACCAGGGGGCGCTGTTTTTTAAATTGAAGATTTTCATACGGACTTTTTCAGGGCCATACTGTCATCGATCCAAGGAGGTTTGGTTCAAATCGGAACATGTTCCACAAAGTTATCATCATAAATGTACTTTTTTTGGGTAATAATACTCTCACCACTAGAGGCGCTGTTTCTGAACGTGACCGTTTTTTCATATTCGTCTTTAAGACCTATCGATCATGAACCACGGCAAGTTTGGTTCATATCTGACCTTCCAATGCAAAGTTATAAGAGATTTGGTCAACATCAGAATGATCGCCAACTTTAGCGCCCCCTATCTCGTACGCCGTGTGACATTTTAAAACAGTTTCAATAACATTTGATCCTCAACTCGTCCACATTGACCTCGCCAAGTTTGAAGGTGATAGCACAAAAGCTCTAGGACAAGATAGATTTTATAGCAAATACAATTATTTCTGTTGCCACCAGGGGGTGCTGTTTTCGAAATTAAATATTTACATGTAGACTTGTTCAGGGTCGGACTGTCATCGATCCAAGGAAGTTTGGTTCAAATCGGAACATGTTCCACAAAGTTATCATCATAAATGTACTTTTTTTGGGAAATAATCCTCTCACCACTAGAGGCGCTGTTTCCGAACGTGACCGTTTTTTCATATTCATCTTTAAGACCTATCGATCATGAACCACGGCAAGTTTGGTTCATATCTGACCTTCCAATGCAAAGTTATAAGAGATTTGGTCAACATCAGAATGATCGCCAACTTTAGCGCCCCCTATCTCGTACGCCGTGCGACATTTTAGAAAGCTTTCACTAACTTTTGATCCTCAATTCGTCCACATTGACCTCGCCAAGTTTGAAGGTGATAGCACAAAAGCTCTAGGACAAGATAGATTTAATAGCAAATAAAATTCTTTCTGTTGCCACCAGGGGGCGCTGTTTTCGAAATTAAATATTTTCATGTAGACATTGTCAGGGCTGGAGGAACATCAATCCAAGGAAGTTTGGTTCAGTTTGGACCAGGACTCGCAAAGTTATAAGAGTTTGTTTTTTTGTCGCAAAAATCCGACTTTGCACCGCCCACGCTGCTACACCGTTAAAGAATGCGCTGTCATATTCAACACGCATCATCTACCATGTGTTTTCAATGTTTCAGTGTCATTTTGAGTGACACTTTTACAAACTCTGTAAAAGTTATTACCGAAATCGTAAATTAACTTTTTTTTTGTATATTCTCTTCCACCACCAGGAGGCGATGGTTTCAAACGTGATCATTTTTGCATAGGTGTCTTCAGCAACTACCCATCAACAATCATGGCAAGTTTGGCTCCGACTTGACCTTCCATCGCAAAGTTATAAGCGTTTCGTTGCGTGTTGGGAAAATTTGGAATTTTCGCCAACTTTGGCGCCACCAAATACGTCCGCTATGCGATATTTCAAAAAAAATTTCAGATTAGATCGTACCTCAACTGGTCCACATCGACCTCGCCAAGTTTGAAGGTGATTGCTCAAAAACTGTAGATTTTGGTATCTACGGCAAGTTATGCTGTAAATTCGCCAAAAACGCCTCCGTTTTCGCCTTCCATCCAAAATGGCGGCCTTCCTGTAGGTTTCACAGAAAACTTGTCCACGACTTTTATTTAAAGCTCAACCTAATGAACGTGTGTCCCAAGTTTCGTTCATGTACGTTATACCTGACAGGAGTTGACCTAGTAGAAGTGTTTTGCGTCAGTCTTTAGCCCCGCCCACTTCCATTTTTTGACGCACATTCACCGAACCACTTTCGTTCGGCGATTTAAGCCAGGTCTGATGTTGTCCCGAAATTTCGTGAGGTTTGGGATCCGTTTAGGCCTTCAAAAAGGCACATTCCTCGTGTGAAGAATAATAATAATAATAACTAGCACCGCAAGCGGTGGTAACGGGTTCGAGCTTGACGCTACGTCGCGACCCGCGCCCACCTCGTCGCTTGCGCCCTGATCTCGTCTCTCGTTCATTCGCTGCTTGCTGTCGTAGTTCTAATTGGCGCCGTCCGTGCGGATGTTGGGCTGTGGAGTAAAGTCATATATTATTTCCTGTTAAGTGCGTTACACTTTCTGTCGGGAGGTCATTGTTTGCGTGTTCAGGATAGGTCCCTGGCCTCACATACCAAGTTCCGTGCAGAGCGGTCAATGTACAGTAAAGTTAGAGGGCACTTCCTGTTAAAATGGCTGACTTCCTGTTGGGTCAGAGCGTGTCTATTAACATGTTCAGGGAAGTTCCCTTGACACACATATAATGTTTCGTGGAGATAGGGCAACGTACGGCAAAGTTAAATTCTACTTCCTGTTTTGGCGTTCCACTTCCTGTTTGGAGTTTAGCTTTTGCAGACATGTCCAGGATAGGTTCCTGGTCTCACGTGTCAAGTTCCGTGCAGATTGATCAATGTACGGTAAAGTTACAGGGGACTTCCTGTTTAAAATGGCTGACTTCCTGTTTGGTCAAAGGCGTGTCCATTAACATGTTCAGGGAAGTTCTATTGACTCACATATCGTGTTTCGTGGCAATCGGGCAATGTATGGCAAAGTTACATTCTACTTCCTGTTGCGGCGGATCCACTTCCTGTCAGGAAGTCGTCTGTTGCTGACATGGTCGGAGCGGTTTTGTGGTCCCACATATCACGTATGAGGATGATACAACAATCCCTGTTATAGCAGCATAAAAAAGTGTGATATGTAATGTTATATCCAGCAACCAGGGGGCGCTGTTTTTTAAATTGAAGATTTTCATACAGACTTTTTCAGGGTCAGACTGTCATCAATCCAAGGAAGTTTGGTTCAGATTGGAACAGGATTTACAAAGTTATACCAGTTTCTTTTGTGTTGCACAGTAGATGGCATAGTCTGCTGCCACCAGGGGGCGTCATTAAGACATTGAATATTGTCATATAGACTACTCCAAGGCATCAATCCAGGGAAGGACATTGGATCCTCCATCGCAAAGTTATAAGTGTTTCGTTGTCTGTCTTTACAAATCAGAATGTTTGCCAACTTTAGCGCCCCCTATCTCGTACGCCGTGCGACATTTTAGAAAGCTTTCAATAACATTTGATCCTCAACTCGTCCACATTGACCTCGCCAAGTTTGAAGGTGATAGCATAAAAGCTCTAGGACAAGATAGATTTTATAGCAAATAAAATTCTTTCTGTTTCCACCAGGGGGCGCTGTTTTCGAAATTAAATATTTTCATGTAGACTTGTTCAGGGTCGGACTGTCATCGATCCAAGGAAGTTTGGTTCAAATCGGAACAGGATTTACAAAGTTATCATCATAAATGTACTTTTTTTGGGTAATATTCCTCTCACCACTAGAGGCGCTGTTTTCGAACGTGACCGTTTTTTCATATTCATCTTTAAGAACTATCGATCATGAACCACGGCAAGTTTGGTTCATATCTGACCTTCCAATGCAAAGTTATAAGAGATTTGGTCAACATCAGAATGATCGCCAACTTTAGCGCCCCCTAGCTCGTACGCCGTGCGACATTTTAGAAAGCTTTCACTAACTTTTGATCCTCAACTCGTCCACATTAACCTCGCCAAGTTTGAAGGTGATAGCACAAAAGCTCTAGGACAAGATAGATTTAATAGCAAATAAAATTCTTTCTGTTGCCACCAGGGGGCGCTGTTTTCGAAATTGAATATTTTCATGTAGACGTCGTCAGGACTGGAGGAACATCAATCCAAGGAAGTTTGGTTCAGTTTGGACCAGGACTCGCAAAGTTATAAGAGTTTGTTTTTTTGTCGCAAAAATCCGACTTTGCTCCGCCCACGCTGCTACACCGTTAAAGAATGCGCTATCATATTCAACACGCATCATCTACCATGTGTTTTCAATGTTTCAGTGTCATTTTGAGTGACACTTTTACAAACTCTGTAAAAGTTATTACCGAAATCGTAAATAAACTTTTTTTTTGTATATTCTCTTCCACCACCAGGAGGCGATGGTTTCAAACGTGATCATTTTTGCATAGGTGTCTTCAGCAACTACCCAACATCAATCATGGCAAGTTTGGCTCCGACTTGACCTTCCATCGCAAAGTTATAAGCGTTTCGTTGCGTGTTGGGAAAATTTGGAATTTTCGCCAACTTTGGCGCCCCCTATCTCGTGCGCCATGCAATATTTCAAAAAACTTTTCAGATTAGATCGTACCTCAACTGGTCCACATCGACCTCGCCAAGTTTGAAGGTGATTGCTCAAAAACTGTAGATTTTGGTATCTACGGCAAGTTATGCTGTAAATTCGCCAAAAACGCCTCCGTTTTCGCCTTCAATCCAAAATGGCGGCCTTCCTGTAGGTTTCACAGAAAACTTGTGATTGACTTTTGCCCATGGCACAACCTAATGAACGTGTGTACCAAGTTTCGTTCATGTACGTTATTCCCGACAGGAGTTGACCTAGAAGCACTTTTTTGCGTCAGTATTTAGCCCCGCCCACTTCCATTTTTTGATGCACATTCCCCGAACCACTTTCGTTCGGCGATTTAAGCTAGGTCTGATGTTGTCCCAAAAATTTGCGAGGTTTGAGATCCGTTTAGGCCTTCAAAAAAGCACTTTCTTCGTGGGAAAAATAATAATAATAATAATAATAATAACAAGCGGTGGTAACGGGTTCGAGCTTGACGCTACGTCGCGACCCGCGCCCACCTCGTCGCTTGCGCCCTGATCTCGTCTCTCGTTCATTCGCTGCTTGCTGTCGTAGTTCTAATTGGCGCCGTCCGTGCGGATGTTGGGCTGTGGAGTAAAGTCATATATTATTTCCTGTTAAGTGCGTTACACTTTCTGTCGGGAGGACATTGTTTGCGTGTTCAGGATAGGTCCTTGGCCTCACATACCAAGTTCCATGCAGAGCGGTCAATGTACAGTAAAGTTAGAGGGCACTTCCTGTTAAAATGGCTGACTTCCTGTTGGGTCAGAGCGTGTCTATTAACATGTTCAAAGAAGTTCCCTTGACTCACATATAATGTTTCGTGGAGATAGGGCAACGTACGGCAAAGTTACATTCTACTTCCTGTTTTGGCGTTCCACTTCCTGTTTGGAGTTTAGCTTTTGCAGACATGTCCAGGATAGGTTCCTGGTCTCACGTGTCAAGTTCCGTGCAGATTGATCAATGTACGGTAAAGTTACAGGGCACTTCCTGTTTAAAATGGCTGACTTCCTGTTGGGTCAAAGGCGTGTCCATTAACATGTTCAGGGAAGTTTTATTGACTCACATATCATGTTTCGTGGCGATCGGGCAATGTATGGCAAAGTTACATTCTACTTCCTGTTGCGGCGGATCCACTTCCTGTCAGGAAGTCGTCTGTTGCTGACATGGTCGGAGCGGTTTTGTGGTCCCACATATCAGGTATGAGGAGGATACAACAATCCTTGTTATAGCAGCATAAAAAAGTTTGATATGTAATGTTATATCCAGCAACCAGGGGGCGCTGTTTTTTAAATTGAAGATTTTCATACGGACTTTTTCAGGGCCATACTGTCATCGATCCAAGGAGGTTTGGTTCAAATCGGAACATGTTCCACAAAGTTATCATCATAAATGTACTTTTTTTGTGTAATAATACTCTCACCACCAGAGGCGCTGTTTCTGAACGTGACCGTTTTTTCATATTCATCTTTAAGACCTATCGATCATGAACCACGGCAAGTTTGGTTCATATCTGACCTTCCAATGCAAAGTTATAAGAGATTTGGTCAACATCAGAATGATCGCCAACTTTAGCGCCCCCTATCTCGTACGCCGTGCGACATTTTAGAAAGCTTTCACCAACTTTTGATCCTCTACCTGTCCACATTGACCTCGCCAAGTTTGAAGGTGATAGCACAAAAGCTCTAGGACAAGATAGATTTTATAGCAAATAAAATTATTTCTGTTTCCACCAGGGGGCGCTGTTTTCGGAATTTGAATATTTTCATGTAGACTTGTTCAGGGTCGGACTGTCATCGATCCAAGGAAGTTTGGTTCAAATCGGAACATGTTCCACAAAGTTATCATCATAAATGTACTTTTTTTGGGTAATAATACTCTCACCACTAGAGGCGCTGTTTTTGAACGTGACCGTTTTTTCATATTCGTCTTTAAGACCTATCGATCATGAACCACGGCAAGTTTGGTTCATATCTGACCTTCCAATGCAAAGTTATAAGAGATTTGGTCAACATCAGAATGATCGCCAACTTTAGCGCCCCCTATCTCGTAGGCCGTGCGACATTTTAGAAAGCTTTCACCAACTTTTGATCCTCTACCTGTCCACATTAACCTCGCCAAGTTTGAAGGTGATAGCACAAAAGCTCTAGGACTAGATAGATTTAATAGCAAATAAAATTCTTTCTGTTTCCACCAGGGGGCGCTGTTTTCGAAATTAAATATTTTCATATAGACATTGTCAGGGCTGGAGGAACATCAATCCAAGGAAGTTTGGTTCAGTTTGGACCAGGACTCGCAAAGTTATAAGAGTTTGTTTTTTTGTCGCAAAAATCCGACTTTGCACCTCGCACCTCGCTACATCGTTAAACAATGCGCTGTCATATTCAACACGCATCATCTACCATGTGTTTTCAATGTTTCAGTGTCATTTTGAGTCGGATACGACAATCTCTGTAAAAGTTATTACCGAAATCGTAAATTAACTTTTTTTTTATATATTCTCTTCCACCACCAGGAGGCGATGGTTTCAAACGTGATCATTTTTGCATAGGTGTCTTCAGCAACTACCCACCATCAATCATGGCAAGTTTGGCTCTGACTTGACCTTCCATCGTAAAGTTATAAGCGTTTCGTTGCGTGTTGGGAAAATTTGGAATTTTCGCCAACTTTGGCGCCACCAAATACGTCCGCTATGCGATATTTCAAAAAAAAATTCAGATTAGATCGTACCTCAACTGGTCCACATCGACCTCGCCAAGTTTGAAGGTGATTGCTCAAAAACTGTAGATTTTGGTATCTACGGCAAGTTATGCTGTAAATTCGCCAAAAACGCCTCCGTTTTCGCCTTCAATCCAAGATGGCGGCCTTCCTGTAGGTTTCACAGAAAACTTGTGATTGACTTTTGCCCATGGCACAACCTAATGAACGTGTGTACCAAGTTTCGTTCATGTACGTTATTCCCGACAGGAGTTGACCTAGTAGCACTTTTTTGCGACAGTCTGAAGCCCCGCCCACTTCCATTTTTTGACGCACATTCACCGAACCACTATTTTACAAAATTTTCAGCGAGGTCTGATATTGTCCCGAAAATTCGTGAGGTTACAGATACGTTCAGGCCTTCAAAAAGGCACTTTTTTTTGGTGAAGAATAATAATAATAACTCTTTCAATTACAATAGGGTTCTTGCACAGTCGTGCTCGAACCCTAATAATAATAATAATAACTCTTCCGATTACAATAGGGTTCTTGCACAGTCGTGCTCGAACCCTAATAACTCTTTCAATTACAATAGGGTTCTTGCACAGTCGTGCTCGAACCCTAATAATAACTAGCACCGCAAGCGGTGGTAACGGGTTCGAGCTTGACGCTACGTCGCGACCCGCGCCCACCTCGTCGCTTGCGCCCTGATCTCGTCTCTCGTTCATTCGCTGCTTGCTGTCGTAGTTCTAATTGGCGCCGTCCGTGCGGATGTTGGGCTGTGGAGTAAAGTCATATATTATTTCCTGTTAAGTGCGTTACACTTTCTGTCGGGAGGACATTGTTTGCGTGTTCAGGATAGGTTCCAGGCCTCACATACCAAGTTCCATGCAGAGCGGTCAATGTACAGTAAAGTTAGAGGGCACTTCCTGTTAAAATGGCTGACTTCCTGTTGGGTCAGAGCGTGTCTATTAACATGTTCAGGGAAGTTCCCTTGACACACATATAATGTTTCGTGGAGATAGGGCAACGTACGGCAAAGTTAAATTCTACTTCCTGTTTTGGCGTTCCACTTCCTGTTTGGAGTTTAGCTTTTGCAGACATGTCCAGGATAGGTTCCTGGTCTCACGTGTCAAGTTCCGTGCAGATTGATCAATGTACGGTAAAGTTACAGGGGACTTCCTGTTTAAAATGGCTGACTTCCTGTTTGGTCAAAGGCGTGTCCATTAACATGTTCAGGGAAGTTCTATTGACTCACATATCATGTTTCGTGGCGATCGGGCAATGGATGGCAAAGTAACATTCTACTTCCTGTTGCGGCGGATCCACTTCCTGTCAGGAAGTCATCTGTTGCTGACATGGTCGGAGCGGTTTTGTGGTCCCACATATCACGTATGAGGATGATACAACAATCCCTGTTATAGCAGCATAAAAAAGTGTGATATGTAATGTTATATCCAGCAACCAGGGGGCGCTGTTTTTTAAATTGAAGATTTTCATATAGACTTTTTCAGGGTAAGACTGTCATCAATCCAAGGAAGTTTGGTTCAGATTGGAACAGGATTTACAAAGTTATACCAGTTTCTTTTGTGTTGCACAGTAGATGGCATAGTCTGCTGCCACCAGGGGGCGTCGTTAAGACATTGAATATTGTCATATAGACTACTCCAAGGCATCAATCCAGGGAAGGACATTGGATCCTCCATCGCAAAGTTATAAGTGTTTCGTTGTCTGTCTTTACAAATCAGAATGTTTGCCAACTTTAGCGCCCCCTATCTCGTACGCCGTGCAACATTTTAGAAAGCTTTCAATAACATTTGATCCTCAACTCGTCCACATTGACCTCGCCAAGTTTGAAGGTGATAGCAGAAAAGCTCTAGGACAAGATAGATTTTATAGCAAATAAAATTCTTTCTGTTTCCACCAGGGGGCGCTGTTTTCGAAATTAAATATTTTCATGTAGACTTGTTCAGGGTCGGACTGTCATCGATCCAAGGAAGTTTGGTTCAAATCGGAACAGGATTCACAAAGTTATCATCATAAATGTACTTTTTTTGGGTAATAATCCTCTCACCACTAGAGGCGCTGTTTCCGAACGTGACCGTTTTTTCACATTCGTCTTTAAGAACTATCGATCATGAACCACGGTAAGTTTGGTTCATATCTGACCTTCCATCGCAAAGATATAAGAGATTTGGTCAACATCATAATGATCGCCAACTTTAGCGCCCCCTATCTCGTACGCCGTGCGACATTTTAAAACAGTTTCAATAACATTTGATCCAAAACTCGTCCACATTGACCTCGCCAAGTTTGAAGGTGATAGCACAAAAGCTCTAGGACTAGATAGATTTTATAGCAAATAAAATTCTTTCTGTTGCCACCAGGGGGCGCTGTTTTCGAAATTAAATATTTTCATATAGACATTGTCAGGGCTGGAGGAACATCAATCCAAGGAAGTTTGGTTCAGTTTGGACCAGGACTCGCAAAGTTATAAGAGTTTGTTTTTTTGTCGCAAAAATCCGACTTTGCACCGCCCACGCTGCTACACCGTTAAAGAATGCGCTGTCATATTCAACACGCATCATCTACCATGTGTTTTCAATGTTTCAGTGTCATTTTGAGTCGGATACGACAATCTCTGTAAAAGTTATTACCGAAATCGTAAATTAACTTTTTTTTTGTATATTCTCTTCCACCACCAGGAGGCGATGGTTTCAAACGTGATAATTTTTGCATAGGTGTCTTCAGCAACTACCCATCATCAATCATGGCAAGTTTGGCTCCGACTTGACCTTCCATCGCAAAGTTATAAGCGTTTCGTTGCGTGTTGGGAAAATTTGGAATTTTCGCCAACTTTGGCGCCACCAAATACGTCCGCCATGCGATATTTCAAAAAACTTTTCAGATTAGATCGTACCTCAACTGGTCCACATCAACCTCGCCAAGTTTGAAGGTGATTGCTCAAAAACTGTAGATTTTGGTATCTACGGCAAGTTATGCTGTAAATTCGCCAAAAACGCCTCCGTTTTCGCCTTCAATCCAAGATGGCGGCCTTCCTGTAGGTTTCACAGAAAACTTGTGATTGACTTTTGCCCATGGCACAACCTAATGAACGTGTGTACCAAGTTTCGTTCATGTACGTTATTCCCGACAGGAGTTGACCTAGTAGCACTTTTTTGCGTCAGTCTGAAGCCCCGCCCACTTCCATTTTTTGACGCACATTTACCGAACCACTTTTTTACAAAATTTTCAGCGAGGTCTGATGTTGTCCCGAAAATTCGTGAGGTTTGGGATCCGTTTAGGCCTTCAAAAAGGCACTTTTTTTGTGTGAAGAATAATAATAACTAGCACCGCAAGCGGTATTAACGGGTTCGAGCTTGACGCTACGTCGCGATCCGCGCCCACCTCGTCGCTTGCGCCCTGATCTCGTCTCTCGTTCATTCGCTGCTTGCTGTCGTAGTTCTAATTGGTGCCGTCCGTGCGGATGTTGGGCTGTGGAGTAAAGTCATATATTATTTCCTGTTAAGTGCGTTACACTTTCTGTCGGGAGGTCATTGTTTGCGTGTTCAGGATAGGTCCCTGGCCTCACATACCAAGTTCCATGCAGAGCGGTCAATGTACAGTAAAGTTAGAGGGCACTTCCTGTTTAAAATGGCTGACTTCCTGTTGGGTCAGAGCGTGTCTATTAACATGTTCAGGGAAGTTCCCTTGACTCACATATAATGTTTCATGGAGATAGGGCAACGTATGGCTAAGTTACCTTCTACTTCCTGTTTTGGCGTACCACTTCCTGTTTGGAGTTTAGCTTTTGCAGACATGTCCAGGATAGGTTCCTGGTCTCACGTGTCAAGTTCCGTGCAGATTGATCAATGTACGGTAAAGTTACAGGGGACTTCCTGTTTAAAATGGCTGACTTCCTGTTTGGTCAAAGGCGTGTCCATTAACATGTTCAGGGAAGTTCTATTGACTCACATATCATGTTTCGTGGCGATCGGGCAATGGATGGCAAAGTTACATTCTACTTCCTGTTGCGGCGGATCCACTTCCTGTCAGGAAGTCATCTGTTGCTGACATGGTCGGAGCGGTTTTGTGGTCCCACATATCACGTATGAGGATGATACAACAATCCCTGTTATAGCAGCATAAAAAAGTGTGATATGTAATGTTATATCCAGCAACCAGGGGGCGCTGTTTTTTAAATTGAAGATTTTCATATAGACTTTTTCAGGTTAAGACTGTCATCAATCCAAGGAAGTTTGGTTCAGATTGGAACAGGATTTACAAAGTTATACCAGTTTCTTTTGTGTTGCACAGTAGATGGCATAGTCTGCTGCCACCAGGGGGCGTCGTTAAGACATTGAATATTGTCATATAGACTACTCCAAGGCATCAATCCAGGGAAGGACATTGGATCCTCCATCGCAAAGTTATAAGTGTTTCGTTGTCTGTCTTTACAAATCAGAATGTTTGCCAACTTTAGCGCCCCCTATCTCGTACGCCGTGCAACATTTTAGAAAGCTTTCAATAACATTTGATCCTCAACTCGTCCACATTGACCTCGCCAAGTTTGAAGGTGATAGCAGAAAAGCTCTAGGACAAGATAGATTTTATAGCAAATAAAATTCTTTCTGTTTCCACCAGGGGGCGCTGTTTTCGAAATTAAATATTTTCATGTAGACTTGTTCAGGGTCGGACTGTCATCGATCCAAGGAAGTTTGGTTCAAATCGGAACAGGATTCACAAAGTTATCATCATAAATGTACTTTTTTTGGGTAATAATCCTCTCACCACTAGAGGCGCTGTTTCCGAACGTGACCGTTTTTTCATATTCGTCTTTAAGAACTATCGATCATGAACCACGGTAAGTTTGGTTCATATCTGACCTTCCATCGCAAAGATATAAGAGATTTGGTCAACATCAGAATGATCGCCAACTTTAGCGCCCCCTATCTCGTACGCCGTGCGACATTTTAAAACAGTTTCAATAACATTTGATCCAAAACTCGTCCACATTGACCTCGCCAAGTTTGAAGGTGATAGCACAAAAGCTCTAGGACTAGATAGATTTTATAGCAAATAAAATTCTTTCTGTTGCCACCAGGGGGCGCTGTTTTCGAAATTAAATATTTTCATATAGACATTGTCAGGGCTGGAGGAACATCAATCCAAGGAAGTTTGGTTCAGTTTGGACCAGGACTCGCAAAGTTATAAGAGTTTGTTTTTTTGTCGCAAAAATCCGACTTTGCACCTCGCACCTCGCTACACCGTTAAAGAATGTGCTATCATATTCAACACGCATCATCTACCATGTGTTTTCAATGTTTCAGTGTCATTTTGAGTCGGATACGACAATCTCTGTAAAAGTTATTACCGAAATCGTAAATAAACTTTTTTTTTGTATATTCTCTTCCACCACCAGGAGGCGATGGTTTCAAATGTGATCATTTTTGCATAGGTGTCTTCAGCAACTACCCATCATCAATCATGGCAAGTTTGGCTCCGACTTGACCTTCCATCGCAAAGTTATAAGCGTTTCGTTGCGTGTTGGGAAAATTTGGAATTTTCGCCAACTTTGGCGCCACCTATCTCGTGCGCCATGCAAGATTTCAAAAAACTTTTCAGATTAGATCGTACCTCAACTGGTCCACATCGACCTCGCCAAGTTTGAAGGTGATTGCTCAAAAACTGTAGATTTTGGTATCTACGGCAAGTTATGCTGTAAATTCGCCAAAAACGCCTCCGTTTTCGCCTTCAATCCAAGATGGCGGCCTTCCTGTAGGTTTCACAGAAAACTTGTGATTGACTTTTGCCCATGGCACAACCTAATGAACGTGTGTACCAAGTTTCGTTCATGTACGTTATTCCCGACAGGAATTGACCTAGTAGCACTTTTTTGCGTCAGTCTGAAGCCCCGCCCACTTCCATTTTTTGACGCACATTCACGGAACCACTTTGGTTCGGCGATTTAAGTTAGGTCTGATGTTGTCCCAAAAATTCACGAGGTTTGAGATCCGTTTAGGCCTTCAAAAAGGCACTTTCTTCGTGTGAAGAATAATAATAATAACTCTTTCAATTACAATAGGGTTCTTGCACAGTCGTGCTCGAACCCTAATAACTCTTACGATTACAATAGGGTTCTTGCACAGTCGTGCTCGAACCCTAATAATAATAATAATAACTCCTTCAATAACAATAGGGTTCTTGCACAGTCGTGCTCGAACCCTAATAACTAGCACCGCAAGCGGTGGTAACGGGTTCGAGCTTGACGCTACGTCGCGACCCGCGCCCACCTCGTCGCTTGCGCCCTGATCTCGTCTCTCGTTCATTCGCTGCTTGCTGTCGTAGTTCTAATTGGCGCCGTCCGTGCGGATGTTGGGGGTGGAGTAAAGTCATATATTATTTCCTGTTAAGTGCGTTACACTTTCTGTCGGGAGGACATTGTTTGCGTGTTCAGGATAGGTCCCTGGCCTCACATACAAAGTTCCATGCAGAGCGGTCAATGTACAGTAAAGTTAGAGGGCACTTCCTGTTAAAATGGCTGACTTCCTGTTGGGTCAGAGCGTGTCTATTAACATGTTCAGGGAAGTTCCCTTGACACACATATAATGTTTCGTGGAGATAGGGCAACGTACGGCAAAGTTAAATTCTACTTCCTGTTTTGGCGTTCCACTTCCTGTTTGGAGTTTAGCTTTTGCAGACATGTCCAGGATAGGTTCCTGGTCTCACGTGTCAAGTTCCGTGCAGATTGATCAATGTACGGTAAAGTTACAGGGGACTTCCTGTTTAAAATGGCTGACTTCCTGTTGGGTCAAAGGTGTGTCCATTAACATGTTCAGGGAAGTTTTATTGACTCACATATCATGTTTCGTGGCGATCGGGCAATGTATGGCAAAGTTACATTCTACTTCCTGTTGCGGCAGATCCACTTCCTGTCAGGAAGTCGTCTGTTGCTGACATGGTCGGAGCGGTTTTGTGGTCCCACATATCAGGTATGAGGAGGATACAACAATCCTTGTTATAGCAGCATAAAAAAGTTTGATATGTAATGTTATATCCAGCAACCAGGGGGCGCTGTTTTTTAAATTGAAGATTTTCATACGGACTTTTTCAGGGCCATACTGTCATCGATCCAAGGAGGTTTGGTTCAAATCGGAACATGTTCCACAAAGTTATCATCATAAATGTACTTTTTTTGGGTAATAATACTCTCACCACTAGAGGCGCTGTTTCTGAACGTGACCGTTTTTTCATATTCGTCTTTAAGACCTATCGATCATGAACCACGGCAAGTTTGGTTCATATCTGACCTTCCAATGCAAAGTTATAAGAGATTTGGTCAACATCAGAATGATCGCCAACTTTAGCGCCCCCTATCTCGTACGCCGTGTGACATTTTAGAAAGCTTTCACCAACTTTTGATCCTCTACCTGTCCACATTGACCTCGCCAAGTTTGAAGGTGATAGCACAAAAGCTCTAGGACAAGATAGATTTTATAGCAAATAAAATTCTTTCTGTTTCCACCAGGGGGCGCTGTTTTCGAAATTGAATATTTTCATGTAGACTTGTTCAGGGTCGGACTGTCATCGATCCAAGGAAGTTTGGTTCAAATCGGAACATGTTCCACAAAGTTATCATCATAAATGTACTTTTTTTGGGTAATAATACTCTCACCACTAGAGGCGCTGTTTCCGAACGTGACCGTTTTTTCATATTCGTCTTTAAGACCTATCGATCATGAACCACGGCAAGTTTGGTTCATATCTGACCTTCCAATGCAAAGTTATAAGAGATTTGGTCAACATCAGAATGATCGCCAACTTTAGCGCCCCCTATCTCGTACGCCGTGCGACATTTTAGAAAGCTTTCACCAACTTTTGATCCTCTACCTGTCCACATTGACCTCGCCAAGTTTGAAGGTGATAGCACAAAAGCTCTAGGACAAGATAGATTTTATAGCAAATAAAATTCTTTCTGTTTCCACCAGGGGGCGCTGTTTTCGAAATTGAATATTTTCATATAGACATTGTCAGGGCTGGAGGAACATCAATCCAAGGAAGTTTGGTTCAGTTTGGACCAGGACTCGCAAAGTTATAAGAGTTTGTTTTTTTGTCGCAATAATCCGACTTTGCACCCCGCACCTCGCTACATCGTTAAACAATGCGCTGTCATATTCAACACGCATCATCTACCATGTGTTTTCAATGTTTCAGTGTCATTTTGAGTCGGATACGACAATCTCTGTAAAAGTTATTACCGAAATCGTAAATAAACTTTTTTTTTGTATATTCTCTTCCACCACCAGGAGGCGATGGTTTCAAACGTGATCATTTTTGCATAGGTGTCTTCAGCAACTACCCATCATCAATCATGGCAAGTTTGGCTCCGACTTGACCTTCCATCGCAAAGTTATAAGCGTTTCGTTGCGTGTTGGGAAAATTTGGAATTTTCGCCAACTTTGGAGCCACCAAATACGTCCGCCATGCGATATTTCAAAAAAAATTTCAGATTAGATCGTACCTCAACTGGTCCACATCGACCTCGCCAAGTTTGAAGGTGATTGCTCAAAAACTGTAGATTTTGGTATCTACGGCAAGTTATGCTGTAAATTCGCCAAAAACGCCTCCGTTTTCGCCTTCAATCCAAAATGGCGGCCTTCCTGTAGGTTTCACAGAAAACTTGTGATTGACTTTTGCCCATGGCACAACCTAATGAACGTGTGTACCAAGTTTCGTTCATGTACGTTATTCCCGACAGGAGTTGACCTAGTAGCACTTTTTTGCGTCAGTCTGAAGCCCCGCCCACTTCCATTTTTTGACGCACATTCACCGAACCACTTTGGTTCGGCGATTTAAGTTAGGTCTGATGTTGTCCCAAAAATTCGCGAGGTTTGAGATCCGTTTAGGCCTTCAAAAAGGCACTTTCTTCGTGTGAAGAATAATAATAAGAATAATAATAATAACTAGCACCGCAAGCGGTGGTAACGGGTTCGAGCTTGACGCTACGTCGCGACCCGCGCCCACCTCGTCGCTTGCGCCCTGATCTCGTCTCTCGTTCATTCGCTGCTTGCTGTCGTAGTTCTAATTGGCGCCGTCCGTGCGGATGTTGGGCTGTGGAGTAAAGTCATATATTATTTCCTGTTAAGTGCGTTACACTTTCTGTCGGGGGGACATTGTTTGCGTGTTCAGGATAGGTCCCTGGCCTCACATACCAAGTTCCGTGCAGAGCGGTCAATGTACAGTAAAGTTAGAGGGCACTTCCTGTTAAAATGGCTGACTTCCTGTTGGGTCAGAGCGTGTCTATTAACATGTTCAGGGAAGTTCCCTTGACACACATATAATGTTTCGTGGAGATAGGGCAACGTACGGCAAAGTTAAATTCTACTTCCTGTTTTGGCGTTCCACTTCCTGTTTGGAGTTTAGCTTTTGCAGACATGTCCAGGATAGGTTCCTGGTCTCACGTGTCAAGTTCCGTGCAGATTGATCAATGTACGGTAAAGTTACAGGGGACTTCCTGTTTAAAATGGCTGACTTCCTGTTGGGTCAAAGGCGTGTCCATTAACATGTTCAGGGAAGTTCAATTGACTCACATATCGTGTTTCGTGGCGATCGGGCAATGTATGGCAAAGTTACATTCTACTTCCTGTTGTGGCGGATCCACTTCCTGTCAGGAAGTCGTCTGTTGCTGACATGGTCGGAGCGGTTTTGTGGTCCCACATATCACGTATGAGGAGGATACAACAATCCCTGTTATAGCAGCATAAAAAAGTTTGATATGTAATGTTATATCCAGCAACCAGGGTGCGCTGTTTTTTAAATTGAAGATTTTCATATAGACTTTTTCAGGGTCATACTGTCATCAATCCAAGGAAGTTTGGTTCTGATTGGAACAGGATTTACAAAGTTATACCAGTTTTTTTTGTGTTGCACAGTAGATGGCATAGTCTGCTGCCACCAGGGGGCGTCGTTAAGACATTGAATATTGTCTTATAGACTACTTCAAGGCATCAATCCAGGGAAGGACATTGGATCCTCCATCGCAAAGTTATAAGTGTTTCGTTGTCTGTTTTTACAAATCAGAATGTTTGCCAACTTTAGCGCCCCCTATCTCGTACGCCATGCGACATTTACGAAAGCTTTCAATAACATTTGATCCTCAACTCGTCCACATTGACCTCGCCAAGTTTGAAGGTGATAGCACAAAAGCTCTAGGACAAGATAGATTTTATAGCAAATAAAATTCTTTCTGTTTCCACCAGGGGGCGCTGTTTTCGAAATTAAATATTTTCATCTAGACTTGTTCAGGGTCGGACTGTCATCGATCCAAGGAAGTTTGGTTCAAATCGGAACAGGATTCACAAAGTTATCATCATAAATGTACTTTTTTTGGGTAATAATCCTCTCACCACTAGAGGCGCTGTTTCCGAACGTGACAGTTTTTTTATATTCATCTTTAAGAACTATCGATCATGAACCACGGCAAGTTTGGTTCATATCTGACCTTCCAATGCAAAGTTATAAGAGATTTGGTCAACATCAGAATGTTTGCCAACTTTAGCGCCCCCTATCTCGTACGCCGTGCGACATTTTAGAAAGCTTTCAATAACATTTGATCCTCAACTCGTCCACATTGACCTCGCCAAGTTTGAAGGTGATAGCACAAAAGCTCTAGGACAAGATAGATTTTATAGCAAATAAAATTCTTTCTGTTGCCACCAGGGGGCGCTGTTTTCAAAATTGAATATTTTCATGTAGACGTCGTCAGGACTGGAGGAACATCAATCCAAGGAAGTTTGGTTCAGTTTGGACCAGGACTCGCAAAGTTATAAGAGTTTGTTTTTTTGTCGCAAAAATCCGACTTTGCTCCGCCCACGCTGCTACACCGTTAAAGAATGCGCTATCATATTCAACACGCATTATCTACCATGTGTTTTCAATGTTTCAGTGTCATTTTGAGTGACACTTTTACAAACTCTGTAAAAGTTATTACCGAAATCGTAAATAAACTTTTTTTTTGTATATTCTCTTCCACCACCAGGAGGCGATGGTTTCAAACGTGATCATTTTTGCATAGGTGTCTTCAGCAACTACCCATCATCAATCATGGCAAGTTTGGCACCGACGTGACCTTCCATCGCAAAGTTATAAGCGTTTCGTTGAGTGTTGGGAAAATTTTGAATTTTTGCCAACTTTGGCGCCCCCTATCTCGTGCGCCATGCAATATTTCAAAAAACTTGTCAGATTAGATCGTACCTCAACTGGTAAACATCAACCACGCCAAGTTTGAAGGTGATTGCTCAAAAACTGTAGATTTTGGTATCTACGGCAAGTTATGCTGTAAATTCGCCAAAAACGCCTCCGTTTTCGCCTTCAATCCAAAATGGCGGCCTTCCTGTAGCTTTCACAGAAAACTTGTGATTGACTTTTGCCCATGGCACAACCTAATGAACGTGTGTACCAAGTTTCGTTCATGTACGTTATTCCCGACAGGAGTTGACCTAGTAGCACATTTTTGCGTCAGTCTGAAGCCCCGCCCACTTCCATTTTTTGACGCACATTCACCGAACCACTTTGGTTCGGCGATTTAAGTTAGGTCTGATGTTGTCCCAAAAATTCGCGAGGTTTGGGATACGTTTAGGCCTTCAACAATGCACATTCCTCGTGTGAAGAATAATAATAATAATAATAACTAGCACCGCAAGCGGTGGTAACGGGTTCGAGCTTGACGCTACGTCGCGACCCGCGCCCACCTCGTCGCTTGCGCCCTGATCTCGTCTCTCGTTCATTCGCTGCTTGCTGTCGTAGTTCTAATTGGCGCCGTCCGTGCGGATGTTGGGCTGTGGAGTAAAGTCATATATTATTTCCTGTTAAGTGCGTTACACTTTCTGTCGGGAGGACATTGTTTGCGTGTTCAGGATAGGTCCCTGGCCTCACATACCAAGTTCCATGCAGAGCGGTCAATGTACAGTAAAGTTAGAGGGCACTTCCTGTTAAAATGGCTGACTTCCTGTTGGGTCAGAGCGTGTCTATTAACATGTTCAGGGAAGTTCCCTTGACACACATATAATGTTTCGTGGAGATAGGGCAACGTACGGCAAAGTTAAATTCTACTTCCTGTTTTGGCGTTCCACTTCCTGTTTGGAGTTTAGCTTTTGCAGACATGTCCAGGATAGGTTCCTGGTCTCACGTGTCAAGTTCCGTGCAGATTGATCAATGTACGGTAAAGTTACAGGGGACTTCCTGTTTAAAATGGCTGACTTCCTGTTTGGTCAAAGGCGTGTCCATTAACATGTTCAGGGAAGTTCTATTGACTCACATATCATGTTTCGTGGCGATCGGGCAATGTATGGCAAAGTTACATTCTACTTCCTGTTGCGGCGGATCCACTTCCTGTCAGGAAGTCGTCTGTTGCTGACATGGTCGGAGCGGTTTTGTGGTCCCACATATCACGTATGAGGATGATACAACAATCCCTGTTATAGCAACATAAAAAAGTGTGATATGTAATGTTATATCCAGCAACCAGGGGGCGCTGTTTTTTAAATTGAAGATTTTCATATAGACTTTTTCAGGGTCAGACTGTCATCAATCCAAGGAAGTTTGGTTCAGATTGGAACAGGATTTACAAAGTTATACCAGTTTCTTTTGTGTTGCACAGTAGATGGCATAGTCTGCTGCCACCAGGGGGCGTCGTTAAGACATTGAATATTGTCTTATAGACTACTTCAAGGCATCAATCCAGGGAAGGACACTGGATCCTCCATCGCAAAGTTATAAGCGTTTTGTTGTCTGTTTTTACAAATCAGAATGATCGCCAACTTTAGCGCCCCCTATCTCGTACGCCGTGCGACATTTTAGAAAGCTTTCAATAACTTTTGATCCTCAACTCGTCCACATTAACCTCGCCAAGTTTGAAGGTGATAGCACAAAAGCTCTAGGACAAGATAGATTTTATAGCAAATAAAATTCTTTCTGTTGCCACCAGGGGGCGCTGTTTTCGAAATTAAATATTTTCATGTAGACTTGTTCAGGGTCGGACTGTCATCGATCCAAGGAAGTTTGGTTCAAATCGGAACAGGATTCACAAAGTTATCATCATAAATGTACTTTTTTTGGGTAATATTCCTCTCACCACTAGAGGCGCTGTTTTCGAACGTGACAGTTTTTTCATATTCGTCTTTAAGAACTATCGATCATGAACCACGGCAAGTTTGGTTCATATCTGACCTTCCATCGCAAAGATATAAGAGATTTGGTCAACATCATAATGATCGCCAACTTTAGCGCCCCCTATCTCGTACGCCGTGCGACATTTTAAAACAGTTTCAATAACATTTGATCCAAAACTCTTCCACATTGACCTCGCCAAGTTTGAAGGTGATAGCACAAAAGCTCTAGGACTAGATAGATTTTATAGCAAATAAAATTCTTTCTGTTGCCACCAGGGGGCGCTGTTTTCGAAATTAAATATTTTCATATAGACATTGTCAGGGCTGGGGGAACATCAATCCAAGGAAGTTTGGTTCAGTTTGGACCAGGACTCGCAAAGTTATAAGAGTTTGTTTTTTTGTCGCAAAAATCCGACTTTGCACCTCGCACCTCGCTACACCGTTAAAGAATGTGCTGTCATATTCAACACGCATCATCTACCATGTGTTTTCAATGTTTCAGTGTCATTTTGAGTCGGATACGACAATCTCTGTAAAAGTTATTACCGAAATCGTAAATTAACTTTTTTTTTGTATATTCTCTTCCACCACCAGGAGGCGATGGTTTCAAATGTGATCATTTTTGTATAGGTGTCTTCAGCAACTACCCACCATCAATCATGGCAAGTTTGGCTCCGACTTGACCTTCCATCGTAAAGTTATAAGCGTTTCGTTGCGTGTTGGGAAAATTTGGAATTTTCGCCAACTTTGGCGCCCCCTATCTCGTGCGCCATGCAAGATTTCAAAAAACTTTTCAGATAAGATCGTACCTCAACTGGTCCACATCGACCTCGCCAAGTTTGAAGGTGATTGCTCAAAAACTGTAGATTTTGGTATCTACGACAAGTTATGCTGTAAATTCGCCAAAAACGCCTCCGTTTTCGCCTTCAATCCAAGATGGCGGCCTTCCTGTAGGTTTCACAGAAAACTTGTGATTGACTTTTGCCCATGGCACAACCTAATGAACGTGTGTACCAAGTTTCGTTCATTTACGTTATTCCCGACAGGAATTGACCTAGTAGCACTTTTTTGCGTCAGTCTGAAGCCCCGCCCACTTCCATTTTTTGACGCACATTCACCGAACCACTTTGGTTCGGCGATTTAAGTTAGGTCTGATGTTGTCCCAAAAATTCACGAGGTTTGAGATCCGTTTAGGCCTTCAAAAAGGCACTTTCTTCGTGTGAAGAATAATAATAACTAGCACCGCAAGCGGTGGTAACGGGTTCGAGCTTGACGCTACGTCGCGACCCGCGCCCACCTCGTCGCTTGCGCCCTGATCTCGTCTCTCGTTCATTCGCTGCTTGCTGTCGTAGTTCTAATTGGCGCCGTCCGTGCGGATGTTGGGCTGTGGAGTAAAGTCATATATTATTTCCTGTTAAGTGCGTTACACTTTCTGTCGGGAGGACATTGTTTGCGTGTTCAGGATAGGTCCCTGGCCTCACATACCAAGTTCCATGCAGAGCGGTCAATGTACAGTAAAGTTAGAGGGCACTTCCTGTTAAAATGGCTGACTTCCTGTTGGGTCAGAGCGTGTCTATTAACATGTTCAGGGAAGTTCCCTTGACACACATATAATGTTTCGTGGAGATAGGGCAACGTACAGCAAAGTTAAATTCTACTTCCTGTTTTGGCGTTCCACTTCCTGTTTGGAGTTTAGCTTTTGCAGACATGTCCAGGATAGGTTCCTGGTCTCACGTGTCAAGTTCCGTGCAGATTGATCAATGTACGGTAAAGTTACAGGGGACTTCCTGTTTAAAATGGCTGACTTCCTGTTTGGTCAAAGGCGTGTCCATTAACATGTTCAGGGAAGTTCTATTGACTCACATATCGTGTTTCGTGGCGATCGGGCAATGTATGGCAAAGTTACATTCTACTTCCTGTTGCGCCAGATCCACTTCCTGTCAGGAAGTCGTCTGTTGCTGACATGGTCGGAGCGGTTTTGTGGTCCCACATATCAGGTATGAGGAGGATACAACAATCCTTGTTATAGCAGCATAAAAAAGTTTGATATGTAATGTTATATCCAGCAACCAGGGGGCGCTGTTTTTTAAATTGAAGATTTTCATACGGACTTTTTCAGGGCCATACTGTCATCGATCCAAGGAGGTTTGGTTCAAATCGGAACATGTTCCACAAAGTTATCATCATAATTGTACTTTTTTTGGGTAATAATACTCTCACCACTAGAGGCGCTGTTTCTGAACGTGACCGTTTTTTCATATTCGTCTTTAAGACCTATCGATCATGAACCACGGCAAGTTTGGTTCATATCTGACCTTCCAATGCAAAGTTATAAGAGATTTGGTCAACATCAGAATGATCGCCAACTTTAGCGCCCCCTATCTCGTACGCCGTGCGACATTTTAGAAAGCTTTCACCAACTTTTGATCCTCTACCTGTCCACATTGACCTCGCCAAGTTTGAAGGTGATAGCACAAAAGCTCTAGGACAAGATAGATTTTATAGCAAATAAAATTCTTTCTGTTTCCACCAGGGGGCGCTGTTTTCGAAATTGAATATTTTCATGTAGACTTGTTCAGGGTCGGACTGTCATCGATCCAAGGAAGTTTGGTTCAAATCGGAACATGTTCCACAAAGTTATCATCATAAATGTACTTTTTTTGGGTAATAATACTCTCACCACTAGAGGCGCTGTTTCCGAACGTGACCGTTTTTTCATATTCGTCTTCAAGACCTATCGATCATGAACCACGGCAAGTTTGGTTCATATCTGACCTTCCAATGCAAAGTTATAAGAGATTTGGTCAACATCAGAATGATCGCCAACTTTAGCGCCCCCTATCTCGTACGCCGTGCGACACTTTAGAAAGCTTTCACCAACTTTTGATCCTCTACCTGTCCACATTGACCTCGCCAAGTTTGAAGGTGATAGCACAAAAGCTCTAGGACAAGATAGATTTTATAGCAAATAAAATTCTTTCTGTTTCCACCAGGGGGCGCTGTTTTCGAAATTGAATATTTTCATATAGACATTGTCAGGGCTGGAGGAACATCAATCCAAGGAAGTTTGGTTCAGTTTGGACCAGGACTCGCAAAGTTATAAGAGTTTGTTTTTTTGTCGCAATAATCCGACTTTGCACCTCGCACCTCGCTACACCGTTAAAGAATGCGCTATCATATTCAACACGCATCATCTACCATGTGTTTTCAATGTTTCAGTGTCATTTTGAGTGACACTTTTACAAACTCTGTAAAAGTTATTACCGAAATCGTAAATAAACTTTTTTTTTGTATATTCTCTTCCACCACCAGGAGGCGATGGTTTCAAACGTGATCATTTTTGCATAGGTGTCTTCAGCAACTACCCATCATCAATCATGGCAAGTTTGGCTCCGACTTGACCTTCCATCGCAAAGTTATAAGCGTTTCGTTGCGTGTTGTGAAAATTTGGAATTTTCGCCAACTTTGGCGCCCCCTATCTCGTGCGCCATGCAATATTTCAAAAAACTTGTCAGATTAGATCGTACCTCAACTGGTCCACATCAACCACGCCAAGTTTGAAGGTGATTGCTCAAAAACTGTAGATTTTGGTATCTACGGCAAGTTATGCTGTAAATTCGCCAAAAACGCCTCCGTTTTCGCCTTCAATCCAAGATGGCGGCCTTCCTGTAGGTTTCACAGAAAACTTGTGATTGACTTTTGCCCATGGCACAACCTAATGAACGTGTGTACCAAGTTTCGTTCATGTACGTTATTCCCGACAGGAGTTGACCTAGTAGCACATTTTTGCGTCAGTCTGAAGCCCCGCCCACTTCCATTTCTTGACGCACATTCACCAAACCACTTTGGTTCGGCGATTTAAGTTAGGTCTGATGTTGTCCCAAAAATTCGCGAGGTTTGGGATCCGTTTAGGCCTTCAAAAAGGCACATTCCTCGTGTGAAGAATAATAATAATAATAATAATAATAACTCTTTCAATTACAATAGGGTTCTTGCACAGTCGTGCTCGAACCCTAATAACTCTTACGATTACAATAGGGTTCTTGCACAGTCGTGCTCGAACCCTAACTAGCACCGCAAGCGGTGTTAACGGGTTCGAGCTTGACGCTACGTCGCGATCCGCGCCCACCTCGTCGCTTGCGCCCTGATCTCGTCTCTCGTTCATTCGCTGCTTGCTGTCGTAGTTCTAATTGGCGCCGTCCGTGCGGATGTTGGGCTGTGGAGTAAAGTCATGTATTATTTCATGCTAAGTGCGTTACACTTTCTGTTGGGAGGACACTGTTTGCATGTTCAGTATAGGTCCCTGGCCTCACGTGTCAAGTTCTGTGCAGATCGATCAATGTACGGTAAAATTACAGGGCACTTCCTGTTAAAATGGCTGACTTCCTGTTGGGTCAAAGGCATGTCCATTAACATGTTCAGGGAAGTTCTATTGACTCACATATCGTGTTTCGTGGCGATCGGGCAATGTATGGCAAAGTTACATTCTACTTCCTGTTGCGGCGGATCCACTTCCTGTCAGGAAGTCGTCTGTTGCTGACATGGTCGGAGCGGTTTTGTGGTCCCACATATCACGTATGAGGAGGATACATTAATCCCTGTTATAGCAGCATAAAAAAGTGTGATATGTAATGTTATATCCAGCAACCAGGGGGCGCTGTTTTTTAAATTGAAGATTTTCATATAGACTTTTTCAGGGTCAGACGGTCATCAATCCAGGGAAGTTTGGTTCAGATTGGAACAGGATTTACAAAGTTATACCAGTTTCTTTTGTGTTGCACAGTAGATGGCATAGTCTGCTGCCACCAGGGGGCATCATTAAGACATTGAATATTGTCATATAGACTACTTCAAGGCATCAATCCAGGGAAGGACATTGGATCCTCCATCGCAAAGTTATAAGCGTTTCGTTGTCTGTTTTTACAAATCAGAATGTTTGACAACTTCAGCGCCCCCTATCTTGTACGCCATGCGACATTTTAAAAAACCTTCACTAACTTTTGATCCTCAACTTGTCCACATTGACCTCACCAAGTTTGAAGGTGATAGCACAAAAGCTCTAGGAGAAGTTCGATCAAATGCCAAATGTAGTTTTGTCTGCTGTAACCAGGGGGCGCTGTTTTCTAAAGTGAATATTTACATGTAGACTTGTTCAGGGTCGGACTGTCATCGATCCAAGGAAGTTTGGTTCAAATCGGAACAGGAGTCACAAAGTTATCATCATAAATGTACTTTTTTTTGTTAATAATCCTCTCACCACCAGAGGCGCTGTTTCCGAACGTGACCGTTTTTTCATTTTCGTCTTTGAGACCTATCGATCATGAACCACGGCAAGTTTGGTTCAGATCTGACCTTCCATGGCAAAGATATAAGAGATTTGGTCAACATCAGAATGATCGCCAACTTTAGCGCCCCCTATCTCGTACGCCGTGCGACATTTTAGAAAGCTTTCACTAACTTTTGATCCTCAACTCGTCCACATTAACCTCGCCAAGTTTGAAGGTGATAGCACAAAAGCTCTAGGACAAGATAGATTTAATAGCAAATAAAATTATTTCTGTTGCCACCAGGGGGCGCTGTTTTCGAAATTAAATATTTTCATGTAGACATTGTCAGGGCTGGAGGAACATCAATCCAAGGAAGTTTGGTTCAGTTTGGACCAGGACTCGCAAAGTTATAAGAGTTTGTTTTTTTGTCGCAAAAATCCGACTTTGCACCGCCCACGCTGCTACACCGTTAAAGAATGCGCTATCATATTCAACACGCATCATCTACCATGTGTTTTCAATGTTTCAGTGTCATTTTGAGTGACACTTTTACAAACTCTGTAAAAGTTATTACCGAAATCGTAAATTAACTTTTTTTTTGTATATTCTCTTCCACCACCAGGAGGCGATGGTTTCAAACGTGATCATTTTTGCATAGGTGTCTTCAGCAACTACCCATCATCAATCATGGCAAGTTTGGCTCCGACTTGACCTTCCATCGCAAAGTTATAAGCGTTTCGTTGCGTGTTGGGAAAATTTGGAATTTTCGCCAACTTTGGCGCCACCTATCTCGTGCGCCATGCAATATTTCAAAAAACTTTTCAGATTAGATCGTACCTCAACTGGTCCACATCGACCTCGCCAAGTTTGAAGGTGATTGCTCAAAAACTGTAGATTTTGGTATCTACGGCAAGTTATGCTGTAAATTCGCCAAAAACGCCTCCGTTTTCGCCTTCAATCCAAAATGGCGGCCTTCCTGTAGGACTCACAAAAAACTTGTGATTGACTTTTGCCCATGGCACAACCTAATGAACGTGTGTGCCAAGTTTCGTTCATGTACGTTATTCCCGACAGGAGTTGACCTAGAAGCACTTTTTTGCGTCATTATTTAGCCCCGCCCACTTCCATTTTTTGATGCACATTCCCCGAACCACTTTCGTTCGGCGATTTAAGCCAGGTCTGATGTTGTCCCAAAAATTCGTGAGGTTTGAGATCCGTTTAGGCCTTCAAAAAAGCACTTTCTTCGTGGGAAAAATAATAATAATAATAATAATAATAATAACTCTTCCGATTACAATAGGGTTCTTGCACAGTCGTGCTCGAACCCTAATAATAACTCTTCCGATTACAATAGGGTTCTTGCACAGTCGTGCTCGAACCCTAATAATAATAATAACTCTTTCAATTACAATAGGGTTCTTGCACAGTCGTGCTCGAACCCTAATAACTAGCACCGCAAGCGGTGGTAACGGGTTCGAGCTTGACGCTACGTCGCGACCCGCGCCCACCTCGTCGCTTGCGCCCTGATCTCGTCTCTCGTTCATTCGCTGCTTGCTGTCGTAGTTCTAATTGGCGCCGTCCGTGCGGATGTTGGGCTGTGGAGTAAAGTCATATATTATTTCCTGTTAAGTGCGTTACACTTTCTGTCGGGAGGACATTGTTTGCGTGTTCAGGATAGGTCCCTGGCCTCACATACCAAGTTCCATGCAGAGCGGTCAATGTACAGTAAAGTTAGAGGGCACTTCCTGTTAAAATGGCTGACTTCCTGTTGGGTCAGAGCGTGTCTATTAACATGTTCAGGGAAGTTCCCTTGACACACATAATGTTTCGTGGAGATAGGGCAACGTACGGCAAAGTTAAATTCTACTTCCTGTTTTGGCGTTCCACTTCCTGTTTGGAGTTTAGCTTTTGCAGACATGTCCAGGATAGGTTCCTGGTCTCACGTGTCAAGTTCCGTGCAGATTGATCAATGTACGGTAAAGTTACAGGGGACTTCCTGTTTAAAATGGCTGACTTCCTGTTTGGTCAAAGGCGTGTCCATTAACATGTTCAGGGAAGTTCTATTGACTCACATATCATGTTTCGTGGCGATCGGGCAATGTATGGCAAAGTTACATTCTACTTCCTGTTGCGGCGGATCCACTTCCTGTCAGGAAGTCGTCTGTTGCTGACATGGTCGGAGCGGTTTTGTGGTCCCACATATCACGTATGAGGATGATACAACAATCCCTGTTATAGCAGCATAAAAAAGTGTGATATGTTATGTTATATCCAGCAACCAGGGGGCGCTGTTTTTTAAATTGAAGATTTTCATATAGACTTTTTCAGGGTCATACTGTCATCAATCCAAGGAAGTTTGGTTCAGATTGGAACAGGATTTACAAAGTTATACCAGTTTCTTTTGTGTTGCACAGTAGATGGCATAGTCTGCTGCCACCAGGGGGGGTCGTTAAGACATTGAATATTGTCATATAGACTACTCCAAGGCATCAATCCAGGGAAGGACATTGGATCCTCCATCGCAAAGTTATAAGTGTTTCGTTGTCTGTCTTTACAAATCAGAATGTTTGCCAACTTTAGCGCCCCCTATCTCGTACGCCGTGCAACATTTTAGAAAGCTTTCAATAACATTTGATCCTCAACTCGTCCACATTGACCTCGCCAAGTTTGAACGTGATAGCAGAAAAGCTCTAGGACAAGATAGATTTTATAGCAAATAAAATTCTTTCTGTTTCCACCAGGGGGCGCTGTTTTCGAAATTAAATATTTTCATGTAGACTTGTTCAGGGTCGGACTGTCATCGATCCAAGGAAGTTTGGTTCAAATCGGAACAGGATTCACAAAGTTATCATCATAAATGTACTTTTTTTGGGTAATAATCCTCTCACCACTAGAGGCGCTGTTTCCGAACGTGACCGTTTTTTTATATTCATCTTTAAGAACTATCGATCATGAACCACGGCAAGTTTGGTTCATATCTGACCTTCCAATGCAAAGTTATAAGAGATTTGGTCAACATCAGAATGATCGCCAACTTTAGCGCCCCCTATCTTGTACGCCGTGCGACATTTTAGAAAGCTTTCACTAACTTTTGATCCTCAACTCGTCCACATTAACCTCGCCAAGTTTGAAGGTGATAGCACAAAAGCTCTAGGACAAGATAGATTTAATAGCAAATAAAATTCTTTCTGTTGCCACCAGGAGGCGCTGTTTTCGAAATTGAATATTTTCATGTAGACGTCGTCAGGGCTGGAGGAACATCAATCCAAGGAAGTTTGGTTCAGTTTGGACCAGGACTCGCAAAGTTATAAGAGTTTGTTTTTTTGTCGCAAAAATCCGACTTTGCTCCGCCCACGCTGCTACACCGTTAAAGAATGCGCTATCATATTCAACACGCATCATCTACCATGTGTTTTCAATGTTTCAGTGTCATTTTGAGTGACACTTTTACAAACTCTGTAAAAGTTATTACCGAAATCGTAAATAAACTTTTTTTTTGTATATTCTCTTCCACCACCAGGAGGCGATGGTTTCAAACGTGATCATTTTTGCATAGGTGTCTTCAGCAACTACCCATCATCAATCATGGCAAGTTTGGCACCGACGTGACCTTCCATCGCAAAGTTATAAGCGTTTCGTTGAGTGTTGGGAAAATTTTGAATTTTCGCCAACTTTGGCGCCCCCTATCTCGTGCGCCATGCAATATTTCAAAAAACTTGTCAGATTAGATCGTACCTCAACTGGTCCACATCAACCACGCCAAGTTTGAAGGTGATTGCTCAAAAACTGTAGATTTTGGTATCTACGGCAAGTTATGCTGTAAATTCGCCAAAAACGCCTCCGTTTTCGCCTTCAATCCAAAATGGCGGCCTTCCTGTAGCTTTCACAGAAAACTTGTGATTGACTTTTGCCCATGGCACAACCTAATGAACGTGTGTACCAAGTTTCGTTCATGTACGTTATTCCCGACAGGAGTTGACCTAGTAGCACATTTTTGCGTCAGTCTGAAGCCCCGCCCACTTCCATTTTTTGACGCACATTCACCGAACCACTTTGGTTCGGCGATTTAAGTTAGGTCTGATGTTGTCCCAAAAATTCGCGAGGTTTGGGATACGTTTAGGCCTTCAAAAATGCACATTCCTCGTGTGAAGAATAATAATAATAACTTGACGCTACGTCGCGACCCGCGCCCACCTCGTCGCTTGCGCCCTGATCTCGTCTCTCGTTCATTCGCTGCTTGCTGTCGTAGTTCTAATTGGCGCCGTCCGTGCGGATGTTGGGCTGTGGAGTAAAGTCATATATTATTTCCTGTTAAGTGCGTTACACTTTCTGTCGGGAGGACATTGTTTGCGTGTTCAGGATAGGTCCCTGGCCTCACATACCAAGTTCCGTGCAGAGCGGTCAATGTACAGTAAAGTTAGAGGGCACTTCCTGTTTAAAATGGCTGACTTCCTGTTGGGTCAGAGCGTGTCTATTAACATGTTCAGGGAAGTTCCCTTGACTCACATATAATGTTTCGTGGAGATAGGGCAACGTACGGCAAAGTTACATTCTACTTCCTGTTTTGGCGTTCCACTTCCTGTTTGGAGTTTTGCTTTTGCAGACATGTCCAGGATAGGTTCCTGATCTCACGTGTCAAGTTCCGTGCAGATTGATCAATGTACGGTAAAGTTACAGGGCACTTCCTGTTTAATATGGCTGACTTCCTGTTGGGTCAAAGGCGTGTCCATTAACATGTTCAGGGAAGTTCTATTGACTCACATATCATGTTTTGTGGTGATCGGGCAATGGATGGCAAAGTTACATTCTACTTCCTGTTGCGGCGGATCCACTTCCTGTCAGGAAGTAATCTGTTGCTGACATGGTCGGAGCGGTTTTGTGGTCCCACATATCATGTATGAGGATGATACAACAATCCCTGTTATAGCAGCATAAAAAAGTGTGATATGTAATGTTATATCCAGCAACCAGGGGGCGCTGTTTTTTAAATTGAAGATTTTCATATAGACTTTTTCAGGGTAAGACTGTCATCAATCCAAGGAAGTTTGGTTCAGATTGGAACAGGATTTACAAAGTTATACCAGTTTCTTTTGTGTTGCACAGTAGATGGCATAGTCTGCTGCCACCAGGGGGCGTCGTTAAGACATTGAATATTGTCATATAGACTACTCCAAGGCATCAATCCAGGGAAGGACATTGGATCCTCCATCGCAAAGTTATAAGTGTTTCGTTGTCTGTCTTTACAAATCAGAATGTTTGCCAACTTTAGCGCCCCCTATCTCGTACGCCGTGGAACATTTTAGAAAGCTTTCAATAACATTTGATCCTCAACTCGTCCACATTGACCTCGCCAAGTTTGAAGGTGATAGCAGAAAAGCTCTAGGACAAGATAGATTTTATAGCAAATAAAATTCTTTCTGTTTCCACCAGGGGGCGCTGTTTTCGAAATTAAATATTTTCATGTAGACTTGTTCAGGGTCGGACTGTCATCGATCCAAGGAAGTTTGGTTCAAATCGGAACAGGATTCACAAAGTTATCATCATAAATGTACTTTTTTTGGGTAATAATCCTCTCACCACTAGAGGCGCTGTTTCTGAACGTGACCGTTTTTTCATATTCGTCTTTAAGAACTATCGATCATGAACCACGGTAAGTTTGGTTCATATCTGACCTTCCATCGCAAAGATATAAGAGATTTGGTCAACATCATAATGATCGCC
Organism: Microchirus variegatus; assembly: GCF_963457635.1. Taxonomy (NCBI): domain Eukaryota; kingdom Metazoa; phylum Chordata; class Actinopteri; order Pleuronectiformes; family Soleidae; genus Microchirus; species Microchirus variegatus. Next base: position 17,298,598 of record NC_139819.1, read on the forward strand.
AACTTTAGCGCCCCCTATCTCGTACGCCGTGCGACATTTTAAAACAGTTTCAATAACATTTGATCCAAAACTCGTCCACATTGACCTCGCCAAGTTTGAAGGTGATAGCACAAAAGCTCTAGGACTAGATAGATTTTATAGCAAATAAAATTATTTCTGTTGCCACCAGGGGGCGCTGTTTTCGAAATTAAATATTTTCATATAGACATTGTCAGGGCTGGAGGAACATCAATCCAAGGAAGTTTGGTTCAGTTTGGACCAGGACTCGCAAAGTTATAAGAGTTTGTTTTTTTGTCGCAAAAATCCGACTTTGCACCGCCCACGCTGCTACACCGTTAAAGAATGCGCTATCATATTCAACACGCATCATCTACCATGTGTTTTCAATGTTTCAGTGTCATTTTGAGTGACACTTTTACAATCGCTGTAAAAGTTATTACCGAAATCGTAAATAAACTTTTTTTTTGTATATTCTCTTCCACCACCAGGAGGCGATGGTTTCAAACATGATCATTTTTGCATAGGTGTCTTCAGCCACTACCCATCATCAATCATGGCAAGTTTGGCTCCGACTTGACCTTCCATCGCAAAGTTATAAGCGTTTCGTTGCGTGTTGGGAAAATTTGGAATTTTCGCCAACTTTGGCGCCACCTATCTCGTGCGCCATGCAAGATTTCAAAAAACTTTTCAGATTAGATCGTACCTCAACTGGTCCACATCGACCTCGCCAAGTTTGAAGGTGATTGCTCAAAAACTGTAGATTTTGGTATCTACGGCAAGTTATGCTGTAAATTCGCCAAAAACGCCTCCGTTTTCGCCTTCAATCCAAGATGGCGGCCTTCCTTTAGGTTTCACAGAAAACTTGTGATTGACTTTTGCCCATGGCACAACCTAATGAACGTGTGTACCAAGTTTCGTTCATGTACGTTATTCCCGACAGGAATTGACCTAGTAGCACTTTTTTGCGTCAGTCTGAAGCCCCGCCCACTTCCATTTTTTGACGCACATTCACCGAACCACTTTTTTACAAAATTTTCAGCGAGGTCTGATGTTGTCCCGAAAATTCGTGAGGTTTGGGATACGTTTAGGCCTTCAAAAAGGCACTTTTTTTGTGTGAAGAATAATAATAATAAAAATGGCTGACTTCCTGTTGGGTCAGAGCGTGTCTATTAACATGTTCAGGGAAGTTCCCTTGACACACATATAATGTTTCGTGGAGATAGGGCAACGTACGGCAAAGTTACATTCTACTTCCTGTTTTGGCGTTCCACTTCCTGTTTGGAGTTTAGCTTTTGCAGACATGTCCAGGATAGGTTCCTGGTCTCACGTGTCAAGTTCCGTGCAGATTGATCAATGTACGGTAAAGTTACAGGGGACTTCCTGTTTAAAATGGCTGACTTCCTGTTTGGTCAAAGGCGTGTCCATTAACATGTTCAGGGAAGTTCTATTGACTCACATGTCGTGTTTCGTGGCGAGCGGGCAATGTATGGCAAAGTTACATTCTACTTCCTGTTGCGGCGGATCCACTTCCTGTCAGGAAGTCGTCTGTTGCTGACATGGTCGGAGCGGTTTTGTGGTCCCACATATCACGTATGAGGATGATACAACAATCCCTGTTTTAGCAGCATAAAAAAGTGTGATATGTAATGTTATATCCAGCAACCAGGGGGCGCTGTTTTTTAAATTGAAGATTTTCATACAGACTTTTTCAGGGTCAGACTGTCATCAATCCAAGGAAGTTTGGTTCAGATTGGAACAGGATTTACAAAGTTATACCAGTTTCTTTTGTGTTGCACAGTAGATGGCATAGTCTGCTGCCACCAGGGGGCGTCGTTAAGACATTGAATATTGTCATATAGACTACTCCAAGGCATCAATCCAGGGAAGGACATTGGATCCTCCATCGCAAAGTTATAAGTGTTTCGTTGTCCGTCTTTACAAATCAGAATGTTTGCCAACTTTAGCGCCCCCTATCTCGTACGCCGTGCGACATTTTAGAAAGCTTTCAATAACATTTGATCCTCAACTCGTCCACATTGACCTCGCCAAGTTTGAAGGTGATAGCATAAAAGCTCTAGGACAAGATAGATTTTATAGCAAATAAAATTCTTTCTGTTTCCACCAGGGGGCGCTGTTTTCGAAATTAAATATTTTCATGTAGACTTGTTCAGGGTCGGACTGTCATCGATCCAAGGAAGTTTGGTTCAAATCGGAACAGGATTCACAAAGTTATCATCATAAATGTACTTTTTTTGGGTAATAATCCTCTCACCACTAGAGGCGCTGTTTCCGAACGTGACCGTTTTTTCATATTTGTCTTTAAGAACTATCGATCATGAACCACGGCAAGTTTGGTTCATATCTGACCTTCCAATGCAAAGTTATAAGAGATTTGGTCAACATCAGAATGATCGCCAACTTTAGCGCCCCCTATCTTGTACGCCGTGCGACATTTTAGAAAGCTTTCACTAACTTTTGATCCTCAACTCGTCCACATTAACCTCGCCAAGTTTGAAGGTGATAGCACAAAAGCTCTAGGACAAGATAGATTTAATAGCAAAGAAAATTATTTCTGTTGCCACCAGGAGGCGCTGTTTTCGAAATTGAATATTTTCATGTAGACGTCGTCAGGGCTGGAGGAACATCAATCCAAGGAAGTTTGGTTCAGTTTGGACCAGGACTCGCAAAGTTATAAGAGTTTGTTTTTTTGTCGCAAAAATCCGACTTTGCTCCGCCCACGCTGCTACACCGTTAAAGAATGCGCTATCATATTCAACACGCATCATCTACCATGTGTTTTCAATGTTTCAGTGTCATTTTGAGTGACACTTTTACAAACTCTGTAAAAGTTATTACCGAAATCGTAAATAAACTTTTTTTTTGTATATTCTCTTCCACCACCAGGAGGCGATGGTTTCAAACGTGATCATTTTTGCATAGGTGTCTTCAGCAACTACCCATCATCAATCATGGCAAGTTTGGCACCGACTTGACCTTCCATCGCAAAGTTATAAGCGTTTCGTTGCGTGTTGGGAAAATTTGGAATTTTCGGCAACTTTGGCGCCACCTAATACGTCCGCCATGCAAGATTTCAAAAAACTTTTCGGATTAGATTGTACCTCAACTGGTCCACATCGACCTCGCCAAGTTTGAAGGTGATTGCTCAAAAACTGTAGATTTTGGTATCTACGGCAAGTTATGCTGTAAATTCGCCAAAAACGCCTCCGTTTTCGCCTTCAATCCAAAATGGCGGCCTTCCTGTAGGTTTCACAGAAAACTTGTGATTGACTTTTGCCCATGGCAGAACCTAATGAACGTGTGTACCAAGTTTCGTTCATGTACGTTATTCCCGACAGGAGTTGACCTAGTAGCACTTTTTTGCGTCAGTCTGAAGCCCCGCCCACTTCCATTTTTTGACGCACATTCACCGAACCACTGTTTTACAAAATTTTCAGCGAGGTCTGATGTTGTCCCGAAAATTCGCGAGGTTTGGGATACGTTTAGGCCTTCAAAAAGGCACTTTTTTTGTGTGAAGAATAATAATAATAACTCTTACGATTACAATAGGGTTCTTGCACAGTCGTGCTCGAACCCTAATAACTCTTTCAATTACAATAGGGTTCTTGCACAGTCGTGCTCGAACCCTAATAACTCCTTCAATAACAATAGGGTTCTTGCACAGTCGTGCTCGAACCCTAATAACTAATTGGCGTTGTCCGTGCGGATGTTGGGCTGTGGAGTAAAGTCATATATTATTTCCTGTTAAGTGCGTTACACTTTCTGTCGGGAGGACATTGTTTGCGTGTTCAGGATAGGTCCCTGGCCTCACATACCAAGTTCCGTGCAGAGCGGTCAATGTACGGTAAAGTTAGAGGGCACTTCCTGTTTAAAATGGTTGACTTCCTGTTGGGTCAGAGCGTGTCTATTAACATGTTCAGGGAAGTTCCCTTGACACACATATAATGTTTCGTGGAGATAGGGCAACGTACGGCAAAGTTAAATTCTACTTCCTGTTTTGGCGTTCCACTTCCTGTTTGGAGTTTAGCTTTTGCAGACATGTCCAGGATAGGTTCCTGGTCTCACGTGTCAAGTTCCGTGCAGATTGATCAATGTACGGTAAAGTTACAGGGGACTTCCTGTTTAAAATGGCTGACTTCCTGTTTGGTCAAAGGCGTGTCCATTAACATGTTCAGGGAAGTTCTATTGACTCACATATCATGTTTCGTGGCGATCGGGCAATGTATGGCAAAGTTACATTCTACTTCCTGTTGCGGCGGATCCACTTCCTGTCAGGAAGTCATCTGTTGCTGACATGGTCGGAGCGGTTTTGTGGTCCCACATATCAGGTATGAGGAGGATACAACAATCCTTGTTATAGCAGCATAAAAAAGTTTGATATGTAATGTTATATCAGCAACCAGGGGGCGCTGTTTTTTAAATTGAAGATTTTCATACGGACTTTTTCAGGGCCATACTGTCATCGATCCAAGGAGGTTTGATTCAAATCGGAACATGTTCCACAAAGTTATCATCATAAATGTACTTTTTTTGGGTAATAATACTCTCACCACTAGAGGCGCTGTTTCTGAACGTGACCGTTTTTTCATATTCGTCTTTAAGACCTATCGATCATGAACCACGGCAAGTTTGGTTCATATCTGACCTTCCAATGCAAAGTTATAAGAGATTTGGTCAACATCAGAATGATCGCCAACTTTAGCACCCCCTATCTCGTACGCCGTGCGACATTTTAGAAAGCTTTCACCAACTTTTGATCCTCTACCTGTCCACATTGACCTCGCCAAGTTTGAAGGTGATAGCACAAAAGCTCTAGGACAAGATAGATTTTATAGCAAATAAAATTCTTTCTGTTTCCACCAGGGGGCGCTGTTTTCGAAATTGAATATTTTCATGTAGACTTGTTCAGGGTCGGACTGTCATCGATCCAAGGAAGTTTGGTTCAAATCGGAACATGTTCCACAAAGTTATCATCATAAATGTACTTTTTTTGGGTAATAATACTCTCACCACTAGAGGCGCTGTTTCCGAACATGACCGTTTTTTCATATTCGTCTTTAAGACCTATCGATCATGAACCACGGCAAGTTTGGTTCATATCTGACCTTCCAATGCAAAGTTATAAGAGATTTGGTCAACATCAGAATGATCGCCAACTTTAGCGCCCCCTATCTCGTACGCCGTGCGACATTTTAGAAAGCTTTCACCAACTTTTGATCCTAAACTCGTCCACATTAACCTCGCCAAGTTTGAAGGTGATAGCACAAAAGCTCTAGGACTAGATAGATTTAATAGCAAATAAAATTATTTCTGTTTCCACCAGGGGGCGCTGTTTTCGAAATTAAATATTTTCATATAGACATTGTCAGGGCTGGAGGAACATCAATCCAAGGAAGTTTGGTTCAGTTTGGACCAGGACTCGCAAAGTTATAAGAGTTTGTTTTTTTGTCGCAAAAATCCGACTTTGCACCTCGCACCTCGCTACACCGTTAAACAATGCGCTGTCATATTCAACACGCATCATCTACCATGTGTTTTCAATGTTTCAGTGTCATTTTGAGTCGGATACGACAATCTCTGTAAAAGTTATTACCGAAATCGTAAATAAACTTTTTTTTTGTATATTCTCTTCCACCACCAGGAGGCGATGTTTTCAAACGTGATCATTTTTGCATAGGTGTCTTCAGCAACTACCCATCATCAATCATGGCAAGTTTGGCTCCGACTTGACCTTCCATCGCAAAGTTATAAGCGTTTCGTTGCGTGTTGGGAAAATTTGGAATTTTCGCCAACTTTGGCGCCACCTATCTCGTGCGCCATGCAATATTTCAAAAAACTTTTCAGATTAGATCGTACCTCAACTGGTCCACATCAACCTCGCCAAGTTTGAGGGTGATTGCTCAAAAACTGTAGATTTTGGTATCTACGGCAAGTTATGCTGTAAATTCGCCAAAAACGCCTCCGTTTTCGCCTTCAATCCAAGATGGCGGCCTTCCTGTAGGTTTCACAGAAAACTTGTGATTGACTTTTGCCCATGGCACAACCTAATGAACGTGTGTACCAAGTTTCGTTCATGTACGTTATTCCCGACAGGAGTTGACCTAGTAGCACAGTTTTGCGTCAGTCTGAAGCCCCGCCCACTTCCATTTTTTGACGCACATTCACCGAACCACTTTGGTTCGGCGATTTAAGTTAGGTCTGATGTTGTCCCAAAAATTCGCGTGGTTTGGGATCCGCTTAGGCCTTCAAAAAGGCACATTCCTCGTGTGAAGAATAATAATAAGAACTAGCACCGCAAGCGGTGGTAACGGGTTCGAGCTTGACGCTACGTCGCGACCCGCGCCCACCTCGTCGCTTGCGCCCTGATCTCGTCTCTCGTTCATTCGCTGCTTGCTGTCGTAGTTCTAATTGGTGCCGTCCGTGCGGATGTTGGGCTGTTGAGTAAAGTCATATATTATTTCCTGTTAAGTGCGTTACACTTTCTGTCGGGAGGTCATTGTTTGCGTGTTCAGGATAGGTCCCTGGCCTCACATACCAAGTTCCGTGCAGAGCGGTCAATGTACAGTAAAGTTAGAGGGCACTTCCTGTTAAAATGGCTGACTTCCTGTTGGGTCAGAGCGTGTCTATTAACATGTTCAGGGAAGTTCCCTTGACACACATATAATGTTTCGTGGAGATAGGGCAACGAACGGCAAAGTTACATTCTACTTCCTGTTTTGGCGTTCCACTTCCTGTTTGGAGTTTAGCTTTTGCAGACATGTTCAGGATAGGTTCCTGGTCTCACGTGTCAAGTTCCGTGCAGATTGATCAATGTACGGTAAAGTTACAGGGGACTTCCTGTTTAAAATGGCTGACTTCCTGTTTGGTCAAAGGTGTGTCCATTAACATGTTCAGGGAAGTTCTATTGACTCACATATCATGTTTCGTGGCGATCGGGCAATGTATGGCAAAGTTACATTCTACTTCCTGTTGCGGCGGATCCACTTCCTGTCAGGAAGTCATCTGTTGCTGACATGGTCGGAGCGGTTTTGTGGTCCCACATATCACGTATGAGGATTATACAACAATCCCTGTTATAGCAGCATAAAAAAGTGTGATATGTAATGTTATATCCAGCAACCAGGGGGCGCTGTTTTTTAAATTGAAGATTTTCATACGGACTTTTTCAGGGCCATACTGTCATCGATCCAAGGAGGTTTGGTTCAAATCGGAACATGTTCCACAAAGTTATCATCATAAATGTACTTTTTTTGGGTAATAATACTCTCACCACTAGAGGCGCTGTTTCTGAACGTGACCGTTTTTTCATATTCGTCTTTAAGACCTATCGATCATGAACCACGGCAAGTTTGGTTCATATCTGACCTTCCAATGCAAAGTTATAAGAGATTTGGTCAACATCAGAATGATCGCCAATTTTAGCGCCCCCTATCTCGTACGCCGTGCGACATTTTAGAAAGCTTTCACCAACTTTTGATCCTCTACCTGTCCACATTGACCTCGCCAAGTTTGAAGGTGATAGCACAAAAGCTCTAGGACAAGATAGATTTTATAGCAAATAAAATTCTTTCTGTTTCCACCAGGGGGCGCTGTTTTCGAAATTGAATATTTTCATGTAGACTTGTTCAGGGTCGGACTGTCATCGATCCAAGGAAGTTTGGTTCAAATCGGAACATGTTCCACAAAGTTATCATCATAAATGTACTTTTTTTGGGTAATAATACTCTCACCACGAGAGGCGCTGTTTCCGAACGTGACCGTTTTTTCATATTCGTCTTTAAGACCTATCGATCATGAACCACGGCAAGTTTGGTTCATATCTGACCTTCCAATGCAAAGTTATAAGAGATTTGGTCAACATCAGAATGATCGCCAACTTTAGCGCCCCCTATCTCGTACGCCGTGCGACACTTTAGAAAGCTTTCACCAACTTTTGATCCTCTACCTGTCCACATTGACCTCGCCAAGTTTGAAGGTGATAGCACAAAAGCTCTAGGACAAGATAGATTTTATAGCAAATAAAATTCTTTCTGTTTCCACCAGGGGGCGCTGTTTTCGAAATTGAATATTTTCATATAGACATTGTCAGGGCTGGAGGAACATCAATCCAAGGAAGTTTGGTTCAGTTTGGACCAGGACTCGCAAAGTTATAAGAGTTTGTTTTTTTGTCGCAATAATCCGACTTTGCACCTCGCACCTCGCTACACCGTTAAACAATGCGCTATCATATTCAACACGCATCATCAACCATGTGTTTTCAATGTTTCAGTGTCATTTTGAGTCAGATACGACAATCTCTGTAAAAGTTATTACCGAAATCGTAAATAAACTTTTTTTTTGTATATTCTCTTCCACCACCAGGAGGCGATGGTTTCAAACGTGTTCATTTTTGCATAGGTGTCTTCAGCAACTACCCATCATCAATCATGGCAAGTTTGGCTCCGACTTGATCTTCCATCGCAAAGTTATAAGCGTTTCGTTGCGTGTTGGGAAAATTTGGAATTTTCGCCAAATTTGGCGCCACCTATCTCGTGCGCCATGCAATATTTCAAAAAACTTTTCAGATTAGATCGTACCTCAACTGGTCCACATCAACCTCGCCAAGTTTGAGGGTGATTGCTCAAAAACTGTAGATTTTGGTATCTACGGCAAGTTATGCTGTAAATTCGCCAAAAACGCCTCCGTTTTCGCCTTCAATCCAAGATGGCGGCCTTCCTGTAGGTTTCACAGAAAACTTGTGATTGACTTTTGCCCATGGCACAACCTAATGAACGTGTGTACCAAGTTTCGTTCATGTACGTTATTCCCGACAGGAGTTGACCTAGTAGCACATTTTTGCGTCAGTCTGAAGCCCCGCCCACTTCCATTTTTTGACGCACATTCACCGAACCACTTTGGTTCGGCGATTTAAGTTAGGTCTGATGTTGTCCCAAAAATTCGCGTGGTTTGGGATCCGTTTAGGCCTTCAAAAAGGCACATTCCTCGTGTGAAGAATAATAATAAGAATAACTAGCACCGCAAGCGGTGGTAACGGGTTCGAGCTTGACGCTTCGTCGCGACCCGCGCCCACCTCGTCGCTTGCGCCCTGATCTCGTCTCTCGTTCATTCGCTGCTTGCTGTCGTAGTTCTAATTGCCGCCGTCCGTGCGGATGTTGGGCTGTGGAGTAAAGTCATATATTATTTCCTGTTAAGTGCGTTACACTTTCTGTCGGGAGGACATTGTTTGCGTGTTCAGGATAGGTCCCTGGCCTCACATACCAAGTTCCATGCAGAGCGGTTAATGTACAGTAAAGTTAGAGGGCACTTCCTGTTAAAATGGCTGACTTCCTGTTGGGTCAGAGCGTGTCTATTAACATGTTCAGGGAAGTTCCCTTGACACACATATAATGTTTCGTGGAGATAGGGCAACGAACGGCAAAGTTACATTCTACTTCCTGTTTTGGCGTTCCACTTCCTGTTTGGAGTTTAGCTTTTGCAGACATGTTCAGGATAGGTTCCTGGTCTCACGTGTCAAGTTCCGTGCAGATTGATCAATGTACGGTAAAGTTACAGGGGACTTCCTGTTTAAAATGGCTGACTTCCTGTTTGGTCAAAGGTGTGTCCATTAACATGTTCAGGGAAGTTTTATTGACTCACATATCATGTTTCGTGGCGATCGGGCAATGTATGGCAAAGTTACATTCTACTTCCTGTTGCGGCAGATCCACTTCCTGTCAGGAAGTCGTCTGTTGCTGACATGGTCGGAGCGGTTTTGTGGTCCCACATATCAGGTATGAGGAGGATACAACAATACTTGTTATAGCAGCATAAAAAAGTTTGATATGTAATGTTATATCCAGCAACCAGGGGGCGCTGTTTTTTAAATTGAAGATTTTCATACGGACTTTTTCAGGGCCATACTGTCATCGATCCAAGGAGGTTTGGTTCAAATCGGAACATGTTCCACAAAGTTATCATCATAAATGTACTTTTTTTGGGTAATAATACTCTCACCACTAGAGGCGCTGTTTCTGAACGTGACCGTTTTTTCATATTCGTCTTTAAGACCTATCGATCATGAACCACGGCAAGTTTGGTTCATATCTGACCTTCCAATGCAAAGTTATAAGAGATTTGGTCAACATCAGAATGATCGCCAACTTTAGCGCCCCCTATCTCGTACGCCGTGCGACATTTTAGAAAGCTTTCACCAACTTTTGATCCTCTACCTGTCCACATTGACCTCGCCAAGTTTGAAGGTGATAGCACAAAAGCTCTAGGGCAAGATAGATTTTATAGCAAATAAAATTCTTTCTGTTGCCACCAGGGGGCGCTGTTTTCGAAATTGAATATTTTCATGTAGACTTGTTTAGGGTCGGACTGTCATCGATCCAAGGAAGTTTGGTTCAAATCGGAACATGTTCCACAAAGTTATCATCATAAATGTACTTTTTTTGGGTAATAATACTCTCACCACTAGAGGCGCTGTTTCCGAACGTGACCGTTTTTTCATATTCGTCTTTAAGACCTATCGATCATGAACCACGGCAAGTTTGGTTCATATCTGACCTTCCAATGCAAAGTTATAAGAGATTTGGTCAACATCAGAATGATCGCCAACTTTAGCGCCCCCTATCTCGTACGCCGTGCGACACTTTAGAAAGCTTTCACCAACTTTTGATCCTCTACCTGTCCACATTGACCTCGCCAAGTTTGAAGGTGATAGCACAAAAGCTCTAGGACAAGATAGATTTTATAGCAAATAAAATTCTTTCTGTTTCCACCAGGGGGCGCTGTTTTCGAAATTGAATATTTTCATATAGACATTGTCAGGGCTGGAGGAACATCAATCCAAGGAAGTTTAGTTCAGTTTGGACCAGGACTCGCAAAGTTATAAGAGTTTGTTTTTTTGTCGCAATAATCCGACTTTGCACCTCGCACCTCGCTACACCGTTAAACAATGTGCTGTCATATTCAACACGCATCATCTACCATGTGTTTTCAATGTTTCAGTGTCATTTTGAGTCAGATACGACAATCTCTGTAAAAGTTATTACCAAAATCGTAAATAAACTTTTTTTTGTATATTCTCTTCCACCACCAGGAGGCGATGGTTTCAAACGTGTTCATTTTTGCATAGGTGTCTTCAGCAACTACCCATCATCAATCATGGCAAGTTTGGCTCCGACTTGATCTTCCATCGCAAAGTTATAAGCGTTTCGTTGCGTGTTGGGAAAATTTGGAATTTTCGCCAACTTTGGCGCCACCTATCTCGTGCGCCATGCAATATTTCAAAAAACTTTTCAGATATGATCGTACCTCAACTGGTCCACATCAACCTCGCCAAGTTTGAGGGTGATTGCTCAAAAACTGTAGATTTTGGTATCTACGGCAAGTTATGCTGTAAATTCGCCAAAAACGCCTCCGTTTTCGCCTTCAATCCAAGATGGCGGCCTTCCTGTAGGTTTCACAGAAAACTTGTGATTGACTTTTGCCCATGGCACAACCTAATGAACGTGTGTACCAAGTTTCGTTCATGTACGTTATTCCCGACAGGAGTTGACCTAGTAGCACATTTTTGCGTCAGTCTGAAGCCCCGCCCACTTCCATTTTTTGACGCACATTCACCGAACCACTTTGGTTCGGCGATTTAAGTTAGGTCTGATGTTGTCCCAAAAATTCGCGTGGTTTGGGATCCGTTTAGGCCTTCAAAAAGGCACATTCCTCGTGTGAAGAATAATAATAATAACTAGCACCGCAAGCGGTATTAACGGGTTCGAGCTTGACGCGACGTCGCGATCTGCGCCCACCTCGTCGCTTGCGCCCTGATCTCGTCTCTCGTTCATTCGCTGCTTGCTGTCGTAGTTCTAATTGGTGCCGTCCGTGCGGATGTTGGGCTGTGGAGTAAAGTCATATATTATTTCCTGTTAAGTGCGTTACACTTTTTGTCGGGAGGACATTGTTTGCGTGTTCAGGATAGGTCCCTGGCCTCACATACCAAGTTCCATGCTGAGCGGTCAATGTACAGTAAAGTTAGAGGGCACTTCCTGTTAAAATGGCTGACTTCCTGTTGGGTCAGAGCGTGTCTATTAACATGTTCAGGGAAGTTCCCTTGACACACATATAATGTTTCGTGGAGATAGGGCAACGTACGGCAAAGTTAAATTCTACTTCCTGTTTTGGCGTTCCACTTCCTGTTTGGAGTTTAGCTTTTGCAGACATGTCCAGGATAGGTTCCTGGCCTCACGTGTCAAGTTCCGTGCAGATTGATCAATGTACGGTAAAGTTACAGGGCACTTCCTGTTTAAAATGGCTGACTTCCTGTTGGGTCAAAGGCGTGTCCATTAACATGTTCAGGGAAGTTCTATTGACTCACATATCGTGTTTCGTGGCGATCGGGCAATGTATGGCAAAGTTACATTCTACTTCCTGTTGCGGCGGATCCACTTCCTGTCAGGAAGTCGTCTGTTGCTGACATGGTCGGAGCGGTTTTGTGGTCCCACATATCACGTATGAGGAGGATACAACAATCCCTGTTATAGCAGCATAAAAAAGTTTGATATGTAATGTTATATCCAGCAACCAGGGGGCGCTGTTTTTTAAATTGAAGATTTTCATATAGACTTTTTCAGGGTCATACTGTCATTAATCCAAGGAAGTTTGGTTCAGATTGGAACAGGATTTACAAAGTTATACCAGTTTCTTTTGTGTTGCACAGTAGATGGCATAGTCTGCTGCCACCAGGGGGCGTCGTTAAGACATTGAATATTGTCTTATAGACTACTTCAAGGCATCAATCCAGGGAAGGACATTGGATCCTCCATAGCAAAGTTATAAGCGTTTTGTTGTCTGTTTTTACAAATCAGAATGTCTGCCAACTTTAGCGCCCCCTATCTTGTACGCCGTGCGACATTTAAAAAAACTTTCAATAACATTTGATCCTCAACTCGTCCACATTGACCTCGCCAAGTTTGAAGGTGATAGCACAAAAGCTCTAGGACAAGATAGATTTAATAGCAAATAAAATTCTTTCTGTTGCCACCAGGGGGCGCTGTTTTTTAAATTAAATATTTTCATGTAGACTTGTTCAGGTTCGGACTGTCATCGATCCAAGGAAGTTTGGTTCAAATCGGAACAGGATTCACAAAGTTATCATCATAAATGTACTTTTTTTGGGTAATAATCCTCTCACCACTAGAGGCGCTGTTTCCGAACGTGACCGTTTTTTTATATTCATCTTTAAGAACTATCGATCATGAACCACGGCAAGTTTGGTTCATATCTGACCTTCCAATGCAAAGTTATAAGAGATTTGGTCAACATCAGAATGATCGCCAACTTTAGCGCCCCCTATCTCGTACGCCGTGCGACATTTTAGAAAGCTTTCACTAACTTTTGATCCTCAACTCGTCCACATTAACCTCGCCAAGTTTGAAGGTTATAGCACAAAAGCTCTAGGACAAGATAGATTTCATAGCAAATAAAATTCTTTCTGTTGCCACCAGGGGGCGCTGTTTTCGAAATTAAATATTTTCATGTAGACTTGTTCAGGGTCGGACTGTCATCGATCCAAGGAAGTTTGGTTCAAATCGGAACAGGATTCACAAAGTTATCATCATAAATGTACTTTTTTTGGGTAATATTCCTCTCACCACTAGAGGCGCTGTTTTCGAACTTGACCGTTTTTTCATATTCGTCTTTAAGAACTATCGATCATGAACCACGGCAAGTTTGGTTCATATCTGACCTTCCATCCCAAAGATATAAGAGATTTGGTCAACATCATAATGATCGCCAACTTTAGCGCCCCCTATCTCGTACGCCGTGCGACATTTTAAAACAGTTTCAATAACATTTGATCCAAAACTCGTCCACATTGACCTCGCTAAGTTTGAAGGTGATAGCACAAAAGCTCTAGGACAAGATAGATTTTATAGCAAATAAAATTCTTTCTGTTGCCACCAGGGGGCGCTGTTTTCGAAATTAAATATTTTCATATAGACATTGTCAGGGCTGGAGGAACATCAATCCAAGGAAGTTTGGTTCAGTTTGGACCAGGACTCGCAAAGTTATAAGAGTTTGTTTTTTTGTCGCAAAAATCCGACTTTGCACCTCGCACCTCGCTACACCGTTAAAGAATGCGCTATCATATTCAACACGCATCATCTACCATGTGTTTTCAATGTTTCAGTGTCATTTTGAGTCAGATACGACAATCTCTGTAAAAGTTATTACCGAAATCGTAAATTAACTTTTTTTTTGTATATTCTCTTCCACCACCAGGAGGCGATGGTTTCAAATGTGATAATTTTTGCATAGGTGTCATCAGCAACTACCCATCATCAATCATGGCAAGTTTGGCTCCGACTTGACCTTCCATCGCAAAGTTATAAGCGTTTCGTTGCGTGTTGGGAAAATTTGGAATTTTCGCCAACTTTGGCGCCACCTATCTCTTGCGCCATGCAAGATTTCAAAAAACTTTTCAGATAAGATCGTACCTCAACTGGTCCACATCGACCTCGCCAAGTTTGAAGGTGATTGCTCAAAAACTGTAGATTTTGGTATCTACGGCAAGTTATGCTGTAAATTCGCCAAAAACGCCTCCGTTTTCGCCTTCAATCCAAGATGGCGGCCTTCCTGTAGGTTTCACAGAAAACTTGTGATTGACTTTTGCCCATGGCACAACCTAATGAACGTGTGTACCAAGTTTCGTTCATGTACGTTATTCCCGACAGGAATTGACCTAGTAGCACTTTTTTGCGTCAGTCTGAAGCCCCGCCCACTTCCATTTTTTGACGCACATTCACCGAACCACTTTTTTACAAAATTTTTAGCAAGGTCTGATGTTGTCCCGAAAATTCGTGAGGTTTGGGATCCGTTTAGGCCTTCAAAAAGGCACTTTTTTTTGGTGAAGAAGAATAATAATAATAACTCTTACGATTACAATAGGGTTCTTGCACAGTCGTGCTCGAACCCTAATAACTCTTTCAATTACAATAGGGTTCTTGCACAGTCGTGCTCGAACCCTAATAATAATAATAATAATAATAACTCTTTCAATTACAATAGGGTTCTTGCACAGTCGTGCTCGAACCCTAATAACTCTTCCGATTACAATAGGGTTCTTGCACAGTCGTGCTCGAACCCTAATAATAACTCTTTCAATTACAATAGGGTTCTTGCACAGTCGTGCTCGAACCCTAATAATAACTCCTTCAATAACAATAGGGTTCTTGCACAGTCGTGCTCGAACCCTAATAATAATAACAAGCGGTGGTAACGGGTTCGAGCTTGACGCTACGTCGCGACCCGTGCCCACCTCGTCGCTTGCGCCCTGATCTCGTCTCTCGTTCATTCGCTGCTTGCTGTCGTAGTTCTAATTGGCGCCGTCCGTGCGGATGTTGGGCTGTGGAGTAAAGTCATATATTATTTCCTGTTAAGTGCGTTACACTTTCTGTCGGGAGGACATTGTTTGCGTGTTCAGGATAGGTCCCTGGCCTCACATACCAAGTTCCATGCAGAGCGGTCAATGTACAGTAAAGTTAGAGGGCACTCCCTGTTAAAATGGCTGACTTCCTGTTGAGTCAGAGCGTGTCTATTAACATGTTCAGGGAAGGTCCCTTGACACACATATAATGTTTCGTGGAGATAGGGCAACGTACGGCAAAGTTAAATTCTACTTCCTGTTTTGGCGTTTCCTTCTCCTGTTTGGAGTTTAGCTTTTGCAGACATGTCCAGGATAGGTTCCTGGTCTCACGTGTCAAGTTCCGTGCAGATTGATCAATGTACGGTAAAGTTACAGGGGACTTCCTGTTTAAAATGGCTGACTTCCTGTTTGGTCAAAGGCGTGTCCATTAACATGTTCAGGGAAGTTCTATTGACTCACATATCATGTTTCGTGGCGATCGGGCAATGTATGGCAAAGTTACATTCTACTTCCTGTTGCGGCGGATCCACTTCCTGTCAGGAAGTCATCTGTTGCTGACATGGTCGGAGCGGTTTTGTGGTCCCACATATCACGTATGAGGATGATACAACAATCCCTGTTATAGCAGCATAAAAAAGTGTGATATGTAATGTTATATCCAGCAACCAGGGGGCGCTGTTTTTTAAATTGAAGATTTTCATATAGACTTTTTCAGGGTCAGACTGTCATCAATCCAAGGAAGTTTGGTTCAGATTGGAACAGGATTTACAAAGTTATACCAGTTTCTTTTGTGTTGCACAGTAGATGGCATAGTCTGCTGCCACCAGGAGGCGTCGTTAAGACATTGAATATTGTCATATAGACTACTCCAAGGCATCAATCCAGGGAAGGACATTGGATCCTCCATTGCAAAGTTATAAGTGTTTTGTTGTCTGTCTTTACAAATCAGAATGTTTGCCAACTTTAGCGCCCCCTATCTCGTACGCCGTGCGACATTTTAGAGAGCTTTCAATAACATTTGATCCTCAACTCGTCCACATTGACCTCGCCAAGTTTGAAGGTGATAGCACAAAAGCTCTAGGACAAGATAGATTTTATAGCAAATAAAATTCTTTCTGTTTCCACCAGGGGGCGCTGTTTTCGAAATTAAATATTTTCATCTAGACTTGTTCAGGGTCGGACTGTCATCGATCCAAGGAAGTTTGGTTCAAATCGGAACAGGATTCACAAAGTTATCATCATAAATGTACTTTTTTTGGGTAATAATCCTCTCACCACTAGAGGCGCTGTCTCCGAACGTGACCGTTTTTTTATATTCATCTTTAAGAACTATCGATCATGAACCACGGCAAGTTTGGTTCATATCTGACCTTCCAATGCAAAGTTATAAGAGATTTGGTCAACATCATAATGATCGCCAACTTTAGCGCCCCCTATCTCGTACGCCGTGCGACATTTTAGAAAGCTTTCACTAACTTTTGATCCTCAACTCGTCCACATTAACCTCGCCAAGTTTGAAGGTGATAGCACAAAAGCTCTAGGACAAGATAGATTTAATAGCAAATAAAATTCTTTCTGTTGCCACCAGGGGGCGCTGTTTTCGAAATTGAATATTTTCATGTAGACGTCGTCAGGACTGGAGGAACATCAATCCAAGGAAGTTTGGTTCAGTTTGGACCAGGACTCGCAAAGTTATAAGAGTTTGTTTTTTTGTCGCAAAAATCCGACTTTGCTCCGCCCAGGCTGCTACACCGTTAAAGAATGCGCTATCATATTCAACACGCATCATCTACCATGTGTTTTCAATGTTTCAGTGTCATTTTGAGTGACACTTTTACAAACTCTGTAAAAGTTATTACCGAAATCGTAAATAAACTTTTTTTTTGTATATTCTCTTCCACCACCAGGAGGCGATGGTTTCAAACGTGATCATTTTTGCATAGCTGTCTTCAGCAACTACCCACCATCAATCATGGCAAGTTTGGCTCCGACTTGACCTTCCATCGCAAAGTTATAAGCGTTTCGTTGCGTGTTGGGAAAATTTGGAATTTTCGCCAACTTTGGCGCCACCTATCTCGTGCGCCATGCAATATTTCAAAAAACTTTTCAGATTAGATCGTACCTTAACTGGTCCACATCGACCTCGCCAAGTTTGAAGGTGATTGCTCAAAAACTGTAGATTTTGGTATCTACGGCAAGTTATGCTGTAAATTCGCCAAAAACGCCTCCGTTTTCGCCTTCAATCCAAAATGGCGGCCTTCCTGTAGGACTCACAAAAAACTTGTGATTGACTTTTGCCCATGGCACAACCTAATGAACGTGTGTACCAAGTTTCGTTCATGTACGTTATTCCCGACAGGAGTTGACCTAGAAGCACTTTTTTGCGTCAGTATTTAGCCTCGCCCACTTCCATTTTTTGATGCACATTCCCCGAACCACTTTCGTTCGGCGATTTAAGCTAGGTCTGATGTTGTCCCAAAAATTCGTGAGGTTTGAGATCCGTTTAGGCCTTCAAAAAAGCACTTTCTTCGTGGGAAAAATAATAATAATAATAATAATAATAATAACTAGCACCGCAAGCGGTGGTAACGGGTTCGAGCTTGACGCTACGTCGCGACCCGCGCCCACCTCGTCGCTTGCGCCCTGATCTCGTCTCTCGTTCATTCGCTGCTTGCTGTCGTAGTTCTAATTGGCGCCGTCCGTGCGGATGTTGGGCTGTGGAGTAAAGTCATATATTATTTCCTGTTAAGTGCGTTACACTTTCTGTCGGGAGGTCATTGTTTGCGTGTTCAGGATAGGTCCCTGGCCTCACATACCAAGTTCCATGCAGAGCGGTCAATGTACAGTAAAGTTAGAGGGCACTTCCTGTTAAAATGGCTGACTTCCTGTTGGGTCAGAGCGTGTCTATTAACATGTTCAGGGAAGTTCCCTTGACACACATATAATGTTTCGTGGAGATAGGGCAACGTACGGCAAAGTTAAATTCTACTTCCTGTTTTGGCGTTCCACTTCCTGTTTGGAGTTTAGCTTTTGCAGACATGTCCAGGATAGGTTCCTGGTCTCACGTGTCAAGTTCCGTGCAGATTGATCAATGTACGGTAAAGTTACAGGGGACTTCCTGTTTAAAATGGCTGACTTCCTGTTTGGTCAAAGGCGTGTCCATTAACATGTTCAGGGAAGTTCTATTGACTCACATATCATGTTTCGTGGCGATCGGGCAATGTATGGCAAAGTTACATTCTACTTCCTGTTGCGGCGGATCCACTTCCTGTCAGGAAGTCATCTGCTGCTGACATGGTCGGAGCGGTTTTGTGGTCCCACATATCACGTATGAGGATGATACAACAATCCCTGTTATAGCAGCATAAAAAAGTGTGATATGTAATGTTATATCCAGCATCCAGGGGGCGCTGTTTTTTAAATTGAAGATTTTCATATAGACTTTTTCAGGGTCATACTGTCATCAATCCAAGGAAGTTTGGTTCAGATTGGAACAGGATTTACAAAGTTATAGCAGTTTCTTTAGTGTTGCACAGTAGATGGCATAGTCTGCTGCCACCAGGGGGCGTCTTTAAGACATTGAATATTGTCATATAGACTACTCCAAGGCATCAATCCAGGGAAGGACATTGGATCCTCCATCGCACAGTTATAAGCGTTTCGTTGTCTGTTTTTACAAATCAGAATGTTTGCCAACTTTAGCGCCCCCTATCTTGTACGCCATGCGACATTTTAAAAAGCCTTCACTAACTTTTGACCCTCAACTTGTCCACATTGACCTCACCAAATTTGAAGGTAATAGCACAAAAGCTCTAGGACAAGTACAGTCAAATGCCAAATGTAGTTATATCTGCTATCACCAGGGGGCACTGTTTTCTAAAGTGAATATTTACATGTAGACTTGTTCAGGGTCGGACTGTCATCGAACCAAGGAAGTTTGGTTCAAATCGGAACATGTTCCACAAAGTTATCATCATAAATGTACTTTTTTTGGGTAATAATCCTCTCACCACTAGAGGCGCTGTTTCCGAACGTGACCGTTTTTTCATATTCATCTTTAAGACCTATCGATCATGAACCACGGCAAGTTTGGTTCATATCTGACCTTCCAATGCAAAGTTATAAGAGATTTGGTCAACATCAGAATGATCGCCAACTTTAGCGCCCCCTATCTCGTACGCCGTGCGACATTTTAGAAAGCTTTCACTAACTTTTGATCCTCAACACGTCCACATTGACCTCGCCAAGTTTGAAGGTGATAGCACAAAAGCTCTAGGACAAGATAGATTTAATAGCAAATAAAATTCTTTCTGTTGCCACCAGGGTGCGCTGTTTTCGAAATTAAATATTTTCATGTAGACCTTGTCAGGGCTGGAGGAACATCAATCCAAGGAAGTTTGGTTCAGTTTGGACCAGGACTCGCAAAGTTATAAGAGTTTGTTTTTTTGTCGCAAAAATCCGACTTTGCACCGCCCACGCTGCTACACCGTTAAAGAATGCGCTGTCATATTCAACACGCATCATCTACCATGTGTTTTCAATGTTTCAGTGTCATTTTGAGTGACACTTTTACAAACTCTGTAAAAGTTATTACCGAAATCGTAAATTAACTTTTTTTTTGTATATTCTCTTCCACCACCAGGAGGCGATGGTTTCAAACGTGATCATTTTTGCATAGGTGTCTTCAGCAACTACCCATCATCAATCATGGCAAGTTTGGCTCCGACTTGACCTTCCATCGCAAAGTTATAAGCGTTTCGTTGCGTGTTGGGAAAATTTGGAATTTGCGCCAACTTTGGCGCCACCTATCTCGTGCGCCATGCAAGATTTCAAAAAACTTTTCAGATTAGATCGTACCTCAACTGGTCCACATCGACCTTGCCAAGTTTGAAGGTGATTGCTCAAAAACTGTAGATTTTGGTATCTACGGCAAGTTATGCTGTAAATTCGCCAAAAACGCCTCCGTTTTCGCCTTCAATCCAAAATGGCGGCCTTACTGTAGGTTTCACAGAAAACTTGTGATTGACTTTTGCCCATGGCACAACCTAATGAACGTGTGTACCAAGTTTCGTTCATGTACGTTATTCCCGACAGGAGTTGACCTAGTAGCACTTTTTTGCGTCAGTCTAGAGCCCCGCCCACTTCCATTTTTTGACGCACATTCACCGAACCACTGTTTTACAAAATTTTCAGCGAGGTCTGATGTTGTCCCGAAAATTCGCGAGGTTTGGGATACGTTTAGGCCTTCAAAAAGGCACTTTTTTTGTGTGAAGAATAATAATAATAATAATAATAATAATAATAATAATAACTCCTTCAATAACAATAGGGTTCTTGCACAGTCGTGCTCGAACCCTAATAACTCTTCCGATTACAATAGGGTTCTTGCACAGTCGTGCTCGAACCCTAATAATAACTCTTTCAATTACAATAGGGTTCTTGCACAGTCGTGCTCGAACCCTAATAAATATCATGTTTCGTGGAGATAGGGCAACGTACAGCAAAGTTACATTCTACTTCCTGTTTTGGCGTTCCACTTCCTGTTTGGAGTTTAGCTTTTGCAGACATGTCCAGGATAGGTTCCTGGTCTCACGTGTCAAGTTCCGTGCAGATCGATCAATGTATGGTAAAGTTACAGGGCACTTCCTGTTTAAAATGGTTAACTTCCTGTTGGGTCAAAGGCGTGTCCATTAACATGTTCAGGGAAGTTTTATTGACTCACATATCGTGATTCGTGGCGATCAAGCAATGTATGGCAAAGTTACATTCTACTTCCTGTTGCGGCGGATCCACTTCCTGTCAGGAAGTCATCTGTTGCTGACATGGTCGGAGCGGTTTTGTGGTCCCACATATCACGTATGAGGATGATACAACAATCCCTGTTATAGCAGCATAAAAAAGTGTGATATGTAATGTTATATCCAGCAACCAGGGGGCGCTGTTTTTTAAATTGAAGATTTTCATACAGACTTTTTCAGGGTCAGACTGTCATCAATCCAAGGAAGTTTGGTTCAGATTGGAACAGGATTTACAAAGTTATACCAGTTTCTTTTGTGTTGCACAGTAGATGGCATAGTCTGCTGCCACCAGGGGGCGTCGTTAAGACATTGAATATTGTCATATAGACTACTCCAAGGCATCAATCCAGGGAAGGACATTGGATCCTCCATCGCAAAGTTATAAGTGTTTCGTTGTCTGTCTTTACAAATCAGAATGTTTGCCAACTTTAGCGCCCCCTATCTCGTACGCCGTGCGACATTTTAGAAAGCTTTCAATAACATTTGATCCTCAACTCGTCAACATTAACCTCGCCAAGTTTGAAGGTGATAGCATAAAAGCTCTAGGACAAGATAGATTTTATAGCAAATAAAATTCTTTCTGTTTCCACCAGGGGGCGCTGTTTTCGAAATTAAATATTTTCATGTAGACTTGTTCAGGGTCGGACTGTCATCGATCCAAGGAAGTTTGGTTCAAATCGGAACAGGATTCACAAAGTTATCATCATAAATGTACTTTTTTTGGGTAATATTCCTCTCACCACTAGAGGCGCTGTTTTCGAACGTGACCGTTTTTTCATATTCATCTTTAAGAACTATCGATCATGAACCACGGCAAGTTTGGTTCATATCTGACCTTCCAATGCAAAGCTATAAGAGATTTGGTCAACATCAGAATGATCGCCAACTTTAGCGCCCCCTAGCTCGTATGCCGTGCGACATTTTAGAAAGCTTTCACTAACTTTTGATCCTCAACTCGTCCACATTAACCTCGCCAAGTTTGAAGGTGATAGCACAAAAGCTCTAGGACAAGATAGATTTAATAGCAAATAAAATTCTTTCTGTTGCCACCAGGGGGCGCTGTTTTCGATATTGAATATTTTCATGTAGACGTCGTCAGGGCTGGAGGAACATCAATCCAAGGAAGTTTGGTTCAGTTTGGACCAGGTTTCGCAAAGTTATAAGAGTTTGTTTTTTTGTCGCAAAAATCCGACTTTGCACCGCCCACGCTGCTACACCGTTAAAGAATGCGCTGTCATATTCAACACGCATCATCTACCATGTGTTTTCAATGTTTCAGTGTCATTTTGAGTGACACTTTTACAATCGCTGTAAAAGTTATTACCGAAATCGTAAATAAACTTTTTTTTTGTATATTCTCTTCCACCACCAGGAGGCGATGGTTTCAAACGTGATCATTTTTGCATAGGTGTCTTCAGCAACTACCCATCATCAATCATGGCAAGTTTGGCTCCGACTTGACCTTCCATCGCAAAGTTATAAGCGTTTCGTTGCGTGTTGGGAAAATTTGGAATTTTCGCCAACTTTGGCGCCACCTATCTCGTGCGCCATGCAAGATTTCAAAAAACTTTTCAGATTAGATTGTACCTCAACTGGTCCACATCGACCTCGCCAAGTTTGAAGGTGATTGCTCAAAAACTGTAGATTTTGGTATCTACGGCAAGTTATGCTGTAAATTCGCCAAAAACGCCTCCGTTTTCGCCTTCAATCCAAGATGGCGGCCTTCCTGTAGGTTTCACAGAAAACTTGTGATTGACTTTTGCCCATGGCACAACCTAATGAACGTGTGTACCAAGTTTCGTTCATGTACGTTATTCCCGACAGGAATTGACCTAGTAGCACTTTTTTGCGTCAGTCTGAAGCCCCGCCCACTTCCATTTTTTGACGCACATTCACCGAACCACTTTTTTACAAAATTTTCAGCGAGGTCTGATGTTGTCCCGGAAATTCGTGAGGTTTGGGATACGTTTAGGCCTTCAAAAAGGCACTTTTTTTGTGTGAAGAATAATAATAATAATAACTCTTTCAATTACAATAGGGTTCTTGCACAGTGCAAGAACCCTAATAATAATAATAAATATAATGTTTCGTGGAGATAGGGCAACGAACGGCAAAGTTACATTCTACTTCCTGTTTTGGCGTTCCACTTCCTGTTTGGAGTTTAGCTTTTGCAGACATGTTCAGGATAGGTTCCTGGTCTCACGTGTCAAGTTCCGTGCAGATTGATCAATGTACGGTAAAGTTACAGGGGACTTCCTGTTTAAAATGGCTGACTTCCTGTTTGGTCAAAGGTGTGTCCATTAACATGTTCAGGGAAGTTCTATTGACTCACATATCATGTTTCGTGGCGATCGGGCAATGTATGGCAAAGTTACATTCTACTTCCTGTTGCGGCGGATCCACTTCCTGTCAGGAAGTCATCTGTTGCTGACATGGTCGGAGCGGTTTTGTGGTCCCACATATCACGTATGAGGATTATACAACAATCCCTGTTATAGCAGCATAAAAAAATGTGATATGTAATGTTATATCCAGCAACCAGGGGGCGCTGTTTTTTAAATTGAAGATTTTCATACGGACTTTTTCAGGGCCATACTGTCATCGATCCAAGGAGGTTTGGTTCAAATCGGAACATGTTCCACAAAGTTATCATCATAAATGTACTTTTTTTGGGTAATAATACTCTCACCACTAGAGGCGCTGTTTCTGAACGTGACCGTTTTTTCATATTCGTCTTTAAGACCTATCGATCATGAACCACGGCAAGTTTGGTTCATATCTGACCTTCCAATGCAAAGTTATAAGAGATTTGGTCAACATCAGAATGATCGCCAACTTTAGCGCCCCCTATCTCGTACGCCGTGCGACATTTTAGAAAGCTTTCACCAACTTTTGATCCTCTACCTGTCCACATTGACCTCGCCAAGTTTGAAGGTGATAGCACAAAAGCTCTAGGACAAGATAGATTTTATAGCAAATAAAATTCTTTCTGTTGCCACCAGGGGGCGCTGTTTTCGAAATTGAATATTTTCATGTAGACTTGTTCAGGGTCGGACTGTCATCGATCCAAGGAAGTTTGGTTCAAATCGGAACATGTTCCACAAAGTTATCATCATAAATGTACTTTTTTTGGGTAATAATACTCTCACCACTAGAGGCGCTGTTTCCGAACGTGACCGTTTTTTCATATTCGTCTTTAAGACCTATCGATCATGAACCACGGCAAGTTTGGTTCATATCTGACCTTCCAATGCAAAGTTATAAGAGATTTGGTCAACATCAGAATGATCGCCAACTTTAGCGCCCCCTATCTCGTACGCCGTGCGACACTTTAGAAAGCTTTCACCAACTTTTGATCCTCTACCTGTCCACATTGACCTCGCCAAGTTTGAAGGTGATAGCACAAAAGCTCTAGGACAAGATAGATTTTATAGCAAATAAAATTCTTTCTGTTTCCACCAGGGGGCGCTGTTTTCGAAATTGAATATTTTCATATAGACATTGTCAGGGCTGGAGGAACATCAATCCAAGGAAGTTTGGTTCAGTTTGGACCAGGACTCGCAAAGTTATAAGAGTTTGTTTTTTTGTCGCAATAATCCGACTTTGCACCTCGCACCTCGCTACACCGTTAAACAATGCGCTGTCATATTCAACACGCATCATCAACCATGTGTTTTCAATGTTTCAGTGTCATTTTGAGTCAGATACGACAATCTCTGTAAAAGTTATTACCGAAATCGTAAATAAACTTTTTTTTTGTATATTCTCTTCCACCACCAGGAGGCGATGGTTTCAAACGTGTTCATTTTTGCATAGGTGTCTTCAGCAACTACCCATCATCAATCATGGCAAGTTTGGCTCCGACTTGATCTTCCATCGCAAAGTTATAAGCGTTTCGTTGCGTGTTGGGAAAATTTGGAATTTTCGCCAACTTTGGCGCCACCTATCTCGTGCGCCATGCAATATTTCAAAAAACTTTTCAGATTAGATCGTACCTCAACTGGTCCACATCAACCTCGCCAAGTTTGAGGGTGATTGCTCAAAAACTGTAGATTTTGGTATCTACGGCAAGTTATGCTGTAAATTCGCCAAAAACGCCTCCGTTTTCGCCTTCAATCCAAGATGGCGGCCTTCCTGTAGGTTTCACAGAAAACTTGTGATTGACTTTTGCCCATGGCACAACCTAATGAACGTGTGTACCAAGTTTCGTTCATGTACGTTATTCCCGACAGGAGTTGACCTAGTAGCACATTTTTGCGTCAGTCTGAAGCCCCGCCCACTTCCATTTTTTGACGCACATTCACCGAACCACTTTGGTTCGGCGATTTAAGTTAGGTCTGATGTTGTCCCAAAAATTCGCGTGGTTTGGGATCCGTTTAGGCCTTCAAAAAGGCACATTCCTCGTGTGAAGAATAATAATAATAACTAGCACCGCAAGCGGTGGTAACGGGTTCGAGCTTGACGCTACGTCGCGACCCGCGCCCACCTCGTCGCTTGCGCCCTGATCTCGTCTCTCGTTCATTCGCTGCTTGCTGTCGTAGTTCTAATTGGCGCCGTCCGTGCGGATGTTGGGCTGTGGAGTAAAGTCATATATTATTTCCTGTTAAGTGCGTTACACTTTCTGTCGGGAGGACATTGTTTGCGTGTTCAGGATAGGTCCCTGGCCTCACATACCAAGTTCCGTGCAGAGCGGTCAATGTACAGTAAAGTTAGAGGGCACTTCCTGTTAAAATGGCTGACTTCCTGTTGGGTCAGAGCGTGTCTATTAACATGTTCAGGGAAGTTCCCTTGACACACATATAATGTTTCGTGGAGATAGGGCAACGTACGGCAAAGTTAAATTCTACTTCCTGTTTTGGCGTTCCACTTCCTGTTTGGAGTTTAGCTTTTGCAGACATGTCCAGGATAGGTTCCTGGTCTCACGTGTCAAGTTCCGTGCAGATTGATCAATGTACGGTAAAGTTACAGGGGACTTCCTGTTTAAAATGGCTGACTTCCTGTTTGGTCAAAGGCGTGTCCATTAACATGTTCAGGGAAGTTCTATTGACTCACATGTCATGTTTCGTGGCGATCGGGCAATGTATGGCAAAGTTACATTCTACTTCCTGTTGCGGCGGATCCACTTCCTGTCAGGAAGTCGTCTGTTGCTGACATGGTCGGAGCGGTTTTGTGGTCCCACATATCACGTATGAGGATGATACAACAATCCCTGTTTTAGCAGCATAAAAAAGTGTGATATGTAATGTTATATCCAGCAACCAGGGGGCGCTGTTTTTTAAATTGAAGATTTTCATACAGACTTTTTCAGGGTCAGACTGTCATCAATCCAAGGAAGTTTGGTTCAGATTGGAACAGGATTTACAAAGTTATACCAGTTTCTTTTGTGTTGCACAGTAGATGGCATAGTCTGCTGCCACCAGGGGGCGTCGTTAAGACATTGAATATTGTCATATAGACTACTCCAAGGCATCAATCCAGGGAAGGACATTGGATCCTCCATCGCAAAGTTATAAGTGTTTCGTTGTCTGTCTTTACAAATCAGAATGTTTGCCAACTTTAGCGCCCCCTATCTCGTACGCCGTGCGACATTTTAGAAAGCTTTCAATAACATTTGCTCCTCAACTCGTCCACATTGACCTCGCCAAGTTTGAAGGTGATAGCATAAAAGCTCTAGGACAAGATAGATTTTATAGCAAATAAAATTCTTTCTGTTTCCACCAGGGGGCGCTGTTTTCGAAATTAAATATTTTCATGTAGACTTGTTCAGGGTCGGACTGTCATCGATCCAAGGAAGTTTGGTTCAAATCGGAACAGGATTCACAAAGTTATCATCATAAATGTACTTTTTTTGGGTAATAATCCTCTCACCACTAGAGGCGCTGTTTCCGAACGTGACCGTTTTTTCATATTTGTCTTTAAGAACTATCGATCATGAACCACGGCAAGTTTGGTTCATATCTGACCTTCCAATGCAAAGTTATAAGAGATTTGGTCAACATCAGAATGATCGCCAACTTTAGCGCCCCCTATCTTGTACGCCGTGCGACATTTTAGAAAGCTTTCACTAACTTTTGATCCTCAACTCGTCCACATTAACCTCGCCAAGTTTGAAGGTGATAGCACAAAAGCTCTAGGACAAGATAGATTTAATAGCAAAGAAAATTATTTCTGTTGCCACCAGGAGGCGCTGTTTTCGAAATTGAATATTTTCATGTAGACGTCGTCAGGGCTGGAGGAACATCAATCCAAGGAAGTTTGGTTCAGTTTGGACCAGGACTCGCAAAGTTATAAGAGTTTGTTTTTTTGTCGCAAAAATCCGACTTTGCTCCGCCCACGCTGCTACACCGTTAAAGAATGCGCTGTCATATTCAACACGCATCATCTACCATGTGTTTTCAATGTTTCAGTGTCATTTTGAGTGACACTTTTACAAACTCTGTAAAAGTTATTACCGAAATCGTAAATAAACTTTTTTTTTGTATATTCTCTTCCACCACCAGGAGGCGATGGTTTCAAACGTGATCATTTTTGCATAGGTGTCTTCAGCAACTACCCATCATCAATCATGGCAAGTTTGGCACCGACTTGACCTTCCATCGCAAAGTTATAAGCGTTTCGTTGAGTGTTGGGAAAATTTTGAATTTTCGCCAACTTTGGCGCCCCCTATCTCGTGCGCCATGCAATATTTCAAAAAACTTGTCAGATTAGATCGTACCTCAACTGGTCCACATCGACCTCGCCAAGTTTGAAGGTGATTGCTCAAAAACTGTAGATTTTGGTATCTACGGCAAGTTATGCTGTAAATTCGCCAAAAACGCCTCCGTTTTCGCCTTCCATCCAAAATGGCGGCCTTCCTGTAGGTTTCACAGAAAACTTGTCCACGACTTTTATTTAAAGCTCAACCTAATGAACGTGTGTCCCAAGTTTCGTTCATGTACGTTATACCTGACAGGAGTTGACCTAGTAGAAGTGTTTTGCATCAGTCTTTAGCCCCGCCCACTTCCATTTTTTGACGCACATTCACCGAACCACTTTCGTTCGGCGATTTAAGCCAGGTCTGATGTTGTCCCGAAATTTCGTGAGGTTTGGGATCCGTTTAGGCCTTCAAAAAGGCACATTCCTCGTGTGAAGAATAATAATAATAACTAGCACCGCAAGCGGTGGTAACGGGTTCGAGCTTGACGCTACGTCGCGACCCGCGCCCACCTCGTCGCTTGCGCCCTGATCTCGTCTCTCGTTCATTCGCTGCTTGCTGTCGTAGTTCTAATTGGCGCCGTCCGTGCGGATGTTGGGCTGTGGAGTAAAGTCATATATTATTTCCTGTTAAGTGCGTTACACTTTCTGTCGGGAGGTCATTGTTTGCGTGTTCAGGATAGGTCCCTGGCCTCACATACCAAGTTCCATGCAGAGCGGTCAATGTACAGTAAAGTTAGAGGGCACTTCCTGTTAAAATGCCTGACTTCCTGTTGGGTCAGAGCGTGTCTATTAACATGTTCAAAGAAGTTCCCTTGACACACATATAATGTTTCGTGGAGATAGGGCAACGTACGGCAAAGTTACATTCTACTTCCTGTTTTGGCGTTCCACTTCCTGTTTGGAGTTTAGCTTTTGCAGACATGTCCAGGATAGGTTCCTGGTCTCACGTGTCAAGTTCCGTGCAGATTGATCAATGTACGGTAAAGTTACAGGGCACTTCCTGTTTAAAATGGCTGACTTCCTGTTGGGTCAAAGGTGTGTCCATTAACATGTTCAGGGAAGTTCTATTGACTCACATATCATGTTTCGTGGCGATCGGGCAATGTATGGCAAAGTTACATTCTACTTCCTGTTGCGGCGGATCCACTTCCTGTCAGGAAGTCATCTGTTGCTGACATGGTCGGAGCGGTTTTGTGGTCCCACATATCACGTATGAGGATTATACAACAATCCCTGTTATAGCAGCATAAAAAAGTGTGATATGTAATGTTATATCCAGCAACCAGGGGGCGCTGTTTTATAAATTGAAGATTTTCATATAGACTGCTTCAGGGTTGGACTGTTATCAATCCAAGATAATTTGGTTCAGATTGGAACAGGATTTACAAAGTTATACCAGTTTCTTTAGTGTTGCACAGTAGATGGCAAAGTCTGCTGCCACCAGGGGGCGTCGTTAAGACATTGAATATTGTCTTATAGACTACTTCAAGGCATCAATCCAGGGAAGGACATTGGATCCTCCATCGCAAAGTTATAAGCGTTTTGTTGTCTGTTTTTACAAATCAGAATGTTTGCCAACTTTAGCGCCCCCTATCTTGTACGCCATGCGACATTTTAAAAAACCTTCACTAACTTTTGATCCTCAACTCGTCCACATTAACCTCGCCAAGTTTGAAGGTGATAGCACAAAAGCTCTAGGACAAGATAGATTTAATAGCAAATAAAATTCTTTCTGTTGCCACCAGGGGGCGCTGTTTTCGAAATTAAATATTTTCAGGTAGACTTGTTCAGGGTCGGACTGTCATCAAACCAAGGAAGTTTGGTTCAAATCGGAACAGGATTCACAAAGTTATCATCATACATGTACTTTTTTTGGGTAATATTCCTCTCACCACTAGAGGCGCTGTTTTCGAACGTGACCGTTTTTTCATATTCATCTTTAAGAACTATCGATCATGAACCACGGCAAGTTTGGTTCATATCTGACCTTCCAATGCAAAGTTATAAGAGATTTGGTCAACATCATAATGATCGCCAACTTTAGCGCCCCCTATCTCGTACGCCGTGCGACATTTTAGAAAGCTTTCACTAACTTTTGATCCTCAACTCGTCCACATTAACCTCGCCAAGTTTGAAGGTGATAGCACAAAAGCTCTAGGACAAGATAGATTTAATAGCAAATAAAATTCTTTCTGTTGCCACCAGGGGGCGCTGTTTTCGAAATTGAATATTTTCATGTAGACGTCGTCAGGACTGGAGGAACATCAATCCAAGGAAGTTTGGTTCAGTTTGGACCAGGACTCGCAAAGTTATAAGAGTTTGTTTTTTTGTCGCAAAAATCCGACTTTGCTCCACCCACGCTGCTACACCGTTAAAGAATGCGCTATCATATTCAACACGCATCATCTACCATGTGTTTTCAATGTTTCAGTGTCATTTTGAGAGACACTTTTACAAACTCTGTAAAAGTTATTACCGAAATCGTAAATAAACTTTTTTTTTGTATATTCTCTTCCACCACCAGGAGGCGATGGTTTCAAACGTGATCATTTTTGCATAGGTGTCTTCAGCAACTACCCATCATCAATCATGGCAAGTTTGGCACCGACGTGACCTTCCATCGCAAAGTTATAAGCGTTTCGTTGAGTGTTGGGAAAATTTTGAATTTTCGCCAACTTTGGCGCCCCCTATCTCGTGCGCCATGCAATATTTCAAAAAACTTGTCAGATTAGATCGTACCTCAACTGGTCCACATCAACCACGCCAAGTTTGAAGGTGATTGCTCAAAAACTGTAGATTTTGGTATCTACGGCAAGTTATGCTGTAAATTCGCCAAAAACGCCTCCGTTTTCGCCTTCAATCCAAAATGGCGGCCTTCCTGTAGCTTTCACAGAAAACTTGTGATTGACTTTTGCCCATGGCACAACCTAATGAACGTGTGTACCAAGTTTCGTTCATGTACGTTATTCCCGACAGGAGTTGACCTAGTAGCACATTTTTGCGTCAGTCTGAAGCCCCGCCCACTTCCATTTTTTGACGCACATTCACCGAACCACTTTGGTTCGGCGATTTAAGTTAGGTCTGATGTTGTCCCAAAAATTCGCGAGGTTTGGGATACGTTTAGGCCTTCAAAAATGCACATTCCTCGTGTGAAGAATAATAATAAGAATAATAATAATAACTAGCACCGCAAGCGGTGGTAACGGGTTCGAGCTTGACGCTACGTCGCGACCCGCGCCCACCTCGTCGCTTGCGCCCTGATCTCGTCTCTCGTTCATTCGCTGCTTGCTGTCGTAGTTCTAATTGGCGCCGTCCGTGCGGATGTTGGGCTGTGGAGTAAAGTCATATATTATTTCCTGTTAAGTGCGTTACACTTTCTGTCGGGAGGACATTGTTTGCGTGTTCAGGATAGGTCCCTGGCCTCACATACCAAGTTCCGTGCAGAGCGGTCAATGTACAGTAAAGTTAGAGGGCACTTCCTGTTTAAAATGTTTAACTGCCTGTTGGGTCAGAGCGTGTCCATTAACATGTTCAGGGAAGTTCTATTGAGTCACATTTAATGTTTCGTGGAGATAGGGCAACGTACGGCAAAGTTACATTCTACTTCCTGTTTGGGCGTACCACTTCCTGTTTGGAGTTTAGCTTTTGCAGACATGTCCAGGATAGGTTCCTGGTGTCACGTGTCAAGTTCCGTGCAGATCGATCAATGTACGGTAAAGTTACAGGGCACTTCCTGTTTAAAATGGCTGACTTCCTGTTGGGTCAATGGCGTGTCCATTAACATGTTCAGGGAAGTTCTATTGACTCACATATCATGTTTCGTGGCGATCGGGCAATGTATGGCAAAGTTACATTCTACTTTCTGTTGCGGCGGATCCACTTCCTGTCAGGAAGTCGTCTGTTGCTGACATGGTCGGAGCGGTTTTGTGGTCCCACATATCACGTAGGAGGAGGATACAATAATCCCTGTCATAGCAGCATAAAGAAGTGTGAAATGTAATGTTATATCCAGCAACCAGGGGGCGCTGTTTTATAAATTGAAGATTTTCATATAGACTGCTTCAGGATTGGACTGTCATCAATCCAAGAAAGTTTGGTTCAGATTGGAACAGGATTTACAAAGTTATACCAGTTTCTTTAGTGTTGCACAGTAGATGGCATAGTCTGCTGCCACCAGGGGGCGTCGTTAAGACATTGAATATTGTCTTATAGACTACTTCAAGGCATCAATCCAGGGCAGGACATTGGATCCTCCATCGCAAAGTTATAAGCGTTTTGTTGTCTGTTTTTACAAATCAGAATGTTTGCCAACTTTAGCGCCCCCTATCTTGTACGCCATGCGACATTTTAAAAAACTTTCACTAACTTTTGATCCTCAACTCGTCCACATTAACCTCGCCAAGTTTGAAGGTGATAGCACAAAAGCTCTAGGACAAGATAGATTTTATAGCAAATAAAATTCTTTCTGTTTCCACCAGGGGGCGCTGTTTTCGAAATTAAATATTTTCATGTAGACTTGTTCAGGGTCGGACTGTCATCGATCCAAGGAAGTTTGGTTCAAATCGGAACAGGATTCACAAAGTTATCATCATAAATGTACTTTTTTTGGGTAATAATCCTCTCACCACTAGAGGCGCTGTTTCCGAACGTGACCGTTTTTTTATATTCATCTTTAAGAACTATCGATCATGAACCACGGCAAGTTTGGTTCATATCTGACCTTCCAATGCAAAGTTATAAGAGATTTGGTCAACATCAGAATGATCGCCAACTTTAGCGCCCCCTATCTTGTACGCCGTGCGACATTTTAGAAAGCTTTCACTAACTTTTGATCCTCAACTCGTCCACATTAACCTCGCCAAGTTTGAAGGTGATAGCACAAAAGCTCTAGGACAAGATAGATTTAATAGCAAATAAAATTCTTTCTGTTGCCACCAGGGGGCGCTGTTTTCGAAATTGAATATTTTCATGTAGACGTCGTCAGGACTGGAGGAACATCAATCCAAGGAAGTTTGGTTCAGTTTGGACCAGGACTCGCAAAGTTATAAGAGTTTGTTTTTTTGTCGCAAAAATCCGACTTTGCTCCGCCCACGCTGCTACACCGTTAAAGAATGCGCTATCATATTCAACACGCATCATCTACCATGTGTTTTCAATGTTTCAGTGTCATTTTGAGTGACACTTTTACAAACTCTGTAAAAGTTATTACCGAAATCGTAAATAAACTTTTTTTTTGTATATTCTCTTCCACCACCAGGAGGCGATGGTTTCAAACGTGATCATTTTTGCATAGGTGTCTTCAGCAACTACCCATCATCAATCATGGCAAGTTTGGCACCGACGTGACCTTCCATCGCAAAGTTATAAGCGTTTCGTTGAGTGTTGGGAAAATTTTGAATTTTCGCCAACTTCGGCGCCCCCTATCTCGTGCGCCATGCAATATTTCAAAAAACTTTTCAGATTAGATCGTACCTCAACTGGTCCACATCAACCACGCCAAGTTTGAAGGTGATTGCTCAAAAACTGTAGATTTTGGTATCTACGGCAAGTTATGCTGTAAATTCGCCAAAAACGCCTCCGTTTTCGCCTTCAATCCAAAATGGCGGCCTTCCTGTAGCTTTCACAGAAAACTTGTGATTGACTTTTGCCCATGGCACAACCTAATGAACGTGTGTACCAAGTTTCGTTCATGTACGTTATTCCCGACAGGAGTTGACCTAGTAGCACATTTTTGCGTCAGTCTGAAGCCCCGCCCACTTCCATTTTTTGACGCACATTCACCGAACCACTTTAGTTCGGCGATTTAAGTTAGGTCTGATGTTGTCCCCAAAATTCGCGAGGTTTGAGATCCGTTTAGGCCTTCAAAAAGGCACATTCCTCGTGTGAAGAATAATAATAAGAATAATAATAATAATAATAATAATAACTAGCACCGCAAGCGGTATTAACGGGTTCGAGCTTGACGCTACGTCGCGATCCGCGCCCACCTCGTCGCTTGCGCCCTGATCTCGTCTCTCGTTCATTCGCTGCTTGCTGTCGTAGTTCTAATTGGTGCCGTCCGTGCGGATGTTGGGCTGTGGAGTAAAGTCATATATTATTTCCTGTTAAGTGCGTTACACTTTCTGTCGGGAGGTCATTGTTTGCGTGTTCAGGATAGGTCCCTGGCCTCACATACCAAGTTCCATGCAGAGCGGTCAATGTACAGTAAAGTTAGAGGGCACTTCCTGTTTAAAATGGCTGACTTCCTGTTGGGTCAGAGCGTGTCTATTAACATGTTCAGGGAAGTTCCCTTGACTCACATATAATGTTTCATGGAGATAGGGCAACGTATGGCTAAGTTACCTTCTACTTCCTGTTTTGGCGTACCACTTCCTGTTTGGAGTTTAGCTTTTGCAGACATGTCCAGGATAGGTTCCTGGTCTCACGTGTCAAGTTCCGTGCAGATTGATCAATGTACGGTAAAGTTACAGGGGACTTCCTGTTTAAAATGGCTGACTTCCTGTTTGGTCAAAGGCGTGTCCATTAACATGTTCAGGGAAGTTCTATTGACTCACATATCATGTTTCGTGGCGATCGGGCAATGGATGGCAAAGTTACATTCTACTTCCTGTTGCGGCGGATCCACTTCCTGTCAGGAAGTCATCTGTTGCTGACATGGTCGGAGCGGTTTTGTGGTCCCACATATCACGTATGAGGATGATACAACAATCCCTGTTATAGCAGCATAAAAAAGTGTGATATGTAATGTTATATCCAGCAACCAGGGGGCGCTGTTTTTTAAATTGAAGATTTTCATATAGACTTTTTCAGGTTAAGACTGTCATCAATCCAAGGAAGTTTGGTTCAGATTGGAACAGGATTTACAAAGTTATACCAGTTTCTTTTGTGTTGCACAGTAGATGGCATAGTCTGCTGCCACCAGGGGGCGTCGTTAAGACATTGAATATTGTCATATAGACTACTCCAAGGCATCAATCCAGGGAAGGACATTGGATCCTCCATCGCAAAGTTATAAGTGTTTCGTTGTCTGTCTTTACAAATCAGAATGTTTGCCAACTTTAGCGCCCCCTATCTCGTACGCCGTGCAACATTTTAGAAAGCTTTCAATAACATTTGATCCTCAACTCGTCCACATTGACCTCGCCAAGTTTGAAGGTGATAGCAGAAAAGCTCTAGGACAAGATAGATTTTATAGCAAATAAAATTCTTTCTGTTTCCACCAGGGGGCGCTGTTTTCGAAATTAAATATTTTCATGTAGACTTGTTCAGGGTCGGACTGTCATCGATCCAAGGAAGTTTGGTTCAAATCGGAACAGGATTCACAAAGTTATCATCATAAATGTACTTTTTTTGGGTAATAATCCTCTCACCACTAGAGGCGCTGTTTCCGAACGTGACCGTTTTTTCATATTCGTCTTTAAGAACTATCGATCATGAACCACGGTAAGTTTGGTTCATATCTGACCTTCCATCGCAAAGATATAAGAGATTTGGTCAACATCAGAATGATCGCCAACTTTAGCGCCCCCTATCTCGTACGCCGTGCGACATTTTAAAACAGTTTCAATAACATTTGATCCAAAACTCGTCCACATTGACCTCGCCAAGTTTGAAGGTGATAGCACAAAAGCTCTAGGACTAGATAGATTTTATAGCAAATAAAATTCTTTCTGTTGCCACCAGGGGGCGCTGTTTTCGAAATTAAATATTTTCATATAGACATTGTCAGGGCTGGAGGAACATCAATCCAAGGAAGTTTGGTTCAGTTTGGACCAGGACTCGCAAAGTTATAAGAGTTTGTTTTTTTGTCGCAAAAATCCGACTTTGCACCTCGCACCTCGCTACACCGTTAAAGAATGTGCTATCATATTCAACACGCATCATCTACCATGTGTTTTCAATGTTTCAGTGTCATTTTGAGTCGGATACGACAATCTCTGTAAAAGTTATTACCGAAATCGTAAATAAACTTTTTTTTTGTATATTCTCTTCCACCACCAGGAGGCGATGGTTTCAAATGTGATCATTTTTGCATAGGTGTCTTCAGCAACTACCCATCATCAATCATGGCAAGTTTGGCTCCGACTTGACCTTCCATCGCAAAGTTATAAGCGTTTCGTTGCGTGTTGGGAAAATTTGGAATTTTCGCCAACTTTGGCGCCACCTATCTCGTGCGCCATGCAAGATTTCAAAAAACTTTTCAGATTAGATCGTACCTCAACTGGTCCACATCGACCTCGCCAAGTTTGAAGGTGATTGCTCAAAAACTGTAGATTTTGGTATCTACGGCAAGTTATGCTGTAAATTCGCCAAAAACGCCTCCGTTTTCGCCTTCAATCCAAGATGGCGGCCTTCCTGTAGGTTTCACAGAAAACTTGTGATTGACTTTTGCCCATGGCACAACCTAATGAACGTGTGTACCAAGTTTCGTTCATGTACGTTATTCCCGACAGGAATTGACCTAGTAGCACTTTTTTGCGTCAGTCTGAAGCCCCGCCCACTTCCATTTTTTGACGCACATTCACGGAACCACTTTGGTTCGGCGATTTAAGTTAGGTCTGATGTTGTCCCAAAAATTCACGAGGTTTGAGATCCGTTTAGGCCTTCAAAAAGGCACTTTCTTCGTGTGAAGAATAATAATAATAACTCTTTCAATTACAATAGGGTTCTTGCACAGTCGTGCTCGAACCCTAATAATAACTCTTTCAATTACAATAGGGTTCTTGCACAGTCGTGCTCGAACCCTAATAATAATAACTCTTTCAATTACAATAGGGTTCTTGCACAGTCGTGCTCGAACCCTAATAACAAGTTCCGTGCAGATTGATCAATGTACGGTAAAGTTACAGGGGACTTCCTGTTTAAAATGGCTGACTTCCTGTTTGGTCAAAGGTGTGTCCATTAACATGTTCAGGGAAGTTCTATTGACTCACATATCATGTTTCGTGGCGATCGGGCAATGTATGGCAAAGTTACATTCTACTTCCTGTTGCGGCGGATCCACTTCCTGTCAGGAAGTCATCTGTTGCTGACATGGTCGGAGCGGTTTTGTGGTCCCACATATCACGTATGAGGATTATACAACAATCCCTGTTATAGCAGCATAAAAAAGTGTGATATGTAATGTTATATCCAGCAACCGGGGGCGCTGTTTTTTAAATTGAAGATTTTCATACGGACTTTTTCAGGGCCATACTGTCATCGATCCAAGGAGGTTTGGTTCAAATCGGAACATGTTCCACAAAGTTATCATCATAAATGTACTTTTTTTGGGTAATAATACTCTCACCACTAGAGGCGCTGTTTCTGAACGTGACCGTTTTTTCATATTCGTCTTTAAGACCTATCGATCATGAACCACGGCAAGTTTGGTTCATATCTGACCTTCCAATGCAAAGTTATAAGAGATTTGGTCAACATCAGAATGATCGCCAATTTTAGCGCCCCCTATCTCGTACGCCGTGCGACATTTTAGAAAGCTTTCACCAACTTTCGATCCTCTACCTGTCCACATTGACCTCGCCAAGTTTGAAGGTGATAGCACAAAAGCTCTAGGACAAGATAGATTTTATAGCAAATAAAATTCTTTCTGTTTCCACCAGGGGGCGCTGTTTTCGAAATTGAATATTTTCATGTAGACTTGTTCAGGGTCGGACTGTCATCGATCCAAGGAAGTTTGGTTCAAATCGGAACATGTTCCACAAAGTTATCATCATAAATGTACTTTTTTTGGGTAATAATACTCTCACCACTAGAGGCGCTGTTTCCGAACGTGACCGTTTTTTCATATTCGTCTTTAAGACCTATCGATCATGAACCACGGCAAGTTTGGTTCATATCTGACCTTCCAATGCAAAGTTATAAGAGATTTGGTCAACATCAGAATGATCGCCAACTTTAGCGCCCCCTATCTCGTACGCCGTGCGACACTTTAGAAAGCTTTCACCAACTTTTGATCCTCTACCTGTCCACATTGACCTCGCCAAGTTTGAAGGTGATAGCACAAAAGCTCTAGGACAAGATAGATTTTATAGCAAATAAAATTCTTTCTGTTTCCACCAGGGGGCGCTGTTTTCGAAATTGAATATTTTCATATAGACATTGTCAGGGCTGGAGGAACATCAATCCAAGGAAGTTTGGTTCAGTTTGGACCAGGACTCGCAAAGTTATAAGAGTTTGTTTTTTTGTCGCAATAATCCGACTTTGCACCTCGCACCTCGCTACACCGTTAAACAATGCGCTATCATATTCAACACGCATCATCAACCATGTGTTTTCAATGTTTCAGTGTCATTTTGAGTCAGATACGACAATCTCTGTAAAAGTTATTACCGAAATCGTAAATAAACTTTTTTTTTGTATATTCTCTTCCACCACCAGGAGGCGATGGTTTCAAACGTGTTCATTTTTGCATAGGTGTCTTCAGCAACTACCCATCATCAATCATGGCAAGTTTGGCTCCGACTTGATCTTCCATCGCAAAGTTATAAGCGTTTCGTTGCGTGTTGGGAAAATTTGGAATTTTCGCCAACTTTGGCGCCACCTATCTCGTGCGCCATGCAATATTTCAAAAAACTTTTCAGATTAGATCGTACCTCAACTGGTCCACATCAACCTCGCCAAGTTTGAGGGTGATTGCTCAAAAACTGTAGATTTTGGTATCTACGGCAAGTTATGCTGTAAATTCGCCAAAAACGCCTCCGTTTTCGCCTTCAATCCAAGATGGCGGCCTTCCTGTAGGTTTCACAGAAAACTTGTGATTGACTTTTGCCCATGGCACAACCTAATGAACGTGTGTACCAAGTTTCGTTCATGTACGTTATTCCCGACAGGAGTTGACCTAGTAGCACATTTTTGCGTCAGTCTGAAGCCCCGCCCACTTCCATTTTTTGACGCACATTCACCGAACCACTTTGGTTCGGCGATTTAAGTTAGGTCTGATGTTGTCCCAAAAATTCGCGAGGTTTGGGATACGTTTAGGCCTTCAAAAATGCACATTCCTCGTGTGAAGAATAATAATAATAACTAGCACCGCAAGCGGTGGTAACGGGTTCGAGCTTGACGCTACGTCGCGACCCGCGCCCACCTCGTCGCTTGCGCCCTGATCTCGTCTCTCGTTCATTCGCTGCTTGCTGTCGTAGTTCTAATTGGCGCCGTCCGTGCGGATGTCGGGCTGTGGAGTAAAGTCATATATTATTTCCTGTTAAGTGCGTTACACTTTCTGTCGGGAGGACATTGTTTGCGTGTTCAGGATAGGTCCCTGGCCTCACATACCAAGTTCCGTGCAGAGCGGTCAATGTACAGTAAAGTTAGAGGGCACTTCCTGTTAAAATGGCTGACTTCCTGTTGGGTCAGAGCGTGTCTATTAACATGTTCAGGGAAGTTCCCTTGACACACATATAATGTTTCGTGGAGATAGGGCAACGTACGGCAAAGTTAAATTCTACTTCCTGTTTTGGCGTTCCACTTCCTGTTTGGAGTTTAGCTTTTGCAGACATGTCCAGGATAGGTTCCTGGTCTCACGTGTCAAGTTCCGTGCAGATTGATCAATGTACGGTAAAGTTACAGGGGACTTCCTGTTTAAAATGGCTGACTTCCTGTTGGGTCAAAGGCGTGTCCATTAACATGTTCAGGGAAGTTCAATTGACTCACATATCGTGTTTCGTGGCGATCGGGCAATGTATGGCAAAGTTACATTCTACTTCCTGTTGTGGCGGATCCACTTCCTGTCAGGATGTCGTCTGTTGCTGACATGGTCGGAGCGGTTTTGTGGTCCCACATATCACGTATGAGGAGGATACAACAATCCCTGTTATAGCAGCATAAAAAAGTTTGATATGTAATGTTATATCCAGCAACCAGGGGGCGCTGTTTTTTAAATTGAAGATTTTCATATAGACTTTTTCAGGGTCATACTGTCATCAATCCAAGGAAGTTTGGTTCTGATTGGAACAGGATTTACAAAGTTATACCAGTTTTTTTTGTGTTGCACAGTAGATGGCATAGTCTGCTGCCACCAGGGGGCGTCGTTAAGACATTGAATATTGTCTTATAGACTACTTCAAGGCATCAATCCAGGGAAGGACATTGGATCCTCCATCGCAAAGTTATAAGTGTTTCGTTGTCTGTTTTTACAAATCAGAATGTTTGCCAACTTTAGCGCCCCCTATCTCGTACGCCGTGCGACATTTACGAAAGCTTTCAATAACATTTGATCCTCAACTCGTCCACATTGACCTCGCCAAGTTTGAAGGTGATAGCACAAAAGCTCTAGGACAAGATAGATTTTATAGCAAATAAAATTATTTCTGTTTCCACCAGGGGGCGCTGTTTTCGAAATTAAATATTTTCATCTAGACTTGTTCAGGGTCGGACTGTCATCGATCCAAGGAAGTTTGGTTCAAATCGGAACAGGATTCACAAAGTTATCATCATAAATGTACTTTTTTTGGGTAATAATCCTCTCACCACTAGAGGCGCTGTTTCCGAACGTGACAGTTTTTTTATATTCATCTTTAAGAACTATCGATCATGAACCACGGCAAGTTTGGTTCATATCTGACCTTCCATCGCAAAGTTATAAGAGATTTGGTCAACATCAGAATGTTTGCCAACTTTAGCGCCCCCTATCTCGTACGCCGTGCGACATTTTAGAAAGCTTTCAATAACTTTTGATCCTCAACTCGTCCACATTGACCTCGCCAAGTTTGAAGGTGATAGCACAAAAGCTCTAGGACAAGATAGATTTTATAGCAAATAAAATTCTTTCTGTTGCCACCAGGGGGCGCTGTTTTCGAAATTGAATATTTTCATGTAGACGTCGTCAGGACTGGAGGAACATCAATCCAAGGAAGTTTGGTTCAGTTTGGACCAGGACTCGCAAAG
The DNA here is from genome assembly GCF_963457635.1 of Microchirus variegatus. Classification (NCBI taxonomy): domain Eukaryota; kingdom Metazoa; phylum Chordata; class Actinopteri; order Pleuronectiformes; family Soleidae; genus Microchirus; species Microchirus variegatus. The sequence continues at coordinate 17,339,401 of NC_139819.1, forward strand.
TTATAAGAGTTTGTTTTTTTGTCGCAAAAATCCGACTTTGCTCCGCCCACGCTGCTACACCGTTAAAGAATGCGCTATCATATTCAACACGCATTATCTACCATGTGTTTTCAATGTTTCAGTGTCATTTTGAGTGACACTTTTACAAACTCTGTAAAAGTTATTACCGAAATCGTAAATAAACTTTTTTTTTGTATATTCTCTTCCACCACCAGGAGGCGATGGTTTCAAACGTGATCATTTTTGCATAGGTGTCTTCAGCAACTACCCATCATCAATCATGGCAAGTTTGGCACCGACGTGACCTTCCATCGCAAAGTTATAAGCGTTTCGTTGAGTGTTGGGAAAATTTTGAATTTTCGCCAACTTTGGCGCCCCCTATCTCGTGCGCCATGCAATATTTCAAAAAACTTGTCAGATTAGATCGTACCTCAACTGGTCCACATCAACCACGCCAAGTTTGAAGGTGATTGCTCAAAAACTGTAGATTTTGGTATCTACGGCAAGTTATGCTGTAAATTCGCCAAAAACGCCTCCGTTTTCGCCTTCAATCCAAAATGGCGGCCTTCCTGTAGCTTTCACAGAAAACTTGTGATTGACTTTTGCCCATGGCACAACCTAATGAACGTGTGTACCAAGTTTCGTTCATGTACGTTATTCCCGACAGGAGTTGACCTAGTAGCACATTTTTGCGTCAGTCTGAAGCCCCGCCCACTTCCATTTTTTGACGCACATTCACCGAACCACTTTGGTTCGGCGATTTAAGTTAGGTCTGATGTTGTCCCAAAAATTCGCGAGGTTTGGGATACGTTTAGGCCTTCAAAAATGCACATTCCTCGTGTGAAGAATAATAATAATAACTAGCACCGCAAGCGGTGGTAACGGGTTCGAGCTTGACGCTACGTCGCGACCCGCGCCCACCTCGTCGCTTGCGCCCTGATCTCGTCTCTCGTTCATTCGCTGCTTGCTGTCGTAGTTCTAATTGGCGCCGTCCGTGCGGATGTTGGGCTGTGGAGTAAAGTCTTACACTTTCTGTCGGGAGGTCATTGTTTGCGTGTTCAGGATAGGTCCCTGGCCTCACATACCAAGTTCCATGCAGAGCGGTCAATGTACAGTAAAGTTAGAGGGCACTTCCTGTTAAAATGGCTGACTTCCTGTTGGGTCAGAGCGTGTCTATTAACATGTTCAAAGAAGTTCCCTTGACACACATATAATGTTTCGTGGAGATAGGGCAACGTACGGCAAAGTTACATTCTACTTCCTGTTTTGGCGTTCCACTTCCTGTTTGGAGTTTAGCTTTTGCAGACATGTCCAGGATAGGTTCCTGGTCTCACGTGTCAAGTTCCGTGCAGATTGATCAATGTACGGTAAAGTTACAGGGCACTTCCTGTTTAAAATGGCTGACTTCCTGTTGGGTCAAAGGTGTGTCCATTAACATGTTCAGGGAAGTTTTATTGACTCACATATCATGTTTCGTGGCGATCGGGCAATGTATGGCAAAGTTACATTCTACTTCCTGTTGCGGCAGATCCACTTCCTGTCAGGAAGTCGTCTGTTGCTGACATGGTCGGAGCGGTTTTGTGGTCCCACATATCAGGTATGAGGAGGATACAACAATCCTTGTTATAGCAGCATAAAAAAGTTTGATATGTAATGTTATATCCAGCAACCAGGGGGCGCTGTTTTTGAAATTGAATATTTTCATACGGACTTTTTCAGGGCCATACTGTCATCGATCCAAGGAGGTTTGGTTCAAATCGGAACATGTTCCACAAAGTTATCATCATAAATGTACTTTTTTTGGGTAATAATACTCTCACCACTAGAGGCGCTGTTCCGAACGTGACCGTTTTTTCATATTCGTCTTTAAGACCTATCGATCATGAACCACGGCAAGTTTGGTTCATATCTGACCTTCCAATGCAAAGTTATAAGAGATTTGGTCAACATCAGAATGATCGCCAACTTTAGCGCCCCCTATCTCGTATGTCGTGCGACATTTTAGAAAGCTTTCACCAACTTTTGATCCTCTACCTGTCCACATTGACCTCGCCAAGTTTGAAGGTGATAGCACAAAAGCTCTAGGACAAGATAGATTTTATAGCAAATAAAATTCTTTCTGTTTCCACCAGGGGGCGCTGTTTTCGAAATTGAATATTTTCATGTAGACTTGTTCAGGGTTGGACTGTCATCGATCCAAGGAAGTTTGGTTCAAATCGGAACATGTTCCACAAAGTTATCATCATAAATGTACTTTTTTTGGGTAATAATACTCTCACCACTAGAGGCGCTGTTTCCGAACGTGACCGTTTTTTCATATTCGTCTTTAAGACCTATCGATCATGAACCACGGCAAGTTTGGTTCATATCTGACCTTCCAATGCAAAGTTATAAGAGATTTGGTCAACATCAGAATGATCGCCAACTTTAGCGCCCCCTATCTCGTACGCCGTGCGACATTTTAGAAAGCTTTCACCAACTTTTGATCCTCTAACTGTCCACATTGACCTAGCCGTTTGAAGGTGATAGCACAAAAGCTCTAGGACAAGATAGATTTTATAGCAAATAAAATTCTTTCTGTTGCCACCAGGGGGCGCTGTTTTCGAAATTAAATATTTTCATATAGACATTGTCAGGGCTGGAGGAACATCAATCCAAGGAAGTTTGGTTCAATTTGGACCAGGACTCGCAAAGTTATAAGAGTTTGTTTTTTTGTCGCAAAAATCCGACTTTGCACCTCGCACCTCGCTACACTGTTAAAGAATGTGCTATCATATTCAACACGCATCATCTACCATGTGTTTTCAATGTTTCAGTGTCATTTTGAGTCGGATACGACAATCTCTGTAAAAGTTATTACCGAAATCGTAAATTAACTTTTTTTTTGTATATTCTCTTCCACCACCAGGAGGCGATGGTTTCAAACGTGATCATTTTTGCATAGGTGTCTTCAGCAACTACCCACCATCAATCATGGCAAGTTTGGCTCCGACTTGACCTTCCATCGTAAAGTTATAAGCGTTTCGTTGCGTGTTGGGAAAATTTGGAATTTTCGCCAACTTTGGCGCCACCAAATACGTCCGCTATGCGATATTTCAAAAAAAATTTCAGATTAGATCGTACCTCAACTGGTCCACATCGACCTCGCCAAGTTTGAAGGTGATTGCTCAAAAACTGTAGATTTTGGTATCTACGGCAAGTTATGCTGTAAATTCGCCAAAAACGCCTCCGTTTTCGCCTTCAATCCAAGATGGCGGCCTTCCTGTAGGTTTCACAGAAAACTTGTGATTGACTTTTGCCCATGGCACAACCTAATGAACGTGTGTACCAAGTTTCGTTCATGTACGTTATTCCCGACAGGAGTTGACCTAGTAGCACATTTTTGCGTCATTCTGAAGCCCCGCCCACTTCAATTTTTTGACGCACATTCACCGAACCACTTTGGTTCGGCGATTTAAGTTAGGTCTGATGTTGTCCTAAAAATTCGCGAGGTTTGGGATCCGTTTAGGCCTTCAAAAAGGCACATTCCTCGTGTGAAGAATAATAATAAGAATAATAATAATAATAACTCTTTCAATTACAATAGGGTTCTTGCACAGTCGTGCTCGAACCCTAATAACAAGCGGTGGTAACGGGTTCGAGCTTGATGCTACGTCGCGATTCGCGCCAACCTCGTCGCTTGCGCCCTGATCTCGTCTCTCGTTCATTCGCTGCTTGCTGTCGTAGTTCTAATTGGCGCCGTCTGTGCGGATGTTGGGCTGTGGAGTAAAGTCATATATTATTTCCTGTTAAGTGCGTTACACTTTCTGTCGGGAGGACATTGTTTGCGTGATCAGGATAGGTCCCTGGCCTCACATACCAAGTTCCATGCAGAGCGGTCAATGTACAGTAAAGTTAGAGGGCACTTCCTGTTAAAATGGCTGACTTCCTGTTGGGTCAGAGCGTGTCTATTAACATGTTCAGGGAAGTTCCCTTGACACACATATAATGTTTCGTGGAGATAGGGCAACGTACGGCAAAGTTAAATTCTACTTCCTGTTTTGGCGTTCCACTTCCTGTTTGGAGTTTAGCTTTTGCAGACATGTCCAGGATAGGTTCCTGGTCTCACGTGTCAAGTTCCGTGCAGATTGATCAATGTACGGTAAAGTTACAGGGGACTTCCTGTTTAAAATGGCTGACTTCCTGTTGGGTCAAAGGCGTGTCCATTAACATGTTCAGGGAAGTTCTATTGACTCACATATCATGTTTCGTGGCGATCGGGCAATGTATGGCAAAGTTACATTCTACTTCCTGTTGAGGCGGATCCACTTCCTGTCAGGAAGTCGTCTGTTGCTGACATGGTCGGAGCGGTTTTGTGGTCCCACATATCACGTATGAGGATGATACAACAATCCCTGTTATAGCAACATAAAAAAGTGTGATATGTAATGTTATATCCAGCAACCAGGGGGCGCTGTTTTTTAAATTGAAGATTTTCATATAGACTTTTTCAGGGTCAGACTGTCATCAATCCAAGGAAGTTTGGTTCAGATTGGAACAGGATTTACAAAGTTATACCAGTTTCTTTTGTGTTGCACAGTAGATGGCATAGTCTGCTGCCACCAGGGGGCGTCGTTAAGACATTGAATATTGTCATATAGACTACTCTAAGGCATCAATCCAGGGAAGGACATCGGATCCTCCATTGCAAAGTTATAAGTGTTTTGTTGTCTGTCATTACAAATCAGAATGTTTGCCAACTTTAGCGCCCCCTATCTCGTACGCCGTGCGACATTTTAGAAAGCTTTCAATAACATTTGATCCTCAACTCGTCCACATTGACCTCGCCAAGTTTGAAGGTGATAGCACAAAAGCTCTAGGACAAGATAGATTTTATAGCAAATAAAATTCTTTCTGTTTCCACTAGGGGGCGCTGTTTTCGAAATTAAATATTTTCAGGTAGACTTGTTCAGGGTCGGACTGTCATCGATCCAAGGAAGTTTGGTTCAAATCGGAACAGGATTCACAAAGTTATCATCATAAATGTACTTTTTTTGGGTAATAATCCTCTCACCACCAGAGGCGCTGTTTCCGAACGTGACCGTTTTTTTATATTCATCTTTAAGAACTATCGATCATGAACCACGGCAAGTTTGGTTCATATCTGACCTTCCAATGCAAAGTTATAAGAGATTTGGTCAACATCAGAATGATCGCCAACTTTAGCGCCCCCTATCTTGTACGCCGTGCGACATTTTAGAAAGCTTTCACTAACTTTTGATCCTCAACTCGTCCACATTAACCTCGCCAAGTTTGAAGGTGATAGCACAAAAGCTCTAGGACAAGATAGATTTAATAGCAAAGAAAATTATTTCTGTTGCCACCAGGAGGCGCTGTTTTCGAAATTGAATATTTTCATGTAGACGTCGTCAGGGCTGGAGGAACATCAATCCAAGGAAGTTTGGTTCAGTTTGGACCAGGACTCGCAAAGTTATAAGAGTTTGTTTTTTTGTCGCAAAAATTTGACTTTGCACCGCCCACGCTGCTACACCGTTAAAGAATGCGCTATCATATTCAACACGCATCATCTACCATGTGTTTTCAATGTTTCAGTGTCATTTTGAGTGACACTTTTACAATCGCTGTAAAAGTTATTACCGAAATCGTAAATAAACTTTTTTTTTGTATATTCTCTTCCACCACCAGGAGGCGATGGTTTCAAACGTGATCATTTTTGCATAGGTGTCTTCAGCAACTACCCATCATCAATCATGGCAAGTTTGGCTCCGACTTGACCTTCCATCGCAAAGTTATAAGCGTTTCGTTGCGTGTTGGGAAAATTTGGAATTTTCGCCAACTTTGGCGCCACCTAATACGTCCGCCATGCAAGATTTCTAAAAACTTTTCAGATTAGATCGTACCTCAACTGGTCCACATCGACCTCGCCAAGTTTGAAGGTGATTGCTCAAAAACTGTAGATTTTGGTATCTACGGCAAGTTATGCTGTAAATTCGCCAAAAACGCCTCCGTTTTCGCCTTCCATCCAAAATGGCGGCCTTCCTGTAGGTTTCACAGAAAACTTGTCCACGACTTTTATTTAAAGCTCAACCTAATGAACGTGTGTCCCAAGTTTCGTTCATGTACGTTATACCTGACAGGAGTTGACCTAGTAGAAGTGTTATGCGTCAGTCTTTAGCCCCGCCCACTTCCATTTTTTGACGCACATTCACCGAACCACTTTCGTTCGGCGATTTAAGCCAGGTCTGATGTTGTCCCGAAATTTCGTGAGGTTTGGGATCCGTTTAGGCCTTCAAAAAGGCACATTCCTCGTGTGAAGAATAATAATAATAATAATAACTCTTTCAATTACAATAGGGTTCTTGCACAGTCGTGCTCGAACCCTAATAACTAGCACCGCAAGCGGTGGTAACGGGTTCGAGCTTGACGCTACGTCGCGACCCGCGCCCACCTCGTCGCTTGCGCCCTGATCTCGTCTCTCGTTCATTTCCTGTTAAAATGGCTGACTTCCTGTTGGGTCAGAGCGTGTCTATTAACATGTTCAGGGATTCCCTTTGACACACATATAATGTTTCGTGGAGATAGGGCAACGTACGGCAAAGTTAAATTCTACTTCCTGTTTTGGCGTTCCACTTCCTGTTTGGAGTTTAGCTTTTGCAGACATGTCCAGGATAGGTTCCTGGTCTCACGTGTCAAGTTCCGTGCAGATTGATCAATGTACGGTAAAGTTACAGGGGACTTCCTGTTTAAAATGGCTGACTTCCTGTTGGGTCAAAGGCGTGTCCATTAACATGTTCAGGGAAGTTCAATTGACTCACATATCGTGTTTCGTGGCGATCGGGCAATGTATGGCAAAGTTACATTCTACTTCCTGTTGTGGCGGATCCACTTCCTGTCAGGAAGTCGTCTGTTGCTGACATGGTCGGAGCGGTTTTGTGGTCCCACATATCACGTATGAGGAGGATACAACAATCCCTGTTATAGCAGCATAAAAAAGTTTGATATGTAATGTTATATCCAGCAACCAGGGGGCGCTGTTTTTTAAATTGAAGATTTTCATATAGACTTTTTCAGGGTCATACTGTCATCAATCCAAGGAAGTTTGGTTCTGATTGGAACAGGATTTACAAAGTTATACCAGTTTTTTTTGTGTTGCACAGTAGATGGCATAGTCTGCTGCCACCAGGGGGCGTCGTTAAGACATTGAATATTGTCTTATAGACTACTTCAAGGCATCAATCCAGGGAAGGACATTGGATCCTCCATCGCAAAGTTATAAGTGTTTCGTTGTCTGTTTTTACAAATCAGAATGTTTGCCAACTTTAGCGCCCCCTATCTCGTACGCCGTGCGACATTTACGAAAGCTTTCAATAACATTTGATCCTCAACTCGTCCACATTGACCTCGCCAAGTTTGAAGGTGATAGCACAAAAGCTCTAGGACAAGATAGATTTTATAGCAAATAAAATTCTTTCTGTTTCCACCAGGGGGCGCTGTTTTCGAAATTAAATATTTTCATCTAGACTTGTTCAGGGTCGGACTGTCATCGATCCAAGGAAGTTTGGTTCAAATCGGAACAGGATTCACAAAGTTATCATCATAAATGTACTTTCTTTGGGTAATAATCCTCTCACCACTAGAGGCGCTGTTTCCGAACGTGACAGTTTTTTTATATTCATCTTTAAGAACTATCGATCATGAACCACGGCAAGTTTGGTTCATATCTGACCTTCCAATGCAAAGTTATAAGAGATTTGGTCAACATCAGAATGTTTGCCAACTTTAGCGCCCCCTATCTCGTACGCCGTGCGACATTTTAGAAAGCTTTCAATAACATTTGATCCTCAACTCGTCCACATTGACCTCGCCAAGTTTGAAGGTGATAGCACAAAAGCTCTAGGACAAGATAGATTTAATAGCAAATAAAATTCTTTCTGTTGCCACCAGGGGGCGCTGTTTTCGAAATTGAATATTTTCATGTAGACGTCGTTAGGACTGGAGGAACATCAATCCAAGGAAGTTTGGTTCAGTTTGGACCAGGACTCGCAAAGTTATAAGAGTTTGTTTTTTTGTCGCAAAAATCCGACTTTGCTCCGCCCACGCTGCTACACCGTTAAAGAATGCGCTATCATATTCAACACGCATTATCTACCATGTGTTTTCAATGTTTCAGTGTCATTTTGAGTGACACTTTTACAAACTCTGTAAAAGTTATTACCGAAATCGTAAATAAACTTTTTTTTTGTATATTCTCTTCCACCACCAGGAGGCGATGGTTTCAAACGTGATCATTTTTGCATAGGTGTCTTCAGCAACTACCCATCATCAATCATGGCAAGTTTGGCACCGACGTGACCTTCCATCGCAAAGTTATAAGCGTTTCGTTGAGTGTTGGGAAAATTTTGAATTTTCGCCAACTTTGGCGCCCCCTATCTCGTGCGCCATGCAATATTTCAAAAAACTTGTCAGATTAGATCGTACCTCAACTGGTCCACATCAACCACGCCAAGTTTGAAGGTGATTGGTCAAAAACTGTAGATTTTGGTATCTACGGCAAGTTATGCTGTAAATTCGCCAAAAACGCCTCCGTTTTCGCCTTCAATCCAAAATGGCGGCCTTCCTGTAGCTTTCACAGAAAACTTGTGATTGACTTTTGCCCATGGCACAACCTAATGAACGTGTGTACCAAGTTTCGTTCATGTACGTTATTCCCGACAGGAGTTGACCTAGTAGCACATTTTTGCGTCAGTCTGAAGCCCCGCCCACTTCCATTTTTTGACGCACATTCACCGAACCACTTTGGTTCGGCGATTTAAGTTAGGTCTGATGTTGTCCCAAAAATTCGCGAGGTTTGGGATACGTTTAGGCCTTCAAAAATGCACATTCCTCGTGTGAAGAATAATAATAATAATAATAATAATAACTCTTTCAATTACAATAGGGTTCTTGCACAGTCGTGCTCGAACCCTAATAATAACTCTTTCAATTTCAATAGGGTTCTTGCACAGTCGTGCTCGAACCCTAATAATAACTCTTTCAATTACAATAGGGTTCTTGCACAGTCGTGCTCGAACCCTAATAATAATAATAACTCTTTCAATTACAATAGGGTTCTTGCACAGTCGTGCTCGAACCCTAACTAGCACCGCAAGCGGTGGTAACGGGTTCGAGCTTGACGCTTCGTCGCGACCCGCGCCCACCTCGTCGCTTGCGCCCTGATCTCGTCTCTCGTTCATTCGCTGCTTGCTGTCGTAGTTCTAATTGCCGCCGTCCGTGCGGATGTTGGGCTGTGGAGTAAAGTCATATATTATTTCCTGTTAAGTGCGTTACACTTTCTGTCGGGAGGACATTGTTTGCGTGTTCAGGATAGGTCCCTGGCCTCACATACCAAGTTCCATGCAGAGCGGTTAATGTACAGTAAAGTTAGAGGGCACTTCCTGTTAAAATGGCTGACTTCCTGTTGGGTCAGAGCGTGTCTATTAACATGTTCAGGGAAGTTCCCTTGACACACATATAATGTTTCGTGGAGATAGGGCAACGAACGGCAAAGTTACATTCTACTTCCTGTTTTGGCGTTCCACTTCCTGTTTGGAGTTTAGCTTTTGCAGACATGTTCAGGATAGGTTCCTGGTCTCACGTGTCAAGTTCCGTGCAGATTGATCAATGTACGGTAAAGTTACAGGGGACTTCCTGTTTAAAATGGCTGACTTCCTGTTTGGTCAAAGGTGTGTCCATTAACATGTTCAGGGAAGTTTTATTGACTCACATATCATGTTTCGTGGCGATCGGGCAATGTATGGCAAAGTTACATTCTACTTCCTGTTGCGGCAGATCCACTTCCTGTCAGGAAGTCGTCTGTTGCTGACATGGTCGGAGCGGTTTTGTGGTCCCACATATCAGGTATGAGGAGGATACAACAATACTTGTTATAGCAGCATAAAAAAGTTTGATATGTAATGTTATATCCAGCAACCAGGGGGCGCTGTTTTTTAAATTGAAGATTTTCATACGGACTTTTTCAGGGCCATACTGTCATCGATCCAAGGAGGTTTGGTTCAAATCGGAACATGTTCCACAAAGTTATCATCATAAATGTACTTTTTTTGGGTAATAATACTCTCACCACTAGAGGCGCTGTTTCTGAACGTGACCGTTTTTTCATATTCGTCTTTAAGACCTATCGATCATGAACCACGGCAAGTTTGGTTCATATCTGACCTTCCAATGCAAAGTTATAAGAGATTTGGTCAACATCAGAATGATCGCCAACTTTAGCGCCCCCTATCTCGTACGCCGTGCGACATTTTAGAAAGCTTTCACCAACTTTTGATCCTCTACCTGTCCACATTGACCTCGCCAAGTTTGAAGGTGATAGCACAAAAGCTCTAGGGCAAGATAGATTTTATAGCAAATAAAATTCTTTCTGTTGCCACCAGGGGGCGCTGTTTTCGAAATTGAATATTTTCATGTAGACTTGTTTAGGGTCGGACTGTCATCGATCCAAGGAAGTTTGGTTCAAATCGGAACATGTTCCACAAAGTTATCATCATAAATGTACTTTTTTTGGGTAATAATACTCTCACCACTAGAGGCGCTGTTTCCGAACGTGACCGTTTTTTCATATTCGTCTTTAAGACCTATCGATCATGAACCACGGCAAGTTTGGTTCATATCTGACCTTCCAATGCAAAGTTATAAGAGATTTGGTCAACATCAGAATGATCGCCAACTTTAGCGCCCCCTATCTCGTACGCCGTGCGACACTTTAGAAAGCTTTCACCAACTTTTGATCCTCTACCTGTCCACATTGACCTCGCCAAGTTTGAAGGTGATAGCACAAAAGCTCTAGGACAAGATAGATTTTATAGCAAATAAAATTCTTTCTGTTTCCACCAGGGGGCGCTGTTTTCGAAATTGAATATTTTCATATAGACATTGTCAGGGCTGGAGGAACATCAATCCAAGGAAGTTTAGTTCAGTTTGGACCAGGACTCGCAAAGTTATAAGAGTTTGTTTTTTTGTCGCAATAATCCGACTTTGCACCTCGCACCTCGCTACACCGTTAAACAATGTGCTGTCATATTCAACACGCATCATCTACCATGTGTTTTCAATGTTTCAGTGTCATTTTGAGTCAGATACGACAATCTCTGTAAAAGTTATTACCAAAATCGTAAATAAACTTTTTTTTGTATATTCTCTTCCACCACCAGGAGGCGATGGTTTCAAACGTGTTCATTTTTGCATAGGTGTCTTCAGCAACTACCCATCATCAATCATGGCAAGTTTGGCTCCGACTTGATCTTCCATCGCAAAGTTATAAGCGTTTCGTTGCGTGTTGGGAAAATTTGGAATTTTCGCCAACTTTGGCGCCACCTATCTCGTGCGCCATGCAATATTTCAAAAAACTTTTCAGATATGATCGTACCTCAACTGGTCCACATCAACCTCGCCAAGTTTGAGGGTGATTGCTCAAAAACTGTAGATTTTGGTATCTACGGCAAGTTATGCTGTAAATTCGCCAAAAACGCCTCCGTTTTCGCCTTCAATCCAAGATGGCGGCCTTCCTGTAGGTTTCACAGAAAACTTGTGATTGACTTTTGCCCATGGCACAACCTAATGAACGTGTGTACCAAGTTTCGTTCATGTACGTTATTCCCGACAGGAGTTGACCTAGTAGCACATTTTTGCGTCAGTCTGAAGCCCCGCCCACTTCCATTTTTTGACGCACATTCACCGAACCACTTTGGTTCGGCGATTTAAGTTAGGTCTGATGTTGTCCCAAAAATTCGCGTGGTTTGGGATCCGTTTAGGCCTTCAAAAAGGCACATTCCTCGTGTGAAGAATAATAATAATAATAATAATAATAACTCTTTCAATTACAATAGGGTTCTTGCACAGTCGTGCTCGAACCCTAATAATAACTCTTTCAATTACAATAGGGTTCTTGCACAGTCGTGCTCGAACCCTAATAACAAGCGGTGGTAACGGGTTCGAGCTTGACGCTACGTCGCGACCTGCGCCCACCTCGTCGCTTGCGCCCTGATCTCGTCTCTCGTTCATTCGCTGCTTGCTGTCGTAGTTCTAATTGGCGCCGTCCGTGCGGATGTTGGGCTGTGGAGTAAAGTCATATATTATTTCCTGTTAAGTGCGTTACACTTTCTGTCGGGAGGACATTGTTTGCGTGTTCAGGATAGGTCCTTGGCCTCACATACCAAGTTCCATGCAGAGCGGTCAATGTACAGTAAAGTTAGAGGGCACTTCCTGTTAAAATGGCTGACTTCCTGTTGGGTCAGAGCGTGTCTATTAACATGTTCAAAGAAGTTCCCTTGACTCACATATAATGTTTCGTGGAGATAGGGCAACGTACGGCAAAGTTACATTCTACTTCCTGTTTTGGCGTTCCACTTCCTGTTTGGAGTTTAGCTTTTGCAGACATGTCCAGGATAGGTTCCTGGTCTCACGTGTCAAGTTCCGTGCAGATTGATCAATGTACGGTAAAGTTACAGGGCACTTCCTGTTTAAAATGGCTGACTTCCTGTTGGGTCAAAGGTGTGTCCATTAACATGTTCAGGGAAGTTTTATTGACTCACATATCATGTTTCGTGGTGATCGGGCAATGTATGGCAAAGTTACATTCTACTTCCTGTTGCGGCAGATCCACTTCCTGTCAGGAAGTCGTCTGTTGCTGACATGGTCGGAGCGGTTTTGTGGTCCCACATATCAGGTATGAGGAGGATACAACAATCCTTGTTATAGCAGCATAAAAAAGTTTGATATGTAATGTTATATCCAGCAACCAGGGGGCGCTGTTTTTTAAATTGAAGATTTTCATACGGACTTTTTCAGGGCCATACTGTCATCGATCCAAGGAGGTTTGGTTCAAATCGGAACATGTTCCACAAAGTTATCATCATAAATGTACTTTGTTTGTGTAATAATACTCTCACCACCAGAGGCGCTGTTTCTGAACGTGACCGTTTTTTCATATTCGTCTTTAAGACCTATCGATCATGAACCACGGCAAGTTTGGTTCATATCTGACCTTCCAATGCAAAGTTATAAGAGATTTGGTCAACATCAGAATGATCGCCAACTTTAGCGCCCCCTATCTCGTACGCCGTGCGACATTTTAGAAAGCTTTCACCAACTTTTGATCCTCTACCTGTCCACATTGACCTCGCCAAGTTTGAAGGTGATAGCACAAAAGCTCTAGGACAAGATAGATTTTATAGCAAATAAAATTCTTTCTGTTTCCACCAGGGGGCGCTGTTTTCGAAATTGAATATTTTCATGTAGACTTGTTCAGGGTCGGACTGTCATCGATCCAAGGAAGTTTGGTTCAAATCGGAACATGTTCCACAAAGTTATCATCATAAATGTACTTTTTTTGGGTAATAATACTCTCACCACTAGAGGCGCTGTTTTTGAACGTGACCGTTTTTTCATATTCGTCTTTAAGACCTATCGATCATGAACCACGGCAAGTTTGGTTCATATCTGACCTTCCAATGCAAAGTTATAAGAGATTTGGTCAACATCAGAATGATCGCCAACTTTAGCGCCCCCTATCTCGTAGGCCGTGCGACATTTTAGAAAGCTTTCACCAACTTTTGATCCTCTACCTGTCCACATTAACCTCGCCAAGTTTGAAGGTGATAGCACAAAAGCTCTAGGACTAGATAGATTTAATAGCAAATAAAATTCTTTCTGTTTCCACCAGGGGGCGCTGTTTTCGAAATTAAATATTTTCATATAGACATTGTCAGGGCTGGAGGAACATCAATCCAAGGAAGTTTGGTTCAGTTTGGACCAGGACTCGCAAAGTTATAAGTGTTTGTTTTTTTGTCGCAATAATCCGACTTTGCACCTCGCACCTCGCTACATCGTTAAACAATGCGCTGTCATATTCAACACGCATCATCTACCATGTGTTTTCAATGTTTCAGTGTCATTTTGAGTCGGATACGACAATCTCTGTAAAAGTTATTACCGAAATCGTAAATTAACTTTTTTTTTATATATTCTCTTCCACCACCAGGAGGCGATGGTTTCAAACGTGATCATTTTTGCATAGGTGTCTTCAGCAACTACCCATCATCAATCATGGCAAGTTTGGCTCTGACTTGACCTTCCATCGCAAAGTTATAAGCGTTTCGTTGCGTGTTGGGAAAATTTGGAATTTTCGCCAACTTTGGCGCCACCTATCTCGTGCGCCATGCAATATTTCAAAAAACTTTTCAGATTAGATCGTACCTCAACTGGTCCACATCGACCTCGCCAAGTTTGAAGGCGATTGCTCCAAAACTGTAGATTTTGGTATCTACGGCAAGTTATGCTGTAAATTCGCCAAAAACGCCTCCGTTTTCGCCTTCAATCCAAGATGGCGGCCTTCCTGTAGGACTCACAAAAAACTTGTGATTGACTTTTGCCCATGGCACAACCTAATGAACGTGTGTACCAAGTTTCGTTCATGTACGTTATTCCCGACAGGAGTTGACCTAGAAGCACTTTTTTGCGTCAGTATTTAGCCCCGCCCACTTCCATTTTTTGATGCACATTCCCCGAACCACTTTCGTTCGGCGATTTAAGTTAGGTCTGATGTTGTCCCAAAAATTCGTGAGGTTTGAGATCCGTTTAGGCCTTCAAAAAAGCACTTTCTTCGTGGGAAAAATAATAATAATAATAACTAGCACCGCAAGCGGTGGTAACGGGTTCGAGCTTGACGCTACGTCGCGACCCGCGCCCACCTCGTCGCTTGCGCCCTGATCTCGTCTCTCGTTCATTCGCTGCTTGCTGTCGTAGTTCTAATTGGCGCCGTCCGTGCGGATGTTGGGCTGTGGAGTAAAGTCATATATTATTTCCTGTTAAGTGCGTTACACTTTCTGTCGGGAGGACATTGTTTGCGTGTTCAGGATAGGTCCCTGGCCTCACATACCAAGTTCCATGCAGAGCGGTCAATGTACAGTAAAGTTAGAGGGCACTTCCTGTTAAAATGGCTGACTTCCTGTTGGGTCAGAGCGTGTCTATTAACATGTTCAGGGAAGTTCCCTTGACACACATATAATGTTTCGTGGAGATAGGGCAACGTACGGCAAAGTTAAATTCTACTTCTTGTTTTGGCGTTCCACTTCCTGTTTGGAGTTTAGCTTTTGCAGACATGTCCAGGATAGGTTCCTGGTCTCACGTGTCAAGTTCTGTGCAGATTGATCAATGTACGGTAAAGTTACAGGGGACTTCCTGTTTAAAATGGCTGACTTCCTGTTGGGTCAAAGGTGTGTCCATTAACATGTTCAGGGAAGTTTTATTGACTCACATATCATGTTTCGTGGCGATCGGGCAATGTATGGCAAAGTTACATTCTACTTCCTGTTGCGGCAGATCCACTTCCTGTCAGGAAGTCGTCTGTTGCTGACATGGTCGGAGCGGTTTTGTGGTCCCACATATCAGGTATGAGGAGGATACAACAATCCTTGTTATAGCAGCATAAAAAAGTTTGATATGTAATGTTATATCCAGCAACCAGGGGGCGCTGTTTTTTAAATTGAAGATTTTCATACGGACTTTTTCAGGGCCATACTGTCATCGATCCAAGGAGGTTTGGTTCAAATCGGAACATGTTCCACAAAGTTATCATCATAAAGGTACTTTTTTTGGGTAATAATACTCTCACCACTAGAGGCGCTGTTTCTGAATGTGACCGTTTTTTCATATTCGTCTTTAAGACCTATCGATCATGAACCACGGCAAGTTTGGTTCATATCTGACCTTCCAATGCAAAGTTATAAGAGATTTGGTCAACATCAGAATGATCGCCAACTTTAGCGCCCCCTATCTCGTACGCCGTGCGACATTTTAGAAAGCTTTCACCAACTTTTGATCCTCTACCTGTCCACATTGACCTCGCCAAGTTTGAAGGTGATAGCACAAAAGCTCTAGGACAAGATAGATTTTATAGCAAATAAAATTCTTTCTGTTTCCACCAGGGGGCGCTGTTTTCGAAATTGAATATTTTCATGTAGACTTGTTCAGGGTCGGACTGTCATCGATCCAAGGAAGTTTGGTTCAAATCGGAACATGTTCCACAAAGTTATCATCATAAATGTACTTTTTTTGGGTAATAATACTCTCACCACTAGAGGCGCTGTTTCCGAACGTGACCGTTTTTTCATATTCGTCTTTAAGACCTATCGATCATGAACCACGGCAAGTTTGGTTCATATCTGACCTTCCAATGCAAAGTTATAAGAGATTTGGTCAACATCAGAATGATTGCCAACTTTAGCGCCCCCTATCTCGTACGCCGTGCGACATTTTAGAAAGCTTTCACCAACTTTTGATCCTCTACCTGTCAACATTGACCTCGCCAAGTTTGAAGGTGATAGCACAAAAGCTCTAGGACAAGATAGATTTTATAGCAAAAAAAATTCTTTCTGTTTCCACCAGGGGGCGCTGTTTTCGAAATTGAATATTTTCATGTAGACTTGTTCAGGGTCGGACTGTCATCGATCCAAGGAAGTTTGGTTCAAATCGGAACATGTTCCACAAAGTTATCATCATAAATGTACTTTTTTTGGGTAATAATACTCTCACCACTAAAGGCGCTGTTTCCGAACGTGACCGTTTTTTCATATTCGTCTTTAAGACCTATCGATCATGAACCACGGCAAGTTTGGTTCATATCTGACCTTCCAATGCAAAGTTATAAGAGATTTGGTCAACATCAGAATGATCGCCAACTTTAGCGCCCCCTATCTCGTACGCCGTGCGACATTTTAGAAAGCTTTCACCAACTTTTGATCCTCTACCTGTCCACATTGACCTCGCCAAGTTTGAAGGTGATAGCACAAAAGCTCTAGGACAAGATAGATTTTATAGCAAATAAAATTCTTTCTGTTTCCACCAGGGGGCGCTGTTTTCGAAATTGAATATTTTCATATAGACATTGTCAGGGCTGGAGGAACATCAATCCAAGGAAGTTTGGTTCAGTTTGGACCAGGACTCGCAAAGTTATAAGAGTTTGTTTTTTTGTCGCAATAATCCGACTTTGCACCCCGCACCTCGCTACATCGTTAAACAATGCGCTGTCATATTCAACACGCATCATCTACCATGTGTTTTCAATGTTTCAGTGTCATTTTGAGTCGGATACGACAATCTCTGTAAAAGTTATTACTGAAATCGTAAATAAACTTTTTTTTTGTATATTCTCTTCCACCACCAGGAGGCGATGGTTTCAAACGTGATCATTTTTGCATAGGTGTCTTCAGCAACTACCCATCATCAATCATGGCAAGTTTGGCTCCGACTTGACCTTCCATCGTAAAGTTATAAGCGTTTCGTTGCGTGTTGGGAAAATTTGGAATTTTCGCCAACTTTGGCGCCACCTATCTCGTGCGCCATGCAATATTTCAAAAAACTTTTCAGATTAGATCGTACCTCAACTGGTCCACATCAACCTCGCCAAGTTTGAGGGTGATTGCTCAAAAACTGTAGATTTTGGTATCTACGGCAAGTTATGCTGTAAATTCGCCAAAAACGCCTCCGTTTTCGCCTTCAATCCAAGATGGCGGCCTTCCTGTAGGTTTCACAGAAAACTTGTGATTGACTTTTGCCCATGGCACAACCTAATGAACGTGTGTACCAAGTTTCGTTCATGTACGTTATTCCCGACAGGAGTTGACCTAGTAGCACATTTTTGCGTCATTCTGAAGCCCCGCCCACTTCCATTTTTTGACGCACATTCACCGAACCACTTTGGTTCGGCGATTTAAGTTAGGTCTGATGTTGTCCTAAAAATTCGCGAGGTTTGGGATCCGTTTAGGCCTTCAAAAAGGCACATTCCTCGTGTGAAGAATAATAATAAGAATAATAATAACTCCTTCAATTACAATAGGGTTCTTGCACAGTCGTGCTCGAACCCTAATAACTAGCACCGCAAGCGGTGGTAACGGGTTCGAGCTTGACGCTACGTCGCGACCCGCGCCCACCTCGTCGCTTGCGCCCTGATCTCGTCTCTCGTTCATTCGCTGCTTGCTGTCGTAGTTCTAATTGGCGCCGTCCGTGCGGATGTTGGGCTGTGGAGTAAAGTCATATATTATTTCCTGTTAAGTGCGTTACACTTTCTGTCGGGAGGACATTGTTTGCGTGTTCAGGATAGGTCCCTGGCCTCACATACCAAGTTCCATGCAGAGCGGTCAATGTACAGTAAAGTTAGAGGGCACTTCCTGTTAAAATGGCTGACTTCCTGTTGGGTCAGAGCGTGTCTATTAACATGTTCAGGGAAGTTCCCTTGACACACATATAATGTTTCGTGGAGATAGGGCAACGTACAGCAAAGTTAAATTCTACTTCCTGTTTTGGCGTTCCACTTCCTGTTTGGAGTTTAGCTTTTGCAGACATGTCCAGGATAGGTTCCTGGTCTCACGTGTCAAGTTCCGTGCAGATTGATCAATGTACGGTAAAGTTACAGGGGACTTCCTGTTTAAAATGGCTGACTTCCTGTTTGGTCAAAGGCGTGTCCATTAACATGTTCAGGGAAGTTCTATTGACTCACATATCGTGTTTCGTGGCGATCGGGCAATGTATGGCAAAGTTACATTCTACTTCCTGTTGCGCCAGATCCACTTCCTGTCAGGAAGTCGTCTGTTGCTGACATGGTCGGAGCGGTTTTGTGGTCCCACATATCAGGTATGAGGAGGATACAACAATCCTTGTTATAGCAGCATAAAAAAGTTTGATATGTAATGTTATATCCAGCAACCAGGGGGCGCTGTTTTTTAAATTGAAGATTTTCATACGGACTTTTTCAGGGCCATACTGTCATCGATCCAAGGAGGTTTGGTTCAAATCGGAACATGTTCCACAAAGTTATCATCATAATTGTACTTTTTTTGGGTAATAATACTCTCACCACTAGAGGCGCTGTTTCTGAACGTGACCGTTTTTTCATATTCGTCTTTAAGACCTATCGATCATGAACCACGGCAAGTTTGGTTCATATCTGACCTTCCAATGCAAAGTTATAAGAGATTTGGTCAACATCAGAATGATCGCCAACTTTAGCGCCCCCTATCTCGTACGCCGTGCGACATTTTAGAAAGCTTTCACCAACTTTTGATCCTCTACCTGTCCACATTGACCTCGCCAAGTTTGAAGGTGATAGCACAAAAGCTCTAGGACAAGATAGATTTTATAGCAAATAAAATTCTTTCTGTTTCCACCAGGGGGCGCTGTTTTCGAAATTGAATATTTTCATGTAGACTTGTTCAGGGTCGGACTGTCATCGATCCAAGGAAGTTTGGTTCAAATCGGAACATGTTCCACAAAGTTATCATCATAAATGTACTTTTTTTGGGTAATAATACTCTCACCACTAGAGGCGCTGTTTCCGAACGTGACCGTTTTTTCATATTCGTCTTCAAGACCTATCGATCATGAACCACGGCAAGTTTGGTTCATATCTGACCTTCCAATGCAAAGTTATAAGAGATTTGGTCAACATCAGAATGATCGCCAACTTTAGCGCCCCCTATCTCGTACGCCGTGCGACACTTTAGAAAGCTTTCACCAACTTTTGATCCTCTACCTGTCCACATTGACCTCGCCAAGTTTGAAGGTGATAGCACAAAAGCTCTAGGACAAGATAGATTTTATAGCAAATAAAATTCTTTCTGTTTCCACCAGGGGGCGCTGTTTTCGAAATTGAATATTTTCATATAGACATTGTCAGGGCTGGAGGAACATCAATCCAAGGAAGTTTGGTTCAGTTTGGACCAGGACTCGCAAAGTTATAAGAGTTTGTTTTTTTGTCGCAATAATCCGACTTTGCACCTCGCACCTCGCTACACCGTTAAAGAATGCGCTATCATATTCAACACGCATCATCTACCATGTGTTTTCAATGTTTCAGTGTCATTTTGAGTGACACTTTTACAAACTCTGTAAAAGTTATTACCGAAATCGTAAATAAACTTTTTTTTTGTATATTCTCTTCCACCACCAGGAGGCGATGGTTTCAAACGTGATCATTTTTGCATAGGTGTCTTCAGCAACTACCCATCATCAATCATGGCAAGTTTGGCTCCGACTTGACCTTCCATCGCAAAGTTATAAGCGTTTCGTTGCGTGTTGTGAAAATTTGGAATTTTCGCCAACTTTGGCGCCCCCTATCTCGTGCGCCATGCAATATTTCAAAAAACTTGTCAGATTAGATCGTACCTCAACTGGTCCACATCAACCACGCCAAGTTTGAAGGTGATTGCTCAAAAACTGTAGATTTTGGTATCTACGGCAAGTTATGCTGTAAATTCGCCAAAAACGCCTCCGTTTTCGCCTTCAATCCAAGATGGCGGCCTTCCTGTAGGTTTCACAGAAAACTTGTGATTGACTTTTGCCCATGGCACAACCTAATGAACGTGTGTACCAAGTTTCGTTCATGTACGTTATTCCCGACAGGAGTTGACCTAGTAGCACATTTTTGCGTCAGTCTGAAGCCCCGCCCACTTCCATTTCTTGACGCACATTCACCAAACCACTTTGGTTCGGCGATTTAAGTTAGGTCTGATGTTGTCCCAAAAATTCGCGAGGTTTGGGATCCGTTTAGGCCTTCAAAAAGGCACATTCCTCGTGTGAAGAATAATAATAATAATAATAATAACAAGCGGTGGTAACGGGTTCGAGCTTGACGCTACGTCGCGACCCGCGCCCACCTCGTCGCTTGCGCCCTGATCTCGTCTCTCGTTCATTCGCTGCTTGCTGTCGTAGTTCTAATTGGCGCCGTCCGTGCGGATGTTGGGCTGTGGAGTAAAGTCATATATTATTTCCTGTTAAGTGCGTTACACTTTCTGTCGGGAGGACATTGTTTGCGTGTTCAGGATAGGTCCCTGGCCTCACATACCAAGTTCCGTGCAGAGCGGTCAATGTACAGTAAAGTTAGAGGGCACTTCCTGTTAAAATGGCTGACTTCCTGTTGGGTCAGAGCGTGTCTATTAACATGTTCAGGGAAGTTCCCTTGACACACATATAATGTTTCGTGGAGATAGGGCAACGTACGGCAAAGTTAAATTCTACTTCCTGTTTTGGCGTTCCACTTCCTGTTTGGAGTTTAGCTTTTGCAGACATGTCCAGGATAGGTTCCTGGTCTCACGTGTCAAGTTCCGTGCAGATTGATCAATGTACGGTAAAGTTACAGGGGACTTCCTGTTTAAAATGGCTGACTTCCTGTTGGGTCAAAGGCGTGTCCATTAACATGTTCAGGGAAGTTCAATTGACTCACATATCGTGTTTCGTGGCGATCGGGCAATGTATGGCAAAGTTACATTCTACTTCCTGTTGTGGCGGATCCACTTCCTGTCAGGAAGTCGTCTGTTGCTGACATGGTCGGAGCGGTTTTGTGGTCCCACATATCACGTATGAGGAGGATACAACAATCCCTGTTATAGCAGCATAAAAAAGTTTGATATGTAATGTTATATCCAGCAACCAGGGGGCGCTGTTTTTTAAATTGAAGATTTTCATATAGACTTTTTCAGGGTCATACTGTCATCAATCCAAGGAAGTTTGGTTCTGATTGGAACAGGATTTACAAAGTTATACCAGTTTTTTTTGTGTTGCACAGTAGATGGCATAGTCTGCTGCCACCAGGGGGCGTCGTTAAGACATTGAATATTGTCTTATAGACTACTTCAAGGCATCAATCCAGGGAAGGACATTGGATCCTCCATCGCAAAGTTATAAGTGTTTCGTTGTCTGTTTTTACAAATCAGAATGTTTGCCAACTTTAGCGCCCCCTATCTCGTACGCCGTGCGACATTTTAGAAAGCTTTCAATAACATTTGATCCTCAACTCGTCCACATTGACCTCGCCAAGTTTGAAGGTGATAGCACAAAAGCTCTAGGACAAGATAGATTTTATAGCAAATAAAATTCTTTCTGTTTCCACCAGGGGGCGCTGTTTTCGAAATTAAATATTTTCATCTAGACTTGTTCAGGGTCGGACTGTCATCGATCCAAGGAAGTTTGGTTCAAATCGGAACAGGATTCACAAAGTTATCATCATAAATGTACTTTTTTTGGGTAATAATCCTCTCACCACTAGAGGCGCTGTTTCCGAACGTGACAGTTTTTTTATATTCATCTTTAAGAACTATCGATCATGAACCACGGCAAGTTTGGTTCATATCTGACCTTCCAATGCAAAGTTATAAGAGATTTGGTCAACATCAGAATGTTTGCCAACTTTAGCGCCCCCTATCTCGTACGCCGTGCGACATTTTAGAAAGCTTTCAATAACATTTGATCCTCAACTCGTCCACATTGACCTCGCCAAGTTTGAAGGTGATAGCACAAAAGCTCTAGGACAAGATAGATTTTATAGCAAATAAAATTCTTTCTGTTGCCACCAGGGGGCGCTGTTTTCGAAATTGAATATTTTCATGTAGACGTCGTCAGGACTGGAGGAACATCAATCCAAGGAAGTTTGGTTCAGTTTGGACCAGGATTCGCAAAGTTATAAGAGTTTGTTTTTTTGTCGCAAAAATCCGACTTTGCTCCGCCCACGCTGCTACACCGTTAAAGAATGCGCTATCATATTCAACACGCATTATCTACCATGTGTTTTCAATGTTTCAGTGTCATTTTGAGTGACACTTTTACAAACTCTGTAAAAGTTATTACCGAAATCGTAAATAAACTTTTTTTTTGTATATTCTCTTCCACCACCAGGAGGCGATGGTTTCAAACGTGATCATTTTTGCATAGGTGTCTTCAGCAACTACCCATCATCAATCATGGCAAGTTTGGCACCGACGTGACCTTCCATCGCAAAGTTATAAGCGTTTCGTTGAGTGTTGGGAAAATTTTGAATTTTCGCCAACTTTGGCGCCCCCTATCTCGTGCGCCATGCAATATTTCAAAAAACTTGTCAGATTAGATCGTACCTCAACTGGTCCACATCAACCTCGCCAAGTTTGAAGGTGATTGCTCAAAAACTGTAGATTTTGGTATCTACGGCAAGTTATGCTGTAAATTCGCCAAAAACGCCTCCGTTTTCGCCTTCAATCCAAAATGGCGGCCTTCCTGTAGCTTTCACAGAAAACTTGTGATTGACTTTTGCCCATGGCACAACCTAATGAACGTGTGTACCAAGTTTCGTTCATGTACGTTATTCCCGACAGGAGTTGACCTAGTAGCACATTTTTGCGTCAGTCTGAAGCCCCGCCCACTTCCATTTTTTGACGCACATTCACCGAACCACTTTGGTTCGGCGATTTAAGTTAGGTCTGATGTTGTCCCAAAAATTCGCGAGGTTTGGGATACGTTTAGGCCTTCAAAAATGCACATTCCTCGTGTGAAGAATAATAATAAGAATAATAATAATAATAACTAGCACCGCAAGCGGTGGTAACGGGTTCGAGCTTGACGCTACGTCGCGACCCGCGCCCACCTCGTCGCTTGCGCCCTGATCTCGTCTCTCGTTCATTCGCTGCTTGCTGTCGTAGTTCTAATTGGCGCCGTCTGTGCAGATGTTGGGCTGTGGAGTAAAGTCATGTATTATTTCATGCTAAGTGCGTTACACTTTCTGTCGGGAGGACATTGTTTGCGTGTTCAGGATAGGTCCCTGGCCTCACATACCAAGTTCCGTGCAGAGCGGTCAATGTACAGTAAAGTTAGAGGGCACTTCCTGTTAAAATGGCTGACTTCCTGTTGGGTCAGAGCGTGTCTATTAACATGTTCAGGGAAGTTCCCTTGACACACATATAATGTTTCGTGGAGATAGGGCAACGTACGGCAAAGTTAAATTTTACTTCCTGTTTTGGCGTTCCACTTCCTGTTTGGAGTTTAGCTTTTGCAGACATGTCCAGGATAGGTTCCTGGTCTCACGTGTCAAGTTCCGTGCAGATTGATCAATGTACGGTAAAGTTACAGGGGACTTCCTGTTTAAAATGGCTGACTTCCTGTTGGGTCAAAGGCGTGTCCATTAACATGTTCAGGGAAGTTCAATTGACTCACATATCGTGTTTCGTGGCGATCGGGCAATGTATGGCAAAGTTACATTCTACTTCCTGTTGTGGCGGATCCACTTCCTGTCAGGAAGTCGTCTGTTGCTGACATGGTCGGAGCGGTTTTGTGGTCCCACATATCACGTATGAGGAGGATACAACAATCCCTGTTATAGCAGCATAAAAAAGTTTGATATGTAATGTTATATCCAGCAACCAGGGGGCGCTGTTTTTTAAATTGAAGATTTTCATATAGACTTTTTCAGGGTCATACTGTCATCAATCCAAGGAAGTTTGGTTCTGATTGGAACAGGATTTACAAAGTTATACCAGTTTTTTTTGTGTTGCACAGTAGATGGCATAGTCTGCTGCCACCAGGGGGCGTCGTTAAGACATTGAATATTGTCTTATAGACTACTTCAAGGCATCAATCCAGGGAAGGACATTGGATCCTCCATCGCAAAGTTATAAGTGTTTCGTTGTCTGTTTTTACAAATCAGAATGTTTGCCAACTTTAGCGCCCCCTATCTCGTACGCCGTGCGACATTTACGAAAGCTTTCAATAACTTTTGATCCTCAACTCGTCCACATTGACCTCGCCAAGTTTGAAGGTGATAGCACAAAAGCTCTAGGACAAGATAGATTTTATAGCAAATAAAATTCTTTCTGTTTCCACCAGGGGGCGCTGTTTTCGAAATTAAATATTTTCATCTAGACTTGTTCAGGGTCGGACTGTCATCGATCCAAGGAAGTTTGGTTCAAATCGGAACAGGATTCACAAAGTTATCATCATAAATGTACTTTTTTTGGGTAATAATCCTCTCACCACTAGAGGCGCTGTTTCCGAACGTGACAGTTTTTTTATATTCATCTTTAAGAACTATCGATCATGAACCACGGCAAGTTTGGTTCATATCTGACCTTCCAATGCAAAGTTATAAGAGATTTGGTCAACATCAGAATGTTTGCCAACTTTAGCGCCCCCTATCTCGTACGCCGTGCGACATTTTAGAAAGCTTTCAATAACATTTGATCCTCAACTCGTCCACATTGACCTCGCCAAGTTTGAAGGTGATAGCACAAAAGCTCTAGGACAAGATAGATTTTATAGCAAATAAAATTCTTTCTGTTGCCACCAGGGGGCGCTGTTTTCGAAATTGAATATTTTCATGTAGACGTCGTCAGGACTGGAGGAACATCAATCCAAGGAAGTTTGGTTCAGTTTGGACCAGGACTCGCAAAGTTATAAGAGTTTGTTTTTTTGTCGCAAAAATCCGACTTTGCTCCGCCCACGCTGCTACACCGTTAAAGAATGCGCTATCATATTCAACACGCATTATCTACCATGTGTTTTCAATGTTTCAGTGTCATTTTGAGTGACACTTTTACAAACTCTGTAAAAGTTATTACCGAAATCGTAAATAAACTTTTTTTTTGTATATTCTCTTCCACCACCAGGAGGCGATGGTTTCAAACGTGATCATTTTTGCATAGGTGTCTTCAGCAACTACCCATCATCAATCATGGCGAGTTTGGCACCGACGTGACCTTCCATCGCAAAGTTATAAGCGTTTCGTTGAGTGTTGGGAAAATTTTGAATTTTCGCCAACTTTGGCGCCCCCTATCTCGTGCGCCATGCAATATTTCAAAAAACTTGTCAGATTAGATCGTACCTCAACTGGTCCACATCAACCACGCCAAGTTTGAAGGTGATTGCTCAAAAACTGTAGATTTTGGTATCTACGGCAAGTTATGCTGTAAATTCGCCAAAAACGCCTCCGTTTTCGCCTTCAATCCAAAATGGCGGCCTTCCTGTAGCTTTCACAGAAAACTTGTGATTGACTTTTGCCCATGGCACAACCTAATGAACGTGTGTACCAAGTTTCGTTCATGTACGTTATTCCCGACAGGAGTTGACCTAGTAGCACATTTTTGCGTCAGTCTGAAGCCCCGCCCACTTCCATTTTTTGACGCACATTCACCGAACCACTTTGGTTCGGCGATTTAAGTTAGGTCTGATGTTGTCCCAAAAATTCGCGAGGTTTGGGATACGTTTAGGCCTTCAAAAATGCACATTCCTCGTGTGAAGAATAATAATAAGAATAATAATAATAATAATAACTCCTTCAATTACAATAGGGTTCTTGCACAGTCGTGCTCGAACCCTAATAATAATAATAATAACTCCTTCAATTACAATAGGGTTCTTGCACAGTCGTGCTCGAACCCTAATAACTCTTTCAATTACAATAGGGTTCTTGCACAGTCGTGCTCGAACCCTAATAACTCTTCCGATTACAATAGGGTTCTTGCACAGTCGTGCTCGAACCCTAACTAGCACCGCAAGCGGTGGTAACGGGTTCGAGCTTGACGCTACGTCGCGACCCGCGCCCACCTCGTCGCTTGCGCCCTGATCTCGTCTCTCGTTCATTCGCTGCTTGCTGTCGTAGTTCTAATTGGCGCCGTCCGTGCGGATGTTGGGCTGTGGAGTAAAGTCATATATTATTTCCTGTTAAGTGCGTTACACTTTCTGTCGGGAGGACATTGTTTGCGTGTTCAGGATAGGTCCTTGGCCTCACATACCAAGTTCCATGCAGAGCGGTCAATGTACAGTAAAGTTAGAGGGCACTTCCTGTTAAAATGGCTGACTTCCTGTTGGGTCAGAGCGTGTCTATTAACATGTTCAAAGAAGTTCCCTTGACTCACATATAATGTTTCGTGGAGATAGGGCAACGTACGGCAAAGTTACATTCTACTTCCTGTTTTGGCGTTCCACTTCCTGTTTGGAGTTTAGCTTTTGCAGACATGTCCAGGATAGGTTCCTGGTCTCACGTGTCAAGTTCCGTGCAGATTGATCAATGTACGGTAAAGTTACAGGGCACTTCCTGTTTAAAATGGCTGACTTCCTGTTGGGTCAAAGGCGTGTCCATTAACATGTTCAGGGAAGTTTTATTGACTCACATATCATGTTTCGTGGCGATCGGGCAATGTATGGCAAAGTTACATTCTACTTCCTGTTGCGGCGGATCCACTTCCTGTCAGGAAGTCGTCTGTTGCTGACATGGTCGGAGCGGTTTTGTGGTCCCACATATCAGGTATGAGGAGGATACAACAATCCTTGTTATAGCAGCATAAAAAAGTTTGATATGTAATGTTATATCCAGCAACCAGGGGGCGCTGTTTTTTAAATTGAAGATTTTCATACGGACTTTTTCAGGGCCATACTGTCATCGATCCAAGGAGGTTTGGTTCAAATCGGAACATGTTCCACAAAGTTATCATCATAAATGTACTTTTTTTGTGTAATAATACTCTCACCACCAGAGGCGCTGTTTCTGAACGTGACCGTTTTTTCATATTCATCTTTAAGACCTATCGATCATGAACCACGGCAAGTTTGGTTCATATCTGACCTTCCAATGCAAAGTTATAAGAGATTTGGTCAACATCAGAATGATCGCCAACTTTAGCGCCCCCTATCTCGTACGCCGTGCGACATTTTAGAAAGCTTTCACCAACTTTTGATCCTCTACCTGTCCACATTGACCTCGCCAAGTTTGAAGGTGATAGCACAAAAGCTCTAGGACAAGATAGATTTTATAGCAAATAAAATTATTTCTGTTTCCACCAGGGGGCGCTGTTTTCGGAATTTGAATATTTTCATGTAGACTTGTTCAGGGTCGGACTGTCATCGATCCAAGGAAGTTTGGTTCAAATCGGAACATGTTCCACAAAGTTATCATCATAAATGTACTTTTTTTGGGTAATAATACTCTCACCACTAGAGGCGCTGTTTTTGAACGTGACCGTTTTTTCATATTCGTCTTTAAGACCTATCGATCATGAACCACGGCAAGTTTGGTTCATATCTGACCTTCCAATGCAAAGTTATAAGAGATTTGGTCAACATCAGAATGATCGCCAACTTTAGCGCCCCCTATCTCGTAGGCCGTGCGACATTTTAGAAAGCTTTCACCAACTTTTGATCCTCTACCTGTCCACATTAACCTCGCCAAGTTTGAAGGTGATAGCACAAAAGCTCTAGGACTAGATAGATTTAATAGCAAATAAAATTCTTTCTGTTTCCACCAGGGGGCGCTGTTTTCGAAATTAAATATTTTCATATAGACATTGTCAGGGCTGGAGGAACATCAATCCAAGGAAGTTTGGTTCAGTTTGGACCAGGACTCGCAAAGTTATAAGAGTTTGTTTTTTTGTCGCAAAAATCCGACTTTGCACCTCGCACCTCGCTACATCGTTAAACAATGCGCTGTCATATTCAACACGCATCATCTACCATGTGTTTTCAATGTTTCAGTGTCATTTTGAGTCGGATACGACAATCTCTGTAAAAGTTATTACCGAAATCGTAAATTAACTTTTTTTTTATATATTCTCTTCCACCACCAGGAGGCGATGGTTTCAAACGTGATCATTTTTGCATAGGTGTCTTCAGCAACTACCCACCATCAATCATGGCAAGTTTGGCTCTGACTTGACCTTCCATCGTAAAGTTATAAGCGTTTCGTTGCGTGTTGGGAAAATTTGGAATTTTCGCCAACTTTGGCGCCACCAAATACGTCCGCTATGCGATATTTCAAAAAAAAATTCAGATTAGATCGTACCTCAACTGGTCCACATCGACCTCGCCAAGTTTGAAGGTGATTGCTCAAAAACTGTAGATTTTGGTATCTACGGCAAGTTATGCTGTAAATTCGCCAAAAACGCCTCCGTTTTCGCCTTCAATCCAAGATGGCGGCCTTCCTGTAGGTTTCACAGAAAACTTGTGATTGACTTTTGCCCATGGCACAACCTAATGAACGTGTGTACCAAGTTTCGTTCATGTACGTTATTCCCGACAGGAGTTGACCTAGTAGCACTTTTTTGCGACAGTCTGAAGCCCCGCCCACTTCCATTTTTTGACGCACATTCACCGAACCACTATTTTACAAAATTTTCAGCGAGGTCTGATATTGTCCCGAAAATTCGTGAGGTTACAGATACGTTCAGGCCTTCAAAAAGGCACTTTTTTTTGGTGAAGAATAATAATAATAACTCTTTCAATTACAATAGGGTTCTTGCACAGTCGTGCTCGAACCCTAATAATAACTCTTTCAATTACAATAGGGTTCTTGCACAGTCGTGCTCGAACCCTAATAATAATATGTTAAAATCCCAAAAAGGATGTGGGATTTACCGGGATACGTTAAATGGGGAAGCCAGAGACCGGTATGTGGACAAAATCGGCACTCCCTTAGCTTTTTTGCTGACACAGCCAAGGCCGCTTTAATGCACGGGCTTACCTGGGCTGAAGCCCAGGGGCCTCCCATGTTTAGGGGCCTCCCATTTTTAGGTTCATGATGCGCTGAAAAGGTCATATTGTTTTGAAACAGGTCAGGTTTTCTGTCAATCACTCTAATCACACGTTAAGTGGCTGCTGATTGATCCAAGTGACACACATGACCCCATTGGCCCGTGGGCTTACCTATCAGAATGTCTAGTTTTGGGGGTGTGTGTCCCTCTATGATTGAGTGACAGGGTGGAAAATTAAAAAAAAAGCTCCTAAAGCTCACTGGATTTTTTTAAACCAGCTGCTTCTGCTGAAGATGCTCAGGTCCGCACAGGTGGATGTAGCTGGAGAGGAGCAGGGGGCTGCCGCTGCCCGCAGCAGTGAAGAGGAATAGGGGGAGGCACACGCGGCCCAGAGAGAGGACCAGGCTGCAAACCAGCTAGGTGGAGACGAGTCAGGTAATGACCCATATAACAGTGACACCGGCCGCTGGGGAAAACATTGACGGCGCAAAAGTAAGCGCTTATTGGGCCAAAATGGGACCGGAGTCTTGTCAAAATAAACCGCTAACGTGTCGGCATCGGAACGCCAATATAAACAACAGAAACTATTTTTTTCAAAACTATATTTCACACGCAAACTCAATAACGGAGAGTGTGTGCCCAGAGAATGGCTCTGTTATTTGCCATCAGCAGGTACTGTGTTTTGCTTTGCAGGCACATTTTTGGTGATAATAAAAAGTCACCATTCGTTAGTAGGGGTTATTTTGACTGGAAACATGCAAACGATCGTATAACAGAACATGACAGCTGTGACATTCACAGAAAAGCCATGATTGCTTTCATCAAGCAGCTGACAGTGGGACAGTGGACTCGGAACTCAAACAAACAGTTCAATGAGGAGTGTGAATATTTGACACAGTGTCACGATCTCACCCGCACCTTCAATTATTTATTATTATTATTGTTTTGTCTGCTGCTGCTGCTGCTGCTCTGTGCTCTTCCTTCCTCTCTCTCTGCAGGGGGCGTGGTTGACCTACTTTCACTCAAGACACCGGTGATTGTCTACACCTGCGCGGCTCCGCCTCACCTGCTCCTCATCTGCAATCAGGAGGACTTATAAGTGGAGCCGTTCCCCTTCATCGGTGTCAGATCGTTCTCTCAGTTTAGTTGGTAACGTCATGCTCCTGAATCGTCTCTTTAAACTTACCTCCTTGCTGAATACTTACCCGTCTCTCCTCGCTCCAGGTCGCCACGTCTCCTGCGTCATTGGAAGCATCTGGTCCTTGCTGTTTTCCCTATGCTCCTGGGAATCACTCCTGCTCACCCCCATTGTCTCCGTGAGTCTGTTCCTTGAAGGAACACTGCCAGAGCGTCGAGCCATACCTGTTGCTGCTGCATTCTCTCTCTCACTTGCACTATCCCCTAAATTCACTTCCGTTTTTGTGAAGTCGCTTTTTGTTATTTACCCTTTTTTGTAAATAAATATTATTGTTTATAATTATACCTACGTCTCCGTCTGCTTTCGGGTCCTCCACCTTCAAATCATAACACACAGATTCTACAGAGAGTTGCTGTTGTAAAGTTTTTGGCTGTAGATTACCTATATATTACAATTTTTAAAAATGAGACTATGACTCGAGGGGATGGGGGGGCCTCCAAAACCTCTCAGCCCTGGGGCCTAACATTAGGGTTAGGTCCTTACACTGTAACAGTTTTTTTGTGGGTATGTATGTGTGGCGAGAGAGAGAGAAGCAGAGCGCAGACAGTGGCAGAAACAGCTGTGTTCATTTGTTTTCCTTGACAATTTACGCATCAACACCGTATCTCCGTCCTTCCAGAACGAACTGTGAGTGGGAAGCTCACATGCAACAGACACTGATGTCTGTATTTAATGCACATTTATTTCAGCATAACACTAGGGCTCATGTTTGTCTTATGAAGGAATGTCGTGTCTTCATCTTTGCATGGCAACACCATGTGAATCGGTACTTTATCTGACAAAATAATGTACTTGTTGCGGACGGTTCCAATCACCCTTTCCACATGAATTCGGAGGTGGGCAATTTTTCTTGTGCTCTCCACATCTCTTGCATCCAGCTGACAGCGTCTTTTTGTGAACGCAGGGATGTTTACACCAGGTAACAGTTTGTCCAGAATTCCACAGTTGCAATTACACACTCGCATCGACATCGGGATACTGTGGAAGGTTATGTTTGGTCGTCTTACAGCCGCGATCCAAGCGAGCCTACAACTCGGATACTTGGTCTCCGTGGTTGCGCCTCCAAGCAGGAAAGTGGTGAAAAGTTATTCCATTGCCGATCTTTCTCCCATTGCGACAGTGTGTTGTGCTGTTACACACCACGACACAGCAATGGTTTAACATGGTTGAGATGGTAGGTAACGCCAAATTAAGAAAATTAAGACATGCGACTGAGAAGAGTACGTCTTAAGTGCGCAGTGGTCCAGTAGTAGTAGTGAAGTACAGGAAGTAAAGGAAGCCTCCAAAATGGCGGCCACGGCAAGTAATGACGTCACATGCCCGAGCCCTATTGGTCTAAAAATGACTGTCCGACTCTCTGTGTTTCACATTTTGAGACAAACATCCCATAATCCACCAGAATCACAGGGAGGGCTTTTTCCCCTGGGTCACCACTCTTTTCACAAAGCGATCCCTCTTTCTTTTTCACGTCCTACGGTAAAAACCATCATCTTTTTGTTACGTGGGAAACAAACGTAACAATCTCCTTCATGAATATAGAGTATGTGACGGTCTCTGTGCTCTCAGACAGAAGAGTCATACAAATGTGGAGGTGGGTGGAAGAGGAGGATCCTCGCGAGTCTCCTCCACAATCCCATTTCCCATCGCCCTGGTGGCCAGGGTATCCGCGGGGTCTTAAAAAGTCTTAAACCCAATAATTTGAATTTAAGGCCTGTCTTTTGTACTTTTTTGCCAGTATGGATTTGAAATGGGTCTTAAATTGTATTCATTACGGTCTTAAAAAAGTCTTTAAAAGTCTTAAATTTGACTTGTTGAAACCTGCAAAGACCCTGGGTGGCGCTTTCTCGTGTACGTCCACACCCGGAGGCCTGGTGCTTCCCTGGGCCCCACTCCGCCCGTCCGCAGCTCAGCGTCCCCGTCGTACCCGGTCCCAGAGCCGAGAGTGGAGAAAGAATGGGTCCGGGGTGCAGAACTTATCAGAAAATGTAACAAAACGAATTGTAGAAATGTAGCAAAGTAGAAAGTATAGATAACAGGGTTTGTATGGTCATGAAAAACCTGGAAATTTCCTGTAAAGTTTTGGAAAAGTCATGGAAATATTGCATGGATAATATTTTGGATCCGTAAAACATAAATAAAATGATGTAATGTGCGATTAAAATTTAAATTGACACGGAAGTGTCAAGCGGAAACAAGCAGATCACTGGCACTGTGCTTAGCGACCCTCCAGTCCTCACATGGATTTTGAGATTCAACGACAAAATGCCAGGAAAGTGTAGTTTCAACGAGTGTGATATGATTTAACTGCGTCTATGCAAATAAGGTGTGCGGAGACCATCATTAAAACAAAACATTAAAATAATCATTAAAAAACACAAGGCAGCACACTTCTTACTCACGTTCTTACTCAGTGGTAAAAAGAAAAAGGAGACACCTATAGGGGACAGCAATTCGCATGCAAACAATTCCACACAGTGGCTGCAAGTGTATACTGTAGGCGTGAACCAAAACGTGAACAACAAAAACGCCCTTACAGAATACAACCACTTCCTCTGTTTTAACCATTACTCAAAGCATTACTCAAACTCAAAATCAATAAGTATGAAAGAAAGTTACAACAGAGTGGCTTTTTAGGGAGAGCTTTAAACTTTGGCTACTGAAAGACGCAGACCACGCATGTGCAAAATGCTGATAAAGAAAGACGCGTCGCAACAAACTGCATATGTTTTTTTGTTTGACTAAAGTCTTAACAAAGATTTGCAGTCAAAACAAATAGACATTCATGTAAGACTGTGGGATGGCACCAATGTGTTACTGTTCAAACTTCACTTGGCTCATTTTTATGAACAGAAGAAAAGAAAAACAGTCTTTACAGCTACTTTATATCACTACTAAAATGCAATATAACATTAATCATAACTTTGACTCAACAACAAATAATAATAAGGAAAAAAAACACATTTGTAAAGTCTGATTATATGACCTATAAACTGACTGATAATCTGGCAAAGCAGGCAGACCCAGAAGTGGTTATTTATTGGAATATAAGAAGCTCACTAATGAGCAAGTAACATGAGCTGATTCTATGGCTGAGAAGCTGCTCTACAATAACGTCACTAGAACTTAAAATATTGCTTCCTTGTATCATAGAGGGGGGTCTCAGGAACTGATAGAATAATTGAGTTGTGTAGGCAACATCATTTTGCCTTATTTAATTATGCCTTATTTAAAGGGACACTGTGTAGTATTTATGGGTTTATATGACCCAAAATCCACTTTTTTATACATATTATGTGATCCTGCATTGTCTAGTCGCTGTATAATATTCTTTGTTTCATTTTCGTAGTGTTTCAAAAAATCACGTAAAATAACATGGTCGTGGGCCGCGGTTGCATTGCCAATGTTAGCAGCGAGACGCCATGTTTCTACCGGAGCCTGTAAGGACAAACGCGAGAGAACAAATCAAGCGTCGCTTTACTTGTAGTGGAAGTCCCTCCTC
This sequence comes from Microchirus variegatus, assembly GCF_963457635.1. Lineage (NCBI taxonomy): Eukaryota > Metazoa > Chordata > Actinopteri > Pleuronectiformes > Soleidae > Microchirus > Microchirus variegatus. The sequence goes on from NC_139819.1 coordinate 17,373,410, forward strand.
CACTCTCTCCGCTTCGTCTGCTACGGCCGCGGTAGCTCGCCCTCTCCCTCGCCTCACGAACCTCATCTGCTGACACGGATAAAGACGACGAGGACGACATTTGACCGGCTGCGGACACCGTAGCGCTCAGGAAAGGGAGGGGGTGAGCAGAGGAGCAGTTCTTTGTTGTAAATTTCAGCCTCTCCTCTTGATGTCACTATAAACTACTTACTTCACCTTTAAGTGAACCCTATAAAGTAGGCATACTTACCACCAGGGATGCATTGGGCATTACTACTAATGAGGCAAATCAAGCTATAAAGCAGCTGTCCAACAATAAAGCATGTGGATCAGATCAAAAAATCTCAAGTAAGCCCCAAGGTAGCAGCCCCTTTTGGCCATTTGGTTTACTGGTTACATGAGTCATGGCATTTTGATAGTCATGGTTACTCTTGTGTCTGTAATCTATAAATTCCAGGAACATCTGTCTGTCTCTGTGTGTTTGTTTCTGCCTGTTATATCTCTCGAACCGATGGTCCAATTGATTTCACCCGTCTTGCCAAGACAGGTGTCTTGCTACTGGCACGAGTAAGTGCAGTGCCAAGTTTGACACTGTTTGGACAAGTAATGCAAAAGATATAAGATTTAATATATTGGTAAAAGAAGCACACATTGGCTCTACTGTAGCCACTCTCACTCACACAGCACTGTGGATACCTGAGAGGATAAGTGGACCGTAAAAAGTGAAGCGAGTGCAAGATGTGTGGGTGAATATTATGTCTGACCTCATTATATCACCTCATTAAATCTATAATTGTACTCTTAGTTGTATAATGAAACTAATCTAATCTAAACTCCTGCTACCAATACACAGATACCCAAATACATATCACCTAATATCACATTATAAATTGTTATGCAACCATGTAGTATAGTATTTATTGTATGCCATTATGTCAGTATTAGTATTTGCTTTCCACCATACATCCATGAATGGTTTATTTGACCAATTAAGTAGCTTCAAAACTGGCTGTATGATCGGTAAATCCTTAATAAACAATTTAATGGATGATGATTTGGCTAGTATTCTCTCACCTATAGTAGTGCAGGGCGTCTACAAATTCAATTAAAACAGATGGGTTTTATTGTTTGTATGTCTGGGTTGCTTCTTTTAAACCATAAGTACTGGATGGCGACTGTGACGCGTGCACAGTGTCTAGGCCACCTTCAGTCTGTCTCAACGTACATGCTGTAGTAATTTGACTCCCAATCACATTATGAGTGTCAGTGTGACTTTGATTTAGTACACTTTCGGATTAGCTTTACATTTGTTTAAAAAGTGTGAGGTTTTCTTTAGTCAGACTAGCACATATTTCACCTTTTTTCAGACATCAGGAAAACTTACTGACTGAGGAGTGATAAATATATAAATATACTGAACTTTGGTGTTTTAAAACATGTTTGCATAAACATGTGTAAACAAACATACAATACACTATGTATCCAGGCAGAATAATAATGAAGCACCCCAGAATGTATCTGGTCATCAGCTGGTGAAAGAGAAGAGAAACTTTAAATAGACTCATGATCTTTGTTTGTGTTGGACACACACACACACACACACACACACACACACACACACACACACACACACACACACACACACACACACACACACACACACACACACACACACACACACACACACACACACACACACAGGAATGTTATTCATCAACAAACACCCCTCCCAAAGTTAGCTCTATGGTCACCACCACCGTTCCATTAACGTGAACACAGAAACAAACAGACAATGTTCTACTTTTAGTTCATCATCTAGTGCCTATTGAGACACATGTTGATATCTTATCTATACCCAAATCACACAAAAAATATGGTCATAGATTTGTATCAATATTTTCACAACAGTTTATAACAACACTTTTCACAAATCAAACAGCACTTCTATTTTCAAACACTTTTTAAAAGCAAAAATAAATATCTATTTAATCATTCGAAAATATTGTATTGAAACTATACTTGTTCTTTGTGCTCCGCAATTTGTTCTTTATGTTCCCTGGTTTGTTCTTTGTAATGTGCTGTGGTTTTTTGGTTGCGGGCGGGCCTTAGGAAGCTTGTTCCCCAAGTTTTCCCATTCAACATCTGACAAAATAACTGTATATATCTAACGTTTGACAGATTATAAATATTAGATACTTACAATTATGTCAACAGGGAACGAGTTCCAGATGGACAGCGCTGTGACGACCTCCAGTCCATTGAGCTGTCACGCCAATACTCCAGCCAATCAGCAGGCAGCTTTTCAAGGCCCACCCACAATCAAAAAACCACTGCGCAAAATACAAGTGAGGGAGGGCAAACAATAAAATACTATACTATGTCGTCCAAAATTTGACAATTTTTTTTAAAACATTTTTTTGGTCCAAACTTTGATAAAAACGTCATACTATACGACAGGGGTCACCAACCTTTTTGAGACAGAGAGCTACCTTAAGGGTAAAAAATAATATGGAGGGCTACCATATAATATTTTTTTGTTTGTTTACCATTTAAATGATTAATATTATGCATTCAACTGCATACACATTCATTCCAGTGCTTACTCCTAACGATTATCAGTTTGTATAAACAATATCAAAGATATTTTACTGAGCGATCATAAGGATACATGCAAGTGAGGTGAAGTGAAGTGAGCCCGCGGGCACCGTATTGGCTGCCTGCGGGCTACCAGGTGCCCGCGGGCAACACGTTGGTGACCCCTGCTATACGATGTTGTCCAAAATTGGACAAAAACGTCATACTATACTATGTGTCCAAAATTTGACAATTTAAAAAAAACAAAAAAAAACATTTTACTGGTCCAAAATTTGATCAAAAAAGTCATACTATACTATGTCGTCCAGAATTTTCTTTTTGAAAAAAAAAAAGTTTTTCTCGTAAATTTGACAAAAATGTCATGCTATACTGTCGTCCAAAATTTGAAAACATTTTTTAGTCCAAAATTTGACAAAAACATCAAACTATACGGTCGTCCATGATGTGACAATTTTTTTTGAAAAAAAAAGTTTGGTATAAAATTTTACAAAAATGTCATATTGTACTACGTGTCCAAAATTCGACCTTTTTTTTTTTAAAGAAAATTTTTGGTTCCAAATTTGACAAAAACTTCATACTATACTATGTTGTCCAAAATGTGACAAAAACATCATACTATACTGTCGTCCAACATTTGACATTTTTTTTGAAAACATTCTTTTAGTCCAAAATTTTACAAAAAGTCATACTACTATATCGTTCAAAATTTTACAAAAACATCATACTATATTCTGACCAAAATGTGACATTTTTTTTGAAAATAAAAAAAAAATTCTCCGAAATTTGACAAAAACGTCATCCCATACTATCGTCCAAAATTTGACAATTTTTGAAAACATTTTTTAGTCCAAAATTTCATAAAAATGTCATACTATACTGTGTTGTCCAAAATTGACAAAAAAGTATTATGCTCAAGGCCAGACATGTCGCTGGAATAAGCTTTGCTCATCACATAAAAGTTCTGATATTGTACAGGTTCAATAGACAAATCTGCTTGGTGTCACACTCGATGAGCAGCTAAAAATGATTATAAGAAAATGGGACATGGATTATCATGTCTTAGAAGAAGTTACTCTTCCCTTACTCCCACCACTAGGTCATATCTCAACATAACATCTGGAACTAGTTTGGTTGCTTCTAGACAAAATATCAGATAATACGGAAGATGAAGATGCAGATCCTTACCTTTAAATTATTTCTAGAGCTCGATCAAAGGGAGTTTTTTGTAACTTGGTTGTCATGCAAATCAAATTGCAAATTTGTTCAGTTACCTCTCTACACTTGTCTTCAAGCATGTCAACAAGCCTGAATAATATGTTTGTCCGACTAACAAACAAGATGTTGTCGCTACAAAACAAACAGTTTAAACATGAGAAAGGAAATAACGCAAATAAAGTATAAAAGAACAAACGTACATACTAAAAGCAAACAGAATGTCCCCTCGGGTCTTGGATGGACTAATAGGAGGAGTCTGTATCATTTTGATTTATGTTCTTGGGTTTTTTTGGTCGTCTGTTCACTAGACTAAACTCAACTTGATTAATAGAGCGCTTTAAGCAGCCATAGCTGGGACAAAGTGCTGAACAATACAATAAATAAAACATAGCACATAAAAACATAGGAGACAAAATAAAACACTAAAACAAGAGCAGAGTCTCATTCTGAGTTGAACACAGAAGAATAAAAACGTGTTTTAAGATGAGTTTTAAAAATGGACAGTGAGGGGGCCTGTCTAATATGGAGCCGGAGGGCATTCCAAAGTTTGGGACTGGCAATGTTGCAGTTCCATCTCTTTATTATTTAATTATTTGTTAATTATAATGTCGTTGGTGCATTTGCACTCATTTGTGAATTGTAGTATTGTTTTATTTTTTACTTTAATATTCAATAACATAATTATTTGCGCTTAGATTGTTGCTGCACTTTTGCATATTGCATTGAGTTTTTGCAATTGTCGGGGTTAAAATAAATGCACAGTCTTGTTTTACTTTACTGTTACTTCTTAGTAAGTGGACACCATAGTCACCTCTCGGTATTGTGCCATTTTGAATATGAAGTGAAAACCAACACAAGACCATTCTTCTGATTTTACTTCCATATATGAGGGTAAGAACATGACTGACCTTGTGAGAATACAAGCAACACAGCTACAACTGTGAAGAATTCCCCCAGAAGCTTCAAGTCATTTACTGCTTTATTATTGTGTTCATACAGGGCCTCAAAATCTACATTTAGCTCAGGGCTCCATGAAGCCTTGGGCTGGCACTGGTTAATGTACTATAATTAACTATATATATATATTGTATAAATCTATAATATAAATATAACCCTACCCTTCACTATACCTGGAAGTGAAACATTTCCTCCTCTTGCTCCTGCCACAAACAGATGGATATGTGGCCTTTCTTTAAAGATATGACAAATATGAAAAATATTGCATCGTTACAGAATTTATGAGGACAATACCAGCTTTGGAATTTGCATGTACTTATTTCTGAAATACAACACCTAGCAGACAAATGAAAAACAGACGAGAGACTTTGATCCATAGGATGAGGTTTTATTCAGCCTATTGAGCTATATTCCCATAAAAGACTATTTGTGTCATGCCTATGACTCCAAATACAGACAAAAATTTATTTATACTTATTCCTCTTAACAAGAAATCAACATCTAAACTCGTGACTTGGCTGCCGTGCAGCACACTCATTCTTTTTTTACTTTGCTTCTACAAAACACTCTCTGCCACAAAAACTTTACAGCCAAAATAGAAACAGTAGATAGCAGCAAACAAAGTGCCAGGAGAAATGCAATCACATCGATTGAGTAGTACTGGACGAAAGACATTTTGTAAGACTCTGACTTTAGGTGTGGTGCTCCCTTGTGCCTCATGACAAACTCAATCCAGAATACGGCGTTGTCCAGTGGTTTTATGGGCTGATCTTTATGCAGGTCAGACAGTATCTTCATGTTTTCCTTGTAACTTGGTTCATACAGTACCTCTTTCAGCCCCTCCAGGAAATTATCTTTGGTCACATTTACAATGTCCATTACTTTAGCCACACCTCTTGCATGCATCTTGAATAGGTTCCATGGCTGGTCCATTCCGATGGGTAGTCCAAACATAGGGACGCCATGGTAAATGGCCTCCTGTATTCCATTAATGCCTCCATGAGTCACAAAAACTCTGGTCTTAGGGTGACCCAGGAGGTCATTCTGTGGCAACCAGTCAACAATTAAGGTGTTGTTGCCAAGTGTGGACGGTCTTTTTCCTTTGTGCTTCCAGATCACCTTCTGAGGAAGTTGGGCAAAAGCAGCTGCAATGTCCTCAGTGATGCTCTGAGGAAGTTTTGCCACCAGGGTTCCTAATGACATAATAATGACACCATGTTCACCAGAGCTTTGGGCAAAATCCTCCAGTTCTTTGGAAAGGGCCTTGGATGGTTTACAATGATATCCTGATATATAGATGATGTTTGGCATTGTGGGTCGTGGGAAATTGATGCTAAAATCTGTCCTCATTAGCCAGAGGTCTGCTGCTTGAAACAATTTTACCAGATTTTTGGAACTGCCTCCTAAGCACTTTTGAATAGCAGGTTGGTCATCTACTACTAAAGTATTATAGTACTGCATAATTGACGAATATGCAAGGAAGTAAATGAAGTTCTGCACCCTCTGAGTAAATGTCATCTTGTCAGTTAGGTGTATATGTCCAGCTGGAACATAAGAGAGTGGGGATGGTGTTATAAAGTTATGGGGATCATCCCACAAAGACAGCATCCCTTCAAGTACAACTGGAACACCCAAACGGTCACCCAGATACACCCCTACACTTGACACAGGATCTGACAGAACCAAATTATATTTTGCATTCATGAGGTCATCCATCAGTCTGGTGTCTTTACACAACTCGTTCAACATAGTTAAATGCCACTTGGTGAAATTAAATAGGAATTCTATTTCTGCAACTGCTTTGCTCCACTCTGAAGAGCCTTCCATTGTATTGGCGTCAGTATATAAATTAACCATTTCTAGTCTACTAGGGGTATTTACAGTGATGGCTTTGTAGAGAGAAGCATCTTTCTTGATTTCAATTGAGCCTGATGGCACCACCACTGTGATATCATGGCCTCTTGAGTGAAGTTCCTCAAGGATGACTTTTAACGAGAGCCAGTGGCTTCCATCCTCAGGGACCACCAAGATTTTCCCTCCGTTCACCAAGAATGAAGAGCAGAGTAGCACTGCAAGTGTAATGAAGGTAGTTTGGTACATCTCTGAAAAAGATCCATAAAGAGAAATGAGGTTGTATTATATTTTATTTCAGTTGAAATAATAGTGGGGTAAAAATGGCCCATATTGCATATTCCTTATTCCAAATATATACAATTGACAAAGACTGTTATGTTGCACATTTGACAACATCTTCAGTGGACACACTTAGCTGTGCAGTGCACACATTTCTACACATGTAAACCAAATTATAATAATTTCTTCCTTGGGCCACATCTCCAAAGACAAAATTTCATAAATTGAGGCAACAAAACTAGTCAAAATAATTAAATAATCTAGACAAAATATAAGAACAAAGTAGCACACATCAAAATGAACTTAACATAATTAACTTAACTCACCTATCTAATGTGACGGCTGCAACTTCTGGAACTGCATACATCTGATGCTGCTCACAAAGAAAAGATTCGAAACCTACCAGCATTTATAGAGCTGGAAAAGAGGGAGGTTATAGCTTGCAGTTCATCAACGTTTTCCACCTTAACTTGTTTACCAAGCAAATCAAATTGCATCCAAAGTAAAGAGCATTGTCAATGTGTTCAACGACTTGTGATTACGCATCATGTCTTGAAGCATCTCAACAAGCCTGCAGGTGTTTATTAAACTCAGCAGTCTGTTTGTCCACCAGGGTTGATGATCTACCAGCTGCTAATGTGGTGCACACAGGTCTTTCACAAAATACTGGATGTCAACTTTCGATGATAACTCCTCTGTTGTGAGCAAAGCAGTGTTGACGCAGTGTCAAAGGTGCAAAGTGTTCGCATCAGCAGCGACATTGTAAGCAATTCTGATCATCATTGGCCACTGAAGATGATTTAAAAAAAAAAAAACACAACACCTATCATTTTCATTCCCAGTTGACACGAAAACACATAACCAGTGTTTTCAGAAATCTCCACTTTGGTCAGAGTTTTTAGAAACTGCGTGGAAATATCTACTTTGGCACAAGCTAATGCTAACGAGCACTCTTATAACTTTTTACATTTAGAATACATCTTGAGATACAGTAAGCACACTCAACAATATCCCGTCACGAAAAACAAAACTTTTATCGACTTTTATTGTGAGGAAACTTTACCCAACTGTCACATCCTGCTCGGTCTCAGTCAGGCTTTGACCAGAATGTGCAGGTGCCAGACCAACACCACTTTCTGTCATAGCGCCTCCCCCTCACATACACAGCTCCAAAAACACAGACAGGCAGCAGAGAACAATCCGAGGGGGCCGGGCTCCAAGTAGGACAGGACAGCACATTGTCGTTGGACGTGTCCCCACCGTATATGACGCATATGCCCACTGCAGTAAGAGTGTACAAGGCCCAGAAGTTGGTGCTACGCCACTGCAAATGTGTGCTTCTTTTAAGTGATATATTTAATGATATCTTTTGCATTACTTATCCAAACAAAATCAAACTTGGTGCTGCACTTACCCATGCCCCTAGCCAGAGACCTGTCATGTTTGATCAATCGGACCACCGAGAGACTTTCCAGAATTTATAGATAGTTATTATCCTGCTGTGTAATAGTGATGGGATCGGCAGTTCATTTGAGTGTACTGAATCACTTGAATCAGTTTATTAAAATGATTCGTTCACCGAATCGTTCAGTTCTAAGCAGGAGCCCAGTGCCCCGCTACGTGACTCACCTCCTCCCTGAGTGCAGTATGTTCGCACCGCGGGTCATAGAGTGAGTGAGTGACAGCGAGGACGAGATTCATGTCCTCAGCGACAGTACACCAGTTCTCTGTGTGTCAGTTCGTCCCTCAGCATCAGTTCACCTGCTCTCTGTGTGTCAGTTCGTCCCTCAGTTCTCTGTGTGTCAGTTCGTCCCTCAGTTCTCTGTGTGTCAGTTCGTACCTCAGCGTCAGTTCACCAGGGGCCTCATGTACAAAGACTTGCGTGGATTTCCTACTAAATCTTGGCGTACGCCAAAACCCAGAAACTGTCGTACGCACAAATAAATTCAGATGTATCAAAGTGTGCGTACGCATGGATCCAAGCATGTTTCCTTTGTACATCCCAAATCAACGTGGAATTGAGCGCACATGCAGAGGTGCCAAACTCCTCCCTGTCCACGCCCCATTTACATATGCAAATCAATTAAAATAGGCCCTGCGATTCACCTCTTTGATCAAATAACGCACTGAACAGAGAAAAGTAAAGGAATTTCACACAGTCTGAGCAAGAGATTCAAGAGTGAATGAAAAAAGTGAATGAAAACGCGCAGGGAGATTTTGTTTAACACCCTGTCAACAGGTATAAATATGACAAAAAAGACGTAAGTGGGAGCGTGTGTGTGAGTCTGTGGGATCAGAGCAGCGCACACACACACACACATAGGCACGCACACGCGCAGGCACGCACACACACACACACACACACACACACAATACACATCGCTCGTGCGTAAAGATGGCAGGACATTAAACACTTTGACTCATGTTACATTTTTTTTAAATTATTTCTCACAATTAAAGAATGCAGAAGTGTGCCGCGGCTGATATTTGCAACTTTACGCCCGCTTTTACTGACATGAATACTGAACACAGAGAGACAATCAGGGGCTTGTTAGAAAGCTCTGTAGCTCTAATTTCACCAGCAGAAAAAAGCAAAGTAAACCAAAAACATGATATGTGAATGCACACATGCCCAAATGTGCATGGCGCTGGTTTTCATCATACGGGACAATTAAAATAATAAACTATTTACTCACCCAGAAGCCACCCATCGCGCACTGTTCCAGCCTCCAGCCTGTTCAATTTGCGCATCACATATGATTTGAACATTGATGGAATGAAAATGTTTCCTATTAACGTAAACACATTCTGTGACGGCGCTTTTATAGCGATGTGTGTGCAGTCAATAGCTCCGATTACATTAGGGAAACCGGCTCTCGCTGAAAATTGCGCTTTAATGTTGGCCTGTTCAACAGCATTGTATGGGAGTGTGATGTACCTGGATGACATTCGGATGATTCCATCCCACACAGCTGGCATGACTCGGCTCAGGGTTGACTGGCACACGTGACCGCATCGGCTTATGAGCCAATTATCATTGTTTGCAAGTAAATCCTTGCGTTCCCTAAATACTCGCTCACGTCAGATTGTTCATAAGTGTTTCTCTGATGTGCGCATCACTCTGATGACTACATGTTTTCACATTATTAACAGTTTCCCAGCATCACCAGTAAGTGTCGCCAAAGGAACAATAGCTGGAGAAACGGGCGTACGCCAGCCATGAAGTTGACGTGGGCACCGCACATTTCCACGGTCATTTCACGTTTCATACATCTGAACGTGAGCGTGGAAAAGGACGTACGCCACGTTTTTGTGCGTACGCAACCTTCGTACATGAGGCCCCAGCTCTCTGTGTGTCAGTTCTACCCTCAGTTCTCTGTGTGTCAGTTCGTACCTCAGCGTCAGTTCACCAGCTCTCTGTGTGTCAGTTCGTACCTCAGCGTCAGTTCACCAGCTCTCTGTGTCAGTTCGTACCTAAGTGTCAGTTCACCAGCTCTCTGTGTGTCAGTTCGTACCTCAGCGTCAGTTCACCAGCTCTCTGTGTGTCAGTTCGTACCTCAGCGTCAGTTCACCAGCTCTCTGTGTGTCAGTTCGTCCCTCAGTTCTCTGTGTGTCAGTTCGTCCCTCAGTGTCAGTTCGCCAGCTCTCTGTGTGTCAGTTCGTCCCTCAGCGTCAGTTCACCAGCGCTCTGTGTGTCAGTTCGTACCTCAGCGACAGTACACCAGCGCTCTGTGTGTCAGTTCTTTCATACGCGCGAATCATGAGTGAGTCAATGTACTAACTGTACGAATCACAGCAGCACGGCCGGGCAGACACAGTTCACAGTCACTCCCTCCCCCTCCCCGCTCGGCGCACGACACGTTGGCTGGCGTCGTTTGCCGAAGATTCACGAGTGAGTGACGGCGACTGCGTCGGCAAATAACCAGAGAAATATTTACTTTAGTAAAAGTAGATGTACCAAAATGACAACCCTACTTAAGTGAAAGTAAAAAGAATCTGTGTGTGTGTGTATATGTATATATAAATGTACTTTAAGTATTAAAAGTATTTTAGGTTAATATAATGTGCATGTGTATACAGTGCATGAGTTTTAATTTGACAGGAATGGGCGCGGGTCATACGCTCGCGTTGATTAAAGCCTTGTTTATACTCGGGCGTGTGATGTGGCGCGGGGCTCCGCAGACGGCACGCGCCCTAGGCGTTTATACTCAGCGTGTTGTTCGTTGCAGTATTCGCCGCAACGGCAGGGGGTGTACAACCGAAATATTCAAGTTGTGCTGCCAGATAAACGTCCGCTGCCTAGCAACAGTAGTAAACAACCACTTTCCACACTTATCATAAAATGTAACAAAACGAATTGTAGAAATGTAGCTAAGTAGAAATTATAGCTAATTGCTGCAAAATGTAACAAAGTAAAAGTAAAAAGTATGCACTATTTATTTTACTTAAGTAAAGTCCAGATACGTGAAAAATGTACTTAAGTACAGTACATTCCAACACTGGAATTTGGGGGCCTTAGCACGTTGCAAATCCACAGAATTTATTTGGATCTTCTCAAATTGTGGTGGCGACAAGCAAAAGACAAGAAGTCAGCAATTATGCGTTACCTGCATCAACTTTTATTTTATGAACACATTTTGCGAGGACTTTACTGTGCATGAAAGTTTCAGCAAGGAACATATTTTGATTAGATATTTTTTTTTTTTTTTAATAGCTGTGGGTGAACCACTCCAGCTCAGTAGTTTAATTTAAGCCATTTTTTCATTGCTAAGGGTGCACATTAAAACACACATTAAAAAAAACTTGATATGTGATGCATGGATGTGACAAAATGGTTAAAAAGTGACCCTTAGACATTGTTAATGAAGTGGCAGTATGTTTCACTGACATCTATCTATAAAGCAGCCTATTGAGCTATATTGCTATAAAAAACTATTTGTGTCATGTCTATGACTCCAAATACAGACAAAAAATTATTTATACTTATTCCTCTTAACAAGAAATCAACATCTAAACTGAGTGTGCTGCACGACAGCCACGGGTTAGTTAACCCGTGGCTGTCGTGCAGCACACTCATTCTTTTTTTACTTTGCTTCTACAAAAACTTTACAGCCAAAATAGAAACAGTAGATAGCAGCAAACAAAGTGCCAGGAGAAATGCAATCACATCAATTGAGTAGTACTGGACGAAAGACATTTTGTAAGACTCTGACTTTAGGTGTGGTGCTCCCTTGTGCCTCATGACAAACTCAATCCAGAATATGGCGTTGTCCAGTGGTTTTATGGGCTGATCTTTATGCAGGTCAGACAGTATCTTCATGTTTTCCTTGTAACTTGGTTCATACAGTACCTCTTTCAGCCCCTCCAGGAAATTATCTTTGGTCACATTTCCAATGTCCATTACTTTAGCCACACCTCTTGCATGCATCTTGAATAGGTTCCCTGGCTGGTCCATTCCGATGGGTAGTCCAAACATAGGGACGCCATGGTAAATGGCCTCCTGTATTCCATTAATGCCTCCATGAGTCACAAAAACTCTGGTCTTAGGGTGACCCAGGAGGTCATTCTGTTTCAACCAGTCAACAATTAAGGTGTTGTTGCCAAGTGTGGATGGTCTTTTTCCTTTGTGCTTCCAGATCACCTTCTGAGGAAGTTGGGCAAAAGCAGCTGCAATGTCCTCAGTGATGCTCTCAGGAAGTTTTGCCACCAGGGTTCCTAAAGACATAATAATGACACCATGTTCACCAGAGCTCTGGGCAAAATCCTCCAGTTCTTTGGAAAGGGCCTTGGATGGTTTACAATGATATCCTGATATATAGATGATGTTTGGCATTGTGGGTCGTGGGAACTTGATGCTAAGATCCGTCCTCATTAGCCAGAGGTCTGCTGCTTGAAACAATTTTACCAGGTTTTTGGAACTGCCTCCTAAGCACTTTTGAATAGCAGGTTGGTCATCTACTATAGTATTAAAGTACTGCATAATTAACAAATTTGCAAGGAAGTAAATGAAGTTCTGCACCCTCTGAGTAAATGTCATCTTGTCAGTTAGTTGTATATGTCCAGCTGGAACATAAGAGAGTGGGGCTGGTGTTATAAAGTTATGGGGATCATCCCACAAAGACAGCATCCCTTCAAGTACAACTGGAACACCCAAACGGTCACCCAGATACACCCCTACACTTGACACAGGATCTGACAGAACCAAATTATATTTTGCATTCATGAGGTCATCCATCAGTCTGGTATCTTTACACAACTCGTTCAACATAGTTAAATGCCACTTGGTGTAATTAAATAGAAATTCAATTTCTACAACTGCTTTGCTCCACTCTGAAGAGCCTTCCTGTTTTGCCTTTGTATTGGCGTCAGTATATAAAGTAACCATTTCTAGTCTACTAGGGGTATTTACAGTGATGGCTTTGTAGAGAGAAGCATCTTTCTTGATTTGAATTGAGCCTGATGGCACCACCACTGTGATATCATGGCCTCTTGAGTGAAGTTCCTCAAGGATGACTTTTAACGAGAGCCAGTGGCTTCCATCCTCAGGGACCACCAAGATTTTCCCTCCGTTCACCAAGGATGAAGAGCAGAGTAGCACTGCAAGTGTAATGAAGGTAGTTTGGTACATCTCTGAAAAAGATCCATAAAGAGAAATGAGGTTGTATTATATTTTATTTCAGTTGAAATAATAGTGGGGTAAAAATGGCCAATATTGCATATTCCTTATTCCAAATATATACAATTGACAAAGACTGTTATGTTGCACATTTGACAACATCTTCAGTGCACACACTTAGCTGTGCAGTGCACACATTTCTACACATGTAAGTTGAGGCAACAAAACTAGTCAAAATAATTAAATAATCTAGACACAATATAAGAACAAAGTAGCACACATCAAAATGAACTTAACATAACAAAATTAACTGTTCTTATGTGACAGCTGCAACTTCTGGAAATGCATACATCTGATGCTGCTCACAAGGAGAAGATTCGAAACCTACCAGCATTTATAGAGCTGGAAAAGAGGGAGGTTATAACTTGAAGGTCATCAACGCTTTTCCACTTTAACATGTTAACCAAGCAAATCAAATTGCATCCAAAGTAAACAGCATTGTAAATGTGTTCAACGACTTGTGTTTACAAGTGAACATTGATCTCTCCATTCCTACCACCAAGGACAAACGGACAATTTCTTTCAGAAATCTTAAATCCATCTCCACTCCGGCCCTTTCAGCTTCTCTTGCCAGCAAAATATCCTCCCCCCCACCGCTGAATGACAACCCCTCCGCCCTCACCAACTACGACTACGAAACACTCTCCTCCTGTCTCGATCATCTGGCTCCCATCAAAACTCAAACTGTCTCATTCACTCACTCTGCTCCCTGGTACACTCCTGATCTGCACAAAATGAAATCCCATAAGCGTCAGCTTGAAAGACTCCATAACAAAACTGGTTTAACCCTTCATCTTCAAGCCTACACAGATTACCTTCAGCAGTAGAAGGAAGCTCTTAACACTACCCGGTCCACCTACTACTCACACCTCATACACTCTGGTTCCACCAACCCCAGGGCTCTTTTTTCCACAGTAAATAAACTCCTCAAACCCAGTGACAATATCACCAACTCTTACACAACCGACAAATGCAACTCCTTTCTTTCATTCTTTCAGACCAAAATTGACACCATTTACAACAACCTGTCCTCTTCTTCTACTACCACTGTCTGCACTCCCACTCCATCATGTGTTCCTCCCCCTTACACCTCTCAGCCCCTGTCTCAGTTCTCCCCTCCCAACAGGGATGAAAACATCAACATGTGTCCTGGACCCCATCCCATCCCACCTCATCAAGGACTGTCTACCAGCTATCTCCACACTCATCACAGAAGTCATTAACACCTCTCTCAGCTCTGGCTCAATCCCCCGTTCACTCAAACTAGCTGCTGTCACCCCCATCCTCAAAAAACCTGGACTAGACCCCGACATTATGTCAAACCTTCGGCCCATTTCCAATCTCCCTTTTCTGTCTAAAAACTGGAGCGCACTGTCGCCAAACAACTCAAAGCCCACCTGTGTTCAAATGACCTGTTCGAACCATTACAATCCGGCTCCCGTTCACAACATAGTACTGAAACAGCCCTCATCAAAGTCACCAACGACATCTTCCTCTCCGCAGACTCTGGTCACCTCAGCATCCTCATCCTCCTGGACCTCACTGCAGCTTTTGACACCATCAACCACACCATTCTTCTCTCTCACCTCAAATGGTCCCTCAGCATCACTGGCACCGCCCTCTCCTGGCTGCAATCATATCTCACAGACAGACAACAGTTCATCCACATCAACAACTGCACCTCCTCCACTGCTCCACTGTACCAAGG
Organism: Microchirus variegatus; assembly: GCF_963457635.1. Lineage (NCBI taxonomy): Eukaryota > Metazoa > Chordata > Actinopteri > Pleuronectiformes > Soleidae > Microchirus > Microchirus variegatus. Next base: position 17,388,694 of record NC_139819.1, read on the forward strand.
TGTCCCCCAGGGCTCGGTGCTTGGTCCTCTCCTCTTCATACTTTACCTCCTTCCCCTTGGCAACATCATCCGCAACAAAACATCGCCCGACTCCGCCCATCACTTTCTTTCTCCGCTGCTGAAACCCTCATCCACGCCTCCATCACCTCGAGACTTGATTACTGCAACAGCATCCTCTATGGCACACCATCCAAAACCTTAAATAAACTCCAGTACATCCAGAACTCTGCTGCTCGTCTGCTCACACACACCCGCTCCCGTGACCACATTATCCCTGTCCTCCAGAACCTCCATTGGCTCCCGGTCCCACAACGAATACAATTCAAAATCCTCCTCCTCACACACAAAGCCCTCCATAACCAGGCCCCTTCCTACCTCACTGACCTGCTCCACCGCCACAACCCATCCCGTAGCCTCCGCTCATCTAACGCAAACCTCCTTTCTCCACCACCCAGGACCAAGCACCGAACCTGGTTCGACAGAGCCTTCTCTGTCGCTGCCCCCTCCCCCTGGAACTCTCTCCCCACACAAATCCGTGACTCTACCGACCTCTCAACTTTTAAATCAATGACAAAAACTCACCTTTTTAAAATTGCTTTTAATGTTTAGTTTAGTCTGATGTGTTTTTAGTGTTTTTCTTATTTGATGCTGTTTTTACTGCTTTTATCATGTATTGTAAAGTGTCTTAGAGTACTTAGAAAAGCGCTTCAAATAAAATGTATTATTATTATTATTATTATTATTTACCAAGCAAATCAAATTGCATCCAAAGTAAACAGCATTGTAAATGTGTTCAACGACTTGTTTTTACCCAGAATCAGAATCAGAAAAGTTTTTATTGCCAAGTACGATTTAACACATACAAGGAATTTGTTCTGGTGTCATTGGTGCATGACAAACAACAATCTCTAAATATAAACTATTAACACTTAAAATCTAAAAATATAACAATATAAATATAAGAACACAGATGTGTAAGTAAAAGTAAAAGAGCTGTACAGCTGTGCAGTGATAGTAGGTACCAGTGAATGTTACAGTGTGCAAATGTTCACAGTACCAACGTTAATGTAACACAGTTTTTGAATGCAATGTCAATGTGACCTGTAGAGGCAGGGGTGGAGTGAGAAGAGTCAGAGAGTATGAGGGGGGTGGATCCTTGTTGATAAGGCATCATGTCTTGAAGCATCTCAACAAGCCCGCAGGTGTTTATTAAACTCAACCGTCTGTTTGTCCACCAGGGTTGATGATCTACCAGCTGCTAATGTGGTGCACACAGGTCTTTCACAAAATATCTTACTGGATGTCAACTTTCGATGATAACTCCTCTGTTGTGAGCAAAGCAGTGTTGACGCAGTGTCAAAGGTGCAAAGTGTCGGCATCAGCAGCGACATTGTAAGCAATTGTGATCATCATTGGCCACTGAAAATGATTTCTTTTTTAAAAAACACAACACCTATCATTTTCATTCCCAGTTAACACGAGAACACATTTTCAGAAATCTCCACTTTGGTCGGAGTTCTTAGAAACTGCGTGGAAATATCTGCGTTTTTCCTTCTTGTAAACGGGGCTTGAGTGTGGTTTGAAAAGTAACTGGGTACAAGTATTCATCCATTTGAAGTTTCATTACACATACAAAAAAAACACTGCAAACGGCTCTAAGGTTGTTGAGGCCTGGAAACTTTGGCACAAGCTAATGCTAACGAGCACTATTATAACTTTTTACATTTAGAATACATCTTGAGATACAGTAAGCACACTCAACAATATCCCGTCACAAAAAACAAAACTTTTATCGACTTTTATTGTGAGGAAACTTTACCCACCTGTCACATCCTGCTGTGTCTCAGTCAGGCTTTGACCAGAATGTGCAGGTGCCAGACCAACACAACTTTCTGTCATAGCGCCTCCCCCTCACATACACACACACAGCTCCAAAAACACAGACAGGCAGCACAGAACAACCCGAGGGGGCCGGGCTCCAAGTAGGATGTGTGCTTCTTTTAAGTGATATATTTAATGAAATCTTTTGCATTACTTATCCAAACAAAATCAAACTTGGTGCTGCACTTACCCATGCCCCTAGCAAGAGACCTGTCAAGTTTGATCAATCGGACCACGAGAGACTTTACAGAATTTATAGATAGTTATTATCCTGCTGTGTAAGTGTGAATTTGGCAGTGGTGGAGGAAGAACTGAATCGCAGTACTTAAGTAAAAGTACAAATAACCAGAGAAATATTTACTTTAGTAAAGTAGAAGTACCAAAATGACAATCCTACTTAAGTGAAAGTAAAAAGAATCTGTGTGTGTGTGTATATGTATATATAAATGTACTTTAAGTATTAAAAGTATTTTAGATTAATATAATGTGCATGAGTTTTAATTTGACAGGAATGGGCGCGGGTCATACGCTCACATTGATTAAAGCCTTGTTTATACTCGGGCGTGCGATGTGGCGCGGGGCTCCGCAGACGGCGCGCGCCCTACGCGCACGCACGGAGGCGTTCATAGTCAGCGTGTTGTTCGTTGCAGTATTCGCCGCAACGACAGGGGGCGTACGACCAAAATATTCAAGTTGTGCTGCCAGATAAACGTCCGCTGCCTAGCAACAGTAGTAAACAACCACTTTCCACACTTATCAGAAAATGTAACAAAACGAATTGTAGAAATGTAGCGAAGTAGAAATTATAGCTAATTGCTGCAAAATGTAACAAAGTAAAAAGTATGCACTATTTATTTTACTTAAAGGGGAAGTAAGTAGTTTATAGTGCCATCTAGAGGAGAGGCTGAAATTTACAACAAAGAACTGCTCCTCTACTCACCCCCTCCCTTCCCTGAGCGCTACGGTATCCGCAGCTGGTCAAATGTCGTCCTCGTCGTCTTTCTCCGTGTCAGCAGATGAGGTTTGTGAGGCGAGGGAGAGGGCGAGCTACCGCGGCCATAGCAGACGAATCGGAGAGAGTGGAGGCGGGACTTCCGCTACAAGTAAAGAGACGCTTGATTTGTTCTCCTGCGTTTGTCCTTACAGGCTCCGGTAGAAACATGGAGTCTCGCTGCTAACAGTGGCAATGCAACCGCGGCCCACAACCATGTTATTTAACATGACTTTTTGAAACACTACGAAAATGAAACAAAAACTATTATGCAGTGACTAGACAATGCAGGAGCACATAATATGTATACAAAAGTGGATTTTGGGTTATATAAACCCATAAATACTACACAGTGTCCCTTTAAGTAAAGTCCAGATACGTGAAAAATGTACTTAAGTACAGTACATTCCAACACTGGAATTTGGGGGCCTTAGCACGTTGCAAATCCACAGAATTTATTTGGATCTTCTCGAATTGTGGTGGCGACAAGCAAAGGACAAGAAGTCAGCAATTATGCGTTACCTGCGTCAACTTTTATTTTATGAACATTTTGCGAGGACTTTACTGTGCATTAAAACTCACAAAGCATAGCAGCAAAGTTTCAGCAAGGAATATATTTTGATTGGATTATTATTATTTTTTTTTTAATAGCTGTGGGTGAACCACTCCAGCTCAGTAGTTTAATTATATCCGCGAGAAACGCTCGCAGATATTATGGAATCGGTCTTGCCCGTCCGCGTCGTCGTCCGCAGATTTTAGCCGTTAACGCGATAACTGGAAAGGCGTTTGAGATTAAATGTTCCTAACCCTGTAGACCCTAACCCTTTTTTTTTATGGGTCACATACCCCCTGTAGATGATCCCTATTGATTTTGAGCTGTCTACCATTATTATTAATTAGTTAATTAATTAATTAATGATATAAAAAACATATTTTCGCCTGTATCTTCCAAAGTATTGCAGGTATTGGATTCAAATTTTGCATGGGCATCACATACCAACTGTATATGATCCCTATTGATTTTGAGCTGTCTACCATTATTATTAATTGGTTAATTAATTAATTAATTAATGATATAAAAACTATATTTTCGCCTGTATCTTCCAAAGTATTACAGGTATTGGCTTCAAATTTTGCATGGGCATCACATACCACCTGAGAATTATCCCTATCTTTGTAGCTTTATTATTAATTAGCAAATTAATTAATTTATTATGCTAAAAACACATTTTCAGCTTTATCTTCCAGACTGATGGAGATATTGCCTTCAAATGTTGTACAATGATTCATGTAACAACTATCTTCAAGTACAATCATTATTACTTTGGCTATGATTGGTAATAGTTACATAATAAGTTAACTGGTTAACTTATTAATGGACACAGAAAAAAGGCATTTTTTCTTTATTATTGAGCTCATTTGGACACATTGAGGATATCATGGGTTTATTTAGCACTTATTCATAATATTTATTACATTATTATATAAATGTATTAATCATCTAATAAAAAATAGTTAAGCCTCCATTTCTTTATTAATGCATTGAATGGAAAGTTTGAACATATTGTATGCTTTTTCATGAAATTGAATAAAAATTGTGTATACTTTTTCATGACATTTGGACACTTTGAAGATATGGCAGGTGTGGTTAGCATTTTAATATTCATAATATTTAACAAGGTATAATAGGTTAACTAGTTTTATTAAAAACTAGAGAGAAATTTATGAGTTCAGGTATTCTGTGTTCAATATCGAGTTTATATCAATCAATCAATCAATCAATCTTTATTTATATAGCCCACAGTTTACAAAACATAGTTTGTCTCACGGGACTTCACAGGGTTGGTAACATCCTCTGTCCTTAGACCTTCGACCAGGGTAAGGAAAAACTACCAGGGAAAAAAAAACCCTTGTAAAAGGGAAAAAGGGTAGAAACCTTAGGGAGAACCACAGGTGAGGGATCCACTCCCTGGACGGACAGACGTGCAGTAGATGTTACCCAAAACATACAATACACAATGACAAGAATAAAAAGTGAAAAAAAAAAAAAAAAAAAGTGACCCGTAGACATTGTTAATGAACTGGCACTTGCAGTATGTTTCACTGACTATATATATCTATAAAGCAGCCAATTGAGCTATGACTCCAAATACAGACAAAAATTGATTTATACTTATTCCTCTTAACAAGAAATCAACATCTAAACTCGTGACTTGGCTGCCGTGCAGCACACTCATTCTTTTTTTACTTTGCTTCTACAAAACACTCTCTGCCACAAAAACTTTACAGCCAAAATAGAAACAGTAGATAGCAGCAAACAAAGTGCCAGGAGAAATGCAATCACATCAATTGAGTAGTACTGGACGAAAGACATTTTGTAAGACTCTGACTTTAGGTGTGGTGCTCCCTTGTGCCTCATGACAAACTCAATCCAGAATATGGCGTTGTCCAGTGGTTTTATGGGCTGATCTTTATGCAGGTCAGACAGTATCTTCATGTTTTCCTTGTAACTTGGTTCATACAGTACCTCTTTCAGCCCCTCCAGGAAATTATCTTTGGTCACATTTCCAATGTTCAGTACTTTAGCCACACCTCTTGCATGCATCTTGAATAGGTTCCCTGGCTGGTCCATTCCGATGGGTAGTCCAAACATAGGGACGCCATGGTAAATGGCCTCCTGTATTCCATTAATGCCTCCATGAGTCACAAAAACTCTGGTCTTAGGGTGACCCAGGAGGTCATTCTGTGGCAACCAGTCAACAATTAAGGTGTTGTTGCCAAGTGTGGACGGTCTTTTTCCTTTGTGCTTCCAGATCACCTTCTGAGGAAGTTGGGCAAAAGCAGCTGCAATGTCCTCAGTGATGCTCTCAGGAAGTTTTGCCACCAGGGTTCCTAAAGACATAATAATGACACCATGTTCACCAGAGCTTTGGGCGAAATCCTCCAGTTCTTTGGAAAGGGCCTTGGATGGTTTACAATGATATCCTGATATATAGATGATGTTTGGCATTGTGGGTCGTGGGAAATTGATGCTAAAATCCATCCTCATTAGCCAGAGGTCTGCTGCTTGAAACAATTTTACCAGATTTTTGGAACTGCCTCCTAAGCACTTTTGAATAGCAGGTTGGTCATCTACTACTAAAGTATTAAAATACTGCAAAATTGACGAATATGCAAGGAAGTAAATGAAGTTCTGCACCCTCTGAGTAAATGTCATCTTGTCAGTTAGCTGTAAGTATCCAACTGGAACATAAGAGAGTGGGGCTGGTGTTATAAAGTTATGGGGATCATCCCACAAAGACAGCATCCCTTCAAGTACAACTGGAACACCCAAACGGTCACCCAGATACACCCCTACACTTGACACAGTATCTGACAGAACCAAATTATATTTTGCATTCATGAGGTCATCCATCAGTCTGGTGTCTTTACACAACTCGTTCAACATAGTTAAATGCCACTTGGTGAAATTAAATAGGAATTCTATTTCTGCAACTGCTTTGCTCCACTCTGAAGAGCCTTCCATTGTATTGGCGTCAGTATATAAATTAACCATTTCTAGTCTACTAGGGGTATTTACAGTGATGGCTTTGTAGAGAGAAGCATCTTTCTTGATTTCAATTGAGCCTGATGGCACCACCACTGTGATATCATGGCCTCTTGAGTGAAGTTCCTCAAGGATTACTTTTAACGAGAGCCAGTGGCTTCCATCCTCAGGGACCACCAAGATTTTCCCTCCGTTCACCAAGAATGAAGAGCAGAGTAGCACTGCAAGTGTAATGAAGGTAGTTTGGTACATCTCTGAAAAAGATCCATAAAGAGAAATGAGGTTGTATTATATTTTATTTCAGTTGAAATAATAGTGGGGTGAAAATGGCCCATATTGCATATTCCTTATTCCAAATATATACAATTGACAAAGACTGTTATGTTGCACATGTGACAACATCTTCAGTGGACACACTTAGCTGTGCAGTGCACACATTTCTACACATGTAAACCAAATTATAATAATTTCTTCCTTGGGCCACATCTCCAAAGACAAAATTTCATAAGTTGAGGCAACAAAACTAGTCAAAATAATTAAATAATCTAGACAAAATATAAGAACAAAGTAGCACACGTCAAAATGAACTTAACATAACAAAATTAACTCACTTTTCTTATGTGACGGCTGCAACTTCTGGAACTGCATACATCTGATGCTGCTCACAAAGAGAAGATTCGAAACCTACCAGCATTTATAGAGCTGGAAAAGAGGGAGGTTATAGCTTGCAGGTCATCAACGTTTTTCCACCTTAACTTGTTTTCCAAGCAAATCAAATTGCATCCAAAGTAAACAGCATTGTTTACGCGTCTCAACAAGCCCGCAGGTGTTTATTAACCCTCCTGTTATCCTTGAGGTCGAAGTGACCCCATTCAATGTTTCATGAAATTCATCATCATGATGATCATTTACATCAAAAATGACTTCATATTACAACACAAAATCTATCTTGACAACTTTAGGTCAATCGATGAAATTATATGGTGATGTACTGTTTGTGGATGTATGTGAGGGGTGTTATATTTTATTCAAAGGGCTAGATAGGTAGTCAACAAAGACACTTAAAATACCTATAAATATTTTTCCTTTGCTGGGGTCAGATTGAGCACAAGGATTAATGGATTACCATCAAATTTGAGGAAAACAGGAGGGTTAAACTCAACAGTCTGTTGTCCACCAGGATTGATGATCTACCAGCTGCTAATGTGGTGCACACAGGTCTTTCACAAAATATCTTACTGGATGTCACCTTTCGATGATAACAGTGTTGACGCAGTGTCAAATGTGCAAAATGTTCGCATCAGCAGCGACATTGTAAGCAATTCTAATCATCATTGGTCACTGAAAATGACACCTATCATTTTCATTCCCAGTTGACACTAAAACACATTACCAGCGTTTTCAGAAATCTCCACTTTGGTCAGAGTTCTTAGAAACTGCGTGGAAATATCTGCGTTTTTTCCTTCGTGTAAACGGGGCTTACGTATGGTATTGGTATAGTATACCAAGTATTCATCCAAGATGATATCTCAAGATGTATTCTAAATGTAAAAAGTTATAGTAAGCACACTCAACAATATCCCGTTACGAAAAAAAAGAAACCTTTATGGACTTTTATTGTGAGGAAACTTTACCCACATGTCACATCCAGCTGTGTCAGACTTTGACCAGAATGTGCTGGTGCCTGACCTACACAACTTTCTGTCAACCAAACCTTTTGGCCAGGCTGGTATTCGGGAGCAGGGATGCGGTGTCGATTCACCTGCTTTTGAGACTGCTGGGAGGCTTTAAGCAGAGCAGTCCGAACTTTCTGCCAAACCGCCTGGCAATGCTGGAGGTTGGCCTCAACGGATGGAACCGCCACCTCCCCTACCTGGAAGTCGAATAGAGGGGGTTGGTAACCCAGGGAGGCCATGAATGTGGAGACACCGGTGGAAGCACATACTATATGCATACTCAATCCATGGGAGAAATGAGCTCCAGTCCGATAGGTGGTTGGCGGCGACGCAGCGCAGAGTGACCGCCATACTCTGGTTCGAGCGTTCGGCTTGGCGATTAAACGATTGGCAATATCACTACCTTGAAATGAGTGATCGAACACTCGACGCAACTCATTAGATAACGCGGCGTAAGAAGCAGGTCTAGAGTGCACGTTACTAAATACTGCTGCCGCCCATTGTGCAGCCCTACCCGTGAGTAGGTTAACAAGAAATGCAATTTTAGAGTGATCGGAAGGATAAGTATAAGTGTGTGTTTCCCCCCCGGGGGAGGAATAAAGTCAATTTCAATTCAATTCAATTCAAGTAGTGGGATGCAAGTCAAACACGAGAGAGCATTGGAACAAAAAAATAGAACATTTGTTAAGTTCCCCGGAGAAACGTTCAGGTATGGGAACGTAGGGTTCCCGTGCAGACACGAAGGAAGCCGAGGTGGAAGGAATGGTGTTGATCGGTGGAGAAGTGGGTGAAGGCGGATGAAGCAGCAAATTGAGGCTAGCAGCTAGTTCTTTAACTGAAGATGCGATGTCTGGTAATAAGGTGTCGAGTTGAGTAATGCTCGCCTGATTGCTTCTCTGTCTGCCGGGTCCATTATGGTCAGTTCGTAATGTTAGGATCTTCTATTTAAGGAAGATCGACTGGGAACTGGAACTGAGAACCCGAATGCAGAAAGGACACGAAATATGGTTTTAAGAGTATTTATTGCCCTAGACAAATAATCAGCTAACACCGGAAGTATGAATGTGCTGTACGAGTGAGAGAATGTGTTGCAGCTGGACTGGGAAGGATCAGCTGCTTCCCGTGGCAAGTATTGTCCGTGTAGAGGTTCCCAAGGAACAGACTGGTGGCGTTAGTGGAATGTCTCTGGTGGCGTGAGGAAACGCTGGCGACGAGCGACACTTCCGCTGGAGAAGACGAGGAGCAGAACGTGTCATCAGCAGCAACGTGAGGACTGGGAGAGAGGCAGCGCCTCGGCGGGGAGCGGCAGGAAATCTCCGAAGACGGAAAGGTCTGTGGAGAAGAAGCGGCAGCTCCGCAGGAGACGAGGTGAAGAGACGAGACGGAAGGCGGAAGTGATTCCAGGAACGGTGGTTTCAGAGGATCTTCCGTGGCTTCTGGTTTGGCAGGAGACGTGTTGACCTGGAGGATAGAGTGGGTAAGTATCGATCCAGGGAGTCAAGGTTTCTAGAACAGGTAAGTAGCGTGTTTAGTAGCGAAACTACGAACTGACGCTGGTGAGCGGGCGGCTCCGGCTTAAGAGCACTCCTGATTGATGATCAGGAGCAGCTGGGGTGGAGCCGTGCAGGTGGAATTATCACCAGCGTCATTCTGGATGTAGGTCAACCACGCCTCCTGACCAGGAACAGCAGGGAAAACACCAGGAACGTGAATGAGTGTGGATGAGTGTGTGGATCGTGACAATGATGATGACATTAAAAGTAAATGACTGCTGTTACTGTTACTTTTTCTAACTAACGTGACACAGACTTGAACAGCAGCTATAATTAGCATCAGAACGCTAGCTGACGCTAATGCTAACTAGTAGAAGCAGTGCTTAAAAGGTGGTCATGACGAATTGCCTGCTGTGGGTTTAGTACCCCCAAGAAATCTATTTAACTTCTATACTTTATATTTTGTTTATACTATAATATAGTATGTTATTGTTCTAAACATTTATATTCTCACATACTTGATTTATTTTCAAAATTACAAGGTTTTTCCATGTTGTTATTATTATTATTATTATTATTACTATTTATAACATAATGGTGATGAACACTGGTCAGAAGGGCCTCCTGGGAATTTTTGCTTAGGGCCCCAACAGACTCTAGAATCGCCTCTGGGAGAAAGAACGGGTCCGAGGTCCGACCAGAAAATGTAACGAAACTAATTGTAGAAATGTAGCGAAGTAGAAATTACAGCTAATTGCTGCAAAATGTAACAAAGTAAAAGTAAAAAGTATGCACTATTTATTTTACTTAAGTAAAGTACAGATCAGAATCAGAATCAGAATCAGAATACTTTATTAATCCCCGGGGGGAAATTGTTTTTGTATCTATTTGTATATATAGTATAAACAAATGAAAGAAGTTAGATGAGAATGGGTAATTATAGTTTGTCTGTTGTTTGTTTGTTTGTTTATTTATTTATAAAGAGTCTGATCATCAGAGGGAGGAGTTGTAAAGATTTATGGCCACAGGCAGAAATGACTTCCTGTGGCGCTCTGTGGTGCATTTAGGAGCAATCAGTCTCTGGCTGAAGGTGCTCCTCTGTTTGACCAGAGCGTTGTGGAGAGGGTGAGAGTCATGCTGTAGTATCGCCCTCACCTTTGGCAGTCTGACACTGCTGTCAAAGTGTCCAGCTCCATCCCCACAACGTCACTGGCCTTCCTGAGCAGCTTATTGAGTCTGTTGGCATCTGCTACTCTTAGTCTGCTGCCCCAGCACACAACAGCACAGAACAGCACTGGCCACCACAGACTCATAAAACATCCTCAGCATTGTCCGGCAGATGTTAAAGGAGCGGAGCCTCCTCAGAAAATAGAGGCGGCTCTGTCCCTTCTTGTAAAGGACTTCAGTGTTCTTAGTCCAGTCCAGTTTATTGTCAATGAACACTCCCAGGTATTTATAATGTTCAACAGTGTCCACATTATGCCCCTGGATGGAAAGTGGGGTCACTGGTGTCCTGTTCCTCCTCAGATCCACCACCAGCTCTTTGGTTTTTGTGGTGTTGAGCTGCAGGTGGTTCAGCTCACACCATGAGACAAAGTTGTCCACCACAGCCCTATACTCAGCCTCTTCACCCTTAGTGATACATCCAACCACAGCAGAGTCATCAGAAAACTTCTGAAGATGACAAGACTCTGTCTTGTAGCTGAAGTCTGTGGTGTAAAGGGTGAAGAGGAAAGGAGAGAGGACAGTCCCTTGTGGGGCCCCAGTGTTGCTGACCAATACATCTGACACACAGTGCCGCAAGCGCACGTACTGTGGTCTACCAGTGAGGTAGTCAACAATCCAGGACACAAGGGGAGGGTCCACCAGCATCGTCGTCATCTTGTCACCCAGTAGGGCAGGCCTGATGGTATTGAAAGCACTGGAGAAGTCAAAGAATGTGACCCTCACAGTGCTCCCCGGCTTGTCCAGGTGGGCGTAGGCACAATTCAGCAGGTAGATGAGGGCATCCTCAACTCCTATCCGGGGCTGATAGGCGAACTGGAGGGGATCCAGATGCGACCTGACCATAGGCCTGAGCTGCTCCAGCACGAGTCTCTCCAGAGTCTTCATGATATGTGACGTCAGTGCCACCGGTCGGTAGTCAGAGAAAGCAGTGGGCTGCTGCGTCTTTGGCACAGGAACGAGGCAGGACGTCTTCCATATCACAGGGACCTTCTGGAGACTCAGACTCATGTTGAAGACATGGTGAAGCACTCCACAGAGCTGTTCAGCGCAGGCCTTGAGGACACGTGGACTGACACCGTCAGGGCCTGCAGCCTTACCAGCGGGGAGTTTGCTCAGCTGTCTTCTTACATGAAGTGGTGTAACCAGTGGGCAGGCAGCATGGGAGCCAGAAGAGGTGTGAGAAGTGGGGGGGGGGGGGGTATGAGGGGCTCAAAAAGTTAGATGAGGTGCTATCAGCAGGAGTAGGAGGAGGAGGGGGGTAGGTCATAAGTGTTGGTGGCTGCAGACAGTCAACAGGAGAACTAGCAGGGGCTGGGGCAGCAGTGTCAAACCTGTTGAAGAATAGATTTAACTCATTGGCCATAGCCATGCTGCCATCAGCTTCACTGCCAGCGGGTCTGAAACCAGTGATGGTCCTCATACCACTCCAGACCTCCCTTGTGTTGTTCAGCTGGAGTTTCCTCTCCAGCTTCCTTCTGTAACTGTCCTTAGCCACTTTGATCTTATCATTCAGGTCCCTCTGAATGTCTCTCAGCTCCTCCCTGTTCCCACCTCTGAAAGCCCTCATCTTCTGATTAAGTATGGCTTTGATGTCTTTTGTTACCCAGGGCTTGTTGTTTGGGTAACAACGCACAGTCCTTGCTGGGACAATGTTGTCCACACAGAAATTGATGTAGTCTGTAATGCACTCAGTAAGCCCATCTATGTCCTCTCCATGTGGCTCACAGAGTACATTCCAATCAGTCACCTCGTAACAGCCCTGCAGTGCCTCATAGCAGTCCTCTGACCATGTCCTCATAAGTGAAAAATTAACTTAAGTACAGTAACAAAGTATTTGTACTTCGTTACATTCCAACACTGGAATTTGGGGGCCTTAGCACGTTGCAAATCCACAGAATTTTCCATAGACATCACTGGCAGTCGTGAAACAAAGGTATTTGGATCTTCTCGAATGGTGGTGGTGACAAGCAGAAGACAAGAAGTCAGCAATTATGCGTTACCTGCATCAACTTTTATTTTATGAACACATTTTGCGAGGACTTTACTGTGCATGAAAACTCACAAAGCATAGCAGCAAAGTTTCAGCAAGGAACATATTTTGATTGGATTTTTTTTTTTAAATAGCTGTGGGTGAACCACTCCAGATAGTTTAATTTAAGCAATTTTTTCCTTACTAAGGGTGCACATTAAAACACATTAAAAAAAACTTGATCTGTGATGCATGGATGTGACAATATGGTTCAAAAGTTACCCTTAGACATTTTTTAATGAACTGGCACTTGAAGTATGTTTCACTGACATCTATCTATAAAGCAAGTTGCGTCTGTGTGTCTGTGACAGGCATATCTCGCTGACCGTTAGTCACATTGCCCTAAGACTCTGGATATGGGTTGAGCATGGCCCGATGGTAGGCAGCAGCTCATCAGCAACAGCTGCGCTGCCTGGTGCACGGAGGTGGGAGTGAAGAGCCTAGGCTAACTTGGAGAACCTGTTTCCAAAGGTAAGCTAGCGAGGCTATGATTAGCATTAGCGTAGGGCTAACATAATACAAACGCTGTGCAACCTCATTAGGCACAAATCTTCAGCTCCCACTATAGGAATATATACTTTCTACAGGCACTGCACTAGTGTCTTAAACGCAAGAGGAAGTCAGTCATTTGGAATGTATTTGTCAGGACTTTTGCACTGTAATACCTGTTTTGTCCATGTGGGGTCCTCAGTGTGCACATTTTCCAGATTGACACTTGATTTGACACTAGGCCATGACGGTACACACTAAAAAAACAAAGGAAGAGACTGTACCTAAAAAAGTACAAATGCTTTGTCGCTCCAGTTGTACCCTATCAGGGTACAAGCACTGTGTCTTTAAGATTTGTACCTCTAAAGCATTGGTTCTCAAAGTGCGGCCCGCGGGCCAATGGCGGCGTGCATAAACATTTCTGGCGGCCCGCAATGAATTAAAGTTGATAGTTTTATTCGAGGAGCTACTCAGCTTGTTAAATGTTTATTGGACATTGCTGGATACAGACCAATAAGTGTAAACTGTAGAACTGCAATCTGGTCATTAAAATTATTACAAATTGGATTTCTTTCTGTTTTTTCCCCTTTTTTTTCCTTTGGCGGCCCTCAGTCCAATGTTGGGTTCTTAAATTGGCCCTCAGGGATCAAAACTTTGAGAACCCCTGCTCTAAAGAAACATTTATGCACCCCTAGTGACAAAAATGTACCTGTACACACTGAGAAAGGTACAGTGCTTGTACTCTGATAGGGTTCAACTGGAGCGACAGCAAAAGGTAAAGTCTCGTACTTTGATTTCTTAGTGTGTATGTGAGTGTTCTTTGGTCTGAGCTGAATCTTTGTTGATATACTTTTTGTTTGACTACTTTTGGATGTACTAAAACCTGGATGTTTTCCTGGATTTCAAGTAAAAGAAAGTGACTGAAAAGTATTGGATTGGACCCAAGTTTGTATTCCTGGTAACCCGTACAGTATTATATAATTTCCTTACATTTACAAGTAATTTGTCTTACCTTGATAAACTCCTTCCACAGACATAATCATATTGTTCTGATACATTCACAGTCCAATCTCAAGACCAGTTTGACGTTAGACTGTGCATCAAAGAGGAAGTCATGAAATTATGATCACATTCAGGTATAATAACACTTAACACTCATATTGAAACACATTTTTGATCAAAGTGCTTTTCTTTGACAACAGGGTGGATTTTGACCATTAGCCATGAAACAGGAAGTTCATAAACAGAAGGTCATCAGTAGATATTCCGGCCCAAATTTCACATGTTAAATAGGAATGCCGGTCCAAATACACCAACATGTCATGTCATGAATATTTAGGCACAAGGATCACAAGAAGTTCCAGAGAACTGGATATTTCCCCCCCTTTTTTTTCTCCACAAACCATAGAAGTGATAGTGCATGAAAGTCTGTGTAGATCAACACTTTCTGATCCGCACAGATCAGCCCATCTGACACCAACATCTAGCAGGGAAACATTTAAAACATGCAGGGCAGTGAATCCCCAGAACCAGTATTGAGAAACACTGACTTAGATCAGCTTTCTTATCCATTCTGAGGTTTGGTTTGGACAACAGCAGGTAATCTTGACCATGTGTACATGGTCTACAACAAACATCTTTACACAAAGGAGCTTTTTATACCAACAATAAAGCAAAGACTTATTATTATTATTACTATTATTATTGATGATGATGATGATGATGATGATGATAATAATACAAATTACAGGTAAGGGGCAGGTCTGTATTTATATATGAACAATATACAGAAAAGTTTAATTACCTGAGAACAAGGTGATAATTGCACTATCTGGTCTTTTCAAAAGTCATTCCCACTTCATTTTGTTGCAAAAAAAAACAAAAAACACAACAAAGGGCTCCTATAAAATACTGAAAAGTCCACATCAGCTTTACGAATCAGCGCGACCACGATCAAGGCTGTGTGTAACTCCCCCGTGCTCCGTGTCTGTGTGTGAATGGGTTGGATTTGGATGCACAGGGAAGTTATGTTCTGTGTAAGCAGGTGGTAGATCGTCAGGTTTCAATCCCAGCTGAAAAACAGACACACAGAGTCCAGGCTTAAATGCACACTCAAGTGTATGATTTTGGTTCCTTTCTGCAGTGGGGACAGAATGAATCACCTCATTATAGGAAGGCGGGGCCCCACAATAGGCAGTGTTGTACTGTGGAGGTGTGTGGAGCTCCTGGCTGCATTGAGGCACCCTGGCTTCTTCCACGTCTGCCTGTGGCATGCTTCCAGGGATGGGGATGAAGTAAATCGGTGGCGGGCGCCCATCCTGCTCGCTGCGTCTCCACACCTCTCTCTCAATCTCCTCCTGCCGCAGGCGATTGCATGCCCTGCAGAAGGTGGTGCAGAACATGATGGAGAGTCCGAAGCCCAGGATTCCCAGGAAGATCCTGAAGAAGAAAATAAATGAATGATCGATGACAGGAAGTAATAAAACAATAAAACAAACAAACAAAATGTGTTATAATTAACCATTATTTCAGTCAGCCAGCCAATCAATCTTCATTTATATCACATTTTTCACACAAATCATATGCAATTTTTAATTCATATTGAATCTAAAAGGTATATGTATATAGTGTGTCTCACTCTAGAAGAGGAATGGTGTCAAAGGGGGACATTAAAGCTGTGTGGACAAACCAGTGAGGAAGAAACCTGAATGGGGAAACAAGCAAAACATGGTATATTAATATTCTCACTTAATGCATGACACAGAAAAATATTTCTATCCACTTCTACCACTCATACTTATAAATAAAACTATGGAGTAATTGCTTGAGTAATCACACCAACTTGTTTTTTCCTTTTCTCATGATCAGCGTGGATACTTTGAAGACCCATAAATGCCTAAGACCATAGGTCTATTTGTCATGCAGTTACTTCATTTTTTATGGCAACAACAACGTCTGTGTCATAGTCATCTCTTCAAACAAAGTCAACTCAAGCAAGTCCAGTCGCCTCCAGCTAACTACTGAATTGACATGGTTTTACAGCCATGTAGCCTGTGAGCACTAACTGCCGTTATTACACACTGATATTTTGTCCCAGGGGTTGAACTGCTCAGCGAGAGCGGTACAGTAGCTCAGCGAGGTATGAGTTTTAGATCACATGACACCTCATGCTGCGATGTTTCGAGGTTCAGTTTGAAATGGATCAATAAAAGTCGACAAATGGTGAAGAGATTGTAGCGACAGTGCCTGTCGCCATCTCTTTACCGCGTCTTAGGGAAGTGACAGTCTCTAGAACACTTCACTAAATTGAAATTATAAATTGTAATTACTTGACTTGATGTTCTTTAACATGAATGGATCTACCTGCTGTCGTCTCAGTTCCTTTTAAAGCAACATTTATTTAGCAGAAATTAGCAGAGACCTCATTTCTTATCACCACCAACCTCTGGCTGTTGTTCTTAACTGCGAAACAGTTTTAACAAGTTACAGTCTAACATATTTATTTTGGGGGCGAAAAAGCCTTTCTCATTGTTCTTTAGTCGATTATTCATTGATTTACGGAGCCCCTAAAGTATGGAGTCCCTAAAGGGACATGGGGGAAAAAAAAGAAAAAGTTTTGCGTGCTCACAAGATAGTTTTTTGTGCGCACAAGATACTGTTATGGGCTAAGCTAAGCTAACCAACTATGTGTGTGTGTGTGTGTGTGTGTGTTTGTGTGTGCGTGTGAGTGAAACAGGAAGTGTGTGTGACGTGTTGTTCATGTTGGAGAGCCGCAGGGAGAGACTGTCACGCTTCATACTGTTGCTTGGTTATGTTCTCCCCTTTTACGAGAGAGTCTCATTGTACCCAGAGAGGCAGTGCATCACCCTGCAGTACTGAAATAAAGTACTGTGTTCAACGCAGACGGAGTCCCGCAGTTGTTGTGTTGTTGCCGAACGAGCTAACCCAAGCTAAGGAGTTAGCCGTCCCTTTGCTCTGGTTCAGGGAACTTCCGGATTGGCGTTGTTAACAATACTTTCTCGTGCTCATCAGAAAGTAATTGCATGCGGGCATGATGTCCGTGAGATCATCCACTGCAGTCATTACGGTTTGTGTTTCTGTGTGAAAATGATAGTAGCTACAGGAGTAAGTTAGGCTATATTTCAACCTAGGACTCTACTTGCTCTCTACGCCACAGTCAGATTGTGTCTGAAAGATATTTAAAACTTATTTTGAAGTCTTTGGAGTCTGTTTCGGCGCAAGGGATACATCACTTTGGACCATGGTGTTAAATTAATTCATGAACAGTTACAAACATCTGGCCAACTCTACTGCGGTCATGCCAGCCGCTTCAACATTTCAAGTACGCCTTTACTGCCAACACTATGGGAAATACTTTGAGACAACTGGGAAAGTCAGCGTGTTGGCTAGCTTACTGCAGCATGTAGAAACTTCCGGTTTTCAAAATAAAACGTGGGTATTGAATGTATGATGCAAGTATGATCATGCATTGATTTGCTAATATTTACATGTATATGTATATATAAATTACTGTAGGAATAAAACACAACTCCTTATATGGAAATCTTGGGGGATGTAAAACATCTTCATGCTTTACAAAATGCATTTTTTCGTCGTGTTCTTGAGCCAAAGTTATGATTCACTTTACTCATCACACTTTTAAGTAGTTCATAAAATAAAAAACGCACAGTGTTTGTATTATTTTAGCCCTATGCTAATGCTGATCATAGCCTAGCTCACCTTTGGAAACCGCAGGGTAGTTAGCCGCAAAGTAGTAGCATGCTAATGCAACATAAATATGTGCTTGCGTATTGGTGAATGGACACCGACTTCGTCGTTTCAGTATAACACCATGTTCTGCAGTGAAATATGAATGACTGCTTTTTAATTATATTTTTGTTCATAAAAATTAGCTAAATGAACTTTGAACTGTGTTTACGTGTTTCCAAATTTCACAAATTAAATCTGATTTTAACAGTACTTTTTGCTCAGGTGTGCTTATAGAGGTGAAAAAAAACTCTGGAAACTTTATTGTACATTCTTAAAACCTTTGTACGTTTCAACATTGTAATGAATAAAAGCAGCTTAAATGCTCTGTGTTCTAAGGGTTAATTAGTTATTTTTTACATACATGCTCACTTTGTCAACCACTGGAATATGAAATTAAATCATCACACAGGTATTATCAATATCTAAAATGAATGTGAGTTTCTTCAGCACCAAACATTAAACTTTATAGTTTGTTCAGGAGTGATGCATACACCACACACATCTTCATACAAGGCAATGCAAACTTCTTTAGGTATGAGGAAGTGGCTGGTTTAAGTGATAGATCTGTCCCATTTGTATAAAGCACTGCAAAAACTGTGTGACCTCAGTAAGTCACCTGCCGAGTTTGAAGCCTGGTTAAAGAACTGGGACTTCACAATGTGATTGATCTGTGGAGGGCAGCATTGCACCTCTGACAGACTGCTGGGACAAGATGGAACCAAAGATAGAAGGACAGACAAAGGTTCCTTCACTCTTAGAAATAAGGGTTCCAAAAGTGTTCTTCTACAAGGGCTGAGGTTCCACCTGGAACCATTTGTTTTTCAAGGGTTCTTGGTAACAATAATGGTTCCAGTAAGAACCATTTTGATTCAAAGAACCCTTTAAAACCCCTTTCTACCAAAAAGGGTTCTCCTATGAGGACAAGCCGAAGAACCTTATATGGTTCTACTTAGCACTTTTATTTCTAATAGTGTTGAATTAACAGACTATGTCCTTGTGATGTAATGTATGCTGCATAATGACGATTGGTTAATCCAAAATAAAATGGAATTCAAGTGAACATATTACTAATTTCCTAACTTCATAGTAATATCATGATATATATATAATTTCTACCATTATGCCCCAAAATAGTTTTCCCTCTACACTCTTAGTGCTAAGTAGAACCATATAAGGTTCTTCGGCGAGTCCTCATAGGAGAACCCTTTTGGAGGGTTCCACCAAGAATCCTTTTAAAACTCTTTATTCAGGAAAGGGGTTTCAAATTGTTCTCTGGATCAAAATGGTTCTCAATGGAACCATTAGTGTTACCAAGAACCCTTGAAAAACCCTTTATTCTGGAAAGGTTTTTTCAAAAGCAAATGGTTCCAGGTAGAACCTCAGCCCTTGTGGAAGAACACTTTTGGAACCCTTATTTCTAAGAGTGCACATGAGCTTCAGGTCATGTTAGTTCTCTTGTAGGATGTAGAGATGTCTCTACAATTTGGTGAAGACCCATCATTTAGTCATGTTGAACTGAACAAAACACATGGCTAAATATTCAGTTTGTAAATGTATTTGTAAAATTACAGTCATTGTTGTTCGTTCTTTGTACTTTATGTTTTCAAATAATATTCGATTAGTTCACTCACAATTAGATTTGGAACAAAAGTCACAAAAATGTTGCCTATGAGATCAACAATCGGTGACATACACTTGTGACTCCTATATATTATATCACAACATACTGTGTGACACACTCCTTATGTGTCCCAAGGTCAACCATAGCACTAACCCACACTTAACAAGCTGCAACTGTACCTTGGTTGTTTTTATCTCATGAGGTGGAAGCTATAAGGCCATGTTATATTACTATTTAACATTTGCTATAACATGATCTTTAGGACGAAAACGACAAGTTTGCAGAAAATGGGTCTCGTCTTGTACATTTTCCATTTCTGATTTTGAGCTAAAAAAAACTTGAATCACATGAGAGGTTTGCGAGGTCAAAATTCACAAAACGTGGTCAGTCAACACACTATAACTGAGGCCATGTCTGTAAATATTGACTGAACAAACAGCTGCTTCTGATTTTCAACTGATTATACTGAGATGAAATCGTGTAGAAGTAGCAGGTTTCATAATCAGGAAGTAGAAAAAAGTGCATTTGGCCCTTACCTTCAGGAGACGACTGTGTTCAGGTGGTGGACAAACTCAGTGGATCAGAAGGCGTTTTTTTATTGTGGGCGTGCCCATGAGGGGACAGTGTGTGTGTGTGTGTGTTCATTCACTGATTCAGTGAGTGTAAATGCCCTAAAATTCATACAGCAACAAAAGCATCCTTATTATTATATCCACAATGTGTTAACATTGAAACTCAAGTTATGTACATACATATATATGATATAAAATCCCATACACAGTATAGGCATACACTATATGTGTGTGTTTTATCATTTGGACACTATGTTATATTGGTTTGTGCTAAAGGTCCATCAGAAGAATTTATGGCAGCATCTGAGGATTTAAAGCAACAGTCGCCTCTCACCACGAGGGCTCAGCTCAGAGCTGTGCACACAAATCAATCAAAATTTCACAAAAACATCGTACTAAACTGTCGTCCAAAATTTGACAATTTTTTTTTTACATTTATTTTTTGGGTTCTAAATTTGACAAACATGTCATACTATACTTTTTCGTCCAAAATTTGACAATTGATTAACTGACAATTATCAACTGGTATCAGCTGATTTGACTTTGTGCTCTCAAGTGTCATTTCCGTTATCCTGAAGCTGCAGTAGACATTGACTGTAAGCCAAGAAAGAAAGTAGAAAGTTTTCTACAGGTTGCTAAATATTAATATTATAGTCATTGTCATATGTGATGAGATCCACGGTAATCTGTTAATCATGGCCCCATAATGTATTTTATTGCATTAATTGTTTGACTGCCGTAGCAACTACTTTGACACCCAGTTGGAGCACCGCCTACTGATTGGTCCTTTCACAGTCCTGATTCTCAGAATTCTGGGAGGAGGTACAAAAGTCTCTCTCAGATCATTTGATTTATAATTTCCTTAAATATTATTATGGAATGATTGATTAACAACACCAAACATGTCGTGCCCATCACTGCATTTAAAGCCATGTATCTATAAGGAAAGAATTGTTTCTCTCATTGAGTTCAGTGTTGTCACACTTGTAAAGCTGCAGTGTATATACTGTATAAATGAATGTCCATTACATTCAGCGTCTTGCCAAAGTTTACACAGAGCTAATTCAGCCTGTCAGCTTCACTCAAATCTGTGTTTCTCAATATATCTGTGTATTTAAAATGAGGACATCTGCAAGAGAACACTTAATTCCCTGGTATTAATGAACGTACAAACACCTCCATTTCTTTCATTCCTAAAAAATGTGTCATCCAACTGGACATCCACAGATCGAGGGAACGTTGTGCAACTGTTCTCACGGAGTGAGGTGATTCTAATAAATGTAAAGACTGTGTGACCGAATGGAAACAAACTGATAAGAATGCAATTACCCCACGTAACTTTTACAAATCTCGATTGCGATCAGAGCAGTGAACAGTTCCAAAGGTCTCGTCCATGTAACGCAGAGGAATAAACTCATCTGGTTTAATAAATGACAGTTGGGCAACATTTTTTTCTCTAACTTTATTGTTTCAATTTCTGGTACAACAAATATAGTGGTATGCAAAAAATTGGGCACCCCTGTAAATGTTCATGATTTCCCTTGTCATTTTGTTGATTTCAATACCTTTAGCACTAATTATTGGAACTCAAAATTGGTTTGGTAACCTCAGTGACCCTTGACCTCCATACACAGGTGAATCCAAACATGAGAAAGAGTATTTAAGGAGGTCAATTGTAAGTGTTTCTCCTCTTTGCATCTTCTCTGAAGAGTGGCAACATGGGAGCCTCAAAATTACTCTCAAATGACCTGAAAACAATGATTGTTCAACAACATGGTTTAGGGGAAGGATACAGAAAGCTATTTCAGAGATTTAAGCTGTCAGTTTTAACTGTGAGGAGCATTGTGAGGAATTAGAAGACCACAGACACAGTTCTAGTAAAGGTCTGAAGTGGCCGACCAAGAAAAATCTCAGATAAGCAGAGGTAAAGGATGGTGAGAACAGTCACAGTCAACCCACAGACCAGCTCCAAAGACCTACAACATCATCTCGCTGCAGATGGTGTCACTGTGCATCGTTCAACTATTCAGCGCACTTTACACAAGGAGATGCTGTATGGAAGAGTAATGCAGAAAAAGCCTTTTCTCTGCACCCGCCACAAACAGAGTCACTTGAGGTATGCATTTGGAATAAGGTGCTATGGACTGATGAAACTAAAATAGTTATTTGGGCAAAACAAGGGGCGTTATGCATGGTGGAAAAAGAACACAGCATTCTAAGAAAAACACTTGCTACCTACAGTAAAATGTGGTGGTGGTTCCATCATGCTGTGGGGCTGTGTGGCCAGTGCAGGGACTGGGAATCTTGTTAAAGTTAGGGTCGCATGGATTCCACTCAACATCAGCAGATTCTGGAGAACAATGTCCAGGAATCAGTGACAAAGTTGAAGTTGTGCCGGGGCTGGATCTTTCAACAAGACAATGACCGTAAACACTGCTCAAAATCTACTAAGGCGTTTGTGGTGTGATTTAAAGCGGTCTATCCATGCTCGGAAACCATCAAACCTGACTGAACTGGAGATGTTTTGTAAAGAAGAATGGTCCAAAATACCTTCCGCCAGAATCCAGACTCTAATTGGAAGCTATAGGAAGCATTTAGAGGCCGTTATTTCTGCAAAAGGAGGATGCACAAAATTTTTCTTTTGTGGTGCCTAAACTTATGCACGTGTCATTTTGTTAAAATAATTCTTGCACACTTTCTGTAAATCATATAAACTTTATTTCACTTCTTAAATATCACTTTGTTTGTCTCCTATATGATATATTTTACTGAAATTTATTATTCAAACAACCAATGATTTATAAAGGAAAATCATGAACATTTACAGAGGTGCCCAAACTTTTTCATACCACTGTACATATTCCTTTTACAAAATTCGAGATTTTTTTCATGAATTTTACAGAATTAAAATACAACAGTTTTGGACTGAGATGTTCCTCATAGTGCTAGTTCTTGAGTCAGTTACAGTTGAAATTATGGGAAGTTAACATTGTTCGTGTTATGTTTTGATTGCCGTCCGTCTGACTACGACTAAACCAACGTCCATGACATAAGTGTAAAAGTACATACATTTAACCACACTTGTGACGTGAAAGAGAAAAAGAGAGTCATGTGGACCTAATAGACTTTTATTGATTCAAGCATTCTGGGGTCTCATTTTTCAGTGGTTTGAATGTAACAGGAACATGTTCATATTTTAAAATAAATTACAGCTTTAAGGATAGGGTGAGGGAATGCATTATGTCTATGAATGTCTTCACAAGTTCACAGAGGCAAAAGTGTGTGTTAGGCTTGTGGCCTGTCCTGTCTTCTTTGGCTGCTTGACGCTTAGTGCAAGATTTCTTTTTACAAAATCACACATTAAGGTGATTTGTACTCGTGACTTTGTATGTATTTTAACTGTGTCCTTTGTAAATATACTTAGTCTTGTGTTTATGTCGTTTGTTTTAAAAGGCGCCATATGTAAGAAAAACGGTTACTACACTCAAATTCAAAATACCGAGCTCTTTTAGGTTTCGTTTTCTCCGCCATTGTAGCTCAGCCGTAACTGGCAACCCGTGGTTGCTCGGCAGCTGAGATGGCGGTAGGTGGCTGCACATGCCAAAACATGATTTCAAAATATAAACATGATTTGCGTCTGTACTGTTGTTGTTGGTGAGTTTACTTTGTTATATGAACATTATTCCCGAGTTTCTGTGACATATTAGAAGGATTTTATGGCCAGTTGCTTTAGATTTATTACATAATGCACCTTTAATTGTAATCTAATATTTCCGCCTCTCCCTCAAAAGGCCCTGCCTTTTTGCCAGGCCTGGTTATATAAAGGTTCAATAAAAAAGTTCTCACAGTCATTTTCACAAACACACAAAACGACGCCTCATACACTCTCTCACATGCATCCAACCACACGTAGAGGTTTGCGCAGCATTCATAGTAGGACACTCATTACCTCTGCTAAGCAGGTTATGTTTTCGCCGGAGTTTGTTTGTCTGTTACTCGAAAAGATTTGGATGAAATTTTCAGGAAATGTCTGCAATGGGACCAGGAACAAGTGATTAAATTTTTGGTGTGATCCATAGATGCTATGCTACAACACTCGCTGTCTGACCCAGGTGTGCTGGCAGGGTGTATTTTGTAGGCACTGAGCAGCCTTGGCGGAGGTCTTCGCTCTCCGAGTGCTTTTCTAGTTGATATAATGCATTCCCCGAGCCCCTTAACCTAAGCCTAGGCAGTTAGTTGTGATGGTTAAGCCTAACCATCACAACTAACTGCCTTACCTTAAACCTAACCTAAACCCAATCCTAACGCTATAACCAGGTCTTCACCCTCAACAAGCACTTTTAAGCGGTGACAGAATGTGAGGACCGGCCAAAATGTCCTCACTTCCTTTGGTCAATACGTTTTTAGGTTGTCACAAAGATACCCATAACACACACACACACACACAGGAGTTATTGGTAAAGCTGTTCAAGTATAAATCAAGTGAAAAAGGCCTCTTCAATGTCGTCACAGTCATCCACACTACTTTCAACCTTTATCCACGTTTTCCACACATCGCACTTGACTTGTTTCTCTTCCACCTTTCTATAAATCCTCATGAGGGATTCTGTGTTTGCGTTTGTTGAGCCAGGCCTGAAGCAGAGGAAGGTTGGTGTCCATCCAGCGAATGTTGTCCTCGATGCTCTCGTACGTCTGCTGGATGCAGCGCAACTCTGAGCCCGTCTCCTCGGACAAGGAGCCGAAGAAGCTTCGGACCTGAGCAAGAGCAGAGGACAGGGCATTCATCATCAGGACAAGCTTGAAAGTAGAACAATGAGCTAAAATTCTATGCAAGACATTTAAAGTTTAAATTTAAGTGAGTGTTTGTTTTCAGGAATTTAAGCAGCACACAAGACAAAGAAAAGGTGTGTGTGCCTTTTACTAACCTCATCTAGCATGTCCCTGGTAGAATACTGGTTGGTCACTCCAGTCACTAAGTATGATACCGAGTTAGAGCCAAGGTCAAACCTGTGGTATCAAAGCAAACACCGTGAAACACAATTCAAAGTCCACAGCACTCAAACGATACTTACCAAACATTGAATAAAAAAAGCATTATACCGCTAAGCAATTTTTGATGGAAAAGTTACTATTGTATTAAAACATTTGCCAAAAAAAAGTTGATTACTTTATGTGGGATGCAATTACAAGGTAGTTGGATTATTGAATACTTTACAGCAGGGGTCTCAAACTCAAATCACCTTGGGGCCACCGAATGTCTAGTTTGGTCAGTAAGGGGCCGGGGAAGTAAAAAAAAAAGACCACATTTTTGAGAAAAAGACTTGGAAATAATAATATTTCTGATGATATTTCACATAATTTCACATTAAAAGTGATTGTTTTGATATGGAACAAAAAGATTGACAATATAAACATATTTATGACATGGGTTAGTAAACATGGTAACATAGTATCATAACATAGTGAAAAACATAAAGAAATAACTAATTTAGAGCTGCAACTAGTGATTATTTTGTAATTGTTTGGTCCAATTTTAACAATGTTAAAAAACGTTGATCAGTGTTTGTCAAACCTAGAATTGACGATGTTCTCGAACGTCTCGTTTTGTCCACAAACTAAAACGATTGAGTTTTAATGATTTCTTTGTTATGTGGAGCAAAGAAACAAAGAAAATATTGACATTGACAGTTTGAGACCCCTGAGGCCTGTTTCACAAAGCAGGTTTAGTGAAAACTCTGAGTCTGTTATCCCTGAAATGAGGGAAACTCTGGTTTTTCAGTTTCAAACAGCCAGTTCAGCTTAACTCTGAGTCAGTTACCCTGGCAACATACGCCGTGAACCTAACCTGCTCGCTGGCAGGTTTTCCTCAACAAACCTGGAGTTTCTCTCTGTCTCCGCCCTCTTTCAGACACACACGGTATTTGATTTCCTCATTCATTCGGTCAGCAGGCGAGTTTTGGCGTAGTATAGTTCTGCCGTCTACATTAGAAGTTATATTAGGTGGAGACTATTTTCACTACCATGGCATGTCCTTTTGACGGTGATCCTGTGGAAGAAGGTGCAGCATTACTGCGCAGAGAATTCAATATTCGTCGGGAGATGATTATTAGACCGCGCATAGATGATGTTCTTACATTTCCAGACACTTCTCTTCTTTTTGAGCGGTACCGTTTCACGTCACAGTTCATCATTTACATTCACAATTTTCCAACATTACCAACTAAAGTCATGCTCTCACATCACAGCAGATATTGTGTTGCCCTGCGTTTTTTTTTGCAAAAACGGGAACATGATATAGATGAGAAGTGATTTATGTGTGTGAAAACAGCATTATGTTGGGGATAAAACAACTGTATAAAGTCAAACAGCCACTTCATATTTACTTATAAACACAATGTAAAACATGATCAAAATGAGGAAATCCCATGAGATTATGCTAAGGTCTTACCTGATTTGATACATTTGAACAATGTTTTCATGTTTCATCTTAAACTGCTGCCAATTGCGCTTCTCCCCCACGGGATTACACCTAAATGAATTAAATTAATAGGCTACCACTCAAGCAGTTTCTCGCTGTAATATTATTGTGATTGTGCAAAGGACGACATTTAAACTTATTCATTGACCCGAGCAACAATGTTCTCCCTCTCTTTTGCTGCTGCAGTGGTGTTACACTTCCTTCTAAAAACAAGCTCAAACTCACCGTATGAGCGCATTAATATTTCCAACTCCAGTGGGTGAAGAATGTTGCCCTCCGCTTCCCCGTTGCCATGGTGACTCGTCGAAATGGGGCTCCATTGAAACTGTCTTTTCAGACTTGTGGTGCACGCGCTTAACTCGAGGTGAAACTACTCTAAACAAACTAACTCAAATCAGCTGTTCTGAAACTGAAAACTCAGTTTCCTTTCTCAGAGTAGATCAACTGAGAGTTTGTTGAACCTGCTTTGTGAAACGGACCCCTGGTCTACAGGGTGAAAGAAATGTGTTGTATATGTGTGACTGACTTCTTGATTAGTGTGTGCCAGTTGGCACGGAGAAACTCCCAGGCCAGTTTGTAGCCATGTGGATTCTTGCCGACAGTGACGACCACGTCTGGAAGGTCCTGAGTTTTAATCACTTCACCAGAGAGGCTCTGCTCCATCATCCTGCAGAGACACAGACAAAACTTACAACTGACCATGCAAAGGAAAAATTCCCACAATTACCGTCTCCTAAAAGTCGTGATGTCACACAGTCAACTGTAACTTGTAAGCTCTTATAATTTATAGTATTATAATATAGAAGAAAAAGAAAGAAAGACAGTAGTAAGTGGCCCTGCAGGCGCACATAATGATAACATTAACAGTAAATGACTACTGTTATTGAACTGTTACTTTGTATAACTAACAGGGACACAGACTTGAACAGCAGCTAACATTAGCTTTAGAACGCTAGCTGACGCTAACGCTAACTAATAGAAGCAGTGCTTAAAAAGTGCTGAGTACCCCCTTAGAATCCCCAAGTTGTTATGTCATACAGAGAACTATAACTTGTTAGCTCTTATAATTTATAAGTATTATAATATCGAAGAAAAAGGAAAGAATGAAAGAAAGACAGTTGTAAGTGGTGCTGATGGCGCACATAATGATAGAATGATAACATTAACAGTAAATGACTGTGGTTATTGAACTGTTACTTTGTCAGGGACAGACTTGAACAGCAGTTAAAATTAGCGTCAGAACGCTAGTTGACACTAACGC
Source organism: Microchirus variegatus (assembly GCF_963457635.1). NCBI lineage: Eukaryota > Metazoa > Chordata > Actinopteri > Pleuronectiformes > Soleidae > Microchirus > Microchirus variegatus. The sequence continues at coordinate 17,416,729 of NC_139819.1, forward strand.
TAACTAGTAGAAGCAGTGCTTAAAAGGTGCCGAGTAGCCCCTTTGTACCCCAAAGAAAATTATTTAACTTCTATACTTTATACTTTGTTTATAAGTTTATAATGTGAGTTATTTACAGTGTAATGTATATTTATTTTACTAAGCTTATATTAATTTTTTTATTTACAATATTTTATTGTTCTATTTATTTATATTGTCTTATAATGTGGGTTCTTTACAGTGTAATGTATGTTTTTACTACTTTAAAAGCTATTTACAGTATTTTATTGTTCTTTACATTTATATTTTCACATACTTTATTTACTTTCAAAATTATAGGTTTTTCCATGTTATATCATTCATTTGGAATAAAAAAACCTTTTGAATTCATAAATTTTTCGTTGGTGTCAGATTATTTATAACATAATGGTGAAGAACACTGGTCTGAAGGGCCCCCTGGGAATTTTTGCTTAGGGCCCCTACAGACTCTGGGATCACCTCTGTTCTCAGCCATGACTTCATCCGCAGTTATTTGTGTTTCTCAGCACAAAACATTGCAAACACAACAGCTATTAACTGACAACATCGACAATCTTCAGAGGAGCATGTGAATGCACATTGGGATATAATGATACACACCACTTGAGCTTGTCCTGTAGAGGGGTGAAAGCCATGGCGACTTTCATTCGGCTCTTGACAGACATTTGAGCGGAACTGCGGTACTTCTCAAGAAGGAAGTCCCACCCCTCTGGTGTTCGAGCTCCAATCATAAACACAGCCATTGTGACATCGACAGGGAGGCTGAAGACAGAGAAAGTTTTCAGTTGTGTAACCGAAAATCTTTGTGTACAAGTGACACAAATAACCCACCAATAAACATTCAACTATCATTTAAGGTTGCAACAGGTCAATTTACAGCACCACAGACAACACTGTGATATACTTAAAGAGATAGGTCAAGTTAGGTTGAATGAGGTACTTACAAATATAAGTACCGTTTCTGGTGGGAAACTGAAGTTGTTATTTACTGTATCTTGTTTTTCACCATGTGGGATCAAAAAAGGTACATCTTTATCTCATCAGAAAGCTCAAACTAGTTATTATGTGACATCATTATGATTATTATGAAACTTAACAAATGGGGCAGCAGTACACCAGCTTCTCCTGGGTCCCCTCAAGCTAAAGATAAGATAAAGCAGCAAACATTATCTTAAGATACGTATAGACCTATGCTGATCTATTCCATTAGGTGGGCCTTTTGTTTAAAAGCTAATGTTTGTTTTTCCTAGTGTCCCCTTTGGCAGCCCTGTTGTCACTGAGCTCGCACTCACATGTCTCTGTATAGTTCTAAGCACAAAGAGCACATAATAGAATACAGAGTAATATCTTTTACGATTTCATAGATCCTAAGTGTCTGGTTTGAAAAGTTTGGTAACCCTTAATTTAACCGTTAGTGAGCTATTAATGGCCCCAGACCTGATATTGCCATCAGATTCCTTCCATTTGTTAAAGAGCTCGGTGGCTTTGGTCAAACAGGGAGCGTAGTTCCTGACACAGGCAAACAGCAGCAGGTAACTCCTGAGCACTCGCTCAGAAACTGATCCAGAGTCAGTCCACTCCTGCCGATCGATCAGCCCCTGAAACAGATCCACGATGTAGTCCTGAGGAGCATAAGCAGTCAAAATACGTTAAGCTGAAGCCATAAAAAAATGGTTATATGATATGACAACTGCGTTTATTGACCTTCATCTGGTTCTCCAGATCCACCATGTCTCTCTTTTCCATTAGCTTATAGGGAGGTACAAGCTCCCCAAAGCCCTGGGTCACAGCCATGATCTCAGTCTCTTTGGACAGGTAGAGGGACAGCTCCAGAGCTGTGTCCAACCTCACCTTTCCTACACTGCAAGACACAACAGGAAATGAAAGGTCATTCAAAATAAATACATAAGAAGATTTTTTCTTTCAAATAACCATCAAAATATGTTCAATTTATTCTAAGAAATAACCAAAGGTAATAAAATGGACCCAAATGTCACAAGATTTACACTGACTATGTGTGACGGAGAGGTGAAGCCAAACTCACCTTTTCCCACTAAGGCATTTTTTTGTTGTTGGTTATATTAACGTTTAGGTTTAAAAAGACAGACCTGACCAGCTGGAAGACATTTTGAATGATGCTGGCACGATCATTGCTGGTCAGGGCCGTGTGGTTGTTCTGCAACAGTCTGATGATAGAGTTCCACCCCTCGCCTGCGTAGTGAACCATGTAGTAGCCACTCATGTCCACATTAAACTTCACCCAGTCCACCTCCTCTGGCAGGTACAAGACATCTGCATGAACAAATATGAGGTAAAGAAAAGTTTTAAAATGAAGGATATACTGTAAATCTTTTTAAGTGGTTGTAAACCTCCACTACATGGGTATTGCAAACCATGTTTTCTTCTGGAAAGTTCTGTCCCAATTTTCATGTTGATTGGTTATTGCAACAACAAGTCGTGTTCAAATATTCCAACTTTCAAATATTAAACTGAAATTCTCTCAAGGCTTAATTTCTGAAAGCTTCAGTGTCTAACTTCTGGCTCCCTTTACAGTTAAGAATTCAATTTAAAATCCTCCTCCTCACGTACAAAGCACTTAATGGTCAGGTCCCTTCATAACTAGTTTTACCTTATCACCCTAACAGATCACTTAGGTCCCTAATACTCTCTCCCTCCACAGGAATTCTGAGTAATTACAAAAACCGTACTGTCGTCTCTACATGATGTAAGCCAACACCCCACCACTCAACAGCCCAGTTGCAACAAGCATTTATCCAATCAAACTGCTGAAAATCAAGGGTTTTAGCAGTATAGACTCAGATGTAATGCATCAACATCAACATCACACTCACCAGTCTTGGTTTGAAGCAGGAAGCGGTGGACGGTGTTGGAGACACTGGTAACATAGGTCAGTGGAATCTGCCACAGGAATCTATCGATACACAAATGTAATAAAATAAAATAAATAAACTTTCATATTTAAATAACAAATTGAAATAATATTAAAGGTGCACTTGGTCAATGTTGTAAAAGTTCATACTCGCACCTTAAAAACCTGTTCAAGTTCAAAATAATATTTTGTATATTATACAGCCTAGAAGCCAGGAAGTCTGTCTTGCAATTATTGTGTTATCCTGTCGAGGGTGCTGTGAGTGTAGCTTGGCCTGACAGCTATTCCGAAATGTCCTCTTGACCCAAAAATAAGACAGCAATGTTCAATTTAAATATATATTCCTATAAATATGTGGCACATGGTTACAATTCCTTATTTTACCTTCATATTTGTCTACTACATTACAGCAAAGCGAAAAGCATCATCACACACACTCACACAATTACATAGAACTGTCCATAACCCAGAATTCTCCAAATATATTCAAAGAAAAATAAAGTTGTACAATACTTAGTGACAGCAAGTATAGATCCAGTTTTTATCCGACATTTTACCCTTCAGTGAGGGAGGGGTCATCTGTTTTTAGGTAACGCTCCTGACTCAGCCTGACCTCACGACCTCTGACCTCCACTGTGACCAGTGGGAAGCCCTCCTGCAGGGTCCACGTGTCCATGATGGTCCTGACGTCCAGCTCATCACCAGAGTACCACTTCTGCGTATAGAGAGACCGATATCACACATTTCAACACACGATAAAATCTTAACACCACATCTTAATCTTTGTTCAACAACTTACTGAGGCTCCAGAGGAGAGGTCACGATTGGAACAGAACTCTCTGTGTTTCATTCGACCTTCATCTAGATAATCTGAGGTGCAGACCTGTGGGCAGATTAAATCATGGTAGTGCCATTGCTGATACTTGCACACACATTCATGTTACATTAGATGAGTTAACAAAAAAAACTAGAAAAGCACTCAGAGCTCCGCAGCTCAGTGCCTACAAAATAGAGCTAAAAAATTGTGATTTTGAGTCACTTGCCCTTACTTCATGAGTCACCATAATGGTCCTCTGCATGCCCGGCAATTTTTTTATTTCTTTTTTTGGGAGGTCCCCCCCCCTGCCCTCCGGAGGGCAAGGGGGGGGACCCTCTAGAAAAATCCTAGCTAAAAGCCTGCCGTGCGACATTCCCATGCAGCATACAGGAAGTTAATTATTTTAGCACACCAACACTCCCTCAGTCAGGTCTGATAGTGTTGCTTGACAGAGATTCAGATGAAGGACACGGCATACAAATAATGTCAAATTGTTTCTATTTATGAAGAACACAATGATAACATTAAGGAAACCACCAAAAGTTGTGCACAGCTTTATATGTGCCGTTTCCCTCAGCCACAGAACCAAACTGTCGCACACATCACTTACATTAGTGAGGCTCTCCCACAGGTGGCTGCTGACAGTGTTCTTGTAGCTGAAGCGCTTGAGGTATTTGATGATGCCGATCTCAAAGGCCTCTGGAGTCAGGAAGTCCCGCAACATGTTCAGAATACACGCTCCCTAAAGGGGGGAAAAATACATACATGCTGAAAATGAACAATCCAAACATTCTATGCTCTAGGCTATATGCTCTTAATTGCCAGTGTTTTTTCATATCCCAGATGTGAAGCTGACCTTGTCATATGACACATCATCAAACATCTCCTGGATCTGCACAGGGTTTTCAACGGGGTGGGAGACAGGGTGAGAGGAGCTAAGAGAGTCGACCTCCATAGCCTCAAAGCACTTCCCCAAGAAGAAGTCATCCTTTGAGAAAGAGAGATATTATAATAACTTACAGAAATACTGTCACTGAAGTCCAAGTTTGGAGTCATATCAAGATGTAAAGACAATAAACTTGAGAGAATATGGACAAGAAAAAGATGTGGTCAGATCCCTGCACAGCTCTCACCACTTGCAGCTCTGGGTAGGTGATGTCCAGAGAAACAAACTCCATGAATTTGGCAAAACCCTCGTTGAGCCACAGATCATTCCACCACTCCATCGTCACCAGGTTCCCAAACCACTGGATGGGTGAAAGAAAGTGCGAACAGCTTAATATACACGGACTTGATGATCCCTTCAGTTTAGATTTTTCCTTTTCTAACAAACAGCAGGTAGAGGAAGGCCAATTATGTACCTGGTGTGCAAGCTCATGGGCAATGACCTTGGTGATGCCAAGTTTGTCTGAAGCAGAGGACTTGTCAGGGTCAAAGAGGAGGCCTGACTCTCTGTAGGTGGTCAGGCCCCAGTTCTCCATTGCACCTGACTGGAAGTCAGGAATTGCAGCCAAATCTGCAGAGAAATAACAACAACACATACTTTTTGAAACTATTTTCACCCACTGGTCAATGTTTCTCTGTTCCTTTGAAGTTTTTTTTTTTATCTTGCCCAACAGAGCACTTGGACCACTAAGTGCCTGGAGCTAAATATACATGTATGAATGTAAATCATGATGTATTCCAATAAGTGGAACACGATGAATTTCCATTATCAGGATAATCATGAATTAGGGAAATATTAAATCAATCACACATCCCTAGAAAATGCTGTCTAGCTGGCCAACCAACCAACTAACATTCCTTGGGAGACACAAATAAAGAACAATCACAGCAAAGGAAACTTTCCAGAACATTAAGGCAAGGGATGATGGGATTTCAGCAAAAAAGTCCAGATGGTCAATGAAATGCAAATCCCAGTTGTCGCAGAAGAATAAACGCTCATACAGAAATGCAGATTTACTTAACACTTCAGAATCGTGATACCAATTATTTTCCCTCACCAAGTATAGTAAAACATCATAAACAAGTTTAACAGAAATGTATAAAAGATATAATCTCTACATACCCTGTTTTGGAAGCGGGTAAGGGATATCGAAGTAGTCGTCATAGAAGTCTAGCAGCTTGACAGCAGCATCCAGTGCATAGGCCGTCTGGTCAATCTTCTCAGGTACAGCATAGACTGAAATCTGGCAAGAATCGCAACAGCAGAGAAACATGATGTCAGTATTATGCCTGACTGGCAGTTAAGTAAAAATGTGAAAGATACAGTATTCCAAAATAAGTACAAACACATTTTATGTCCTCACCTTGACGCCGTGCTGAGTGGTTTTGCTTACAGACAGGAAATCCGACACAATGTAGGCAACCAGGTAAGTGCTCATCTTCACAGAGGTGTCAAAGTGATCCTCAAGCAAACCACCTGGTAACTCTATGGTTTTAACCTGTGGATCGAAGGTGTGCAGTTCTTATTCAACCAACATTTTGTATTTGTAATAACTCTTTATGTGTACATAAATGCAACTCTGGATTCATGTGTACCTTAGGCATGTTTGATATGGCTATGTGATGTCGCTCACGTGTAATCCGTATGGTGAAGTTGGCTTTAAAAGCCGGCTCATCAAAACAGGGGAAGGCTCCACGTGCAAACGTTGCTTCAAACTGCGTCGATGCCATGAACCTAATAATGTAAATACATCAGTAAATGTAAATAAATTATGTTGACATTCATGAAATAAAAGTGTCAAGTTGTTAGGTTATGCGAGTTAATGGGTCACCGCACTTAAAGGTTACATTCAGATAACAAGGCTGAAGTAACTCATGTCTATTTTTTCAGCTGAGACTCGGCATTAACGCGGCATGAATCAGATTTCCAATTCTGATTTTCAGATCAGATATACAGTATGTATATCCAATACATGGTCATGCAGCAACATGAATGAGAATAGTCCTTTCAGAATCAATCCAAAGTGCTGTTGTCTTAGACCAGCATCGGTTTGCGTTGTCTTCATCAACCTGCATTACAGACGTTACTTCTCTCTCTTTTCTTACATATCGACAGCTTCGTCACTCATAAAATCTGACCTTTTCCATTACTGTTGATGACAGAATGGAGAGACGGTCACGTTCCGGTGTATTTATGTGTGTGAACCATCAAATATGATCTGTAATGAGTCTGATACATTTGGACAATGTAGCTGGTCATCTGAACAAAGCCCTAGATACACAGAATTTGAATATGTTCTCCAAGTGCGCCCCTCAGTGGCTTAAATTGATACTGTATATTTGTTTTTGACTGAAAGGATCTACACTGGCTCTTTGCGAAGTGGGTGACCACTGAACTTATACAGCACCGTCAATGCTAATTGCTTAATATAACCACACGCTTAATATAACCACACGCCGTTTCTGCATTAATTGGGAGTTGTGCAGCTTGAAAGCATCTTGAGAACAGTTGTCTCTTACCGGACTTCCCCACTGCTGGTGCGGTAGCTGCTCTTGTAGAAACCATGGAAACTGTCGGACAAGTTGGCGGCAAACTCAAGCTGAACTTCATACTTGCTACCTTTCACCAGCACAGAGTCGGACAGCAAGGCTAGCTGATGGAAAAGAGGATACTCGAAAACCTGGAGAGGCCTCACACCTTCTGGTGCGAAGAGCAGCACAGAGGAGATCTGCAAGTTCTTAGAATGGAGAACAATAGTGCCGGTGTCCTCATGCACATCCAGCTCAATACGAACAGTACCCGTGAAGTCAAGTGTTGTCAGGTTTGAGTGAATGCTGAGGTCATAGTGGAGTGGGGAGATGGTTTTGGGGAGCCGCATGTGGTTCCAGGGGAACGGCTGGCCATTGGTGGCTATGGGCGTATCTTTGATGTGACCCTGGTTTGGAAGCTGTGCTCCTGATGAGGTGGGAAGAGAACCAAAGGGCAGCAGCAGCAGCAAAACAAGAGCCGCTAACATGGTGACAGAGGAAGCAGGAAACCCTTTCACCTGTAATAGATAATTAGACCTTTATTGTCTGGCAATTATCTTTTTGTATACAAATCATATACACACAAATACTGGCAGCATGAAGAATGAGGCCTCAATAGTTTGGTCAATGTTAATCATTTTTAAGCTGTTTTAGTTTATTACTGATGTGATTCTTCAGTTAATTACTTTATGTTGGTCCAGTCACACCACAGTCCACTAAACAAATGCACGCTGCATTTGCCCCCTTGTGGTATTTGGTGCACTAGCAATTAGGTAGTGGTAAATGTGTGCGATGCTCTAATTCTCAACCAACATTTTTTATAACTTTTCCTTTTCGGTTGTGGGGGAAGGCTTATATCATCCACTTAATCAGTTATTGTTTTTTTTGATGCTTCAAACTATCATTATTCTTTCAGCCTTTATCAGTCCACTGTCAGTCGACATCTATTGTCAATATCAGATTCAGCAGTTTTATATCGGTCACTTATAAAGTATGAATTGAACTGATTTTATTTTTTTTGTTTTTGTTTAAATTGGTTTTAATTAATAACAAGATAAATTGGAAAAACGCTGCATGCTAAAGTGCCCTCTTGAGTGGCAAAGAGGAAGTGCCCTACTGGCTGTCATTCATATGTGGCTGTACAGTACATATTTGGCAACATTTTAGAGAAATTGCCACTGTCTTAGAAGAAATTATAATAAGTGTTCTACAGAAAATGCCCATCTCTGTGATAGAAAGTGTTGCTGTGCTGTAAAGCCTTGGTTCCCAACCTGTGGTCCAAGCCAGAGCTCACATGGGGGGGGGGGGGGCACAGTTTGTCTGCTCTCAGGTTGTAAAGTTATTAAAATTACATTTGTGCATATTCATTTAGAAAATCCCAACCCACACTCTATTGCAAGGCTATTCGACTTAAGGCCCAGGGGTCACAACCGGCCCTTCAAGCAATTTGGACCGGGGCCCGCGGCCCATGAACCCATAAATAATGAATGTATTATTAAAAAGCCAATAAAACCGTAGCTTTGTCTTTTTCTGGCATGTCTTGTTGGTAGTGTAATTTTATTTTTGCATTAAGAGACAACCGTAGCAATTGTACCTCAATATTGTTGGTACTGTTACTTATATTTCTGCAAAAATAGCCTATTGTGGTGATTGCACCTTAATGTTGTTTATATTGTTACCTCTAATTTTGTAAGAGCCAATTGTGACTGTTATACCCGAATGTTGGTGGTACTGTAACTGTAACCTTTTTGCACTATACGCAAATTGTATTGTACCTGAATGTTGGTGGTATTGTTACTTACCTTTTATGCACAAAACTAGTGCTAAATAATTTATAACATTTTGTATCCGTATACTGTACATGCAACACAAAATAGTAGTACAGGGGTTGATCGGCCCACTGGCTGGACAGCCTTCTGAAAAGCTGGCCCTCTGGAAATTTTAGTTGAATAGCCTTATCTATTGGATCAGAACTCTCGTCCACCTCTGTGACCTTCTATGTGACTCTGAGCTACTGTGACCATTACTGCCTCAGCATTTGTTCAACAAAAACATCATGTAAAAGTATTTAGTTTAAGTACCAAAAACAAAAAAAAACAAATTAACCTGGTTTTTGATTTAATGGAAGCACAGGACAGTTTTTATACACAGGTGAGTGAGAATGTGGGGGAATAATATTAGTAGTAGTAGTTTGCCCCACTGGTGGCCTTTTAATTTAGCCTACTGCCCTTCCACATGTCTCAGCACAACGCACAAAGACAGAATCCACTTTACACTCATTAACTCGATAATAACTCATCCACCATAAGCAGTCTATCAACATATGAGACGTTTCGTGTGCTGTAATATTTAGCTCTGATCATGGATCATCGATATTTTATCAATATTTCTATTCGCTTACCTTGCGTCGTCTTCTTAAGAGTGAAAGTGAAATAGAACACAGTTGAAGTGCATGATGGGAGACACAACAGGCGACAATCCCCCTGAATGTCAGTTAAATTTAATTTTAGTTTCATGCACGCCTGTAGCTACGTCACGAGTTCCGGTTCGGAACCAAAACTAAAATGCGATTCAGGACACAACCAGTATGATATCCGATAGTTTGTCACTGTGGTTGTAAAACTAAGCGAAAGTAATAAGACATAAGGAATAAGACACGACAAAAACGTGTGCGCAGGAAGTACCGTGTTGTCAAACATTGGTAAAGTCCCGCCCCTCTCCTCCTTTTCTTCTTCTTCTTTTTCTTATTCATGGCGGGTTACAGCTTTTATTTGCGTATACCGCCACCTACTGTACAGGAGTGTGTTAAGGGACTGGATGGGATCGACTCACATTCTCATTTTTGTAAGGAGAAAATAGATAATAAATAAATAACTAAGTACAGTAATAATAATAATAAAAAAAAATAATAATAATATATATATATATATATACATATATATATATATATATATACAATCAATCAATGAATTAATTGATTTATAAAAAAAATAGGCAAATAAATCTACCTAAATTATTTCCATTAATCTTGTATTCTTTAAGTAACTGATAAGGGCTTTAATTATTTTCCTCTGCATACCTTGTTCTTCTAGTATGTTGTGTATTCCTGTTTCTACTTTCTGTTCATTCCATTCCTGTCTGAAAACATGATATTTTGTACAGTACATTAATACATGCTCAACATTTTCCTTAATTTTACATTCGATACATAGACCATCACTTTTCCCTAATATCTGCAGGGTTGAATTAAGGCCTGTGTGCCCTAGTCTCAGTCTTGTGTACACTACTTCTGTTCTTCTGTCTAACCCCATTGTTGTAATTCTTCTCCCCCCAACCTGACTCTGAACCTTGAAATATTGTCTACCATTGCAATCAGCCTCCCACTCTTCTCACCATCTTTTCATACTCTCAATTTTAAATATAGCTTTTCCTTCTCCTTTCCCCAATGGAATATGAATTGTTATGTGATCAAGTTTACTTGCTTTTTTGGCTATTTTGTCAGCTACTTCATTACCTTTGATCCCAATATGAGCTGTATCCCAACAAAATTGGACTGTGATTCCAAGATTTCTGGTATTAGTTAATAGGTGTTTCACTTCAATAACTAGGTCTTCTCTTATAGAATTTCCAGACATAAAACTTTGCAGTACTGCCATGGAGTCTGAACATATGACTGACTTAAGGTTTGACTTCTTCAATCCATCTTAATGCTGTTACAATACCTGTCATTTCTACTGAGTATATTGATAAAAAGTTGTTTAGTCTGTGTCCATATGTTTTCTTAAATTTTGGAATATAAATTCCTATGCCACACTGACCATTTTGTGAATCTTTTGACCCGTCTGTGAAAATGTGTAAATATCCATAATATGAAGAGGTTAGATAATGTTTACAAAATATTGCAAAATCTTGAGGTTCTGGATGATCTTTTTTGTTTTCAAGAAGGTCAATATTGACTTCAGGTTCTGTAAGGATCCATGGAGGAACACTACTTAATGCCAGTGCAGGGCTGAACTTTAGGTCTTTAATTCCATATTGGATAGCAGTATCCTTAATATTCCATCCAAAACCCTTTGCTTGTTTATGGTATTCCCAGCAGTCGTTTAGAACAGAGAGAGCTGGATTGTTGATGCTTCCCTGCAGTCTAACCCAGTATGTTAAGGCAAGTTTGTTGAATCTTATCCTGAGTGGGGACTCCTCTGCTTCTACCAGAAGCGCACTTGTGGGAGTTGTTTTAATAGCTCCTAAAGCTATTCTTAGTGCTTTAAATTGAATTCTGTCCAATTTCTGAATGGATGTTTTGCAAGCTGAACTGTACAATATGCAACCATAGTCAATGCTGGATCTTATTAGAGCCATGTAAATGTTCATCAGAGATTGCCTATCTGCATCCCAGCATAGACCAGAAATCATCCTCATCAAGTTAAGAACTTTTTGTATATTGTTTCAACATAATCAATGTGGTGTTTCCATGTGAGTGTGCTGTCCAACCACATTCCTAAGTATCTAAATTCCATCCCTCTTTCCAGTGTTTGCTTGTATAATGTAACTTCATATTTTTCTGGAACTTTCTTTCTTGTAAAGTATACAACTTGAGATTTTTGAGTTGAGAATTTGAAACCCCAATCCAGTCCCCATTGTTCTAGGATATCTAAATCTTTCTGAATTTTATTAGTAATGTGAGAAATATTACGTCCTCTTCTCCAAATAACCGCATCATCAGCATATAATAGCCCTTCATTAATTTCCTCTCCTCCTCTGATTGGATAACCCTGATTTACTTCCCTGATCTTAACCAATCATCCGTTTTAATTTCTAAATGTAACCCTGTCATGGAAAATAATGTTTGTTCTCATATGTTTCTTTTTTTGGTTTATCTCAACATACACATTCATGTGTAGCTTAGTACCAGACACTGCTCGTAGAAGCACATTCAAGGCATTCACCATTGACCTACACAGGGCTCTCAAGTTTTCTAGTAGGTTCAGAGTGAGATTTCATCGGGATGGCAGGGGTACGTGAGGGGTTTCTACGGTGGCCCTGAGGTGCAAAACACAAATGCAAATCACAAAACACAAATGCAAATCACAAAACACAAACACAAATCTCAAAACGCAAATCAAAAAACACAAACGCAAAAGCAGAAAACACAAAAACAAGTTTTGTGTGTGTTTTTTGATTTGCATTGCGTTTTGAGTTACTGTTTTTGTGTTTTCTGCATTTGTGATTTTTGATTTGCGTTTTGAGATGGGTGTCTGTGTTTTGCACCTCAGGGCCACTGTAGGTTTCCGTGCCTCTCCTCTCAAATTATGGGGACAGAACCCTGACATTAATAGTTGGCATTGATAACAGAATTTGGCATTATAATTACAATTTTTGGCAGTGAAAATAAAATGTGACATTAATAAAAGTTGTATTGACACTGAAAAAAAAAGTATTGGCATTGAATAATGTAGTTTTCAATGTCAGTCTTCAGATTTCCTCTTCACATCCATCTTTTTTCAGTGTGTGTTTTTTTACACTGTATTTCCCTCCCAGAAAACCAGTGAGACAGGGGGGGAGTGTGTGAGCCTCTGTACCGTATGTGTATGAATGGAAACTAATGAATGGAGCTGTGTGACACAACTGCTATACAATATTTATGGGTCTGTCTGTCTGTCTGTTTCATTTACACTAGCCAATATGACCAACAGAGGCCGCCAGAGGCTTGTTGCATGAATGGGGTGAAGTCTTCCATCGCTGATTGCCTCGTTGATCTTACACCACCACAGATGTCTCTGTTTTGAAGTACTGATTCAGCACCACACATCTCACTTTCTCGACATGAGCACAGTGAGTGGAACGATTTGGGATTCAAAAGCTTCTAAATGATCGGCTGATACACCTGGCTTGCTGTATACTGCGTCTTGTGACTTTGCATACAAGCTGCATACAAACTGACACGGAACGTACACTCACTACATCTGATTCCAAGCAAAATTAATTTAATTTCTCTCACAAGAGGAAGCAAATGCCATTACTGAATTGATAAAAGTCCCACAATCATTGTGGGCAAAACACGAATATGATGTTGAACTTATTAAAAATTGTGACCCTGAAAACTCTCCCATGTGCACACCAATTTTCCCTGTTGAATGAAGAGATGAAGGCCAGCCCACAGAATAGCTTTTTGTACAGGATTTGCAGGCTGTGAATACTGCAGAGCAGCCATATGTCTCACATCCTTACATGATTTTGTCACAGAATGCTAAAAAGTCATTTGTATTGTCTGTTGTCGATCTCTCAAACGCACTTTTCAGTGTTCCTGTTCGCAAAGACAATCAATTTTGGTTTGCCTTTAACTTTGAGGGTCACAGTTACACTTTAACACGCTTGTGTCGGGGTTATTGTGAAAGTCCCACCGTTTACTGATCCAACCAGACCATTTACTCAGACTGTAGATGCTAAAGTTGCATGACATCTGTCCTCCTACAGGACCATGGAGGGAATCTCAGAGCTTATTTCTCTGAAAACTTGACACTGTTGCAGCGGCTCCTCCTCGGTATCTAAAGGCAGTAGCTGCAGATGCAAAACACAATTAAGTTTGTCAGTGAAACCAGTGATAGCATTTTCTTTGTTCTTTTATCTGATAAAAGTGATTTAACGAAGGACAAATGTTAGTTTTTATAGCATTTCAAGAAAGTGTGCCATTTTTTCTGGAAATTGGATTTGTATAATTTGAGATTATTTGAATTATTATTTTATTTATTTATTTTATTTCATATGTTTTTAAAAATGTATTTATTTAATTTAATGACATTTTATTTGTATTTATTTAATTAAATAAAATTGAATTGAATTGAATTATTTTTAAATGAAACCTATGTGATATTATTTATTTTATTTTATCATTGACTAAATTAATTAATTAATTACATCCGAGGATTTAAATGTGTATCGCGAGAGAACGCCGCAAGAGTAGTGAACACACACAAAGGTTTAAAGTCCATCCCATCTTCAAACAGTAATGAGTAAACCTTGCAGTGATATTACCTTATTCTTATGGAGTGCACTTCAGCAGCTGCTCTGCTGCAGTACCGATCATTTTAGAATCACTTTTGATCATTGTCTCCGATGTGATTGTTTCTTAAACAACAAATTTAAAGAAAAAGCTCTGTGTCAGAAACAGGATTCAAACAGGCGTTACAGAACTATATCACCGAGGTGCTGATCGCAGAGAGAAATATGATAAAGCAGGTGTTACTTGGACTTTTGTGTGGCGCTGCCATGCTCGTCACAGGGATCCTCATCGGCCACTTTGCTATTACCCAGAGTAGCAGCAGCTCACCGTCTTGGGTGAAAGATGTGGCAAAGGATGTGGACGAGAGTCTCATCGAGAAGTTCCTGTCTGAGGTGGACAACATGCAGATTCAGGAAAACTTGCGGTGAGTACAGGAGTCATCGTGTTAGGATTCTGTTGAGTCACTCAGTTGAACTTTTTCATAATTTTGTATGATAAGAAAAAGATGTGCAAATCATGGGTTTATCTTCTTACCCAAGGGTGTTGACAAAAGTACCTCACATGGCCACGACAGCTGGAGATGAGGAGACAGTGAAGTTTATGCTGAAGAGATGGCAGGATGCTGAAACAGGTCTGGACCAGGCCTGGAGGGAAGAGTACATGGTCTACTTGTCCTTCCCTGACCCCAAAAACCCCAATAAGGTTACTGTAGGTGAGTAAGCAGATTGATTGACGTGTTAGACCGAACGTCACTAAGCTACGGTGGCCCTGAGGTGCAAAACACAAACGCAAATCAAAAAACACAAACGCAAATCAAAAACACAAACGCAAATCACAAAACACAACGCAAATCAAAAACGCTTTTGTTTTTGCGTTGTGTGATTTGTGTTTCCGTTTTGAGTTTATGTTTTTGTGTTTTGTGATTTGCATTTGTGTTTTTAATTGCGTTTGTGTTTTTTGATTTGCGTTTGTGTTTTTTTTGAGGGCCACCGTACTAAGCACTTACGGCCACGAGTTCAGTTAAAATATCATATGTATAGGACCACAGAAGACAGTATAAATTACGGCAACAAAATTGGATTTAATCTATCTGTAAATCCAAGGAATATTAAATCCAGAATCCCTTCATGAAAAGCTCATGTTTTCGATTACACTGCTTCATCACTCAAGTCATTTGTTTCTTTAAAATTAAATTACATGACAGACTCAAACCTTGTTTCTGAATAACTCGGAGAAGACTCACAGTGACTTTTTAATTTCAGTGAGTCCATCTGACACTGTGCTGCACTCTGCCAGAGAGAAAGAGAAGCCTTACTATCCAGAGCAGGAAGATCCAGAGGTGGTTCAGCCATATGCTGCATACTCTCCTGCAGGACATGCAAAGGTAAAGAAAATCTCTGTTTGAAGCTCTATTAATGATCACCCACTGGATTTATAGTAATTGGCTAATCAGAAATTGTTACATCTGTGTAAATTCATCTTCCTCGTCATTGGAATTTCTGTGAAATCCTCTCAGCAAACATGAATTTACAGAACATATGGGCATTGGTACAATCCTTCGATCTCTTGTTACTCTTCATTATCTATAAGTTTGTTTGAAGAGTTAAGGCAACAGAAAATCAGCTGCTGAAATGTTGTGACTGGAAGTTAAAAGTGTGAAGGTGAGCAGACATGGTGCAACTAAATGTTTGGAGAGCCTACGCTTGAGGAGCGTTCATCCATTTAACAGTAATACAGTAATAAAAATACGAGTAAGTACTAAAACGTAATAAAAATAATAAATAGGGTGTAAATATGAGGAAAAACCAGCAGAATTAGGGAACATTATGTAAAAAACAACAACCTGGAGATCAAAGTATTTTAGGTCATCAAGAAAGAGCGGCATTTCAACCCCACCAATCAAGATCAGTCATGCCGATAGAACATAATTAAAAACATAAATATAAAAACAGACCAATATTATGGGATTGTGCTTTATGACTTTTTTATATGTCTAATCAGTAACAACAATAAGACAAAGACAGGTTGATATGTAACTGTATTTCTAACTGTAGCATCTACACTAGATGGTGGAGAATAATAAGATAAGGAGGTGCAGCTTTTTGTTAGTCTGAATTATAAATACAGTATTAAAAAACCCGACAAGAATCTATTGAAATATATTAATTTTGCATATAACAGTAGATATTATTGTAGATATTATGTGATGTAAAGATAATGACCCATTCCTGGTGTCAATTCACGAAAAAATTCTTCCTGTGTCACTGTTATTGCTATAACATTGATGTTTGATTTGGGTTTTAGGGGAAACTGGTTTATGCCAACCAGGGAAAACCAAGCGACTACCAGCTGCTGAACCAAACAGTCGACCTGAGAGGAACCGTTGCTATCACCAGATACGGCGGAGCAGGGAGAGCAGCTAGAGTGAGTAATGCTGACATGATTATTATCCTTTTTTTCCCTGGGTAAAATATAACAAAGCAAAGCTTCCTAAATCTAATAAGTCTTGATTGACTGGAGCTGTGCATGTATTTGCAGCCTCGTCTTTCCACAAAGACGTCGGCATTTTACATTTCTGCAAAACATGGGACTTATGAATTATATAGTTCTTTGAAGAGTATTTAAGTTAAACTCTTATCAAGTGTTGGCAGGGGTCACTCAAGACCAAACGCTGTGGTGTCATCTCGGTGTGTTTCAACCTTAATGGATTGTTTTTTATTGGTGTGTTTTTTTGGAATTCAAGCAGCATAAGTGATGAAATCACATTAAAGGGTTGGATGAGCGTGTGTGTGTCACATGATAATTTAATGGGCACCAGTAAAACTGCGGTTTTGTTGGAAAGTTTCCGATTGGGAATGTCGGGATGGGTTTATTGAAAAGATAAATATGTTAATTGCTAACTGAGTCAAATTTTATTGTCATCTTCACATAAAATGTGCCACTTGATGCAATGACCTTCCAAAGTGCAACAGTTGAGCATTAACATGCAACAAAAAAGACTATAAGGCACTGCTGACCCAAGGCAGAAGTGAACATAGATGTTTGTAGTTTTATCCATTTGGTTAATTAAGTTCAGTACCACCACATTTAGTGCTTCACTTTAGTGTGTCACTGGTTTGGTGTAAATAACAACTACATTGAATGCAATTTATAGTGTTACTGATAGTCAATCACTGGCTACTCCAAGGTGGTGGGAGGGGGCCCCCCAAATCAAATTCACCTTAAGGCCCTGGTTCACTTCTGCGCACATACTCGCATGTCAGGGTCCTGTAGTATCCCACTTCACCATTGGGTGGCGGCACAAGCCTGGACACAGGGAATAGGACACATTCCGACCAAAGAAGAAGAGAGAATGATACTGCACCCACCAATGAATGGGATTTTCAGTACATGCATGCGCTGTCCACGAACGTGATCTTTGCGCTCTGTTCCAAAATCTGGGATGCACGTGTACGCGGTGCGTGGAAGTATACCAAGGATAGATAGATAGATAGATAGATAGATAGATAGATAGATAGATAGATAGATAGATAGATAGATAGATAGATAGATAGATAGATAGATAGATAGATAGATAGATAGATAGATAGATAGATAGATAGATAGATAGATAGATAGATAGATCATCTTTCTGATGCTGGGTTTGAACCAGCAGGTCGTCTTGACCATGTGCCTCAATGCACTGAGTTCCTTTCGTAGTTGGCTGTTTAGATATTGGCATTAACATCAAGTTAAACAGATGCATCTAATAAAGCTCCCAGTGAGTGTGGATTTAGTCCATGCAATGATGTATTGTTCACATATTGAGTGCATATGTGTCTCATTCAGGCCATCAATGCCGCACCCTATGGCGTCCTTGGTGTGCTTGTCTACACAGACCCTCTGGACATCAATGATGGTCTTATGTCAGACATCGACCAGACTTATCCTTACTCCTGGTACCTGCCACCTTCTGGTGTGGAAAGAGGATCCTTTAACACAGACTTTGGAGACTTACTCACCCCCTACCTGGCTGCCAAAGGTAAAAATGGTACACCAGCTCCACATAACATCCAATCTCCTCACCTCACTATTCTTAACGCTTCCATAAAAAATTCTCCGAAACCTTGTTTTCATAGATGAAACATACAGAATTCCAGCTGAGAACATCACAGGAATCCCTCCGATCCCAATTCAACCAATTGGATTTGAGGATGCCTACGCTTTAATCTGGTCTGTGATGAAACCAACTTGTTGATTTGCGTCACTGACACAAACAAAAGTGAGTTAATCTGAACCCCTTTCCTACTTCTTTGGTCCTTCCAGTCA
The DNA here is from genome assembly GCF_963457635.1 of Microchirus variegatus. Taxonomy (NCBI): domain Eukaryota; kingdom Metazoa; phylum Chordata; class Actinopteri; order Pleuronectiformes; family Soleidae; genus Microchirus; species Microchirus variegatus. The sequence continues at coordinate 17,435,236 of NC_139819.1, forward strand.
GCTCGGGGGAGAAGCAGCTCCAGCTGCATGGCAGGGAGCATTCAACTGCACCTACAACTTTGGTGGTCCAGGGTTCAAACACACATCACTTTTTAACAACAGGTGTGTGTATGAATATGTACAGTATGTGTGAGTTTTGCCTCACATCTCTAACCATAACTCTTCTGTTGCAGTGACGTGAAAATCGATGTCTTCAACCACGAGGAGGTAAAGAACTCATCCAATGTGATGGGAGTGATCAGAGGTAGCGTCGAGCCAGGTGAGATGAGTACCAGGAACCAAAAATTCATCTGATATTACTTTTATTAACCTGCAGCCTCTCTCTCTGTGTGTGTCTTTGTGTCCACAGATAGGTATGTGATCTATGGGAACCACAGGGACAGCTGGGTTCACGGTGCTATTGACCCGAGCAGTGGGACGTCAGTCATGTTGGAACTGAGCAGAGTGTTGGGCGCAATGGTGAAGCAGGGTGAGGATGAGTCATAGCTTCTGACCGCTCTGTGTATGGTGGTGGATTTAAGAACTAAAGTATGTTCCTCTGTGTGGCAGGAAAATGGAGGCCACGCAGGTCTATTATCTTTGGAAGCTGGGGAGCAGAAGAGTTTGGCCTTATTGGGTCGGCAGAATACACAGAGGTGACTTAAGAAGTCCTTCAAGGGTTTATTGCTGAGGGAGGGAATTGTCAGATGATTAACTTTTGGAGCTCAACAAACAAGGAGGTCAGAGCAGAAAGACATGACACCATGGAGTCACAATGAAGTTAGAAAATGACATGGTACCTATTTCAAAAATGGATTTGTTTGAACACAACCTGGGCCCACGGTTGGTGTAGTGATTAGCACTCTTGCCTTTGCAGCAAGAAGACCTGGGTTCCTGGGTTTGAGCCCCGTTTGGAACAACTTCGGAACAAGGGCCTTTCTGCAAGGAGTTTGCATGTTCTCCCCGTGTGTGCATGGGTTTTCTCCGGGTTCTCCGGCTTCCTCCCACAGTCCAAATACACGCGATTTGGGGATTAGGTAAATTGGTCACTCTAAATTGACCGTAGGTGTGAGAGTGTGAGTGAATAGTTGGTTGTCTCTATATGTGGCCCTGTGATGGACTGGCGAACTGTTCAAGGTGTACCCCACCTATCGCCCAATGTCAGCTGAGATAGGCACAGCACCCCTCGCAACCCTCTGGTGGAGGATAAAGCGGTAGATAATGGAGGGATGGATGGATGGATGAACACAACCTGAAACATACAGTAGATGGGGCACAAAAATATGATGATATCGTAGTTATGACATCATGAAAACTACACTATAAAGGACAATCTTACCTTGAACGTGTCTTTTTTTTTCTAGCAATACTTCACCAAGCTCAGTGAACGCACCGTTGCGTACATCAATGTGGATATAGCTGTTTTTGGTAAGAAGCACATCTATCAGCACAATACCTGACGTTAAGATAATAAGAAACATCTCTCAGTAACTCAGTCCTAGGTTTCACTTTGTTCATCTTCTCCTCCTAAGCTAATGCCACCCTCAGAGCCTCAGGGATGCCGTCCGTGCAGAACATCCTCTTCACGGCCGCCAAACAGGTGAACTCTCAAGCTTTTCTACGCAGCATCTTAGTTTCACCAGGATTTAGTTAGGTGACCGTGTCTTTGTTCTACAGGTTAATGCACCTGGAATGGACTCCATGTCCGTGTACGACAACTGGATACGATACAGCAACAGGACAAGCCCAGCCCGTGGTACGATCCCCAAGTAAGGAACTGCAGTTACTTTTAAATCTGTCTTACATTGCATCCTGGGAAAACAGGAATAAACAATGCAATATACCAATAAACTGATGGTTCTTGTTTTCCGTCTGTTCTGTCCTTGTTTAGGGTGGGATACCTATCAGGTGCAGGAAGCGATTACGCTGCCTTTGTCCATTACCTTGGGATCGCTTCAATGGATCTTTCCTACACGTACGACAGGGTAAATAAAAACTCATTGCTTTTTGATTTGACAGATTTTTGTCAAGAGAATCTCTTGTAAACTAATCGAGTCACAGATGTGGTATGGGTTGACTTTTCCGCCCAGATGAAGTATGTGGGCCATATAACATTGTATGACTTTGGTAATAGACCATGCTAATGGTGAATGCTATTATCTATATTCAGTTTTCTGCACAAATCCTGTTCGAGAAAAAAAGAGTGAGAGGACGAGTATGTCAATATAGACGCTATATACAGTATCAGTCCTACAGGAGATAATTGAGACTCAACTCGAACTCTGTTTTTCTCCTCCTCTTTTTGTTTCAATAAATTAAAGCTTTTCTTTCTTTTTTTATATATATATATGTATAAAAACCCAATATATATATAAATATATATATAATAAGTAATTAGAATAGATTAATTAATAATTTTTATTAGTAATAACAATAATAATAATAATTCAGAATTGAAGTGAGCTAATTTCAGTAGACATGTGACTCTTATGATATTGACATTTCTCTCATACAGAGTAAGACAAATGCTCGTATATACCCTGCGTACCACACAGCATACGACACCTTTGACTACGCCTCAAAGTTCATCGATCCTGGCGAGTAATGCTGTCTCACTCATCAATTATTCATGTACTATACATGCAGGTATAATGAATACTATAAATCACCAATCACTAATAAATAATGGTCCCACTTCATTGTTTCCTCTCAGGGTTCTTAAGTCATCAAGCGATCGCCAGGACAGCAGGAAATGTGTTGATCCGACTGGCTGACAGCCTGGTGCTGCCTTTAAACTGCAGTGACTATGCAGAGAGTCTGGAGGAATACCTCAGCTCTGCACTGACCTTATATGAACATCAGCTGAAAGCTAAGAATATATCCATGGGTAAGGACAGTTTGAACTGAAGCAAGGGAAATAATGTTGTACACTAAATCCAGTGATAGAAATGTATGGCAGGTAAATACGTTTCTTCTGGTTTTATGTTTTACACTATCATCTTATTTAGGAGTGGAAATCGCAGGGTAACTCACGATATGAAATGAAACAAATGGTGATACATGGTCCCAAGAACGAGAACGATATCACGATGCAGCATTTCTGCAAAAATCAATACATTGCAAGACACTCATACACCTTTTACAGAGGTTAAATTCCCGGGGTTGTTGTCCAAGTCCAATGTTACATCGTTTAAAGTAAAATCTCCAAAAGCTGTACTGCAGCTTAAAGGCACAATATGTAAGAATGTGGCCAAAAACAGTTACTACACTCAAACTCAAAATACAGAGGTCTTTTAGGTTTCGTTTTCTCCGCCATTGTAGCTCAGACGTAACTGGCAACCCGTGGTTGCTTAGCAGCTGGGACTCTACTGACTGCAATGATTGGTAGATGGTGGTAGGTGGCGCCACATGCCAAAACATGATTTCAAAACATAAACATAATTTGCGCTCAGCAAAATATATTTTTTAATGCAAATGTTTTGGCTGTTGTTGTTGGTGAGTTCAGTTTGTTATATGAACATTATTCCTGAGTCTCTGTGACATATTAAGAGTATTTTACGGCTAGTAGATTTATTACATAATGCACCTTTAAATTAAAATGTCAACCAACAATTTGCACCAAAAGTTATAACACACAAATCAAAAATATAGATATATATATATATATGTAGACAAAAAATATATTGCCATTCCAATGTTCTTTACCACACAATTTCAGCTGGGGCAGATAAAAATGTAAACTGCCTTCAACTATTAACACAGGACTGAATTAGCAGCTACAGGAGATCAGAGATGGTGGGAACATTGTTACAATGACTTGTGTCTTGTTTTAGAGCCGTTAAAATTTGCAGTGGCCAACTTTCGTCGTGCAGCCGCTCACCTGGACCAGGTGATTCATAAGTCAGACCTGGCTAATGAAACGTAAGAGCGCACACGCACGCACGCACGCACGCACGCACGCACACACACACACACACACGCACACACACACACACACACACACACACACACACACATTATTATTACAAAAAAAAAAATGACCATGTAATATTTTCCCCTAACTTCTAAATAATGCACTATTTTGCACTGGTCTCTTTCATAAAACCCCAATATAATACATTTAAATGTGTGGTTGTGACGTGACACAATGTGGCACAAAAAATATTCATAGTACTTATGCAAGTATTGCATATATATATATATATATATATATATATATATATGGATGTGTAAATATATGATCTGCCTCGCTCATCATGTCTTTCTCAGACCACTGAAGGCCAGAAGAATCAATGACCAGCTCATGCTGCTGGACAGAGCTTTCCTGGACCCTCTGGCCTTCCCTAATAAATATGCATACAGGTAAGAGGGTGATGTCTTTACATTGCTTAGAAATAAGCGTAGTTTATTGTTGTGAAGGTAATAGGAGAAACGGGTCCAGTCAGTGTTTTCCTCTCTCTCTCACACAGGCATGTTATCTGGGCCTCCAGCAGCGCCAGCAAACCGACCTTCCCAGGTCTGGCTGATGCCTTTGCCGCGGCGGCGTTATCAAATCAGTCAAGGGATTGGGAAAAAGTGCACTACCATGTGTCAGTGCTGAGCCAGGCCATCGACGGTGCTGCCCACACTCTGGTTGATGTCATTTAGACGAAGAGTATAAGACAGGGGTCTCAAACTCAAATGACCTGGGGGCCAATGAGCATCTATTGTGGTCAAGAGGGGGCCGGCCTATAGAACAAAAAGTGGGAAAAAAACAACTTTTCTCAATTTTGCATCATGATATCATATGTGTATTTAATAATACTATTTATAATGAAAAATGAGTGTATTAATATCAAAAACAGAGATTTATTTTAAATTACATAAATAACAGTGGACAACTGTAATTAAAATCCGTACCAGGAGCCGTTTCGGCCACTGCCATTTGTAGCGTATTTATATATGTAATATGTTGTATATGATACATTTAATAATGGGATAATTATGACCAAATGTCTTATTATTACCGTTATAAAAAACATCGCTAGCAAACATATATTATATTATATTACCTCACTGGCAGCTGTGCCTCAGCTACACACTGTGTTTAAAAGACAGTGAGGTCGTGGGCCATGTTTTCATTATAACATGATATTGACATATGAACTCTCAGACAATCGGCTGAGCTATGATACAGTTATTTATGGATTGAATTAAGTTGGATTTATAAATCAATGACCAATGATGTTTTTGTGACTAGATTAAAACACCTGCAGGGAGTCGGGTCCCCGATACCTACAGTAGACAAAGAGGTGTGAGAACACGGCCTGGAAAGGCAGACTCCCTTGTCTATTGGAGGAACGCGAAAGGGGAGTTGCTCAGGTATAAATGTGAAGGGCTCACTATGCTCTGGGTCTATCTCCAACTAGGATTACTCCTGTGCAGATTGGCCTTTTCTTTGCAAAGAAAATAAATCCTTATCGGACGGCAGAAGTTCTCTATTTCATTCTTCACCAGCAGCAGAGAATTATGGAGGACCATACCTGACATATCAATAAATAAATAAATACAGGAATAAATAAATGCATAAATAAATAAATGCATAAATAAATAAATAAATAAATACAAAAATAAATGCATACATAAATAAATAAATGCATAAATAAATACAGGAATAAATACATAAATGCACCAATAAATGCATAAATAAATAAATAAATACACAAATAAATGCATACATAAATAAATAAATACACAAATAAATAAATAAATATAGAAATGCATAAATAAATAAATAAATGCTTTATATTTATTTCTACATTTATGTTCACCTACATTTATTTATTTATTTATTTCTGTTCATCTACATTTATTTATTTCTGTATTTCTGTGTCCATATGTTAATGAGGTAGAAGGTCCTAACCTCAGTCAGACAGCATGATTGGTCAAATCGGAGTGCCAGACAAAAGCAAAGATTCCCATCCCGAGTCGTGCTACCTGTAACGTTGCAAATAAGCTCCAGTCAGTGCAATGGCCTCGACCGGGAGGTTCAGTTTTTTTTAATAAAAGCAGCTATGATACACAATAGGGATGGGGTTTGCAGACATTTTTAGAGTCGATTGTCGAGGTCCACTGGTTACCGACCCGTCCTCACCTGTTCCATTCACAAAAACGGGCCGTGACTCGTCCTCCGCAATGCGCGCACCATCATGCATCAGCAGGATCAACCTTTTCGTGCACAGCTTCTAACCCCCCCTCCTCTGACCTTGTCCCCTCACACACACACACACACACACACACACACACACACACTCACACACACACACACTAGTGATGGAAATTCCGGCTCTTTTCAGAGAACCGGCTCTTTCGGCTCGGCTCACTAAAAAGAACCGGCTCTTTCGGCTCCCAAGCGGCTCTTCAGGTTGTTTTGTTGCTTTCATTAATTTATCAACAATACAATATAAAATTAATGCACAAATTAATTACTAAGTAAAAAAAAACGTGCTTTTTATTCATATATGTTTATTATATAAATATGCTTTTATTTATACACTCCACATAAAATGTAAAAAATAAATTATAAAATACAAAAACAACTATTTACAATTCAACTTTTAACTATTTCAATTTTCAACTTTTTCCTTTTAAAATGGTTTCCAAATGGTTCCTGGTGTCACTAATTTTCTTACTATGGTAAAGGTATCTACTATACCTTTTCTAATGTGTCGATGTTGTCTCTTCTTTCTCCCTCCTGCTCTGTTCGTGTTACTGCTGCGAGTGTAACTACCGCCCCTCCCCCCGCTGCTCAGCACAAACACAAGGCACACATGCATATTGACCAATCACGTGCGGTGCGAAGAGAAAAAAAGTGAGAGAAAGAGAGAGAGAGAGAGAGAGAGAGAGAGAGAGAGAGAGAGAGAGAGAGAGTGACAAAAAAAAACAAAAAAAAACACGGCTCCCAAGAAAGAGCCGGCTCCCGTCGTTCACTTCAAAGAGCCGGCTCTAAGAGCCGTTTCATTCGCGACCGACCCATCACTAACACACACACACACACACACACACACATCAATGGGGTACAGGCGCAGCACAAACACGCACGCGGGGATTGGATTGGAACATAATGGCTACTTTTTAAAAAAATGTTTTTAACTTAAATGTACAATGTGTAGTATTTATGGGTTTATATAACCCAAAATCCACTTTTTTATACATATTATGTGCTCCTGCATTGTCTAGTCGCTGTATAATAGTTTTTGTTTCATTTTCGTAGTGTTTCAAAGAGTCATGTAAAATAACATGACCACAGACCGCGGTTGCATTGCCACTGTTAGCAGCGAGACGCCATGTTTCTACTGGAGCCTGTAAGGACAAACGCGAGAGAACAAAACAAGCGTCTCTTTACTTGTAGCGGAAGTCCCGCCTCCACTCTCTCCGCTTCGTCTGCTGCGGCCGCGGTAGCTCGCCCTCTCCCTCACCTCACGAACCTCATCTGCTGACACGGAGAAAGACAACGAGGACGACATTTGACCAGCTGCGGATACCTTAGCGCTCAGGGAAGGGAGGGGGTGAGCAGAGCAGCAGGTCTTTGTTGTAAATTTCAGCCTCTCCTCTAGATGGCACTATAAACTACTTATTTTCCCTTTAAAAAATATATACATTTATATATTATATATTTTATAAAATATAAAATAAAATGCTTGAGGGGCTTAACTGAGGCTACACACCTAGGGCTATAGCACCCCCTAGCCTATGGAGTTAGATTTGTGTCTTTATTAATCTAACTCCATACTAGCCCCAGTGTAGCGCCGTCCCAGGGGAGGCCACTGGCAGATCGGCGGTGAGCTGAGCCAAGTCATTCATTATTCGATCCAGACGAAACTGAACATAATCGTTGGTTGTTGCGTGGTTCTCTAAATCGTTCGCTAAAGATCGTAGTTCATTAGCAACCGCTCTTACGAAAAATGCCATCACTAAACCAGAGATTGAGCAGTTGAGTGGGCGGGCTGCTTGCTTACTACATTCCTGTACAGAAATCAGCGCCACAAGGCAGAAGTAGTAGACCAGAATCGAGCACACTTCTGTAACCAATCATGCTGTCTGACTGAGGTTAGGACCTCCTACCTCATTAACATATGGACACAGAAATGTAGAAATAAATAAATGTAGGTGAACAGAAATAAATGAAGGTGAACATAAATGTATAAATAAATATAAAACATTTATTTATTTATGCATTTCTATATTTATGTGTGTATTTATTTATTTCTGTATTTATTTGTGCATTTATTTGTGTATAAGCAAACCCCATCTGAAAATGGTCTGCTCTAAGTCACTGAGGTTTCAGCAGGAAGCAAACTGAACCTTAAAGCTTCCTCATGTGCTCATGTTTGAATAATCTGCAAACAGGACTCTGTTTGTGACCATTAGTGTGCGTTATCAGAATCCAGGGTCCAACCTTATGCCTTCAAATTTGCTCTTGTCAAAACATATGGACACACAATTCTACAAGAGTTTCTAGAGGAATAACAGTTGTAGAAACATATCTTGGTCTAAAAGATTGTTTTGCTATTAGTCGACAGATAAGAACAGATATATACTGTATTTGACTTTACATTTTTTTTTTTTTAACTGTAATACTCAGTTTCTTCTCAAGATCACATTTTGGAATCAAAGCAATACAAAATTGACCTTCCCCCAATTAACAGGGACAATTGTTGAATAATTAATAAGAGAAATAAAAATGTACTTAACTGATCTTCCCCCTGGTGATCAACTGTATCTGAAAGAGGACAGAAAGAGTCTAGTACATTGAAATGTAGCAGTTGTAATGACATTTACATGAACATCAATGATTTGATTATTAGCCGACATTAATATATTCTTATACTTATGATGTTAACATGAGGCACTAAAGCACATTTCTCTTCGTTGGTGTAATGGTAAATTCAATACCTCTGTCTCAGAGCTACATTTGCCCATCACCCATACCTGCCTCACACAGAATACCAGGTCCTTTGTGTAACAGCGTATTGTATATTGTGTATTGTGTAGGGCTGTCAAAATTAACGCAGGATGATTAATTTGTGGAATTAACGCGTACATTTTTTTTAACGCACTTTCTCACTTTCATTGCGCTACGAGTAGACGTGCAGTTTATGAACAGGCAACTGCTTGGGGCCCCGAGCCGATAGGGGGCACCCGACACTCGGAGCCTGAGGGCTGTTACCTAAATGCATCAGTGAGCAGCCACATCCCCGTCCTCCTTAAACAACAATGACATCTCAGTAGGAAACCTCCCTAACGGGGCCCCACATCACCTCACGTTAACCTGTGTGAAGTTATCGTTCTGCAAGTTGTAAATGAAGCTGAAGGAAAATGAAGAGGAGTTATCAATCAGGAAGAGGATGAAGAAAAAAGATAAGAAAGACACAGTTGTAAGTGGCACTACTGCCACAGATAATGATATAATCATAACATCAACAGTACATGACTGCACTTAACAGCTGGCTCCCCGATGTTTACAGTGGACAAAGAGGTGTGAAAGCACCGTCCGAAAAGGTGGAGTCTTTGTCTATTGGAGGAATGCGAAAGGGGTGCTGCCTAGCTATGACCTGGAAAGGCAAACCTCTTGTCTATTGGAGGAATGCAAAAGGGGAGTTGCTCAGGTATAAATGCTCGGCGTCTTTCTCCAGCAAGGATCACTCCCGTTAAGATTGACCTTTTCTTTGCAAAGAAAGTAAAACCTTGTCGGCCGGCAGAAGTTCTCTATTTCATTCTCCATCAGCAGCAGAGAAATTTCCGCAACAGTTGGACAGTGTCGATTGATTATGATTCACCTCTCCATTACATTCTTCGTCCATTTGCCCTGATATCGATGCAAACGATGAAGACACTGAATTCAGCGTAAACGTATTGATGACGAATCCACACAACAGGATCTGTCAATCAAAAATAACAAAGGACTGGTGCTGCCCAATAGTCACAAGAGTTTATTCCTTTTAAATATACATAGACTTTTTTCCCCATATTAAATTACCCCCCCCACTCCCTTTTCCTCCATCACTCTCGGGTCTCCACTTCCTCTGCCTCCATCTCTCCACAGAAAAAGCTTGCCTGGCTGAAAACACACACTCTACTTTGTGCAGTATATTGCTTAAGACATTTGCGAGAACATAAATTAAAAAAATACTACTATTCGTCTTTTCTTTTTTTCCCTATCTTCGGCTCTGACGTCAGAAACTAAAAAGAACAAAAAAAAAAAAAGAAAATCCTAAAAAGATCAAATAAAGAGCACAGTGTCCCTCAGTCTGGCTACATAAAATGTTTTTTTCATGAGGTACCATGACCCTCCTGCTTCACAGTGGTCTGCATTGTGGTGAGTGAAATTGTAAAAGGAGAAAATTGTTCTGCGATAGCTTTCCTGAGTTTGGTCAAATCGTGTTGGTGTGTTTGTCTTTTCACTTTTTGGCCACCTTCACCCTGCTCATTTCGCTGCTGCTAAGAGAGTGTGTAAAGAATGGTGGTGTGTGTAGCGAGTCATCGTCTTATTCACGCCACATGAAGCAATGTGCTTACTGTTTGTGAGTTCTTCCTATCGTGGGGAAAAAATTGGTCCAATGAGGCGGCTGGCGCTGCAGGCAGAGTGAAGGACAGTGTGATACGGCACTAGAGGAAACTCAGGTGTTATAGTCACAAGGCATGCATGTTAACACTGAACGCACAGATACACCACCACAAGTTCTTCGGGTTGTGACATATGTGGCCTGTGCTGTGCGTGATTTGGTGCATTTGTGTGTGTGTGTGCGCACACTTCTTTGTTCAGATGTGGGTGTTTGAAAAAGCCCTGCTTTTAAATATTCCTTTTTTGTTGTTTTTAGATAGATATCAATGCATAAAAGGGGAACTTCTACAGTAACAACCACAATGTGAAATGTGCGCATGTGCGCATGTGTGTTGTGATGACGTCTCATCCAGTCTTATCCAGTTTTTGTGAGTCTGTGTTTCCCTCCCTTTTTCAGGAAGCACAGGAGGGGCTGTGAAGGTTGAAGGGTCAAGCTGGGGTCACATACGGGGCGAGTATTTAGGGTTTCTTGGCACCTCGGTGAAAGATTTCAGCTCGTAAGGGATCCCCGAGTCCACTTCGATGGATTTGCGGGAGAATAGCAGCCGAATATTGTTGTGCAAGTAGATCTTCCCAGATTTAGAGCTCTGGAATCTGAGGAGGGCAGAACCAGAAGCAAAGTGTTAGCAAAATACTATGTTTTTGCTCAACATAAACTCTCAATTAAAACTAGTGCTGGGTACTAGGTAAAAGACGCGCGTGACGTCATGTTTACGTGCCGCGACACCAGAGTCCAGGCACCGTGTTAGCTCCGTTAGCTGCATTAGCTCCTTTAGCGCTCAACATAAACTCTTAATTAAAACTAGTGCTGGGTACTAGGTTAACGCATGACACGTTTCCATGACGACTGACTGGAAAAAGACGTGCGTGACGTCATGTTTACGTGCCGCGACACCAGAGTCTAGGCACCGTTTACCAGTTAGCTCCGTTAGCTGCATTAGCTCCTTTAGCGCCGTTAGCGCACCTACAGTCGAACTGGAGCGTTCTGTTTATTTAAAAGAAAAGAACACTAGTGTAACTAACCAGCGTACCTGTGTACTGCGTATGTGTGCCTCTGTTTTTAAAGTTTAGCGTTACTTTAGAGACTCATTTTAACAATCCGGAGGCACGTAAACATGATGTCACGCGTGTCTTTTTCCGGTCAGTCGTCATGGAACACGTCAACGTTAACGAACGTAGCGCCCAGCACTAATTAAAACTATCGTCGGTAAGTGGGAAAAACTAGTAATAACACATCTACAACAAAGAAAACTACCTGAGATGCATCAGATAGCAGAGAATCTTCTTCCTGTCTGGAGTTACGCCCCCTGGAGGCACCTCCAGGCCGCTCTCCTCAACTGCCTCCTCCACAGGCACCAGGAAGATTCGGTGGCGCAGGAAGGTCATGTGATTGACAGGCATGTCGACAAAGTTATAGGTCACCAGGAACATCTTCACCACAGTTTTGTTGGGATTAAATAAGGTCTGGGAGATGGATGAAAGCACAGTGGCACACATCAGACATAAGACAGTTATATTAACATCTTAAATGCCACTTTAATTCTTAAATCTGACTTACCACTTGAATGGTCCCTGCTTTGGGTACACTGTATCCTTTCTTCCCAAGCTGTTCAAGGGAAATTACCCCCTTTGAGAAAGAGAGACAGAGACATAGCATTGAAGAAAAAACATTGTGCCGCACAGCAAATGATATTAAATAGCTTAATTCTCAAGATTTCAAGTGAAGGCTGTCGTCAGAAGCTGTCACAAGTATCCCACAACATATAAGCCAATCAGGATGCAACACACAACTGACCAGAAAGGGTGAGGGAGCGCTGTGCTCTGAGATGTCGTAGTACGTAACCTGCACAGGCAGGGTGACGTGCTCCGGGCAATATGACCCACTGGCCCCAATCTCTGCCGTGAAGCCTTCGATCTGGCCCGACGGGGTGAATCGTCCCTTAAGTATAGACTCCTGCAATCAATGGCACAAAGAAGATGATGCACATGAATGGAAGGACAATTTCAGACCTACACGTTCAGGTAATGACAGACTTGGTGCTGCGCTATGGTGTCAGGTTTGGACCAAATTCAGAAACCTTCATTTGTTCATTAGGGCCCGAGCACGAATCTGGCACAAAGTGTGATGAACCTATTGTTCCTGTTGAGATGATAATGATTTTTTTTTTCTTCAACGTTGCGCTCATTTTTGAGGGGGTTAACGTGAATAAAAAATTTAAATTTGCCATGAAGGTCGGGTAGGCAAAACTGCAATAGTGGCATAAGGCCCTACGGTTTATAGTCCCCATGACTCTAGGTGACACAAAAGTGGTCTGATCTGGATTAAATTTGGTGTGCGTTTTAGGCTTAGTCCAAATTTTCTTGAGGAATGTTTGGGGAATTTTTGACCCAAGATAAAGTGGTCAAAATTGCGTAAAAAGCTACATGATTGTTTTTTTTCACATAGTTGTTCCAATTTGACTACTACTCTTTGGTACAGTTGTTGCTCTCATGATTCCAAACAAATTTCTAATGTACTTCCATTAGCTCCGCCCACCCAGAAGTCGGCCATTTTGGAAAAACAAAAATGACTAGTCAATACATTTGAAGGAACTTGTCCTAGCACGTTTGAGCTAGCCCCGCCAAAATTAGTATTATGTTCTAGACAAGTTAATGATTATTATACCAAAGCAGTGTTGAACAGTTATAAAAGTATGCATCAACAACATTGAGTCAAGAGAATGATATCTGGCATCTAATATCAGCACAATGTTACCATTTCACTTCATTTTAAATGTCAACAAATTACGATATTTTGTCTTTGAACTATCAAAGTCAATGCAAGTCAATGCAAGTCATTTTGGCAATTTATTTACTGCAATAACTCAAGTCTTTCAAGCAGCCATTAAACTAACAGCTCCACAAAGTTTGGAAATTGGAATTGGAAATTTCCCCACTGCGGGACTAATAAAGGACTATCTTATCTATCTTACCAATTGCCTTAAAATATTATGCAACATTTTAAAATAAATTTATTCAATGTCCGCGGCTCAAGTTTCTTTCATATTTACGTATTTTACACACCATCATAATTTGCTTGATATTGTCACCAAAGCAGAACTGAGGCTCCACCTACACAAGTTTTACATGGTTTAAAATATGCACACAATGTTGTTATGACACCAACACTGACATTGCCTTCAGAAAGCCATTAAAATAGTTAGTTTGTACCTCAAAGTTGCCAAGTAGCGACCTGCTGATGGAAGATGAGGGCCAGCTGGAACGTGCAGAGCGGCTGGTGTCTGTCTGTCTGCCGCTGCGCAGCTGCCGACTGTATATAACCACAATAACACACATAACAGAGCAGTGGTTAGTGGTTGAGATTACACTAATTTTGTGTTAACCAACATGTCACAGGCCTGTGTGAGTGTGTGTTTTCAAGCCCAAGCACAAAAGCCTTTAATTTAGAATTACCTTCCGCCAACTCTAACTCCCACCTACGTTCCCTATGTTTAATTTGCTGCAGTTAATCTGACTGACAATTAAACCCGTGGCATCTCTACACGTGTGCATGTGTATGGGCTTGTGCTTTTAAAGCTCCCATAGAGTGGTCCTATCACACATATATGTGAGTTATGGAGGTCTACTTACATACATTAACTTGTTTTTATGGTCAAAAACCTCCGAGTTGCTGCAAACGAGCCGATCGAAATATCTCCTCACTGGAGCTCTCGTCAGATGCCAGGTACCTGGAAGTGACGTAATTAGCATGTCAGCTCTCAGAAGTGCAGCTCCCCCTCTGGAACGGTGGATGCACTGCTACTTACTATCAAAACATTGTTTTAACAATGTTTAAAAATGGCTTGGTCCCGACTCCCCACCGCAGCTCCTTTTATGCCTTTGACCCAGAGTCAGGAGACACTGTCGCTTGTGAAACACCTCCACAACGGACGTTATTCTTCTTCTGCGGTTCAATGTACGCAACCGGATGTGCCCGGAGCAGGAGGATCTGCTGTTCGGGAGACGGGATCATTACATAATGATACCAGGCATTTTCAGAGCGCTTGCAGAGGCCAAGAATACAATAAAACCCAGCGTTCTCACCAGTGTCTGAACTGTTTGTTTTGAAAATGTAAGGTAATGGTGCAGATACACACCAAAAAACAGCGTTAATTGGAGCTTCCAGTCTATGGGAGCTTTAAAGCTACTGTCAATAGTGTTGTCCTTTGGCTAACTTTTTGTTAGCACATCCCTCCCTCCTCCCAATGTCATCTCAGTTTGGCATTTATTCAAAGAAACAGCCAACCTTACATGCAGATAGGACCACCTCTTTGTGGAGTGCTGGCTCCTGATTAGACAGAATTGTTGGGATACTGTCTTCTGGGGGTGAAAGTTCACTCTGAAATCTCGCAGCAGAAAAACAGCGGCAGAAAAGAGGATTTCTATCGGCTCGTTTATAGCAACTAGGAGGTTTTTGACCATAAAAACAAGTTAATATATGTAAGTAGACCTCCATAACTAACATTTATGTGCAACAGGACCACTGTCACCTTTAAAGTGAGATGATGTAGGATTTGCTCACGGGTTCCCCCCACAGTTGGTAAACGGTATTGTTTGTTCCAACTGTCATATAATATACAGTATGTCACAAGCTAACAGTACCAGTGCACTCTGAAGCAGGACTTCTAATGTACAGATAACCATGTATTCAGACCAGGTACAGTACCCTATGTTATAGTATTTTATACAAATATGGAAAAATATATAAAAAATTATATAAAAATTGGAAAAATAAAAACTATGCCGTAATGTAGAATGTTATTTGTGTTAGTTATTTTTGTGGCACAGACCCAAAACTAGAAGTTAATGCTACATTGTGTCACTTTAAGACGAAGTTTACCTACAGTGTTAAACAGCCTTAAAGATGATATTTAACATGACTGAACACACAATGGATGACTCACCTTTTCAGCCGCAGTCCACTTTTTAGTCGTCTTCCTGATCTTGTGCAGTCAGTAGCAGTCTTAAAAAAAGAGCACAAACAAAATTATTTGTTTGTTCTGCATCTGTATTTCAGTACAGACTCAGGCACAAGATATTCAATGTATAAATAAGTGAACTGAAAAAGTGTTAAAAAAAAAAGTGTATTTCCGGTGTTCTCTTACTTACTGGGCACTGACTTCTGGATGTTGTGTCATGCAAACAAACATTCCCTGTTTCCACGCTGCTGTTCACAGTAAAGGTCACGCACCTGTCTGATGATTCATCACTATGCAACCATGCACTAACTGTTGGCCACTTGCTAACAGAAAACCTTTGCCTCATAGTTAGCTTTTTTTTTCGGGTAACCCTTGATGTACTGGCTCTCTTGATTAAGTCTTTCCTCCACTGTTCTCTGTACTTCCCTGTCACAACATTGAACCCCTTTTGTTACAACTGACTATGAAAGCTAAGTAGAGAACTAGTGAACCGTTTTGTTAGCACACCCCCATCCGACAAATCCACACACTCATAGCTCCTTCTGGTCCCTCAGTGTTCAAAAATGGCCATTTCACATTCAGAACCAATGTTTAAGCAGGACATATATGTGTGTGTCTGTGTGTGTATGGCTATGTGTGAGAGACACACTACACTCATGTGGGGAACAAGTGACCCTCCCTCAATGAGCTTTTTTCTGGAGCTACCCAGCCTGTTCCATTGTGCTGTGATAATGAGCTGCCATCACTTCATTCTTTTGCTTTCACTTGTTCTCTTGGCATGTCAAGGCTTACCATTGCACACTAAATAGGGATACATCAGTTTATAACCAGGGCCCGGTTTTTGAAGAGTAATCCGCTCGGGTTTCGGATGGACGAATTGGATCAAATCAAAGAATCAAATCTTGAAAATTGATTTTTCAAAAGCAAAAAAAACAAAACAGATTACGTAATCGGATTTAATCACGTGGTCCAATCTTGGTTTTGATCCAGATCAATCCTTTAGTTTGGGTTTTTCAGAACTTTGTAGTAGAATTGGGATCACTTTGATCCAAAAAATCTGAATTAAACTGATAACATCAGAAGGGTGGATTCAGCGTGGATTTCAGGCCCAAAATGTAATTACATTTTTAAATTGTATCAAATAATACTATATTTGGATCATGCAGTATAGCCTACAATATATCCTATTTATTCATAAGGTTTGATTTGTTCATCATTCAGGCTACAGTGATTAGGTAGACTAGAACATATTCAGCCTTTCAGTATAGGCCTACAGCAAAGTATGATCATTGGCCTATCAGCAAATGAGATGACATCCGCTTATAGAGATGCTGTTTATCTGAGCTATGTATACTGAAAAAAAATATTCCAAGTAATTGGTGCATCATCACCGCTGACTCTACTACTCTTTGTTCCATATTCATATACAGTAGTTTCACAAAACTAAACAGGTCCTAAATGTCTTTGGGTGTAAAAGCATGGTGTTTGTATGAAAATGTCGGCGTGTGCTTGTTTTTAAAGTGCATGTCAGTTTACTAACCTTAGCCCGGTCCCATGCAGCGGGCAGCAGGTGGTTCCAGTAAGGGGCAGCTTTGGCATCAGTGCTGCGACATGAGGCAGGGCCAAGTCCTGGAGGCAGCAGGGATAGTCTGCTTCTCTTGGACGTGGAAGGCCCCTCATCCTCTGAGCATGACTCTGCTGTGTCACTTGGGGACAGCAGCCTCTTTTTGGCTGGCCAATGGCCTCCAGATGATAGACGATGACCATTACTGCTGGGCGTCTTCTCCCAGGAAGCCAGACCATTAGAGGAGGATGAGACAGCCTGCGTGGCACTTCGCTCAGGTGGGGAGGATTCAAGTCCAACTTCCCATTCAGTGGCCTCACCTGGTTCCTGCAGCTCTATATGATGTGGGGGGGAAAATGGGCCAGGAGGGCTAGTGGGACTGGCAGGGTTGGGAGTCTCATATGTGGACATTTCATATAAGTGGGGGCTGGGCTGACCTCCTGATGAGCCATTATTGCAGCTCTCATTTCCAGGGTTACTTAAAGAGTAGGTGGGTGTGCGGCCGCCATTACTAGACTCAGTCCTGACTGAGCTTCCGATGGTGTGGCCCTGGTCACAGAGATGCCCATGCGGGTCATACATCGGTGGTGATTTAGGTGAGAGTGGAGCAAACACATCAGGAATCGGCTTGTCGTGATTGTGCTGACTTGCACGACGGGAGGGGGTGTGGCTTGGGGAGAGTGGTGGAGACCTGGGTGACAGCCCCACTTCAGAGTCTCTGAGCTCTGTCTGTGTACAACAGTATACAGAACTGGACCCACCAAGGCCTGTGGCCAATCCCATCCCAACACCTTGAGCTGGGGCTGGCCCACACAGCACTCCTCCCTCCAGCGCCTCCATTTCTGAGAGGTCTCCCAACTGAGGACGCTTATGAGTCAACTGAGGCTCCTCCAGCCCCCTTTTCACTCCTAAGCGAACAGGTCTCTGCTGGGTCTCAGTGTTGGATTGTGTGGAGGTAGAAAATCCCCCCAACTGGGAGAAAATAGAGAGCTGGTAGACCTTTTGGAGCCGCAGCTCCTCCTGGTCAAAGTGTCTTGGTGCCCCTGGTCTGACCTCATGGTCTAGGGCTGTTGTTGGAGGCAGGTCCCCTTCATGGACTGGAAGCTCTAAGGGAGCCTTTTTGTGGGCTAATTCTACATGGATGTGCCGCATGGTTGCTTTATTGGGGTTAAATATCTTGACTAGGTTTTGTGCAACAGGTCAAGTCAGTCCTCACAAGTACCAGAAGGCAAAGCAAGAGGTTTCACAGAAGCAGGGAATACTATAGTTCCTGCTGTAATGTCAAACACAGTGAAAATGGAAGCTGAGCTGCACAGCACCTGAGGACAAAAGCAGAGGGGGAATCAGATTGACTTCCTTACACAAAACATCTTTAAAACATAAGCCTATGATGTCTCTTGTGTAACTGAATAATATATTTGGAGATCGGTGTCTCACCTCTGTGCCAGTCTAATTCTGCCTGTGTGGACAAGCTGCATCTGGAGCAACATCTGGAAATTTTGTCTAGAAATGTCTACTAAAGGAACCCTTCTATCTCCACGGCAGAAGTCACAGAACAACGCCAACATCCCAGGATACGTAAACACGGTACACTAAGGACCTCAGAGAAGGTAGGAGTGAAGAACGTAGGCACAGGAGATATGACCTGAGGAGAAAAAAATTACTGGTTTAAAGAAAACTCCCAGCAGGGTGTTTATGAATGAGGCTCCAGCAAAGTAAGCGAAGTAAAGGACTTGAATTGGTTGAAAAATTTCTATAAAGTTTTACACATTTTATCAACATCTAAATGACTTGGGTGAAGTCATCAGCTGGAGGGCTGAAGCTAACCAGAGGGGTGGAGAGTGTCAGTATTTCAGGGGGAAATGTTTCCTTACCAGAATGGGATGTAACACTACTGGGGCTCCCTCCCTCTGTGATTGGCTGACAGCCAGACAAACTTGCCTTGGTCACCTCAGCGTGGGGTGGGGCATGGCTATGGCATCAGGACAGAGTAATTCCAGCCACAATCCCTGAACAGACAGAAGAAGAAAGGAAATTCAGTTGTCTGTCACTTATGGCACACACAATGCCCGATTTATACATTTCAAATAATTGTAAATTGTCATACCAGTCTACAAGTCAGACAAAAAAAGCACAGTGCCTGCAAAGCACTGAAGAAATAGAATGACACAAATCAAAATTAAATGTGCATTTCCCCAGAAAATGCAGATGAGAATTAAAATGTCCTCTTGCGGTGTGTCTCTCTATCTGAATGGACATGGGGCAGTAACGTCTTCATAATACACTGACCAAATTTGAAGTCAATATGACAACCCCTACCCAAACGACCGTTGAAGTCTGACAGCACTGTCTGCGAGGCTCCAAATTAAGACCGTTATTCATTCCTATCGGTAATTTGTTTGCAGTTTTTTTTTTTTTTTACAATTTGTGTCACCAAAAGTTACTCAAAACTTGACTTGTAAATTCTGTCTCAAAAATGTCATGTTGAAATTTTGGCAGAAGATGAAAATAATTAATAATGAGAACAATACACCTGTAGCATGCTTGTTTTCCAATGTAGAGCAATGTAGAACACTTGTATTTCTTTGCCAAACTGGCACTAATAAGGAGGACAAAAATGGAGAATAATAATAGATGCTTGTTTGGCAATATTCCATTGCCAAATAAGCACTGATAATAAATGAATAATGAAGAGGGATGCTAAATAAGCATTGCCAGATAATCATAATCATACCCTTATAAATTGAGGACTCAACAAGTCTTATCATTTTGTTTTATTTTCACGGTGAAACAAAAGGAGCCACTCATGAAGCATAGAAAGTTAAGCCAATTATTGTAAAGAAAAACCTGGATTAGCCCCATTGTCCTGATCTGCACCAAGATTTAACGGGTCCTTCTAGGTATTAAACTCAGTCAAGTAGTTCTTCTGTAATCCGGCTAATATAACTGACAGACAGAGGTGAAAACACAACACAGAAGAAAATAGATTCTAATGTGTAATGGCCAATGTGAGGGGGTGATATTCCACAGGATGGGAGACTATAAACAAGAACTTTCCCAGTCAAACAAGAATATCTGTTTCATTTAATTTCCAATTCAAATTCACCGGATAAGCTACATGATTTGCCTTTGCAAGAATAATCAACAAATACAATCAATCACCTCCTCTTGTTTTGTCCCTCTAAGGACAGGTGGAGTTTCCTGTGAGAGTGCCCAGGGGACGACACAGGGAGTGGGGGTGGGGGTAATGGGAGAGTCAGCACAGCAGTGAGTATTTATAGTTATTGCCTGTATCAGAGCTCAGTGTGAACGCCCAATGGCTCTTTTAGGAAACCCCACTTGATTGCTGACCTTATTTTGGGGGCTCCACCTAGCAGCCAGAGAGACACTCTGGCTTTACCCCAAGAATTTTGTGATGAAATACTAATTTTTTTGCTAATGTTGGGTCGAAAAGCTGTTATGAACAAAAAGGGAGGAGATGAACCTCCTTCAATACATCTGTGGAAAGTCTTTGATATCAGACTATATTTCTCTGGAAGACGTGCATTAACAGTCAGAATGACCTTTTTACAGCAACGTTTGACAAAGAGGGTAAAGTACCTGGGAACTCAGAGTGCAAGTGCCTGAAATGTAAGACGTTACAAGGACCTTTGAGATCATTGTGCTGGAAGTATTCTGGATTTGCTACATATCTCATATAATCTGTATGCACTGTACTGGACTGTTATAATTTTGAAAATGGCGACTTTGGGAGCAAAAGTGAGTGAAATGAAGTAAAAAGGTTCAGCATTTTCAATTGAACACAGCAGTAACCTGCAGTGGAACAGCTGAGTCCCTCAAAATGAGGCTAGTTATCTGCTGTTTGTGTCTGTTTGCCTGCAAAGGCACACTGTTCTGTGTCAATGTGATACACACCTTCAGGTCAAGGAAGACTGCAGTCATGAAGTCAAAGGCTAATGGTCTTGGGTCAGATGACACACAGCGCCGTCAGGAGGAGGAACATGTCGTTTCATCATCATGAGAGAGGCAGTGTTATACGAGTAAGTGGTACAAGGCTAACATCATGTGCCTGAGGTACATCAGCTGTTGTTAGTTGTTGAGTGGCAACATGAGAACTAGAATGTGAGCGAAACATCTGCAAAACAGGCAAAAAAGTACACGTCTGAACTCAGTCAACTTTCATGGAAATGTGGAATAAAGCCACAAAAGACAAGTGAAAAGAAACTTTCCTTTCGAAGCTACACTGACCTAGAAACCCAGCTCTCAGTAACATGTAGGGAGGTGAAGAGGCCAAGAGTTCACTACAGCATCCTCAGAAAATACCCTGACCTTTGGCCTGCACAACTTCAACACCCAGAAGACACTTGAAAGTTAAATTCAAGAGAACCAACATTAACTTTTACCTTGTGTTTATTTACACTCCTTTTCAGAAGCGAAGCAGATGGAGCAACTGCATGATTCACATTTTATTTGCATGAGCTTCAGCTATTGCTCAGCTCCACCTCTGAAAAATAGCTTGTGGGAGAACATTACAAATGATATAATGTTAAACACGCTTATCTATCTATCTATCTATCTATCTATCTATCTATCTATCTATCTATCTATCTATCTATCTATCTATCTATCGTATATAGGCATAAGGCAGAGCATGAGGTATGTTGCTACTAGGGCTGTCACTTTTTATCCAAAATACTTAAATTCTATTATAGGTATAAAAAAGTTCAAAACATACTGTACCATAAATGGAACATGGATTGTATATAAGCCAAATAAGAGGTTAAAATATAGAGGGCTGCTTTGCTGGTTGCAAAAAGAAATCAGTTATCTCACTTGCTACATGTATTCTTCAATAGCACATGATGTGAATTTGCTGGTGTGTGTGGGGGGATTCATCCAAATATCCTACGAGGTAACGCATGTATCATTCATTAAAACTTGATTTTAGCTCTTGTGGCTACATTGTAATTGCAGAGGTTAAATGCAAATGTATGACTCGGATTGCAGCACGTAACATAGGAGTGAAAGCATCAACATTGTGTTAACAGCTGCCCAAATAACTTCGTTGTCACATCAAATTTTGGGCAGAGCCGCAGTCCCAGCCCCAGGCCTGTGTTTGCAGGGCCGATGAACACTCCCACCCTCACTGTATGTGCAGATTCCCAAACACAAAAAAAGTTTGCAAGTGCTACTTCAGACAATCACCTGTTGGTTAGATTACAGGAGCCATCTGCAGGGTTAGGAAATGTGATGTCACGGACTGTGCTCGCGGGGCTCAAATGACAGCTGACTGTGTCTGTGAGTGAGTGTCAGACAAAACAGGAAAACAAAAAAAAGAGACAGAGGGTGAAGCAAGGAGGGTAACTTCAGTTGTTTGAAACTGATCAACTTTGGAGCGAGGCACAGACACCACACACACACACAAACATCACTCAGGCTGAGCACACTAAGCCAGCTCACTGACATACTTGCTGAGAATGCTGTTTGACATGGGGTCCCTTTCTGTCTCCCTCCCTCTGAACACAGTCTGCCTGCCTTCCTTTTATATGAAGCCATTTTAGGAGACACTGAGTCACGGCCCTGATGACTATATTAAAGCAACATAAGCAAACTTGACTTGACAGCAAAAGAACTTGCGACACTCACCCTGTATGAGAGATGGAGTTTATCTCTGTCTCCCCTTCCTCTTTATTTTATCTGATGGCAGGATGGGTGACTGAGCTGCATTCTCTTTCTCTTTGGATCAGGCTGCCTTCTCTCTTTCCCTCGACTCTCTTGCGTGTCGCCTCTCTTTGCTTCCTTCCTCCTGAATAGGTGGTGTTGTGAAAGACAGAGAAATGTCAAACCGCTCTACCTCCATCTGCTCGTTTTGTCAGGACAGCCTGCACTAGCTGCTTCTCTCGCTCTCTCGAAACCTTGTTTTCTTCCTGTCTACTTCTCTCCACCCTCAGTCACACACACAACTCAACCCCCCTCCACAGAAACTCTCACCCCCAGCCCGTCTTGGTCTTTCCCTCATTCTCCTTTTCTCTCCAGTCCCCCCCTCCCGTCCTCGTCTGTTCTCTCATTCGTGCCCCTCCAAAATATCCCGAATACAAAAGACACTGCACATGCTCTCTTCCTCACTCTCTATCTACACCCAGAGCCTTCCTTTCAATGCATTCTTACTGTCCCACCCGTTCTCTCTCGCTCTCTCTCTTTCTCTGTGTCTCGTTCTCTCGCTCTCTCTCTCTCTGTCTGGTGTGAGTATTTTATTTTTGTGCAATTTTCCCTCAGCTGATAGAGCAAGGTATGCTTTGCTTTGCTCAGCAGTGAAGGCAGTCACAGGAAAGAAACAGATGGGGGTGGGGAGGTGGGGTGTTCATACCAGCTGATTGGTTAGAGAAAAAGGGGGGTCAGATCCAGTGACTGAGTTTTTCATTGGTCAAACAGCGGAGGGAGGGGGAATGTGTCGTTGAAGTCCCACCCACTTGCTCCTGCTCTGCCTGTTCTGCAGAAGGAAACAACTGGACTGAACAACACCTTTTCTTAAGTGTGTGTATGTGTATGTTAAAATGTGTGTCTGAGCAATGATTAAACTGTGGGATCTCTATTATGTGCCATGAGAAATTGAGTGTCCATGTGTTAAAGAACACCACACTATAAAAGAAGATAAAAGTATAGTGCAGGTTTGTGAAGTGTGCTTGCATGAGGTACTGACATCTGACACCTAGTCCTTATGCTTACCCTGTGCAGAGAAGCACTCATGGAGGTTTGCTTGTTTTCAGTTGCTAAAAACACAACTGTCAGTGGAGACACAAGTAAGCCCCAATGGAGGCAACAGTGGATCAACCCCTGAGAGCCATGATAGAGGATTTATTATTTTCCTTTGAGCTTCAGTTTCCTGTCAGAAAAGGCTGTTTAATGTTCAGATAACACAGCATGTAGTAGTTAAAGGTGCATTTTGTAATAAATCTAAAGCAACTGGCCATAAAATCCTCCTAATATGTCACAGAGACTCAGGAGTAATGTTCATATAACAAACTGAACTCATCAACAACAACAGTACAGCCAAAATATTTGCATTAAAAAAATCTTTTGCCGACTGCAAATCATGTTTATGTTTTGAAATCATGTTATGGCATGTGGCGCCACCTACCGCCGTCTACCAATCATTGCAGTCAGTAGAGTCTCAGCTGCCGAGCAACCACGGGTTGCCAGTTACGTCAGAAAACGAAACCTAAAAGAATTTGAATTTATTTTGAATTTGAATGTAGTAACCGTTTTTGGCCACATTCTTACATATGGCACCTTTAAGTGGTTAAAATATGGTTTTCCTTTTACTGGCAGCCCAGTTTTCATTGAGACTATAGTGTTTCAGGCTGGTCCTTGGCACAGGAGGTGCACTTAAGCGGCGATTACACTTACTACAACAGCGTAATGCGCTATCCAACTGTGTCACCATGGAGACCCCTCGATCCCTGAAAGTTCTCCATTGTGATTGCAATTTCCCGCCGATCAGTTGGGGTCGCTACGCCAGACTGGCCTCGTCCCGTGACGCCAATGTTCGGTAACGTCGTTGGTTGTTGTTGTGCTTCCGGCTACAGTGAGCAATAGCGTCCGAGACGGAAAGACCGATGGCAGGCGAATTTAACAGTCTTATTGGACCGATGTGGGACATGGACGAAATGGGAGAAACCCACTTCAGGGACTTCCGAATGTCAGTCTGCCAGTGTTTATGTTGTGATACTAGTCAAACCGGAAAAGTAATTCTGGAAATGATGTTTTTAGAGGACCAATCGCAGCCCTTGCTGCCACTGTTGTCCCTTGACGGAGTGACGGACACTTATATAAATAATAATAATAATAATAATACAAAAAATATATTTAAAAAATAATATATATATATATATATATAAATATTTCATGTAGCCGGAGACGACTGAGAGGCTCTCAGGCGACGTAGAGCACTTTACGAAGGAGTAAAAATTTTAAAATTTTATTCAATGCCAGCAAGAAGTGAGTGCCAAATATCGATGCAGCTCCTCCCCTGTTTGTTACCGTCACAATACTTACACATTAATAGAGTGCAGCCTGCTGCCTAAACAAGCCCAGCCACAGCAAGTTTAACTGCTGCTGGAGAACAGATAGAGAATGATGTGCATGTAAAAAAAAAACGTAATCAGCTGACAACCAGGAGTAGCCCTCTGTGTGTGTGTATCTTGCCATCTGTGAACTAAGAAGGAGCACTGTGTTGACTAGGCAAGAACTATTTTGAACGGAGTCCTGTGGTCAAAGTGCACACACACTGTATGCATGACACACTTGTGACTGATGTCTCACCTCATACACACACACACACGCACAATGTAGGTGGAAACTGTGCTAGTACTGCAAACAAAATACACTTGAATTTGTCAAGAAGAGATGTTTAAAGCAGAACTTCAGTGTGGCTTTAATGACACCGGCACACCTACTTATTTATGGTTTATCCTTTTTTATTTTTAGGAAACCAGTGTTGACTTTTAGACATGTGACACAAACCTACTGTATCAAGAACCCAACATAAACTACTTGTCCTATGAAAGAAATGCTTTAAAAACATTTTCAGATTATTATTATTATGTGAAAAAGAACACAAAATACTGAGATTTCAGTTTTTAAGTGCTTGTTTTAAATGTTTTAAATTTACTTTAATGATTAATATTCAACTATCGAACTTATCGCAGTGAGTGATCACTTAATTTCCCACTGCATGTCCTTGTAGACCTGTGTGGGATGACGTCACATTTGTTTTTATTAGTGTCTGAACTGAGCAGTGAACGGGAGGTTTGAAAAACAAGACACGTCCTCAGATACATGCCTCCAAATATAGAGATGTGGGGACAGAGGAGAAGGGGTGGGGACGTAGAAGACAGAAAACGCCAAACTCGCAGAGGAGGAAGACCTGATATCAGGTCACGCTTCTGTCGTCAGATAGGCTTCGCCCCTGCTTTTTTTTTTTGCTGAAAAGCGTGCAATTATGGGGACTTTCTAATCACAGACAGCACTGTGTGTTAGTTCAAGCGCACTCAAACATACACTCAAACCCGTCTGCACCTTTAAGAGCCAGCACTGCCTTCCATATTTGGGAGGAAAAAAGGGGTGTGTTATGTGTGCTATTAAGACCCTCCTTCGAGGGTGCCCTGAGTGCAGCTGAGGAGAAAGAGGCATTGACAACACACACAAACACACATTCCATCAAACACAAGCCCTGATGCAAACCGGATGCAGGAGAGTGTTTGTTAGGATGTGACAGCACTGGATTTAGTGGTAAGTTACACACACCTATACCTTGTCTTTCAGGGCCTCTCCAAGTGACAGCAGCTGTGGTTTTTTGGTTTGTTTTTTTATTTTCCGGTGGTCCCAGCCTTGACAAAGATGAAGACTTGTTTGACTCAAAAAAAACCAAGGTCTAATTCATTCATCCTCTCAATCGTCAAAGTCAGATGCTGTGAGAATCTAAGCCGCACAACTCACTAATTCCCCCTCTTCTTCTAATAATAAATTCCGACAGGCTGTACACCGAAATGCTGCCCTCCACATTTTTAAGTCCTGAATCACAGTTCTTCCTCCTTCTCAAAACCTGCCTGGTTTAACCCTTAACCCATTGACGCCGGGAAAGCATTGCCGCAATTCTACCATCAAAGCGCGGCTGCGTAATTCTACCATAGATGCCGAGAAAGCAGATAAGTCAATGTTTTGGGGGTATAAGGGTTCCTTGTGACATTGTCCTCTCCTGTGGAACCAACTTCCACTTTCAGTCAGACAGTCTGACTCGGTCTCCGCCTTTAAGGTGATACCTACCTTTTTAACATAGCCTATAGTCGAAGCTAGATCAGGTCCTGATTAGAATAGTCTATCTTATGCTGCCATAGGCTTAGACTGCTGGGGGAATTTCCCATCATGCACTGAGAATGAGCACACAGACTTTGCACGAGCCGCACTTTCTCTACCCCGTCCTCAATTTCTCAACCCTCACCACTTACCCGATGTCCCCCCATGACATGTAGCACATAAATCCACATGTAGCTAGAGATGTAGCACATCTCTAACTGATGTTTAATCTCTTACAGTTCTGCTGACCAGTGAACGACATAAGGTCAGGACAGGAAAGAGGACTCCGTCATCCCCAAGTCTCTGACCACAACAGTCTTCGCTACAGGCTGTGACAAACCCAGTGATCCAGATGGATCCTGCATTTAAGCATTTAAAGACTTTTTACTTTTTATTCTTTGTCATTATGTATTGTATGTTTTGGGTAACATCTACTGCACGTCTGTCCTTCCAGGGAGTGGATCCCTCACCTGTGGTTCTCCCTAACCCTGGATTTCCACTGGACGCGGAACGGCCGCGGAACAGCAGCGGCGCGGTCGCCGTTGCAAAACGCTTCCATTCTAATCAATGAGAGCATTCCCACCGGCGAGCCGCTTCTGGGCCGCTGCTGAGATGCTCCGCAGCGGCCCAGAAGCGGCTCGCCGCGCTGCAGCGCTAGCGATAGGAATCAGTTCTATTTTTTCTGTTGCCGCTGCTGAACCTCATAAATTTCAACGAAGCAGGTCGCACCAGACAGGAAAAGCGACACAGAATCAAAGTAAAACATTTCCGCCCCCTTTTCAAAATAAAACACAATACGCAGGTAATATCGCCTGTCACAACTTCACATCAACATTACGTCGTCACCGCTGCTGTCAGGTAAACAGTCAATTAATCAGAGCGTCTCTGAGAGTCATAATGTATGACGAGAGACTGATTGTTGAAGTGGAGAAACATAAAATCATTTATGACACCAGATCAACAGTTCTTCCACGTCGGAGAATGAAAAGAAGCTGTGTTGTTGTTGTTTACTTTATACACACAGTCTATCGCTGGATCTCGCGAACACGCGTCCTTTCGAGATTATCGCGCGATCTTCCGTGAATACCGCCGGCTCCCAAGGCTCCGCGCCGCTGCCGTAACGCGCCCGGTGGGGATTGACGCTGGGGAGAGGACGAAGCAGAACCGTGCCGCTGCCGTTCCGCGGCCGTTACGCGGCCGTTCCGCGTCCAGTGGAAATCCAGGGTAAGGTTTATACCCTTTTCCCTGTTACAAGGGTTTTTTCCTGGTAGTTTTTCCTTGTTTAGGACAGAGGATGTTACCAACCCTGTGAAGTGTTTTGAAATTTCTTTGAGCAAGCATGGAGGACTTAGACAGTGAAGAGATTTCTGAAGGCAATGATTTTGAGTTTCTCGGCTTCGATGACATCATTGCTGATAACTTTGATCGCGCTGAACCAATCGACCAGGATTTATGGTCAAGACATAATTATGTCGAGGTCGGCGATAATGACGATGAGTTTGAAGGTTTGGAAAGTGACGGAAGATGGAGAATTACAACAAGTGTTTACAACCGTACACCAGGGGTGAAAGTGGATTTACCTGCAGATGCCACAGCGCTGTAAGCACTATCACCATCACTGTTACAGTCATTACATGCTGTTCTTGTTCTTCACAGTCCATCAGGACTAAATCAAGGCACTGACACAAGTTGATATTATTTTCTTACTGCTGTCTAATTGAAAATAGTTATTCACTTTACTTTTACATTTTTTTTTCACGATATATCTAAATAAACTCCAGGAAAGCCACAGGTGAAAGCTCTCAAATATTTTTTGAATTGTGCTCCTATCTGCTACAGAGGCTGAGAAATCAGTCATTTAGTAGGCATTGAAGCTCAGGTTTTAGAGGTCCTTTCTGAAATCACCCATAGGTTTGACAGGCATTTTTTCCAGGCGTTTCAGGCCTTAATGGGTTAATCAAAAAAGTACAATTTTCATGGTGTGATCTGCAGACAGCTCAGTAACAGTAAAATGCTTTTAGTAAACAAAAACATTGATATGGAGAAGAGGTCTACGATTGAAAAAAGTGATCTGGGAAGTCAACTTCCTCCCTTTATGATGTCAAACAAAAATTAAAGCCATTAATTGTCCCATTTCCCCTGCTCCACCATGTACTGACAGGAATTAAGTCTATAGTGTGAATTTAAAACAGGTTTCTCACAACACAAGCTTTTTGTCTTCATGTTCTGTTTTTAGTCAGCCATAGTTTTTTTATTGTCACCACAGCATGTATCCGTCACCACGACGCAGAAGTATGAAGGCTCGAGTCGTCTCCGTGGTTACGCAGTCAGATAACGCATACGCAGTCGGAGAAGTATAATGTGGCCTTTACCCGAGTGGCTTCTACATATTTACATTTCTATAGCATTATAACAATCTAGGGAGATAAACTGTTGCTGTAAGAGAATGTTTAACCAGTTGCCAGTTGATAAATCATTATATAACTTCACTGCTCAGTGGAAAACATCGTGTTTGTGTTGCTTTGCTGATATGATTTGCAAATATAACATAATATGTTATATTTGCAAATCATATCATATCAGAAATCTGTGTGGGCAAAATATATCAGATATTTCTGATCACATTCTGACTGACAGGATGTGTACAAAAATAAAACATTATTTCTACAATGGTTTAAATAAAAATTTACAAAACTTCTGTGCTGGCACACTGAGATACGGTCAGCCGCGAAGGATAGACCAATGTAGTCCTTGTAAACAGGCAAATGTCAGCCCCTGGTTTGAGACATAGAGCATACTCCAGATGACATTAGAGGCAAGGTAGATCCTGACAGTCTTGCCACAACTTGTCAGCCTTCATTTCGAAATACATTTATTAATCCAATTTGCAGCAGTGCAGTAAGATGCATCAATGTAAAAACAATTAAAAACTTCACAGAGATATAAGGTTTTGTGTAATCCTATTGAATCCATCCATCTTCTACCACTTTATCCTCCACATGAGGGTTGCGCAGGGGACCTAGGGCTGACCTTGGGTGAAAGGCTGGGTACATCCTGGACAGATCGCCAGCCCATCACAGGGTGGGTTTTTGGACAAACAACCATACACTCTCACACACACCTACGGTCAATTTACGGTGCTTTCACACCTACAGCATTTGGTATGCACCAAACGTGTTTGGTCCCTTGCTTCGGTTTGTTTGCGTTGGTGTGAATGTAATCTTGGTACTTTGGTGCGCACCAAATCAATCAGTCCGAGACCTGCCTGAAGGGGTGGTCTCAGTCCGCTTTATCTGCCCTACTTTGTTACGGTTCCTCTGGTGTGAAAGCAACCACAGAAAATGGGACCAAACAATATAGTTTAATGCATTATGGATATGAGATGAGATACAGGATTTGACATGACGTGCATATTTTTGTGTCCAAGTCCATTATTAAAAAAAATAATAATAATAATAATAAAAAAACGAATTTAATCTTTTCATGATATCTATCACTTTATTCTATAAAACCTATTCATTTTCCAGTAAATTCAAATAAGTATATTATTTTATGTTTTGGCTTCTCAAACCCCTAAGATGTCAGGTGATGCAGCTGTCCGAGCAAGTGAGCAGACTAATAATAATAATGATAAACTCAAAATAAAATACTCTGGCATTATTTCATGTTTGAAGTCTTTTGAATAATGTTATTTGCCTAATATCAATAGTTTTAAAGCTGCTAAAACAACTGCAAAACTTTTGTCCAGCAATTTAGATTTCCTACATATCAGGGTGGTGCAACCATAAACATTGGACTTTATTTTGAAGTCAAGAGACAATAGCTGTAAACTGAATGTTGCATCAGCCAGAAGACCCCCAGAGATCCTTGGGACTAAGCTAAAAGTTTTGTAGAGCTCGGTCAAATACTGTCTGTGAAATACTGTCAAATAACTATATGTAGGTTGGTACACTTTCCATGTCAGGTGGTCCAACCAATGTAAAACTAGAAAACAATATTTTATCATAAAACTCTTTATTTTTTAAAATAGTGTTCTGTGTGAACTTCATGACAAGGGTGGTAATAATGCTTGCATCCAAACAGAAGCTGTTTAATTTGAGTTTAGTTGCAATTGTCAGGTGGTTCAACCGTTAATCAGGTGGCACAACTGCAAGGAATGTCACTATAAAATGCTATTCAAAGCTCTAAAGTTATCCGTGACACTTGTAGAATGTTTATTAGTTTTGAATTTAAAGATAATACACAAGTTCTTGGAGCATGCGCAGTTTGTAATCAAAGCGCAGTTGTCATCAAAGCACAAAAATGTGTTTTGTATGTTTTAACCTCTGTTTTCCTTTCTTTTAACTGTAACTGATCATCAGAACCTGTACTCTTTGTCGGTTTACAACCTATTACGTTACAGACATGTTCAAATACATTGTTCTGGACTCAGAAATATTCATTACATCTATATTGAAAATACTTTTTAAAAATACCTTTTTTAGAAGCTTTATTTGTCATTGACCCATTTACCTACTGTCCCTCGCCTCACTATAGCTACTTTTTAAATGTAATATTCAGTACTCCAATCTATCTACAATTATAATCTACAATTATCTGTCATTTGCTATGGGGTTGACAGGAATAATGGTGTCAAATCAAGTTGTGCCTGATATGAGAAGAGTGCAATGGGAAGAAATGAAGAGATGGGAGGAGTGTGGCACCCGGAGTCTTGGTGACAGGCCCAGCCAGCTCAGAGGATGGAATGTTCCAGAGAAATATGTTGCCTATTCATGGAGGGAGGACAGAAAATAAAACGTGCTCTCTCCTCACCTCTCCACTCTGTTCCCTCCCAGTCCTCACTTCTTCACCCTAAATCTCACGGCTGTGTTTCCAATAGGGCTACAACTAATGACTGCTTTCATTACTGTCAATAATCTGCATTTTCTCAATCAATCAGTCCTTTGGTAGATTTAAAAAAAAAAAAGAAAAAAAAAGCCAAACCAAATAGTTCAGTGGATTTCCCAGGATTCAGTGCACACCACAGAATAATGCCACAGTTTTGAAGGCCAACAATGACAAAATGCCTGAAAACTATTTTAAAAATCAGAATCAGGCTTTATCTCAATTGAATAACAGTACAGAAGTTAACAGACACAAATGGCATTGAGGCCTTTATGTTAAGATCCTACTTCTGATCTTGAGGCTGAACCTCAATGATCTGTGTTGTAGACTAAAGTCCCCACTTTTCTAACTGTGTAAATTACTTCCTTTGTAGGCATCTCTCGATTTTGAAACACAACTTTGCCTTGTGTGCTTCTTTATCTCCTCTCATCTCTGAGAATTTCTTCTGCATCTTCCTTCAGGTTAAAATCAGTAGCTTTTCATGTTTGGGGAACTCACACAGCATGGTGCTGCCCCACTCAGACTAGCTGATGAAATGCTAATGGAGAACAAAAATCATCAGTTAATCCTGAGATCGGTCCAACACAAACACACAGCACTTGCTAATAATGACAAGTTTTGGTACAGTGAGTGTTGCTGTTCTCTGTATAAACCTAAGGCTCAGTCCACATGTTAACAGATGTGATCATTTATTTTTTAAACAAGCATTTCTCTCTGTGCATCTGTAATACATTTCATGGCATTCTATTTAATAATAGTACATCACAGAAAATCACAAATGTCAGCCACTATGGGAAATTAATTTTGACCAATAATCAATTCAATTGATCCAATTGAAAAGTGTGCAGTTTTTAGCTGTGTTCATTTTAGATCAACTGAATGTAATAACTGATATTATTTGTAATCAAAACATATAAATCCAATATGTAAAATGATATTATAAATTAATTTCCAAGAGTGTGCGTCACATTTATGTGACAAATATGGCATGCAATGGCCCAGTCTTGGCATACAGTCAGAATATGGAAGATGGAATGATGGAAATTAAAATCAGCATAGCATGATGCAAGAATGCTTTTGTGCTAGATGAGAGGAGTGAGACAAATGACAGTATATTGGAAAATAATGGACAGAGGGAACAAGGACACGAGGGAGTGGGGCAGAGAGTGAACAGGTCTTAACTTGATAAGCTCCATGTTGACCTATATAATGTACAGAGATATATCGGCCTTCCAGCATCGCCTCATTGATACTGGGGGTTGTGTGGAAGTGATATCAACGTATGTCTCACAAGCTACATTTGATTTTAAAACTCTGTATTGCCATGGCTACTGGATTTTAGAGAACAATTTGATAAATGTCAATGTAAGGCCCTGAGACATTTCATAATTTATTCATTTTCTACCACTGTATCCTCGACATGAGGGTCAACACCAGAGAGAAACAACCATTCACTCACACTCACACGGATCAGTTAGCTAATATCAGTTAACCTCATCACCAAATTGTATGCATTTGGACTTTGGGAGGAAGTAATGAAACGTCAGTGTGTGAAATTATTTGAGATTTTTAAATTCCAGATACCTAAAATAGTACATTTTATCCAATAAATATTTCAATTTTCCTTATTCCAACCATCTCAAAACTCCTTACCTTTCCCTTCCATGCCTTTTGCAAGTTAAAACCACATCCAGGTGGCCAAGTGCTGTTTAAGAAGCTCACCAATAAGCCTACCTATCCGACACATTAAATTAAAGCAGCTAAGGTTGGTAAGTGTGGCAAAGCTAGCAATATCAGACTACCCTTTGACATAATATGACCAATATAGCCCATACATGGAAATGTGAATTGTGCACTTTCTCGAGAATGACTCTACAACGTGCTCGCTCACCTCTGGCTATTGCCTCTGCTTCAAAGTTCCTCTCTGAGTTGTTGTGGAAAATCACAGTGCAGGTAGTGACTGACTGATCGGTACATCATGTTAACTATGTTTCATTTATATCTGCCACTGCTCCATTCCTGGACAGAACAAGGTTAAGCATTAGAGCATAATCGTCACTGACGTACAAAAGGGAAAACTACAAGAGAAGCTTTGAGCGACATTTCTGGATTTCAAGAGAGGGAGGCATTGTTCCTGTCAGTTATGAGTAAGTTCTGGTTCCTGGTAATGTGTTGAGGCAATGCATCCACAGTTGCATTCATACTTTGTGTAACTATTGATAGCCAGCTTCCCTTCTCTTAAGCTTCACTTAAAGGGGACATATTATACCCTATTTCTCCAAGTGAACCTAGTTCCCATGTCTGTGACATGCTTTGGTCAAAATACCATAAGGATGAAGCACCACAGCAGTTCAATCACCTGCCAAAACAGCCCTGTTCAGAACACTCGGTTAAGTAGTATCACTTTAGGTCCACCTTAAAAAAAATAAAACAAAACTTAAAGGACAGGAAATTACATCAGCCACAGAGGCTACTGGGAGGGGATCGTACCTATGTTCCCCGGGTCCTATGTTCCC
The DNA here is from genome assembly GCF_963457635.1 of Microchirus variegatus. NCBI lineage: Eukaryota > Metazoa > Chordata > Actinopteri > Pleuronectiformes > Soleidae > Microchirus > Microchirus variegatus. The sequence continues at coordinate 17,469,595 of NC_139819.1, forward strand.
CGGGTCCTATGTACCCCGGGTCCTATGTTCCCCGCTTTGTATGTGACCGGGGAACATAGGACCCCTGCTCTAACCCTAATCCTAACCCTACCCTTTTTCAAAAAAAGGGTCCTATGTTCCCCTGTCACATACAAAGTGGACCTTTTTTGGGAAAAACGGGGAACATAGGACCCGGGGAACATAGGTACGACCCCACTGGAACGTAACAGCAGTTAACATTTGGAAAAGTGATAATTTTGCAGGCTCTAGCAGGCACATTGCTGTCATATATAACATGTATCCACTGGACAGATAAATCCTCTGAGGCTGGAAGTTTGTATAGGACTCTGTGCTGCACTGTGGAGCCAAGAATAGAACTTTTCGTGGACTTTGCGGACTTATGGTTTTCGGATACCATTGCCCTCGCCAGCACTCTCGTATGTTTTACGGACAAAGCGGAGCTCCGCAAGACAACAATTCCAGGAATTTAGCGCATTGTGACGTCCCAATGAGTGCGGAAGTCAACATTGTGTGTTTTCTCTACTGTACTTAGACTGAGGAGGACCACAAAAACATGATTGAGTCATCTTTGTTCACACTTTGCTGACTGATAGGGCCTCCAGAGTCCCAAATATATGGATTTAAATGATTAAAAAGTTGATTTTGCGTAATATGTCCACTTTAAACCCTTGATGGGTGAATATTTCTTTAATTAAGAGAGGTCTTTTGGCACACACACATGCACACACACTACTACACACCAGCAGACACTACACATCAATACAGGCCCAGAGCATTGTTGAGTACTGGATCTAACCTACATAATCATCTGTAATCTCCGACATCAAATCCTGCAGAGACACATGCAAGAATGACAACAAGCCTTCATCAACTCAGAGTGGTTAATAGCCACCCCCATCCCAGGCACAGTGAACATCTTAAACAGGAAGAGAACTGCTCTGCATAAAACCATGACTTTATGTTATACTGCAGCTGAACTGCAGGTCAATATTCAGCAGAGGCTCTAACACTGTAAATCCAGGCCTAATCTATTGAGACTGAAGCAGGAGAAGAGACGGGGATGTCATAGTATTACCAGTAATGTCTCATCTTCTGTCCTCAACACCCTAACGAGGCACCAGTGGCTCCATATACCACCATGAGAAAACGCATGGCTGCTCATGACTGCACTCTTGCTTGATTTAAATTGCCTAATGTACTTAGATGGGGAAGAACACTACATATTTCCCCTCCAATTGTATAAGGATCTGACTGAGGATTTTCTCATCCACCCTTTGTTCAATTTCCTTTAAATGAGAGCATTTTAGTACTAAATAAGTTTAGCCACAGCATGATCGTGTGAATGACAAGCCCATGATTGCCGAACAACATGCACCTCACCATAAGGCCTGGTTTGGAGCGAAGCTCTGCATGATGTCACACTCAGCTGAGGACAAAGCCCACTGGTTTCTCACGGAGAGGTGGGGTGTCCACACACACACATGCACACTCACACAAATCTTCTATTTCCATGCATGTGACAAACAGCTGGTGGATTGGTGCACACACGTGTGCTGTATGGGTGATGTAGAGAGAGAGACTGCACATGTGTGCCTAATGCATACATCAATGCTACCATGCCCTGCTTTTCGGGACAATGGAAGGGAGTGCACTGCAGCCAAGTACATTAAAAAGAACAGTACTTACTGACATATTATACAGTATGTTTCAAATATGGCGTTCACTGAAACAAGGGGGACTTCATGGCTAGCATCAGTGCTCCCTTCAATGCATGAAACAATGCAACTCCCATGTGCAATCCAGGGGAACAATACATCCAGTGCTATCCTCTCTCCTGTAAGCTCAATCACCGCCATCCCACTCACACAGCTACATAACTGCACTAGAAGTGCAAATATTACTGGACAAATTAGACTGTGCAGAATGAAACAGTCAACCATCAATGTTGGAAGTAAAAAAAATAAAAATAGCAAGGGTCAAACTTGCACAAGAGCTGCGAGTGTTGCATGTTCATGGTGTGAATTATACATGTATGTATGTATGTATATATATATATATATATATATATATACACATACATACATACATACATACATACATACATACATAAATGCATAAATATGACCCTTTCTAAATCAGGCTGTTTGCAAATCATATTTTCTTTGTTATGTTTTTGTTTGCAAGTACCCCAATTTGAGAATCACTGCCTTACTGCATTTTGCTTTTGTCGTACAACATTAATCTGACAAAAACATGAGAATTACAGACGCACTGAAGTGCTCATTTATCTCCTCCTTGCACAGCCCTGATACGTATTATATATTACTACATGCATGTGCATGCAAAATCACAGTTATGACTATATTCATTAATGCATTTTGATGAGAGGCACAAACCTGTAGTATATCTCTGCTTCTACGCTGTCCCTGCCCATCTTCGAGTCGCATGCAACACCTACACTCACTGATAAAGGAAAGAGTGAGGACAGGGAGACAAAGCAGGGGAACGCCCCCCTCCACCCTGCAGGGATCCTGGCAGGTCATCATCAGCTGGCTTTGAACTGGATTCCACTCATTCTTGCTCACATCGGCAAAGAAAATAACAACCGTGACGACCTGAGTGTTTAACCATTGCACCATTGACCCATCCATGTGCATTAAGGTGAATAAACAGGAACCTTTGTGCTTCCTCCACACACAGGTTCCCTTTAAATATGCAGGAGATTACGGGGTAGCTATAGATTAATCTGGTGATTAAAATAATGCACTCACCTTCAGTAAAACAGGATGAAGTCAGGAAGGTAAACACGATGTGTGAGCATATGCGCCCTGGTGTTTGGCCTCTTTTTTTGTTATCTCTCGCTGCTGCGTTGTCAGAGTCCAGGTAGCTAACGTTCTGGTAGCCGACTTTGAGGCTAACAACGCCGTTGTTCGCGATTGTTCTCGGTGTAAAAAGGCGTACAATCACGGGAGAGTTTCAGCCTCGTTTTGCCCGCTGCCTGGTTGTCTACGTCCTTTCCTTTCTGTGCCTGTATTTGTCTTTTTTCTTTCTGTTCTCGCAGCTGTTTTCGTCGTTTCAGTCTGTCTGAAATGTCCTCTTCTGGCCCTTTAAGCGACAGCGTTTCCGGGGTTTGGCGTGTTCATATAGAAAGGGGCGGGGACTCGTGGCCAGCTGAGCGCCTGTCATTTAACTGATTGGTCGTTGCTCCTCCGCTCAGCCAATCGACGCTCCGGGATTAGGCCGTGTCGACAACATGGAAATTTATTCAAAGAATCCTGCTCCGTGATTGGACCACTGATTAGTCCAGGAAACGCCCAGTACACGTGCTTTTTCAACCCTCCCATTCTTTAGCATGGGAGGAGATTGTTGTGCTGTCACTGGATTTACTCATATTTGACTAAAAACAACGACAATAATCCATGTTCTGATACAATAAACCAGCATTTTGAACAATTGTACAGCACTGACGTTAACATGGTGGTGAAATCATAGACAGCAGCGGCTACGTTTTCTGTCAAACGTATACAGCCAGGGTAATCTCCCTTCCTTTTTTCCTACAGCTTGAGCCTTGTTTGTTACAGACCTAATAATAGATCAGGTACACGTTGTATCCGCATATTGCTTAGCGGCTACACTGAGATCCACGGCCATCTACCCGGAGCCCGAGGAGGAAGAACAGAGAGGAGGAGGGGGAGGATGTCGTGTGGAGATCACAGCTGTGAAGTAGAGATTATCATGCAGTAGAGCAGAGCGTGATGTGAACTCTGAGGGTTTAACGTCATATTGGGCCAGCTTTAGCTGTGGAAGAAAACAAATAATGACCAACTATATATTATATATAAGCACTGAATTTAACTTATTTAACTGATGTTCTAAGTATATATTTATATATAGATTAATGTGTTTGGTGGATGTGAATTGGGGCATAAGGGCCAGCAGTCTAATGGTGAGTTCCAGTTGTAATCTTAAGTCGGAATTTCCGAGTTGAGGGGGCTTTCCGGTTGGATTTCCGACTTGGAAACCTCGACATGGGATTCCAAGACGACTACCAGTTGTACAAACACTGGTACTTGTACTGTTAATTGCATCATCATTGTCATATTTGTTACTAATTTGTTATTAGTAAATCATTTGTTACATTTTCACCCATGGAAATGGAAATCACTGTTTGTGTGTTCCACAGAGCACTAAATGTGAACAATTTCCCTAAAGCGGTAGATAACGGATGGATGGATATCTAAAGCAATCAACATTTGCATACAGTTCTGTGCAAAAGTCTTCGGCCACCATTATAAGTGTTGTTTTTGCAACGCTATAATGACTGTAAAGTATAAATATTTCTCAAGCACTTTATTGGAACTCATCCAGAAAATATGGGCACATTTATGCAGTTTTAAAAATAATTTTACAGGAAACAAAGAAAAACCTTCTAGAGATTTAAGTGTCAAGTATTTAGTGTGAGCGTCAACAAAAGCAATTAATGTTAAACCTGTTTGTCCTTCTATGTCGACAATATCTGCTATGAAAAAGGTATATTCAAGATATATCCATATCCATACAAATAGATTTCTGTTCATATCCATGCTAAAAATGCCAGTATTGCTTTGAATCAGCGACTGTCTTATGCCACCTCCTGGTTAAAAGACAGAACTGTCACATTGTGATCATAATGACATTAGAGCAAAGTAACCTGCAGAACAGTCATGACCTTTGTAGGGGGATGTGATAGGAGATTGTACCTTTCAGTTTTAATACAAAAAAATTACCAGAACATAATTTTATATTTATACATAATGGACATATTTAAGACAATATCTTTACTGCAATTCTCCCTATTTATCTTATAGAGAGGGTTATTTTGGTAAAGCATGGCATCTATTCAGGCAGAGCAACTGCAAAGAAAGTATAAACATCTCATTCACAACTATATACACCACTCAAACAATTCCCACCAAGTATGTTCAGTTTTCAGTGCGGTCAGGATTTGTTTGGTCGTTTTTCTTTGACGCATCTGCACTGCGCTTCCGCTTTCTCTTCTGTCCGTTCTTCTCCCCTTCCTCTTGTCTGAACTGGTGTCTATTAAAACAAATATTAGATTAGTATGCAAATATGTGAAGGTAATACAATGAAATGAAACTTGATACCACAACACAGCAGGGGTAAAATGTACTAGAAGATTTTTTTGGTAGTTTTGATGGTCTTCTTTAAGGTGGTGGGGTAACCAGGTTCCAGGTTTGAACCCGATGGCCAACAGAGCCTTTTTTGTCTGTAATTGGTATATTTTCTTGAGTGGGTTCTCTTCAGGAACCCTGGCTTCCTCCCACAGTCCATGCAAGACATGCAGCTAATGCTGCATTCCAGAGCCCATCCAAACCAGTTGGACGTGGGACTTATCCTACTCGCGAAGTCGGGGCTGATCGACCTACCCCCACTTCACCAAAAATAAGTCAGAGAATAATGGTGGCACCCATGGAGTCACATGAATAGGCTATAAACTTTACTTTTCTGCGTGTAGAGTTGTTTTTTAGACACAGCAATTTTATCACAACTTGTTTTTCATGTTATGGCGTGAAATAATGTCGTCGTCTGTTAGCATGAAGATATGTAGGGCGACGGTAAAAGTATACTCACGACGTTAAATATCGATATGTATTGCTTTAACATATACGGCTTGCTTGTGTATGTAAGTAGACTGAATAGCTGACAGTCAAAATGCCTCTTCAAACAAAGCGAAAGCGCCGTGATCGTCTATGTTTTCTAACATTCAACTTCAATTGCTGGAACGCTTTGAAGTAGGAGCTAGTACAATCCAGGTCCCACATCCAACTGGTTTGGATGGGCTCTGGAATGCAGCATTAGATTAATCAGAGATTTAAAGATGACTGTAGATGTGAAAAAGAGTATAAATATTTGTCCCTACATGTGACTTCCATACACTATTTTATTATTAATTTTCACTGCCTAGAAGACAGCGAATGTTCATCAGTCAAAAGCACCTAAGCAACATAAACATAAAAACAAAAAGGCAATACATAGTTTTCAAAGTACTTGACAGAATGAGATCAGTCATTGTTTATCTCACCGGGACTGCCAGCGCCGGCCACTGTTCCACACTCTGCCGAATGAGGGAAGCCAGTTAGCGTCTGTGTGTGAGCTGTGATCAAAGTTGGCCCCAACTCTGTTTGGTGGAAGCTTCCTCAGCTTCTCCTGCTCCTCTGGCAGAGACAAAAGAGGTGTACATTTTTTTTTTACCATTTGGATTTCTTGACACAATGTCACATTTGAATGAAATAGTGGTGGCAGCATCTATGAATACATAACTGGTCGAGTTGTGTGGGAATTCTAAAGTATAATATAAATTATAAATGAGGAAATATGTGTGTGTGTGAGTGTCCTACTCTGTTTGAGGAACCCTTGGAGCGATGGACCAATTTCTGGATGTGCAGCAGCACTGGAGGTCCCCTCCTGAGGATCGTCCTGGAGCCAGGGAGGGACGCCACCTATGGCACAGTGAGGTCATGTGATTAATATGGATGAGGTGACGTAATAACTGCTGTATGCACACTAAACTGCTGTGCAATCTTCAAAGTGAAATCAGGAAGTGTTTTATTCAGTGAAAGGATATAATAATTACTATACGTTTGAGAAGTTTGTGTGAAGAATATTCTTCAGGGTTTAAGGCAATATTAAACACTGCATATCCCTTTCTGAGAGCATCTATATGCATTAGAAAAATGTTATGTTACTCACCTACGGTCCATTTACCTAATCCCCATATTGCATGTTTTTGAAGGTGCAAAGGCAGGAGTGCTAACAACTACTCCGACCATGTGGCCCCTGATTTAAAGTTTGTTAATGTTTGTAATTCGTTTCTGAAACACTTTTATATTTGTTCAAATCCACCTCATGAATCACCCCAGAATTCCCCTTTAAGCATGCTGAGCACATAACAGATAGAGTACCTGTGTGGACATTCCCACTGTTTGATGAATCCTGCAACAGAAAAAAAGAGGTAATTGTGTTTATGTCCAAAAAGATTGTCATTATTGAACTCTTTTTACAGTTGAGTTTCTACCTGATAGCCTATGAAAGTCAGGCCTTGTCCATTTGCAGCCCACGACGCTTCAACCACTGAGTCGACGAAGCTGCTGCTGCCTGCCTGCTGCTGTGATCCCTGAGATGTGAACTGAGAGCTGTTTCCCAAAGAAGACAAAAGTGAAGTCGTTACAATTAATAATAAAATTAAAATTCCAAAGAAATTAGATAAATTGTCAGCCTTTGTTACCTGACAGAAACCTCTGCCGACTCGTCTGGGCCACTGGGATCATTAACCGACTCCACCTCTGCGTCATGCTGACATCGATTCAGGAAAAGCCAACAGTGGTTCATAGAGGAAGTCTGACTACTAATTCATCTTTTTTCCATCACAATTCTCACGTTAAACACTGAACATAATGGTCTGTGTACCTTCCGTTCATTTGTTTTTCAAAATAAAACCAGAAATTAAAAAAAGAAGAAGAAATAGATAATGACTTGTTTTTCCAATTTCCAATTTTGTGCTGAAATAAAAAATGGATTAAACGGATAACAAGCGTTTCCCGTTTAATCCAATTTAATGGCGGACTGGTGGTGGTTGTTGTCCCCGCCCTGGAGTCCCAGAGCAGGTACACCTACCACCATCTCCTGCCCCACACCCTGGAGGCTCCACAGCGGGGACACTGACCACCAACACCCCGCCTCCCTGGAGCCCCAGAGCGAATACAACAAGCACCACACGCAGACCCCCCAGAGCTCCACTGTTATAAATGTTTCAGCTTTTTACAAATTTTTCACACTATTTACATTAATATTAACGGTTTTACATTATTTTCACTTTCCTATTTTCTACATTTTCACAATATTCCATGCCCCTCTGGAGCTCCACAGCAGGGACAACAACCACCACCAGTCCACCGACCTGGAACCCCAGAGAGGATACTTGCATTCATCAAAATTGGATGAAACGGGAAACACATTTTTACCATTTTTCATTTCAGCACAAAATCGGAAAAACTAGTCGTTTTTTTAATTTCTGGTTTAATTTTGAAAAACCAAGGTACACGGACCCATAATACTATTTAGTTAACATTATATATTTTTTTACTGTGCGATGTGTTGAATTTCAACCACCAGTCACAAATTTCACCAGTCAAACCTATCATTCAGTTGCAAACGTATAAAGAGCAAACACTTATGTCCAGTGATGGATACTGCCACTGCATCCTTGCAAAACAAACCTCTAAAAGAGACTGAAGGACCTCCTGACGACGTTTCTCCTGGGATCGAATATGATCAGCTTGCTTCAGCCAGGAAAAGAAAAACATAAAAAACAGATCAGCAGGTTTCCATTTGGGTTAAAATAGCACTTGCCAATAACTATGCTAAAGGATGCCTCAGAGACATCACACCAGCTGTTTTGACTTGGTTTAATGTTAATGTTACCTGTTTAATAAATTCATCCTCTTTGTCTTCAAATGATTCCAACACATCTGCCACCACAACTTTAAACCTGAGCAAGGAAAACAGTGAATCCATAGAAAGGAAGTAAAAACAACAACAAAAAAAATTTATTAATTGAACTTCCACTCTGTGGGCCTACCTTTCAGTTTCCTCCTTGGTAATGATGACCTTGTCTCGAAGCTTGGGGTCAGCCTTATTATCCCACCAGAACTTGTGTGTGTTCTGTCTGTGTTCTGGGCTGAAAACAAGTGCATTTAAAATGCCAACCAGGAAACAGAAGGAAGAAGATGTTGGTCACATTTTACCATACTTTTACATAAATGTATATTTGTTCATTTGGGCAACATATAGTATGCTGCACTGAAGTATAACTTACGTGGCCATGTGTTCCAACAAGCCTCCGTAGAGCACGGTCATGTTGCCGTCTGTGACATTTCTTTCAACTTCCAGCTCGCAGCAGTAGCACCAGAATGTCTGCTTGTGCTGGGTGCAATCGAACGTTTCTACTTGGGGCTTTTTAAGTGTTCTGCGAGCTTCCTTTACCTGAGAGACAGTGGGGAAAACAAAAATACAGGAACTATAACTGTTGGAGAGCATCTATTATTGGAACTAAACTTAAACTAAACTAAAACGTACATACAACAGTAATTAAACTATGCTAAATTCACAATTGCTTCATGAAGGTGCAAAGGTTTGGAGATTTGTGGTGCAACTAAAACATACTGTAGTGGTGTTGCAATTATTAGGGGTAGATTAAAGAAGTCTCGGTACAGTGGTTTTGGATCAGGACCTGGTCTACCTCAGGTCTATATGAAAACAGTGAAATGTGCCTTTATTGCATTATCACAAATAGAATAACAAATCAGAGACTGTGTTTTAATGAATCTTCAGAGTGTGTAGGATAATCTAGTCCAGATTTCAGAAGTCTAGTTACAGTGATTTTGGTTTTGGATCAGGACCTGGTCTAATGAGGGTCTAGATACAAAACAAATCTCCCCATTAGCATTTTCCCAAATAAAATAAAAGTTTCACAAAATACAACAGTGGGTGTCATGCAAGGTTGATGTCTTACCTAACATGTCTAAACAGACAATCAGTGTACAAACAGTAGCACTGCGCAGCAAGTCAACTTTCCCCTGAATCGGAAGCTAGACAATCGGAGGCTAACTTCAGCGTCGTCAAATATATTCGCTTATTGTCATAGAGGAGATGCTAAGAAACCAGATAACGAGTCTATATAATATAATCATTGCAGCCCTGTGTGTGTAGAAATGTGTATACCCAGGAATTAAATGTACAACTAGCAGCTAGCATCGGGGCTAACACGTAAACATTACGTGATGGAGGAAAACGTGAGCACACAATATCCAACACTAACACGGATAATATCTCGTTAAGCTACTTACTTTTTCTATGAACTTGAGAAGAACAACTCGAAGTCTGCTTTGATGACTTTTCCCAAATATGTGTCCCTTTCCGTTGAACGTCGTCTGCTTACATATGCTGCAGTAATGTGCGCCCATCGATGAAGCGTGTGGGAATCCAAAGGTAGACGAGATTCGAGCTATCACACAACCCGGGATAACACTTAAAATAACCCAGTCTTCTATTGTCTCATTACATTAACGCAAATGATAATAGACAACCGTCAGTATAGTATTCCGCATCAGGGACCGTCTAGATGGGTGTTACACATCCATAGTGTTCCCCCTGGAAACAAGCACAGTATGTGGAACTGTTTAAACCGGAGTGGCGGTAATGCAGCTCATGGTACTTAGTGCCGCAGACCTCCAACGAAGAAGAGTATCTGCGGAAGTGTATTTTTCCTCGGCGGAAGTAAACACTACAGCCAATGCGGCTTATCTCGCTAGCTGGAATAAAGTGGATTAGTCATAGTCAACTTGGACGTTGTTTGCTTTATCCCATGTGCTGTTGATTCTTTGAAAAAATGTCGTCGGTTCTGTGTTTTAGAAAGTTTGTCAACGAGCGCCTAACCGCCGCAGCCGAAGAGATACTCGGTGTCTTTGAAAAAACCATCGTAGTGTACGAGGAGGAGATCGACCGTCAGCGCAGACTGCTGGATGTCGTTTTGAAACGACACGGTAAAGGTTTGTCATACACCACAAACACACACACTATTCATTTATATATAATGTCTGCTATATACCGTCGTTCATGTCGTGGTGTTCGTTGACCTCATGACTTATTTGTGGGTACATTTGTGTACACACCCTGCTAAAGGCCTTTTCCACAGCAGACATTTTGATACGCTTTAGCAAGAAAAGCGCAGGTGTTACTGAGCCAGCTAAATGGACTGCCGCTATTTATAGTTAGATTTTTTTGCCAACATGTTTGATCATTGTCATTTTCTCCCTCCACCGGGTAACATATACACGCCAACACATACTCAAAATAGCTTGACTGAAATAAACATAAACAAGCTGTAACTTCTGTCTCTACTTACGTACACTTAATATGAAGACAAACTTAATATAACATACGTAACACAATTAATTACATTTTGTCACATTGATTCGTGGATGAAAATGAGGTTTGAGAGTGCATTTTCTGAGAAAATAAAATGTGCAAACTTTCATAAATGAGTAATCAAAAAATATATAATAATCGTCTTATGCTAATTGTTTAAAAAAATGTCATATTAGCCAGATAAATGAGTCTAACACTAGTGATTTTCCCACTTTGATAATGTCTGTCATGAAAAAAGCCTATTGTGTGAGACTGGGGTCACATAAGTTATGCATCTCCTGAGATGCACACTGATTGACAACATGGATTTATATGCTTTTCCAATTGATACCATTACAAGATATGGTATACCACAGCATATTGATTAGTTAACCAATTCTAAATAAGTTAGTTATCCTATTTCGCTAGTGAGGATCCTACGTTATTCTAACATTCTACCCATTTCTTTGAAATCAGTTTTTAGGGAAACTAAGATTTGTTTCTATAATTGATGTTAGTTACCTTTGTTACTGTTGCAGAGGATCAAATGAACCTCAAAATGTTCACATTTAAGAATTTATAGTAATCAATTAATAATCAGTTGATAAAGATTTTCTGTTGTCTTTCAGACATCCCGCATTCATCTACCAGTAATGAAGAAATTCTCCTGAACCAGCAGAAACTCTATGACCAGAGGAGGAGCGCCACTCTGAACCAAGTGGACCCACAGGCGTTGGGGCAGCTTTGCTCTGGTCAGGAGAAAGATCATTTCATTCTGCAGCAGGAGACAGATATGTTTAAGTTAAGGCATGCACGAGAGGGGAGTGACTTTAGTGCAGACCAGAATCTGCTTTTGGGTCGTGAACAGATTCGTAATGTGCCAGAAAAAGAGTCACTGACCAGCATCCCAGTTATGGCTGACTCACTGGCCTCAGGTGCACCTGCACCGTACACTGAACATCACTTTTCTCACAACTCTTACCCAGCTCACAGCCAAGACCATGGGAGTGGAAACCATGAGACTGCAAGTACTCATCAGACACCAGAGACAAACAAACCGTTCAAATGTATGGTTTGTTCTGAAGAGTTTCACGACTTCTTGAAGTTAAAAATGCACATAAGGAGCCACACGGGTGAAAAACAATTAAAACGCAAAGGGAAAGCATTTACCCAGAAGGCCCTGGGGATGAATCACACAGTGGTGAAGCCATTCATATGTAGAGTTTGTGGAAAGGAATTCAGTTGTCAGTCAAGCCTCATCAGTCATATGAAAAGTCATTCCGGTGAGAGGCCGTACCATTGCATTACCTGCGGCAAAACGTTCAGTCGTGGAGCAGACCTGAGGAGGCACACCCGAACTCACACGGGGGAGAAACCTTACAGCTGCATCTACTGCAACAAGGAGTTTTCTTACCACTCATCACTTACTAATCATGTGCGAGTGCATACAGGCGAGAAACCGTATAAATGTATGTGGTGTGGGAAAAGATTTGCTCTCAGCACAACGTTGAAAATACACACCCGAGTCCACACAGGGGAAAAGCCATACACGTGTGACTTCTGTGACAAGAGTTTTGCTCACAACACTGGACTCAGGCTACACAGAAGGGTCCACGCAGGGGAGAACCACCTGGTCCCCTAAACTTTAAATCCCCATACAAAAAACTGCATTCTCAATTGTTTTCTCTAATTAATGTTTTCCCTGAACTGAAATTGCATTTTTACTATGTCTACAGTTGTGCTTATCAGTGTAATACTAACTACTTTGTTTTAACTACTTGAGGTGGAAATGAGGAAAGAACGGTATGATAACATTTGACTTGTTATAAGTGGTTTGGTTCAGGTGCAGTGATGGTGTTTTCACAATGGCAAGCACTGGCACAGTTTTTCTTGGTGCTCTCGGTGAATCACCGCCATTTTGGAGCTAAAGTTCAGTTTACGCAGGGCTCTAGAGCAGTGTTTCCCATCCCTCGTCCTCAGCGAACACTGCCCTGCATGTTTTAGATGTTGCCCTCCTCCAACATGCCTGATTCAGATGGTCAGCTTGTTACCAGGCCTCTGCAGAGCATGATGACAAGCTGACCGTTTGAATCAGGTGTGTTGGAGCAGGGCAACATCTAAAACATGCAGGACGGTTTTCCCTGAGGACCAGGGTTGGGAAACACTGCTTGAGAGCAACCAATTTTCTTTGGTGGCACTGGGGCACCTAACGCTTCCACAGTTTCCCCCACCTTGATCAGTGAGTGTCGACAGAACCAACACCGACGGTCGCAAATCGATCGTCTGGCATGCTAAGCACCATCATCATTTAGAGTCTGAGTGTGTGTGCATGTGTGTGTTTGAAGACTCACATAAGTAGACACACTACACTACACCATAGTATAGCAAAGTAGTATTCAGTATAGGAGTTTCATATTTTCAATAATTATTGTTGAATTAAGTTTATATACGCCATTTAACCATGACGGAATAGTCAGGATTTTCCCAGTTGATGATCCAACATGCATGTCCTTCACTATTTCCACTTGCATGTTGTCCTTCCTCTTGTCTATAGATTGTATTGACATGCCCACTTATGAAGTAATGGCTCAAACAAAGTATTTTTGTTTTTGCTGGGAATCCAATTTTCAGGTTTTTAAATTCATTTTTGGTGGGAAGTGCAATTGGAACTGTGCCACAGCTGTGCTGGTGTGAAAGCTCTACGCTGAACCTGTGGTTAGGCTTTGGCACAAAAAGTTCAGGCATGCCTGGAAAAGGTCATGCTTTTCCTCATTGAGTCCATAAAAATTAAATTATGTCACTCACACCTGGTCGCATACTGTATTTCACTCAGTTTGTTACACGTCACCTTAATATGAGAATTTCTGATTATATTTAGCAAAAAAAGCACAGGTATTACTGATTTGATTAACGATGGTTCTGTTCAGTTAACGTAAGGACATAACATACACCATGAAACTAAATGGAAATAGTGTCGTGGGGAATGTAGTCTGACAGAAATATGTTCTTTACGAAACATTACTGAGAATGCAGTTTGAATTGTTGTGACACATTTGGCAAGAAACAGCAGAGCTGTGTTAAAAGCTGGAGGAGTGTTAAAAACTAGATGTGTGGTTCATTTTCATGTTTGCCATGTTGGAAGCATTATAATGTAGATGGGCCTGGTTTTGGAAGATGAGCGATTTGGAAGTAAATTTTACTTGAAACTGACATGTTTGTTTTCCACCGCAGTTTTACAATAAGACCAGAGTTTGGTTTTCGGCCTAAATGTAAAGCTCACCATAGTAACACAGTGGCTCTAGCATCCACAAGAAATGTGTCTCTGTAGCTAAAGCTGCTTACAGTTCTGCACTGGAGTGCAGACATATACCTGCATTTGTCCAGAGGTGCTATATATGAGAAGACAAACATGCACAAAAGTCAGTGCAGACATTTTCCTGAACTCAGAGTGAGAATACAGCAGGGAAAGCTCTGGATGATTTTATAAGAGAGTGAGTGAATGAATGAATGTCCTGTCTCCTGCATGCCAATGACAGTTACGGCCGCCTTGTCTCACCTCAATGTTCTGAAATTCTTTTGTTGTAAAAGGGTATGACTCATTTCCTGTGAACACTAAACTCCAGATATTTTATGAAACCATATTCCCATGGATGACAACCGCACGGTAATAGTTTTAAACAGATTATGAAGCAAGAAAGTCAAACAAACCCATTCCAACCGATTGAACTCTTGTGTTTTGTTGCTCTGCAGGTTGAAGTAGAGTGAGGCTTACAATATATATTACCTACTGCACACTGAATTCTGTTTATTGATCTGTTGCCTTTTATTATTCATAGTCTAAGTGACTGTTGAGTAACGGTTCAAATGTTATTGCAGCATCTTCTATTAAATCGCCTGGAGACGGGGCGTGAAATGTTCACACTCCAAACACACTTGTTTATAATTGTTATGGTTCTATAGTTAATATTCAAGGTAAATTATGTTCAGCACAAGCCACAAATAATAAATACATCAACCAACCAAACCCGGCCTCTATTATCCAAGTCTTTGGGTAGTAACAAGGGGTAATGTTAGTGCTGTAATAATTTCAGTAATTGTTTTTTTAGTGTGTCTTTTTTTTCTTTTTAATAAAAAGTTATCTGATCACAGCCTCGGTGTGAATTTTTTTTGGAGGAAACGAAGAATGTGTCAAACATGAAACTTTATAGGATATCAGCATTTTAAAACAAGGACATGTATTACAGCAGTGTTTCCCAACCCTGGTCCTCAGTGAACACTGCCCTGCATGTTTTAGATGTTGCCCTGCGTCAGCACACCTAATTCTGATGGTCAGCTCTTCATCAAGCTCTGCAGAAGCCTGATAATGTGCTGTTCATCTGAATCAGGTGTGTTGGAGCAGGGCATGTGTTCCCTGAGGACCAGGGTTGGGAAACACTGCATTACAGCAACAATAATCATCTGTCGGCTTCTCCCAGTAGGGGTCACCACAGTAGATGATCTGCGCCCATCTGTTCCACATACAACTGTCATCATGTCCTCCTTCACAACATCCATGAACCTTCTCTGTGGTCTTATTTTCCTTCTGCCCAGCAGCTCTATCTCCAACATCCTTTTTCCAATATAATCACTACCAAACCATCATTAGCTTGTCTCTCTTACTTTATTTCCAAACTGTTGAACCTGAGCTGTCCCTATAATATGCTCATTTCTAATCCTGTCCATCCTGGTTATTCCCAACACAAATCTCAGCATCTTCAGCTCTGCCACCTCCAGTTCTACCACTTGTCTTTTAGTTTAGACATTACCACCTGTCTCCAGGCCATACATCATAGCTGGCCTCACTACAGTCTTGCAGACCTTCTCTGTCCCCTTTGCCACTGTCTGTCACATAGCTTCACTCATCTTCTTCTGCTTTATCCTCCACATGACGGTCACGGGGGTACTGGTGCCAATCCCAGCTGACGGGGTGAAAGGCGGGGTACACCCTGGGCAGGTCGCCAGTCCATCATAGGTCCACATATAGAGACAAACAACCATTCACTCACTGTCAATGTACTGTGCCCAATTTGCCTAATCCCCAATTCTACTGTACAGGGTTCCTACGCAGCATGGACAAGTATGGAATTTAATTAGTGTCATTTCCAGGTCTGGATGGAAAAGGGGAAAGAGGTATGGAAAATTATGTGTGTTGTTTCCAGACTATTATCTCACTTGCTAAAATTAAATATATTAATATATGCAAATCAAAACAAGTTACTAACACAACATAGTCTATCTGTAGATGATACAGGTAGACTATACTTTTCCAGACTTTTTTGAGTCTGGAAAAGTATGGAACTTTGAAATGGGAAATATGTAGGAACTCTGACTGTAAACTGCATAAACAGTTCTTACAGAGAAATCTTAAGCAGCAATCTACAGCAATGTTTGTCAATCCTGGTCCTCAGGACCCACTGTCCTGCATGTTTTAGGTGTTTCCAGAGGTGATTCTAGAGCCTGTAGGGGCCCTAAGCAAAAATTAAACAATAAAATACTGTAGATAGCTTTTAAAAAAACTATATAAACTTAGTAAAAAATACATTACACTGTAAAAAACCCACATTATAAAACAATATAAATATATAGAACAATAAAATACTGTAAATAACTGAAAAAAAACATATATAATCTGAGTAAAAAAGATCTGCATGACACTGTAAATAATCTTGCAGAACGATAACTTTACACAGGTTAAAGTGAGGTGGGGCCCCTTTAGTGAGGTTTCCTACTGAGATGTCATTGCAAATCACCCATTGTTTTTTAAGGGGGACGAGGAGACGGCTGCTCACTGCACATTTCAGTAAAAACAGCCCCATAGACTCCGAGTGTCGGGCATGGATGTATCATATGAACTGGATAGAGCTTCGCCCCTTCACTTCCGTTCATTCCTATGAAGCTGCTCTCTCGCTCACCCAGAGCATATGCCAAAAAAGTTTTTGACCTTCGCGTTTATTTCCGGGTTATGGGGTCCATAGAGCATGCGCATTAGTGTCACTACCATAATGTCTCTCGGTTATGTGAACGAGCCGTCTGCGTTATTGACTTGCTCGGCGCGTACATGAACAGCGAAAGGCATGATGGGAGTACGCTAATGAAGTGCGCTAGCGGATTTCATGAATACCGCCGTCACGTTAACTTTGGCTTTAAACCATGGATTTGTAAATAAATGCAAAACCAACGATAGCGAAGAGAATATAGTAAGCTGAAAAGTACAAAGACGGAGTTAAAGATTAAAACGATCAATAAAAATGGTTTATTTGGGTTAGGACCGTCACTATTACTTTATATGTGTAACAGGAATCATGTTGTTTTTGTCGGTCACAGCTCCACAGTCCACACCGTCATCAGTGTCACGATGTCCGGGACTGAACACAGTGATAAAGTGCAGCATGTCAGTCTCCTCTCCTCAATGAATCCACACAACAGCTCATTAATACATCGATAATACGTTTGAAAATAAATGCTAATGAGCGATGAATAAACAACTAAAACATGCTTTGTCATAATAATTTAAAAATGTAAACGAAACCCCCTCATTGTGTTAATTTATTCACATTTCTCATGAAGTTTTAATGTCGTATGGTTCACTGACAGTATCGCTGCGCTCGTACACAGCTGTGATGTCACTCTGAGAAATAAGATTTGTCTGGGCTTTTTATGGCCTTTAGGAATGTTTTTCAAATATGAAACTCCATTAATAAAAAATATAGAATATAACGATTTATAAAAGCCCGTCTCCATGTCTCGAGGTGTCCTGTGGACACTTTTACACGTGTCTCTTTTACTATTGTGGTCAATGGGAAAATTGTTGCAGTACCCACAGTGGCCACCATGCAAAAATTGTCTTCAAGGCAGAGGGGGCGGAGCTCTATCCAGTTCATATTATACCTCCATGGTGTCGGGGGCCCCCTATCATGTCGGGGCCCCAAGCGGTTGCCTGCCTTGCCTGTTCACAAGCTGTGCCTCTGGGTGTTTCCCTGTTCTAACACACCTGATTCAAACGGTCAGCTCGTCAACAAGCTCAGCAGAAGCCCGATAACGAGCCGTTCATTTGAATCAGGTGTGTTAGAGCAGGGAAACTTCGAAAACATGCAGTGGGTCCTGAGGATCAGGATTGAGAAACACTGATCTACAGTACAAGAAATCCTAATCTTGCCTAGTGGACTTTTAGCAGCACCATTAAAGTTTCCATGTATATCAATCTTGTGATTCATATTCATAATTCTGTACATCATTCTGTAGTTTAACAGGTAAGTTGAATTTACTAAACTGTGCTGTGATTACTAATAGTCAAATTTCACTTGCACATGTAATCAGGCTGCTCAGTCAGTATCATAACCAGACTTCCTCTTCTTTTACAGTACACACACAAAGACTCACTCATTGCAAAATATTTTACTCCAGAGGCTGTGATATCAGATCAAAATGTATTCACATCCTAATCTTACAGAAATATACAAAGTGATAACAGTTGATTAAAATAAAGTAAATCAGCCTCCGTCTCTGTCCGACCACCAACATACCACGCTGTGCTGTGCAGTTATCAGTGTCTGGTGCACTTTGGTAATCAGCGGTTGATGGTGGTTCCAGAGCTGCATCGGCTCCTGTGTCACATTTGGATCACATGCAGCTCACAGGTGGGTTCATTAATCACCAAGTTTCTGTTTTCACAGCTGGTTGCTCTCCTCGTTCTAACCCTCCTCAGCCACCATATCGTTTTCAAACCGGTATTTGTGTAATCATCTTGGATGACGTAGCGGCATTTCATTATGTGACAAATGAAGAATGTGAAAGTAGGTCCAGGAGCTGCAACAGAAAATCTTTAAAAAAATACATTCACGATATACAGTATATTAAAATGTGTTGTTTTTCCACAATATATCTTAAAGCAATGGAGATGATTTTTATCCTCCATCCAGGTCTCAGAGATGAAAGTCTCTTCACCATTGATGTCAGACTGAAGCTTTTAATAAGTTTGACCCCCCCCCCCACCAAAAAAAACCCCAAACAAACTAAATTATGTTTCAAACAATATTCATATGAAATATATTTGTCTTAGTCTGATAGACTTATGTGATTCATTCATTCACTCATTTTACACTTTTAATAACAACACTTCATTTGTAACTTTTGTCTAAATCCTTGTACGGTCATCAGCACTGCAACAGTGAATGAATTGGTCATTTACTACTATGTTACTAAAATATAGTCGACTAAATTCTTATTGTCGAGTTATTGAGTTGTTTCATAAAATGATGTACAGTACCAGAGGTGTTTAAAGCTAAATGCACATTTCCAACATATGTACTGGAAAATATACACACACAAACACGTTTTCTGAAAACAGAAAGATTGGAGTAGATGAAAAGGAAATAAATGAGTAATATATAGGTTAAAGGTGTATAATAAATAATAAAAGAGAGTAGATTAAGCAAGACCGAATGTAATAGTCTGTAGAAATTCTGAAGAAAAAAAGTGATCGTATAGTTATAAAAATATAAAATACTAGACAATAGACTAAAATTACAAAACTTACAAACAGTGATATTAGCTTTGCGAAAAACTCTTTCTTTCACTTTAAACCATGAGTTGGTGAAAACATTAACATGATCATTTAGTTGGTAGATATCACCAAACCTTTGTTCCTTTAATAGTTAACCACCCATGCTCTATGTTTTGTTCTAGATTTCAAATTCTTAAATGTGAAAATTCTAGTTGTTAAAGGTGAATTTTCTGGTTGCTTTGTGCTCCATTATGACAGTTAACTATATTGTACTAAATGACAAACAACAACAATGATAAAGAAAATATTTGAGTTTGAGGGGGAAATAAATCTAAAATTGTTTGCCATTTATGATTGACAAATGACTTCATTACTAAGATTACATAAAATTGCATGCAGTACAGTTTGCACGCACACACACACACACACACACACACACACACACACACACACACACACACACACACACACACACACACACACACACACACACACACACACACACACACGCACAAACATACACACAGTTTGACAAAAACATCATACTGTACTGTCGTCCAAAATTAAAAAAAAAAATTTGACCCAAAATGTTGGTCCAAAATACCAACAAAAAACGCTATACTATACTGTTGTCCAAAATGTGATTTTTTTTTTTTAACAAATTGAGTATAGCATGTTATAGCAACCTAAGGAAGTGATTTCAATGAAAACAAAGTGAGGACCGGCCAAAATGTCCTCACTCCGTAAAAATTACCTCACTTTGTTGGTTAAACCCCCCCCCCACACACACACACACATCTACATGTCTTTAGCACATTGTGGGGACCACGTTAGGGACCGGACATAATGTCCCCACAAGGAAAAATGTTCCCACAAAAAAGGTGTTTTGCCAGGGGATGGTCCACAACACACACACACACACACACACACACACACACACACACACACACACACACACACACACACACACACACACACACACACACACACACACACACACACACACACACACACACACACACAAGCTAATGAGCCAAAAATGGTCACATAAAAGAATAAAAGGATTTTGTATATTCCACTAAATTAAATAAAAGCTTAAAAGGATTTGTGATGACATCCCAAGTTCAAAAACCATGGCTGTGAAATCCATCATGGTTTTCACAAGCTTTCCCCAGCGATTATAACGTTGGCCGGAGCGTCAGTGTGCACTTTAAATCAAAACCATGCTCATTCTGGCCAGACACGCTTGTGCGCTCGCAGAAAGTGTCTCAGTAACAAACCCTGTGATTTATAAACACTTATCTCACCACAGTGGCCGAATCAAAAGCCTGGCAAAAGGGGGACAAATTAACAGAAAGGTATTCAGCTTTTCTAAGGGACCTAATTTTGAAAACCGCAGTATTCATAAAACCACAGTGCACAATTATGTTTTTATAGCTATATAAACTATAATGTTACCTTGTAATTTCATGGTCACTAACATAGCAATTTTGAGACCCCAGTTTTGCTTTGGCTTTGTTTGTTTGCATTTTTGTGACAGAAGTTATGCATGTTTTTTAGAACTGAGCTCTAATTTTCACAGGATGTGGGATTTTTTTTATAAATGTTACATTTGTGACTGGAGATCACATGAATATGGAGCAGCAGTCAGCTGGTGTTCAGCGAATGTTGGCAGGCGGTTTGACTCATATGAGAACTGAAACTATTGAGCTTTCACTGCTAATGGTATAATAAGCTGCAGTGGTGCGGCACCCCAACTGTGCCAAGTCAAAATGCATCTCTCTAACAAGCACCATGATGACATGTGATGTTGTTTTTACAAACTGTGTTCTACTTCACCTTCAGCAAAACCTCCCCCAGAAGGTTTTACTTTCCCTGCTGCACACAAGTGTGTATTGTGTAATGTATTGACATTACCATGCCTAACCTACACTCTTAGAAATAAAAGTGCTAAGTAGAACCATATATGGTTCTTCGGCTTGTCCTCATAGGAGAACCCATTTTTGGCAAAAAAAAGTTCCACCTGGAGCCAAAAAGGTTCCACCAAGAACCCTTTTAAAATCCTTTATTCAGGAAAGGGGTTATAAAGGGTTTTCTGGATCAAAATGGTTCTTGCTGGAACCATTAGTGTTACCAAGAACCCTTTCCCGAAGAGAGGGTTTTTCGGAAGCAAATGGCTCCAGGTAGAACCTCAGCCCTTGTAAGAGGACCCTTTTGGAACCCTTATTTCTAAGAGTGTACCAACCTACTGACCCACCCACCCACGAACCTATCTACCTACCTACCTAGTTAATGACTGCCAACCTAACTACCTATATATCTGCCTGACTGCCAACCTACCTTCTTATAGCTCTCTACCTATCGACCCACCTAACAACCTAATGACCAATAAACCTCCCTTCCTACCTATCTACCTACTTACATGACTACCTATGTACCTACCTAATGCCTGCTAGAGCCAGAGCTAGTAATAGTCTGACACCCTGGGTTGCCAGATAAGACATAGATGGACACACAGTGGAAGGCAAATTAAGCTATAATAGAATAAATACAAAATTGTCACAAAATGGTGAACCATATTTTACACACAAGCCATTATGAGGTAAGAGTATTTCTTAACAGAGTTTCTATGAAATCAGTATAAACATTGAAGCTGGATCTAAGCGAGAGAGCTGATTTGTTGTGGTACCATGAAATGGCAGTCACAAAAATGGCTTTATAAGAAGGAAGGGACTTATGTTATTATCGTAGCAGACCGGTTACTCCACTATGGTTTCATCTTGGCTGCATGAAATAAATGATGGCTTTTAAGTACTGCTGCTGTGATAAATTATAGTGAATGAAATAAGAATATGGAGTTCTCTACAGAAAAAATGACGGAGGAGTTCTAAATGTGGGTAATAATATAACTGTAAAAGAAAACTTGACCTTTGATAAGCAACAGAACAGTTGCAGTTAATGAAGAGGGAGCATTTACTTCAAATCTTTTTTTTGTGCTTAATCTTTTCAATACTGACTTTTTAAAAAAAATTTACTTAAATGAAATGATCACACATGTGAATAGTATTCACGTACAGAG
Source organism: Microchirus variegatus (assembly GCF_963457635.1). NCBI lineage: Eukaryota > Metazoa > Chordata > Actinopteri > Pleuronectiformes > Soleidae > Microchirus > Microchirus variegatus. The sequence continues at coordinate 17,492,181 of NC_139819.1, forward strand.
CGTGCTCCAAAATGATGTGGACATGATGATCAAAATAATTGATCGCATACTGAAAACTGAATAAGTTCATCTTGTAAGGTATGTAGGTTTAAAAAAATATAAATAAAAAACTGTATATTTTTAAGAAGGAGTACCTATCCATGGCCACTAGGAGGCAGTAGCTCACCAAATGATCTTTGACTGCTTTTGAGATCCAGTCTACCACTGCATGAAAGAATTGTGAAAATTGTGAGTGTGTCAATTGGATCATGACAAAAAACATTTATATCCTACATATAAAATATAAGGTGTGGAATATAAATATAAATATGAGGTTTATTGTTTTCATTATTGATTGTGTGTACAGGTTGTTGCACACAAGGCAAACAGAGTGTAGATCAGTGTGCTTTGAACACATAACACGCTGCAGTGTTTTTTGTTCCTGCTGTCAAAGTGCAGCTGTGGGGAAGCAGAAGTGAGTCGGCAAAGGTCATAAATCTTCCTCAGCCAAACAACACTGTTGGCTCACTGACCAAGTGACAGGACTTCAAAGAGAACCTCTGTCTCCAAATGAACTTGTTGCCTTCACTAACTCAGGTTTAGCTTTAACAGCTGTTTTAACTGTGTATGTATGTGTGTGTGTGTGTGTGTGTGTGTGTTGTTTTATAGACCTTAAATTGACACCAGCAGGCCACCGACCAGGAGCAGTGACTGACACTTTTTGGATGAAGCTGTCTTATTTGGAAAGGTCAATTTGAAATGCTGATGAACCCCTTTTCTATAGTCCGTGCAACCTTCCACGAAGCCACAGCTAGGAGGTGACGTGAAAGTCAGCTTGCTTTAGATGGTAAATATCACAGTTACAGTTTATTATCAACGCATTTATTTGTGTCTTAAAGACAGCAGGAATCTCACTGTACTCACACAGGAAATAAGTCAGAACAGCCAAATCTAAAAAAGAAGATAAGGGACGGGAACACAAATGTGTGCTCTTTCAACTCCAAGGCAGTCCCACCCATTGTAAGAAACAGAATAATATCTTTAAAGAAGGCTGCAGCGTGAACTCTCATCCCATTTGGCTGAAAATAGAAGTTTTACTTGCATATGGGTATGTTTTTGCTCATAATTTGAGAATCAGACGTGAGGCCAATGAAACAGACACTGAGTGCAGAGAATCTCCTTATATACATTTAAATGTGTCTTCATAGTTAAAAGTTGTAAATTCTTTATTCTGACATAACGTAATCCAATCAGGAGCCAGATCCCCATAAAGGGGCGGACCTTTCTACTCATGAGGTTAGACTGTTGGTAAATAAATGTCCCCCGTCATTAAACTCGTGGAGAGGAGGGCAATGCTAATAACAACAGACAGGGAGTTAGCTCAAAGTTAGCCAAACAATATCACTGACAGCAGCTTTAAATATTGACCTAAGATCCAATCAAGAGTATGATAATAATAATAATAATAATAATAATAATAATAATAATAATAATAATAATAATAATAATAATAATAATAATTTCGGTATTAGTAGTTTGGAAAACACTGATAAATATTTTTTGAGGGCATTTTATGGACCAATCAAATCAATTAATCGCAAACATAGAAGGATCAGCTGATAATACAAGTCCAAACAGTCTTAAGTCCACATTCATCTAAAGGGAACTTAAAGAACTGTACACTTTGACCGACAGGATTTGTCTTTATCGGATCTGTATTTGTGCTAACCTTGACGTATACTTCACCATATGACATTCACCCAGCCGCCCTCGTCCCACCCCCTTCCCTTCCCTCATTTCTCTCCCTTTTCCCATCCCTCGTGTTGGTTGTCTTTCCGTGTCAGAGACTAAGCAAACACAGTCGTGTGTGAGCGGCCTCATAACTCCTGCGTTCCTGAGAGACTTGGAGCTCTCAGACGAGTGCAGCTGTGTCTTCATTTGTCGGCCATGTTCTGCATTCCCAAGATATCTCAAGGAGGCTCCTGGGCTTTTTCTGCATTCTGCTTTGACCCTCCACCATGCACAGAGAGGCAGTGTGTGTGTGTGTGTGTGTGTGTGTGTGTGTGAAGCAAAGTGGGATGCAATTTCAGGTACATGAGGTTGAAACATGGATCACATCCCTTAGGAGGACTTTTGGTAGAAATACAGTTGTTACCATACATAGTTATACCATTTAGGTAGATCCTGAATAACACCAGTTCTCATATGATAAGTATTGACCTGAACAAATAAGGGCCATTTGAAGATGTTAATATATTCTTAATTTCAATCACAGTACCATTAAAAAATAAAAAATAAAATATATATATATATATATGTATAATATACATATATATATATATTTTATTTTATTTTTTGATATATTATATCAAAATATATATTTCGTGAAAACTTTCATACAAAATTCCACCGAAAAAGTCATGATTTCTTCCTCTCAAATACAAAGATTTAATGTTACATGTGAGTTGGACTTAAAATTCATTTTAACTTGTGTTAAACATATAAATAGATTTTTTTTAATTCACACATCCCTACCCACATTACCCCCCTCTATTCGCTCTTCTTGCCCCCTCTTCTATCTCTGTCTCTCTGACTTTTTTTTTCTCTCAGTCTTTTCTTCAGTGTTTCAGAGTCAGCACCCCCCCACCCCCGCTTTCTGTCATTATCATTTTCTCATCTGTTTCTCAGTGCATCTGGCGAACATGAGCTGTGGAAAGACAACAGACAAGTAATGGGAGAAGTGTGTGGGCGAGCGTGTGTGTGAGTGTGTGTGTGTGTACCCTGTCTGCAGATGACAAAGTCAACTGCACATCTTTGTCAGCTAAATCCTTTCTGAGAGTATTTTCACATGAGCTTTGGGTTCTGACACTGAATCAAGAACCACAAAACCACTTGAGTCGCTAAGCTGTCACAACAATGACCCATCAAATCAATCAATATGAACCAACATATCACCAATACATATGTGTCTGTCTGTCCTGTTACACAATAATCACAGATGTGCACGAGGACCATCTCAGGACTTTGTAGCAGCCATTTGAGTTGGACGACTTGTTGACCCTTTGATTTAATCCTGTTTTCAATTTTATGTTTTTGTAAATTCCCTTCATTTTCAACAGTACCAGGCCTAATCTGGGTCTGTGGAGGTTTTGATGGCATCTTTCATCAGGTCATCTGGTCATAAAAACAAATGTGTAGTAAAGTATTAGAGTAAAGTAGATGATATATAAGGTAAAGTGTAATTTAGTTCCTTGCTATGTCTGCATGACATTGGGTATTTTGCTGAAAAGTGAAGCTTTTTTCTTTTGTTGGCCTGTGAGAACTGAATAATTATCAAAACATTGCAGTTTTTCTCTTCCTACCACTCCTCCTGTGGTACTTCAGTCAGTTATTTGTTTTATATCTGTCTTTAAATGAAGTGCTACTCCAGTCTGTGTGGTACAGAAACAGCAGCAACTCTGACTGACACATGCAGGCATGTAGTCAGGCAGACAATCACATTTGTGAGAAGCTAAAATTGTGATTGAGATGAAAATAAGATTGTGAAATCACACTGAATGTTCAGGTTTATTTTTAGCTGCAGAATACACTTCTGAGACGATTCTTGGCATTTTCAGTCATAGATCAACTGCATGCAGCTGTCTCACTTTATTAGAGCAATGTAGTCGTTAGGCCTCCACCTTGCCTCCTCAGCTGTGACTTAAAGCTCCCATAGAGTGGTCCTGTTGCACATATATGTTAGTTATGGAGGTCGACTTACATATATTAACTTGTTTGTATGGTCAAAAACCTCCTAGTTGCTGTAAACGAGCCGATAGAAATCCTCTTTACTGACACTGTTCCTGAACCGCTATATTTCAGACATAAATCTCACCCCCAGAAGACAGAGTGTGTTGTGATTGGCCAGCCAGCGTAGAGCCTTTCCAACTGTCTTGTGATTGGCCAGTACCCGGAAGTGACATATTCAGCACACCCGCTCTCAGAAGCACAGCTCCCCCCTCTGGAACGGTGGATGCCCTGCTCCTCATTATCAAAACATTGTTTTAACAATGTTTAAAAATAGCTTTTCAGATTTCCCGCTGCAGTCCCTTTTATGACTTTGAACCGGAGTCAGACCCAGAGTCAGAAGAAACTGTCGCTCGTGAAACACCTCCACAACGGACGTTATTCTTCTTCTGCGGTTCAATGTACGCAACCTGATGTGCCCGGACTAGTGCCCGGAGCAGGAGGATCTGCTGTTCAGGAGAACCGCTGTTTACGTAATCGGACCGGGTTTTTTCAGAGATCTCGCTGAGCCCGAGATTACAATAAAACACAGCGTTCTCAGCAATGGCTGAACTGTTTGTTTTTAACCTTCAGGGCTTCTTAAACAAGGTAATGACACAGATACACACTAAAAAACAGCGTTGATTGGAACTTCCGGTCTAGGTCCGCTTTAAAATACTCATGACACAGGAGACACAAGAAGTAAACCATACTGAGAACTATACAGTACTATACTCAGATTTGTGAACTCATTTGGTAATAGTTTGAAAGTATTTGTGTGTATGTTTCAGTTACACACCACACCTTTAACTAAAATACAACCATTTTCATCTTCACTTCACAGTGTCACTCAGTGTTTGGCCATCCCCTATACATTTGAAACCTCAAGTACCATCATACCCACACCAGATTTTCGAGATGCAACAGCAGATTATCAGACAAGCTGTTACAAGTACCAACAGCAGAGATCCCAAATCAGTGAAATATTCACGAACATGACAGTGAATGAGGTCAGCTCCAAATGTTACCTCTGCTCTTTGATTCTGCCTCTGAAAGTAATGTATAATAAGTCACAACTCTTTCAAGTTTCTATATACTTGGGCACCATAAGTGATCTGTGGAGACACAATTGTGTGTGAGATTGATTTTGTCTTGTATTTCCAACACTTTTTCTTCGTACTGTAATTTCTGAGGTATTTATTATGGATTAGAAGTTTGCAGAAGACTGTAGCTCCACTGCACATTGCATATTAACCTTTCATGCAGTGCTAATGAATGGTGGGTTTGTGGTTCAGAGCAGTTAGATGCCAAGTTCAGGATGTGATGTGTCTGCCAGTGACCATCACTTACAAAGTTGAGGTACGTTTGTCAAACGAAAACTTGGTCTGAAGTGTAAATAGATGAAAGGTTGTAGTAGTTACTATGCGGTGATTTCTACCTCCGGCACACCTACAAAAAACACTTCAGGAGCCAGCAACCACATCTCGTCCATCTCTCACCTTACATTGCCTGAGGTTTTCCCTTAAACTACCTTTGCCAGCACCTTACAGGCCACAAAACAATAACTGACTTGTGAAAGTGACAAATTGTGGGATTTTGGCAGCATAATGTGGTAAAACACACCTGTTTACAAGGGAGGATCCCACAGAACCACAGACATGTCTCTGACAGTCAATAAGAGAGGAGGAGCAAAGAGATGCAGGAGGAAGGAAGTAAGGGAGGGGATAAAATAAAGGCAGAAGGGACTGCGGCGGGGACTCGCGGGGGAATGTTTTGATAATGAGTAGCAGTGCAGCCACCGTTCCAGAGGGGGAGCTGCGCTTCTCAGAGTTGACATGCTAATTAAGTCACTTCCAGGTACCTGGCCAATCACAAGACAGTTCTGTCTTCTGGGGTAATATTTCAGTCTGAAACAGCGCGGCTGATGAGAGCGTCAGTAAGAAGAGATTTCTATCGGCTCGTTTGCAGCAACTAGGAGGTTTTTGACCATACAAACAAGTTAATGTATGTAAGTAGACCTTCATAACTCTATGTGCCATATAACCACTCTATGGGAGCTTTAAAGGTAGGATGGGAGATCACTTTCTGGAGCATTTTTTTTACTGTATTGCTCAAAATCCTCTTCATACCCTAATTGTAACTAACTGTCACAAAAATGAAAAGGCCTGCACTCACACCTTCCAATTTTAAATGAACGGCCTTTTCACTTTTAATTGATCTTCACCCCAATGAATTGCTGAGAGCCATTGTGTTCCATTTTTTGTGTGGAGAATTAAAAACATACCTTTGTATGACGCTCTCATAGAAGCATCTTGAGAGACGAGAAATCCTATCCAGCACATGTCAGCTCAGGAATAAAGGGTGGAGAGCACAGGGCTACGGAAACACAGAACTCAGCGGCCGGACACACAAAGGACATCTGTTCTTCCATAATGGAAACTTTGTTAGCATTTTTTTTAGTTGCTTCATTAAAGCCGGGGGGTTGTGATATTTCCCATCATGTTAATTTAAAATAACAAAGTGATGGACTCTCTGTTTGGAGCCCCTTTGTTCTGTTTTAGTCACCCAAAATCATGTTGGTCAATCATTATGTTTTCCTTAATATATTTTGTAGGTACATTAACCTTAAACAGAGGGGGCAACAGCCTCCTTATAACCCCTAATGGCAATAGGCACATTTGTGTGGTATTAAGGTTTTGAGGCTTTTACAGGATTCTGTCTAAATAGTTTTGCTGCCAAATATTTTTCCCTTTAAAATTTCATTTTGTAGAGTTAAAGCATTGCTGGATATGGTACATATCCAGAAGACAACCCTGCACAGCATGCACCATGTGTGACCAGGATAAGTTAATTCACTACATATTTCTGTTGCACAAGGGGCCTAGAATGCAGTTTTTAAGTGTTTTCCTACTTAAATAAACTAGATTGGAAACTTGTTGTTGAACTTATTTCGCTTAGAGACAGCTGACAGATGAATTGTGCTTGAGTTGATTTTTTTCTTTTATTAAGTTAGAATTTGCAAATTAAACATTTTGAAAATATGTAAGTACATACTTTGTAGACATTTGGAATAACATGTGGAACGTTTTTTTTGTAATAGTTTGAACATACAGTCATCCAGCTGTTGGATATGGAATGTCCATTCTTGTCCAATTTAAGATCACGATGTGACAACAAGCCAAGAAATGGGTAGGTATGTACTGTATGTACTGTTCTAAAAAATGATATCTGGTAATAACACAGTATTTTAAGGGTGTAGGCAGGAGTAATACCCAGTAATGTAAACAATAAAAAGTTTACATTCTGTTTAGAAAAGAATGTCTGAATATTACATTTAACAAATTGTTTTGCGTGTCATATCAATATTTTACGACAGAGCATTAGGGCCAAACTGCAGAGAAAAATAATAATTTTATATTTTTTACTTACTTTACTTAATATTTTGAGAATAATGTCCTAATATTGCGAGAGTAAAGTTGTAATATTATGAGATTTTTTTAATCATTATTTAGTGTATTAGTATTAAATAGTAACAGAACACAGATGTAACCAGTGATAGCCTGCAGCCATTTCTTCCTCCACAAAATAGAAGATTTTGTCTGTGTGATTCTTTCTTCCAAACAGACTCAGTTTCTTTCACAATCTTTACAAAGTCCTGATGCTAAAAACAAAAATATGAAGTATTTCTTATTCTTTATTATTATCTAATTATGACTTTATTCTCATAATATTTGACCTTATTCTCGAAAGTTTACAACTTTATTCTTGAAAGATTATTATTGTTATTATTCTTTTTTTTTTTTTTAATTCTTGAGTTTTGGCCCGAATACTCCGTCGTGGTATTTTGGAAAGTGACATTTATTGAATTATTTTTTTATTATCTGTGACAGAACATTGCGTAACACAGTGAGTGAGCGACAAGGAGCCAAGTCTGCCAAGATATTAAGCAGCATGCCACAGTTCAAGACCAGATTGACACCAAATGTCGTCCTAGTGTGTTTTTATGTTGTCACACATCTTTTTTTGGGGGAGGACGCTAACTACGATAAAAATAACCACAGTTGCTTCCTAACGATTGCAGGTGCTTTTTGTCCATAAATCACCACATTTATAACTAGGAAATACTTATCATCACACTGTTTCCTCATCTCTACCAAAAGTGCCATGAGCACTACCAATATTATGTTGATCTGTACACATCATTAAATGATTTTGTTTCAGAAATATCAACTCTGTTGTGCTTTGCAAAAATGTACAACCACAACATACAGGATTGGTTTGATAGTTCTCAACCTCTGCTCCCCAATGACAAGCAGAACCCGGTGAATACTTCACACAATGCACGTCTGTTTGTGTGCTTCAGCAGACCATGCCATCGTTTAAATGCACTCACACAATTGACTCATTATGATACACTTTTTCAAGCTGCTCCCACTGACTTCCGTTTATTACAGAGAAATCATTTCCTAAATGCACACTATGCTGTACTGTGGTATTAACTAAATGGAGTATCCATTTATTACAGCAACTGGTGAGGTGCCTATAAGGAAGTATGTATTCCTATAGTGGGAGCTGAAGAAGATTTTTCAGTTATGGTAATGCATGATAAGGCACGTAAAGGCTAACATAATACAAACACTGTGCAACCTCATTAGGCACAACACAAATCAAATACGACTTGTAAAGAGATTCCAGAGTGGCTGAGAGTCATATAACAGCTAATCGTAGCCGTTCTAACCTACCTTTTGGAAACATGTTTGCCAAGTTAGCTGCAAAATACTAGCATGCTAATGCTAACTAAATATGTGCTCGCGTATTGGTGAATGGACACCGACTTCAGTGTTTCAGTACAACACCATAACCTGTGTTGAACCGAGTGAAATGAGCCGCTGCCTACCCGTTGTTGACACTCAACAACGATCACGAACAATCCTGACACGCCGTCAGATGTGCTACCTGGTGTAGCGTGCTGGTGTAGCGTGATAAATCGGCAAAAATTAAAATGACTCCAAAAAACGTCAGTCAAGTATCAAGGATGCACACCATCGGGCCATGCTCAAACCATATCCAAAATTGTAGGGCGATCTGACAAACGGTCAGTGAGATATGCCCGTTACAGACACACAAACACAACTTGCTTTATAGATAGATAAGCACTTATGTTTAAAGGTGCAATATGTAAGAATGTGGCCAAAATGGTTACTACATTCAAATTCAAAATACAGAGGTCTTTTAGGTTTCATTTTCTGACGTAACTGGCAGCCCGTGGTTGCTCAGCAGCTGAGACTCTACTGACTGCAATGATTGGTAGACGGCGGTAGGTGGCGCCACATGCCAAAACATGAGTTCAAAACATAAACATGATTTGCGGTCTGCAAAATATTTTTTAATGCAAATATTTTGGCTGTACTGTTGTTGTTGGTGAGTTCAGTTTGTTATATAAACATTATTCCTGAGTCTCTGTGACATATTAGGAGGATTTTGTGGCCAGTTGCTTTAGATGTATTACATAATGCACCTTTAATGACATTACTTATGGATTTATTAATTCTTTGTATATGGTGAGAATATAATAAATTCAACCAATTACATTAAAGTCCTGTTATATGTTTTTAGATGTTTTTTTAAATCACAAAATCATAAATGTAGATACAAATATTCTTATAGAACAGTCCTTCCCTGATAGGCATTTTTTTGTTCTGATAGCATTGTTTAACTTTGAGGGAACTCGGGAATTAGCTGCCATCTTGATTAGACGACAATCCAACAATCCAGCAATTGGTCCGGCATGAAATAAAATCTCCTCCTCAAAGCACCAATGTGCATTTTGTCCAACTTATCAGTCTGGTACGAGGACTAATAGCAGGGGCTCGTTTGAGTTCCTGTGATTACCTTTGCCTTCATCTGAGTCACTATCTTCTCTACTGTGAAGTGAGGCCAAAAATGTGCAGGCATTGAAGGGGGACTAATGGGGCAAGTTGTGAATGGTCCAGACGGCAATGGAAAAAGATTTTGGTCAGACCTGGACAGTTTATCCAGGCATCTGACAATTACAGGCTCCTTAAAATACAAGTGAACATTTGGATAGTTCCTTCAGATCTTAAGAATAGAAAGGAAATGTCAAATGCTTTCCCACACACAGATGGGGCTAAATGGCAGCCATCTTACCCTGGTCTGATTCAGACGCTGTGTTTCAATTTGTACTGCACTACCATCATCACATTTGTGTGCACACGCATGTTCACACTGAAAGCTTTTATTTTCAAAGTAACCAACCGCAAACATTAAATGTATACAACAAAAAATTACATCAATCATCATGAAACTTGTTATCGTTTATGGCTATGGGCTGTAATGCTTGAGATATTTAAAGGGGACATATTATATCCCATTTCTCCAAGTGAACCTAGTTCCCTGGTGAACATGATGAACATGTCAGTGACATGCTTTGGTCAAAATACCATAAGGATGAAGCACCACAGCAGTTCAATCTCTTTAGGTCCACCTTAAAAAAAGTAAAACAAAACTTAAGGGACAGACATTACACCATCCACAGAGGCTACTGGGAGCTAACAGCAGTTAGCATTTGGAAAAGTGATAATCTGCAGGCTCTAGCAGTCACATTGCCACCATATATAACATGTATCCACTGGACAGATAAATCCTCACTTTGTGTAGAACTCTGTGCTGCACTGTGGAGCCAAGAAGATAACTTTTCACCGCTGCCCTCACTAGCACACTTGCGCGTTTTACGGACAAAGAGGAGCTAACAGTGAGATAACAATTCCAGGAATTTAGCGTATCGTGACGTCCCAATGAGTGCGGAAGTCCACATTGTGTGTTTCATCTCCTGTACTTAGACTGAGGAGGACCACAAAAACATGAGTGAGTCATCTTTTTTCACACTTTGCAGACTGATAGGGTCTCCAGAGTCCCAAATATAAGGATTTAAATTATTAAAAGTTGCTTTTGCATAATATGCCCCTTTAATATATTTATGAACATGTATCACCTGGTGGAGATTTTACTACTTTTAGAAAGAAAAGATATCCTTTGTGTCTTTAGCAATACCCGTTTGGTCACTGTTATTCAGATGTAGCAGTTGCAAGATGCTGGTAAGGTGTGAGAGATGTAGGTGTGAGAGATGTGGCCCTGTGATGGACTGGCGAACTGTCCAGGATGTGCCCCGCCTATCGCCCTCAGCTGACAGTAGAAAATAGATGGATGGAAGAAAATCATAGTGAAAACAAAGCTTATAGATGATTTTTTTTCTATTGCTAATTAATGGTGCAATAAATGTTACATTAAAATTTCAGGTTTAAGCTAAAAACGTGAATTTTTGAATGCCAAAAATGTTTAACTTCATGCCTCATTGACAACAGTGACAAGACAAAAAGGTGACGTAGAGGCTTTGTCACGCAGTCTTCTGGTTGTGTGAGAGTGATGGGAGAATCAACTCACTGCAGTCAGGTGTGTGTGTGTGTGTGGCACTGATTGGCGTTGATCAAGCCCAGGTGTGGGGAGTGTTCATATACCCTGAGTCTCCAGTGCTCTGTGCTGACTCATTGTCTCACCTTCAGATGTAGTGAGAGGTTCACCCTGTGTGTATCTATAAACACCAGCTCAGAACTTTGTGTGTGTTTGATGTCAATTGCCTGTTTCCTGACAGTTGTTTGTTGTGACTTCAGCCTTTTAGGTTATCACTGGATAAAAATATATGTATCTATATCAATGTATGTGTATGCCTTTCGGCATATTTAATAACCTTAAAGCGGACCTAGTTCGGAAGTACAAATTAACGTTGTTTTTTAGTGTGTATCTGCGTCATTACCTTGTTTACGAAGCCCTGAAGGTTCAAAACAAACAGTTCAGCCATTGCTGAGAACGCTGTGTTTTATTGTAATCTCGGGCTCAGCGAGATCTCTGAAAAAACCCAGTCCGGTTACGTAAACGGCGGTTCTCCTGAACAGCAGATCCTCCTGCTCCGGGCACTAGTCCGGGCACATCCGGTTGCGTACATTGAACCACACAAGAAGAATAATGTCCGTTGTGGAGGTGTTTCACGAGCGACAGTGTCTTCTGACTCTGGGTCTGACTCTGGGTCAAAGTCATAAAAGGGACTGCGGCGGGGAGTCGTGACGAAGCTATTTTTAAACATTGTTAAAACAATGTTTTGAAAATTAGTAGCAGTGCATCCACCGTTCCAGAAGGGGGGAGCTGCGCTTCTGAGAGCGGATGTGCTGATTATGTCACTTCCGGGTATTGGCCAATCACAAGACAGTTGGGAAGGCTCTACGCTGGCTGGCCAATCACAACACACTCTGTCTTCTGGGGGTGAGATTTATGTCTGAAATATCGTGGCTCAGGACAGCATCAGAAAAGAGGATTTCTATCGGCTTGTTTACAGCAACTAGGAGGTTTTTGACCATAAAAACAAGTTAATGTATGTAAGTAGACCTCCATAACTAACATATATGTGCAACAGGACCACTCCATATGAGCTTTAAATGACCTAAATGCACTTAAGTTAAAATAAGATAAGACAAGATTGCTTTTTATTATCCCACAGTGGGGAGAGTACGGGGTTCCAGCAGCTCAATAATACAGAGAAAAATACAAAATATTATAAAAAAAACTGTGCATAGAAACACATTAGATAAAATTATACATTATACATATATATACATAATACACAATATTAGGTACTGACAGCAACAGACTACGATGATTGTTGTATGATGTTGACGTGTATCCTCCTCACAAAGAGACCTTTGTGGACAAATACAGGCAACCACCTTAGAGTTTTATGATTCAAATAGGTTGTCTTTTTTTAATAACTGATGTTGGCTGGAAACATAAAGCATACAAGTTGGGAGTACTTAAAGCATCTTTAAACAAAACACCCATCAGTTTTCCAATGGCATTCTACAAATTCTTGTATTTGCCCTAGTGTAGCTCCCAGGCAGCCAGTAGCTTCAGTTCATGTCACCACAGAATCCAAATCCACTTGCAGAGACTTGAAACCTGCTTGAAACACATAAAACATCACAGTGGACACAATTTTAATGTAGCCTAAATTCTTGTTGCTTGAATTTGCAAGTAGAGACAATGCGTTTACTGTTCCTGGTGTTCACACTTGTGTGTGCACAGTTTTAAAACCTAGAGTGCACCTTTGGTGTGGTATAATTACAGATTATTTTTATTCAACTGACTCTTTTATGGTGGGGAAATGAACAGGTTGTTCACTTCAACGTCGACAGAAAGTGTGGCTGCAAGTGTGGCCGCACAGAAACATTCATAACCCTCTTCAGTTTGGTCTGCTGGCAAATGATGAAAGATCCTAATGTGTTCAATTCAGAGAAAACAAAACAAATAGAGTGAATGAATAACACATGGCTTGGTGCATAACTTAATACAGAATCAATTCCAAAACATCTGCAGCAAGTAAGCCAGGGAGACAGAGATAAATAATAATGTAATAAAGACTACAGCTTGAGCAGGTTTTTCAGCGATGTTATAATGCGATGTCTCCAGTCATCTTTAAAATAGGACAGGAAACACATTACCTCTTTTGATTCTTCAATTTCTACAGGTGTGGGTTTAGGTACAGTCCTAATTCACGGTCAATAAATCTATCTGGCCATATAAGGGCATGATATAACATGCACAGTGATATTTGCTACAGGTTTTTGGTTCAAATTATGAAACTTAAATCACAGCTGAAACACCCTTTTGCCGATAATGGAAGTAAAACCTTCTATTTTGAAGCCAAATAATCCTTGGAACCAAAATGGAGCCAGTTTTCTTAATAATGACGTTCATGGACAATTTGATTCAAAATCCATGCTGATCCAACTATCCCCCCCCCCCCCCCCCCCAAAGTACAATGCAAAATGATTCCTCTATCTGCACTGAGAGCTCCTCGGGTAAATGGGACCCAGAGTGAAATAAGCCCAAAGATAGAATGACAGATTTATTGCACCCCAGATGCGCCTGATTTACGAGCATTGTTTAATCTCCAGATTCCAACCACATGAAGGTCTTATATTTAGAGCCTTAATTTATAGAGCTCAGAGAATGCAGGCTTAATGTTTTTCTCTCTCTCTTTGTAGAAGACGATCCAGCACTGTGACTAGGGAGCACAAACAGATGCTTGGATTAACATCGATCTTATAAACAGATGTGGTGAAAGGTTATCTCTTAAACAGGCTACACTAGTTTTGATCAAATACAGGAATACTCCAACTAAACACAGAATCTATCATGGAAACAGTTTTCACTTGTTTTTCCTTCCTTTAATTTTAAGAGCCAAATCTAAATTTTGTATTAATTTATATTCAAAAGTTAGTTTGAAATCCTCTGCTGAATTAATTTTAACTTTTCTTTTTTTCCTGAATTTTGTAGTTAGAGGACATTCCACTCCAAAATAGTCACCAAAGATTGATTTTAGAACTGGTAGGAAGCAGTAGTGTCGCACAAGTAATTACACATCAAAATATGTCTCCAATTTTCTTATTCCCACCCCTTGGCATCATAGGCCACTTCTCATTACCAGATCGGCTGAGCCGAGAGCCCCAGGCGGCTGGTTTTTCCCAGCGTGCTGGTTTTCCTGTGTTGTGGTGGGAGGGTCGGCGGAGGCGACACGGCCAAACGTCGCTGTTTATTTCCATTCTGTCATGTGTGTGAATCTGATTACAGGTCTCTAAGTCAATATTTAGCTTCTGCGGACGGCATCATCTTTGGGTAGTTTATTTTTGCAGGGCCTAGCCACATCTGCTGCCAATGTCTCGTGCAGTAGCAGTCGTGTGCTGCTACCAGGTAGGAAAGCAAACAGTGAGTCGGCAGTCAGTCCTGCGCTGAACGAGTCAGGGAACAGAGTGATGGGTATGAAACCATGGTTCACAGCCAGAAGTCAGACGGGTGTGAGGATGGTGTGGCGGTTTGAGGGATGCCTCAGTGGATCTGATGAGGGGTCAGGAAGGGTCACAGTGGAACATTAATTCCTCCCGTTAGCCTCATTCATATCTGCAAGAAAAACAAACCAGGAGTAAAAGCAAAGGCACACTTACAGATGCATGTAGTGTTCAATTGCACGTTTTGTACACTGGAAGTACATTTTGTACAATTGGAAGAACATCAACTACATTTCATGTGTTGTTTCTCTTTTAATACCCCTTGTCTGATTATCTCTCATGGTGGGTGTCATCTAATTATGAGCCAAGAGGCACACAAGCTTGATGTCTTTTTTGAATTTGGCCTGCGGAGAAAAGGATTTAGTATTTATTGAAAATAAAGAGCAGTATCCTGTATTTCTTCCAGTCATTATATCACAGGTTATTCCAGTAAAGCAGACCACACACACAGTCGCCAGATCTGAAACACCCTCTCTGCTTGTTTGCATGACCTATTATTTAAATTTGAGGGTTCAGAGAATTGTGGATGTTCTGTGCCAAATATGTGCAAGTCAGAACTTCATTAGACTTGGAATCATTTCCACACTGGCTCTTACTCGAAGTAAGTTGGCAAAAGTATGCTCTGTGTTGACGTGCTCTTACATGATACTTAACTGTTGTAACTGCAGATTTGCATTTATTGCAAATATAAATTATCGCATAGTTTTAGACCCCAACCGAAAACACTGGGGACAAAATGTCTCAGCACGGCATTGAAGTTGTGCCAGGTGTAAGAGTCCTATATGACTTTAAAGGTGGAGTACAAACACAGATTAGTCATGCTGTACAAAAAAAAGGACAACTCCCCCCGAACACCAGCACCCCTCCACCCCTAAAAGAAATTCACTTTCGTCTACAGAACATCTGGAATTCATTGCGAGGAGGAGGTTTTGGGTAAATGAACTCTGACAAGAGTCTGTAGATTCGGGTACAGCCCCCTGCTTTAGGTTCCCTTAGATGGTTAAGATAGGCCTGCAGACAAAAACCTTCTGATTTGTCTCACACAGACTTTAACCTGTCCCACCCTGAAAAAGAAAATAGTACTGTTGTGATAACAGTAAAAATATATATTCCTTTGAATGCCAACAAAATACAGTGACTGCAGATGGTTACACAGAATGTCCCTTTGTTTCTTTGGTTAAGACATAAAAAGCAGAATTTAGAGGAATTTAGAAGTTAATACAAATGTAACTTATTATGATGCTGCTTTCTTGGTTTGTCCCATAAGATCCACTCTTTGCTCACACTGACCTCATAGAAAGGAGTTACTGTGAGAGACTGTTACAGGAACATGTGATTTCACAGTTTTAAGTGAACCGGACAGAGACCTGTTTCTCTATTGAAGAGTGAGTCATCATGTTAGTCAGATTGACCAAAAACAAAGAGCTAGAGAAACTGGCTTGCACGCTCGTAGCTGCTAATGCTCATTGTTGTGTTTGGGGAAATGTAAAGCACACTTAATGTGGAAGCCTGAGGGGTTGTTCAAATGTAGCCAGCTGTATTTTGCATGCTTAAATAATATTATAAAAGGAAATGGGTGCCAAGGACTCTCACCAATAAAAGTGACACTAACTGCTAGTAGTGCACATTTGTTGAAATATGTCTGTTTTCCTTGGCACTTTGATATCTCACCTTTCTCTAATTAAAAAGAAGTGCACTACAGGGCAAGATAAGAATGAGCCACAGAGCTTTACAACATTTTCACTTTCCTTAACAAGTTGGCTTTTGAGTTCTTTCCTTAGGTAAGTGAATAAACCCTCAACTGCGTTGTCATCTCAGTGCACAAGTTTTTGTTGCGTAATAGGTTGCACATTATTGTCACATTATTTTAGATTTTAGGTTACATCTGAACAGCCCCCATTCTGCTTTATTGATACTTTCTTGATCCCAAAGGAAATTCAAGCATTGAATATACATACATTAGCGTTAACTTATAACACAGTAACCATACGCTGAGATTGACCTGAGATACATGTAAAATTAAATGTGTACAGAGAAATCAGGTGGGTATTAAAGCAGAACAGAAGAGGACACTTAATGAGGAGGTGTCATGAGGAATGGCAGGTGAGATGTTCAGGTGGTACTTGAGGACATGGGTCAGCCGTGCACACCAATCAAACATCCGTCAGAATATACACTCTTAGAAATAAAAGTGCTAATAACGTTCTTCGGCTTGTCCTCATAGGAGAACCCTTTTTGGCTCCAGGTAGAACTCATTTATAAAGGTTCCACCTGGAGCCCTTTGGAGGGTTCCACCAAGAACCCTTTTAAAACCCTTTATTCAGGAAAGGGGCTTTAAAGGGTTCTCTGGATTAAAATGTTTCTTACTGGAACCATTAGTGTTACCAAGAACCCTTGAAAAACCCTTTCTTCGGGAAAGGGTTTTTCAGAAGCAAATGGTTCCAGGTAGAACCTCAGCCCTTGTAGAAGGACACTTTTGGAACCCTTATTTCTAAGAGTGTAGAGATAGTTAACACTTTTTAATTAAATTATTTCACTGACATCAGCTTCAAGAAAGGAATGTTTTAAGCTAAATCAAATTGATAAATCTGACAGAAACCAATATAAATCATGCAAATTCAAATGCACATATTGTCTTTATTCAGAAGAAGAACTGTTTTCATCTCTGATGGTTCAGATGTTTTCCCAAAGAACTCTTTTAAGTGGTATGCAAATGAAGCATTTGGCGGCGTGGGATACGAGTGACCTTACACATGTTTCAAAATCTCATGCTCTCCATTACCTCGCCCTCCTCTCTTTGTCACTAATGGCACATGTTCCCTTGCTTTTTCGAGGACTCGTGCCAGCTCCAATTGCAGAAGAATTAAGCATGAGTAATGTCTTTCCGAGAGGCAGTTTGACTTTCCGATAATACCTGCTGCAGTACTTTTTAGTAACTATCTTTATTCATCGCTGGTGTAATTTTCCCTGCGACATGTTTCACTAGTTAAAATATGGGAGAATGATGATTCTAGACATTCTTGTTAAAAGAAATATGTGTGTAGCAGTGCCTGGGGAAAATTGTTTCTCAGTAATACATGGGTAGAGGCTTCATGGTGGCCTCTTTATGAACAGAATTACATCTGTTTTTTGTTGGTCTGGAACATTAATTATATCCCTCTGGAGTTTTCTGCACAGTGTGTTGGTGCAACTGAAACACTGTATACTAAGGGTGTAACAATATGTGTATTTGTCTCATACCGTCACGGCACAGACGTTACTATGCCGTGCACGCAGTCACGTGACTGTGACGAGTTCACCACAATACGTGTCGGTTTGCTCTATGTATATGTGACGTGTGACTACTTAGTTGTTGTTAAGGGTTAGGGTAAATGCCCTGGTATACTTCCATGCCGTGCGCCCCCAAAGTGCACTTCACATTGCATGTGGTGGGTGACACCCACAATTGTCGTAAAACAATAGCAGTTACAGGAAGTAGCCAAAACAGACGGGTTTCTGGTACAGATTGGGTAGTGTCACACCTGACTCGGTGTAAAACTGCAGTGACTCATGGCTGTACCGAGTCAAGTCCCAAGTGTGTTTGCGTGTTTCTTGTTACATCTGTATATTTAAAGGGTTAATATTATACCCTTTCATACCATTTCTCCAAGTGAACCTAGTTCCCTGGTGTCCTAATGAACATGTCTGTGACATACTCAAAATACCATAAGGATGAAGCACCACAGCAGTTTAATCACCCTGCCAAAACAGCCCTGTTCAGAACACTCTGCTTAGCACTATCTCTTTAGGTCCACCTTAAAACAAGTAAAACAAAACTTAAGGGACAGGAAGTGACATCAGCCACAGAGGCTACTGGGAGCTAACAGCAGTTAGCATTTGGAAAAGTGATCATTTACAGGCTCTAGCAGGCACATTGCCATCATATATAACATGTATCCACTGGACAGATAAATCCTCTGAGGCTGAAAGTTTGTGTAGGACTCTGTTATGCACTGTGGAGCCAAGAATAGAACTTTTCACGGACTTCCGGTTTTCGGATACCGTTGCCCTCACCTGCACTCTCGCATGTTTTGCGGACAAAGTGGAGCTCCGCGAGACAACAATTCCAGGAATTTAGTGCATTGTGACGTCCCAATGAGTGCGGAAGTCAACATCGCGTGTACTTAAATTATTAAAATGTTGATTTTGCATAACATGTCTCCTTTCCATGGCTGGAATTTTATATATTTAAGGGACAATGTGTGTATTTTTGGGTTTATGTAACCCAAAATCCACTTTTTTATACATATTATGTGCTCCTGCATTGTGTAGTCGCTGTATAATAGTTTTTGTTTCATTTTCGTAGTGTTTCAAAAAGTCATGTAAAATAACATGGTCGCGGGCCGCGGCTGCATTGCCACTGTTAGCAGCGAGACGCCATGTTTCTACGGGAGCCTGTAAGGACAAACGCGAGAGAACAAATCAAGCGTCTCTACAATCTTTTTTCCAGATTTTTTTTGTGCCGTTTATTTATTTTTTTGTCTGTTTTTTTTTTGTTTTCCGTGCCGTTTTTTTCGTTTTTTTTTTTTTTGGTTGGCCCTAATACTCCTGCGTAGATATACGTAGTGTGTAGTTAGCAATACAAGTAAAATGACCATTATTTGTTTGTTTTTTTATAAAACGTAATATGCCTGCTTTGGTTTAAGTGTTGCAACACGGCCTGCTGCACTGTCCTATGGTCCTCTGACTTAAAACTTATAATAGAGCTGAGGGTCAGTGTGCCAGCATGGACCACTAAGCCCAGGCTTAATAATAACCTCAAATATGCAGCACTTCATATGGATGTGGTTCACCCTTTATTTGTGATGGAAAACTACACCCTGACACGGAAACCAAAACACTGATTCCATTAGTGTAGAGCAGAGCACGCTGCCAAAATACTGCACTGATCTTAGGCTTGTTCTTGGTCAGCCACAGTTCCCACTGCCATCACCTGAATGAGTGTTTCATACTGGCTCATTTTTACATGAGGTCAAACAGCGCTTTGCTGTCAATGAGAATGCATTTATTACAAGGGTTAGTTAGTGGAAGGAATGCTTCATTAGCAGAGTTTAACAGCTGAAACCCTTAGGGCCATAAACTTTCATCTATAATGAAAAATATATAACGCTTTGCCAAAGGTTCCTTCACATTTTTTAAATTTCTCTCTCTTATCTGTTCTTTTCCCCTCTTGTGTTTTCTTTAATAAACAATGAGAGGGTTCAGGTTAGGATGACAAAAAATACTGACAAGAGTCAGTATGGGATGTTCGTTTAAAGCTGTGGTTTGCAACATACAATATATTTGGCATTATGTTTGCCTTACTATTTTCATCATAACTGTACAGCAAAATGTTAATAAACGAGCCTGACATTGAGTAGACGAGATGAAAGAGTTCACCAGTGACACATACGTAGACTAAAATAGCCAATGGCAAAAACTGAATGCAGCAGCTGGTGTTTGACCAGCGAGAGACAGACAGTAAGTTGATTTTTATCACAACATATATCATTTCAAGACTTTACAGTAAACCATGAAGATTTGCACCTGGGTCAGTAGATCATATAATTAGATACACACTGGTATTTACCTGAAAATGTGCTTTAGAGGCTTATTTTCTAACAACCCTACTTTTGCAGTTTTTATATATTCAAGAATTTTTTTCAGGCTACAGAAACATCTGTTACCTACGAAGGAGTATTAGGGCCAACAAAACAAAACAAAAAAAATATCCGGCGCAATAAAAAAAGGCAGGCAAAAAAAAAAATCTGTCACAAGAAAAATAAAAAGTCAGGCAAAAAAAAAACTGACAGATTTGTTTTTTTTGCATGACTTTTTTTTGTGCCGGATTTTTTTATTTTTTTTTGTTGACCCTAATACTCCTTCTAGTTACCGCATTGTAATTGGTTTTCATTTGTGCTCTAGTGAAGTTGTGCCTTTTAAACATTTCCTCTGTGATTTCCTCAGTTTAAAACAAAGCTGTCGTGAGGAAAACGTGTGCAGTGTTTGAGCACTAGTCAGTGCTCAGTAGCCAACAGGGTGGAACTCTTTGGATTATCAGCTTAAGCCCTCAAACAACGTTGATAGCTGTGCAAACAAACTTGCCCTTTTTCACACTTGTTCCATCTATGTGCTTTACTTTCTGGCTACAATACCAAAAATAAACAGCTCAGTGAAAGCTCTCACTCTGCTAAAGCTTTGTGATTTATCAGTCCATAAACTTTTGGCCCTACTCAAAAGTAGTAAACAAGGAGCAATTTCAGTCTGGTTGTCAGCCAAAGCAAATGGTTATATTATGATAACAGGCCTATTTCCTGTAGTTAACATTTTTGTTTAACATTAGGCCCTATTCTCAGTCTGCAACTGGCAGGGAGCTGCGGCCCACTTTCGACACTCTTAACCTCTGCCTCAGTCGTCCGACCAGATGTGGCTTCCCTTTAGCAAATTATTAGTGGTTCCTAGTACACACAGGTTCCCTACTAAGTGTTTCCAGCTCAGATTTGGCAGAACACGGAGAAGACATTCCAAAGGAGCAACATCACATTTTCCTCCTCTGCTTAAACCACAGCAAATAATTATTTAATGCAAAAGAAAAATCTTTTAACTCAACTCAAATGTTATGTCACTCATTATTTTCCGAATTGAAATAACAAAGAGAGCATTATGCACAATGAAAGTGTTTCTGGAGACAAATGATATAAAGTTTTAAGATGTGGACAGAAAAGAGACAGCGCTTTGATTAGTCAAGCTTGTCTTTGCTTTTGCGCAATAAAAATGCTCCACAAGCAACAGTTGATTTGGGCGACGCTCCCAGTCCCAATGAGCCTCCACACTTACCCTTAAGCAGACTCTTAAACATGGCTGTGTGCTTACCATGTGGTTTAAAACTAAACAAGTGATGACCAGGTATTTCTGTGTATTTCTCTAGATTTTCAGCACATTTTAATCATGTAATGTGTTCTCAAAAAACCTGTGAGTCTTACAAATTACATTTGACATTGAGTAAATGTCATTAATTATTAACTGTGTAATTTTGTGGCGTTACAGTACAATCTGTGGAGTTACGTTTGTATAAGCCTATACTCAGTGGTGTAGTGGTCTACTCTCAATTTTTTGCCCTTTTTTAACGCAGCCCAGAAAAACGCCCTGTTTTAGAAACAGTGACATGTAAGACGACTCTATTTGGTTTACCCAAAAATAGTAGTCGTAGTAGTATTTTCTCATTGTCACATATTTTCTGCTGCTTGATCTCAGGGAGGAAGGATTATGAAATTACTAAACCAAGGGCCAATTCCAATTCCTATCTTAACCCTCAATCTTAACATTCAAGCACAACCCTTATCTTAACTGGCCCTCAAAACCAAGTGGTGAGGGTTATTTTGTCACTTAGAAATGGGACACCCCTTAAATGCAGATACGTCTTCAGACTGTAGGGGGCAGAATAACGCGAAAGCTGCGTCCAGTCTGTCAACTCCAAAAAAGAAGAAGAAGAACACATTTACGTCACGATTATTTATTACGATCCGTTTGTCAGTCAAGTTATTAGGTCTTCAGTTAGTTATAAGATGATACTCATACAAATACCACAACCACGGACATATTCAGCTGACAGTTACCGCACACCACGGCTTAGTGAAAAGTAAACGATAGCAAGCGATCGCTTGTCCGCACCGACCGGCTATTGACTAAAGATCGTAAAATAAAAATAAATGTTACCCAACAATGACGTATAATATGGGCCTAAACTAAGATAATACAATGGTTTTCATAATTGTTATATCTCTATTAACAAAGAAAATACTTAATTTGTAGCGTAATCGTTTTGCTGCTTTCGCCGCCATCTTTTTATGTAAAAACACGCAATGCATTCTGGGTAGCCCTTGCTCCCAAGGGTGGTCTCGGAAAATCTCAATATTGAGGGCGATACAAACCTTAAACTTGCCCCTCAACTTAATTTTTCTGAGAAAAGCAAGGAATTGGAATTCACCCCAATACTGGCCCACAGACTAGTGAGAGATTATGCATTTTGAGTGAACTATTCCTTAATCCTGGAATGATACCTATTCTCTCACTTGGCAAGTCAGTAGTTTCTTTTATAAACAGCTGATTTGCGTGGGCCAGAATGTGCCACAAATTAACCTGACTTGATCAGCAGCAGTTTGTAGGTATTACTGTAGACGCAGCCTGCATGAATGTCAGTATAGATGAGGCATACATGGTGTTTCAGTTCTTTGTTTTGAACATTTATTTAAATAAAATACTTCAGATCTGAATTAGATAAAAAAAAAATGCAAATCATTCTCTTCCACATATTAAAACCAATCAGTTAAACTCAAGAGTGCACTACTGTAAAATTTAAATAAACACTATTTTAGCATAAGTCGTTATATGCATACTGTACATATATATGTTATATGTATATACGTATGTATATGTGTGTGTGTGTATATATATATATATAATATGATGATCATTAACATCAATGATTTGATTCAATGATCAATAATAATCAACAACAATAATCTTCGTTGACGTCGTTTTCCGATGATGTACTTACCGGGTTATCACAAAATGGCTCATCATTTCAAGTAAACTTTTAAAACTTAATTTATCTACCACGGCATGATCTGACCTTCTCTGATCGGTTTTGACCCAACACTGCGATAGTACCCAGCTGCAGCCACGGAGACCAACACCCTCGTGACAGATTTTGTTTAGTTAGTTTTACAAACAAACTTACAACAATAATCACCGTTCAAACAATAAAAAATAGAAACCTTTATTGTAAAATTATGACATGACAATTTTTTTAATTTTATTTTTAAGATTTAGTTTAGTTAGTTTTACAAATAAACAGTGAGTAGTAGTAAAGGGAAGAAACATTGATATCTGACAAGGTTTTATTAGTTAATAGTGTGAAAAATGTGTAAAACGGTGAAAAAAGTATAACAGCGGATCGTGTGTGTATGTGGTGCTTGTTGTATCCGCTCTGGGGTTCCAGGGAGGCGGTTAGGTGGTGGTCGTTGTCCACGCTGTGGCGCTCAATATATGGACAGGCTAACGTACTTTTATATTCTTCCTTCGTTCTTGCTTAATATAAAAATCACTTCCGTCAAACCACTCCCGTCGTTTCGGTGTGTATATAAAGTTTTTAGAAAAAAAAATAGATTAAACCACTATTATCACGCCAGGGTGTTGTTGTCTTGCCAGGGTGTTGGTCTCCGGGGTTGCAGCTGGATGCTACTCCAACACTGCGAGTCAACAGGTTGATCGAAGACCTGCACGACAGCGCCCCCACAGACCCGGAGCACTTCCGTTTTGTTACTTGCCGGTGTTTTGTTACTTGCCGGTGTTTTCTTATTTGCCGGTGTTTTCTCACTTGCCGGCGTTTTCTTACTTGCTGGCGTTTTGTTACTTGCTGGCGTTTTGTTACTTGCTGGCGTTTTGTTACTTGCTGGTGTTTTCTATTTGCTGGCGTTTTGTTACTTGCTGGCGTTTTGTTACTTGCCGGTGTTTTCTTGTTTGCCGGTGTTTTCTCATTTGCTGGTGTTTTGGGGTTTGCAGTGCGTTTGCCCCTGTCGGCCACCGTACATATGAGGTGCTAATATTATTATAATTGATTATAATGAGTTTTTGCCATAAATACATTTTTACAAAAAGTAAAACCCAAACCCAAAGAAATCCTGTGTGTAGTTAAAAAAATCACCTATAATAAAAAAAAAAAAATACATAATAATAATAATAATTACAATAGGTCCTCGTCACTGTAGTGTACGAGGTCCCTTATAATTTAAAAAAAGATATTTGAAAGAACAGGGCCTCACAGCGGTGTAGTGGCTAGCACTATTGCCTCACAGCATTAAGGTTGCAGGTTCAAATGCAGAGGTAAATTAGACACTCATTGACCATATAGTAGATGAGAATGTGAGATTCTCCTCCATGTAGAGAGTAGCCAGCTGAGGTGATTCAGGCATCTAGTTAGGATACCTCCTGGACACCTTTATGGGGTGGAGTTTTGGGCATGTCCTCGGGCCGACCCAAGACCTGCTGTAGGGATTATATCTCTCAGTTGGCCTGGGAACGGCGAGCTGGCGTAAGTGGCTATGCAGAGGGTGGTCTGGGCTTTCTTATTATGGCTGCTGCCCCCGCAAACCCAGACCCAGAAGACAACCAAACATAATGGAACAATACTGTCATACTTTTGCTGAGAGAGTACCTGCTCTCGAACTGACTGATCTTCAGCGTGAACCAGTGTTGTCTAAATCTGTTTGAGCCTGCACCTTTTTAAATCGAGAGCATTGTCAGAGACAATGAGCAGGAGCAGCTGACACATTCACAGCTAAGCAAATATTTACAGTAAAAGAGCACTCACACATGGTGGCTGTGTCGCTCTGCCTTAAACTAATGTCAGCCATAGGTGGTTGGTCTCCGGAATGAACATAAACACTTCAGCAAGAGCAGGATACCCCTCGGTGCTAATGCCAAACTCTTCAACACACAAACACATCATTGTACTTTGAGCAAGGAGTTGTGCGTAATACGTCTGTACAAACAAATGTGTTACATTGCTCAGCAATTTTGAAGTGCAACTGTGGAAGATGAGGAAAGTGATAGGTGTGATTTTATCAAAGGGTTGGGACCAAACAAAACATTTAGCAGACATCACTGCTTAATGTGAATTTGTAATTTCCATGTCTACCTGAGGTCCAATATGATCCTTGTTAGGCAAATGTCGTCATCCACACATGACCACGGAGGGGGAGTACACCTCCCCCGCCCCTATATGTTGATCGAGTGCTGTCACAAAATACTGACCAAAGAAGTCCCAGTTCGTACAGAATACAGAAATTGACAGGATACCCTTGGACAGGTCATGTGCAAAGACATGCACATCCAAATTAAGGGTGCTTTGTTCAGATTCTGAACAGAATCTGTTTTGCAAATAGATTTGTTCGTTATAATGCTCGACATTGGTTGTCGGTTGTTCTTTAGTGTGCCGGCAGCTGCGCGCCGTGCAACTTCCAGAGCGACAACCCCCACCGCACCGATCCGTTTTGAAATTCCTCCCAGCTTTAAACTCTCTTCACCATTCAAAAGCATGTCCTATATAGACCCTCGCTTTGCCGCAAACTTTGGGTGAATTCCAATTCCTTGCTTGACCCTCAATCTCAAAAATGTGCGCTCCCGCTAGTGCAAGTGCAAAGATGGCGCTGAAAGCAGCGAAACCAGTACGCTACAAATTAAGTATTTTCCTTGTTAATAGAGAAATAAATTGATGAAAACCATTGTATTATCTTAGTTTAGGCCCATATTATGGATTACTGACGTCATTGTTGCGTAACATTTATTTTTATTTTACGATCTTTTGTCAATAGCCGGCCGGTGCGGACAAGCGATCATTTACTTTTCAATAAGCCGTGGTGTGTGGTAACTGTCAGCTGAATATGTCCATGTTTGTGGTATTTGTATGAGTATCATCTTATAACTGACTGACAACCCTAATAACTTGACTGACAAAACGGATCGTAATAAATAATCTTGACGTAAATGTTTTTTGGAGTTGACAGACTGGACGCAGCTTTCACGTTATTCTGCCCCCCACAGTCTGAAGACGTATCTGCATTTAAGGTGTGTCCCATTTCTAAGTGACAAAATAACCCTCAACACTTGGTTTTGAGGCCGGTTAAGATTAAGGGTTGAGCTTGAGGGTTAAGACTCAGGGTTAAGATTGGAATTGGCCCTTTATCTTGGCATTTTTGACATTCATACTGAGGTCTTTTAGGTTTCCTTTTGTTTCATTTCAATTGTAGCTACGTAACTGGCAACCCATGGTTGCTCAGCAGCTGAGACTCTACTGATTGCTATGATTGGTAGATGGCGCTAGATGGCGCCTCATGCCAAAACATAATTTCAAAACATAAACATAACTTTGCAGTCCGAAAATGATTTTTTTTAATGCAAATATTTTTATCGTACTATTTTTGTTGGTGAGTTCAGTTTGTTATATGAACATTATTCCTGGTCCTCTGTGACATATTGCGAGGATTTTATGGCCATTTGCTTTAGATTTATTACATAATGCACCTTTAACATAAAGCTAACCTATAGCATTACACAGCACTACTGTTTGATTGTTGTTTCCTAGGTTATGATTTTGTTACCTTGTACATTCATACCTATGATTAATTTAGGTTTCCAAGCCAAAACATCCAAACTCCAGACAGAAGGGCCGCTATTGATCCTAGATTCTGAAAACCAGAGGCAAATACACCCATCTCTTCTAAATAATACCAGAATTGGGAAGAAAGATCACAAGTCAGATGATTATGCAATAAAAAGGATCATGTGATTGTATGAGGTAGTTCTCTACTATCAGGAAGTTTACTTAACAGTCAAGTTTCAATATTTTTGGGAGATTTCATCCTAGAAATGGAAACGTGACCACATAGACAGGGAGATTCCCAGAGAATAAAAGGGGGCTTCTTTTCTCTAATTGCGCTCCTAGCGATGACTTCCTGTAGTGACTCCACAAGGGATGTATGGTCTTGACTCTTCAGATGACCCCAAACCAGAAACCTCAGCGCTCATTCCTTCTGGCTCATGAAATATGCTCTGGATTCAAACCACTCCCTAGTGGGTCATTAATACTGTGCTGTGTCTGTGCTGCCAGCATTTGCTTACAGGCCTCGTCTCTTACAGAGAAAACAGGCTTGGGGGGATGTTACAGTTACAGTATATAATCGCAGTGTACATGAGGATTTGTTCAGCTTGTTCTGCTACCATTCTATGTTTCACCAATTCAATGTTTGAAATATCCAGCCTTGCTTTAGTCTACACAAAGGTGTATTAAATCAAATAAATTGTCTGTTTTGCACAATTTCCTGGTTTCTAGCCCAGGTTTTCAAGTTGCGCAAGTTTTTAACTCAATGGGAAGACTTCCCTGTCAGTCGATGATTCGGCTCATGCTCCTTGCCTTCATTTACTGTGAGAGCACAGCGAAGCCCCCTGAGCTCAAAGATGGATTTTCATACTCAGGTTGTATTTACATTTGAAATTGTTCAGAGAGCAGCTTTTCTCCAAGGCTGACAGGACTGGAGTGTTCCTGTGCAGCATGTTGAAACTCTGACTAAACACCAGATTAAACTGTATGAAGAAAGAGTTGTTGGAAGCTTAACCATTGACTTCCACATTTCCTCATTAACATGCTGCTGAAAACTGCAAATAAAATGATTAACTTGATTTTTAACTATATTTTCTTTATACTGTTAAATCACAATTTTATAAAACCATTGTGAAAACTCTTTCTTTCCAAAAAAACCAAAAAAAACCACAAAATGTATACACATGTATTTCCTTTAGTGATTATTTTAGGCAGTGACATGGAAAGAGTGACAATACAGTATAATATAACAATACATTTTTGAGTTTACAGCCCAAGATCTTTGTTTTTAAAAAGTTCCATTAAAGGCGCCATTTGTAAGAATGTGGCCAAAAACGTTTACTACATTACAATTCAAAATACCTAGGTCTTTTAGGTTTCGTTTTCTGACGTAACTAGCAACCCGTGGTTGCTCGGCAGCTGAGACTCTACTGACTGCAATAATTGGTAGACGGCGTTAGGTGGCGCCACATGCCAAAACATGATTTCAAAACATAAACATGATTTGCAGTCTGCAAAATATTTTTTTTAATGCAAATATTTTGGCTGTACTGTTGTTGTTGGTGAGTTCAGTTTGTTATATGAACATTATTCCTGAGTCTCTGTGACATATTAGGAGGATTTTATGGCCAGTTGATTTATTACATAATGCACCTTTAACTAATATTATTTTGTTAGACAAACTTGTGAGTTAGAGTTCTGCCAACTCAAAATTCTGTTTTCAAACAGTTTGGCTAACTGATCTTTTGTTCAGATAATTGAAAAATTAAATAAAAAAACAAAAATTTTGAATTTTGTCTCGAAACTCAAGATCTTTCGTTGGGCTGTAAACTCAAAGATTGACTGCAGTAAGTTGCCTTGACATTTAGAATTTTCTCAACTTTTTCTTTTTTACAATGTATATCAGTTACAGTTTTGAATGGTGGACCAACTCTTAGTGTTCAGCACAACCATGACCACAAATGAAGTACAAGCTCACACGTGTCACGTGGCACTCTAACAATTCATCTGACAGCACAGTTAAGCACAGTAAAGTGTTGCAGGTGTTTTTCGATCATGAAGGTTTCAAATTCTAGTGCATTATTTGTGTTAGTGCAGAGATAAGTTGCTTTCTATTTCTGGGAGAGCTTCAAGGACTGTTGTCTGTATGCTTATCAACGGTATTCATAGCATGCTATTTGTGTCTGTTGTATGGAGAATGCTTTCTTCTGCAGGTAGTAGCTGGCCACTTTGAAAGTACTCATGTAATTATGGTTCTTATGGTGCAGTCTTACTTTATTATTTATCTTTCATCGTTTTCAAAAGTGATATCAATTTAATTATTATCCCCAGGCAAGACATACAGTACATAGCATTATAATAACATTTTACTAAGACAGAACAATGCTTTGATGCGCCTTAGTTGCAATACATTAAAATAAATAAAAACACTATTGATAATATTATTTTTCTATGACATCCTATGAATATGCCAATTACAGGCAGTACAGCATGTGCCTCTGTGAGAATGTCATGGTACAAGTGAATAAACATTCTCTGCAAACTGATTACCTTTCACTTTAATATTTCATTACTTGCTTCCAAATGTTGTATATGAGTAGTCCACAGTAATTTAGATTTTATTACACTAAACTGCATGCATCTATTCTTGAAGTGGTAAATGTAGTATTATTCACAATAAACCTAAACTAGGCTTAATTGAAATAGTGATTTAAAATAAATAACCGAGTCATCCCCGTATGTGTAAAAGAGGCATTATCTTTAAATTATTATTATTATTACTTTTTAAGTGCTTTTTACTTGACTGAATATCCATATTATATCTGAACTTTCCTCACCTGCTCCCCTCTCTCTTGCCTCTACTGTTGTGGAGTCCGAACACACCATCACAGGTGGGGAATATAGAGTTGCATATAGGTTGAAGTGATTATTGTGTCTTGAAACAACCCTGTCGATACACTAGCATGTCAAATAAAGCTCCAAAAAGGGGGAAAATAGCCAGCAATGTAAATGGTGTGGCAGATCCAGAGGCCACGGTTGCCTGGCTGCTTGCATGCTGCTTGATGTTTAACAAGCCAGTCATTTAAACCCTGTTAATAAAACATCTCCTACTGGTGGGAATAGCCTCTTCATAAACCCTCACGTCACAATTTTGTTGAGTATATGTGAGTGACAAGTCAGGCATTTATGCAGGCATAATGTTTATTTGTGTTTGTTTGTTTTAACTTTTATTCAACAGATAAAAGTGAACCAGCTACCACATAATAACTGCTTTAATGTCCACATTTAGGGTAACATAATGGGGGCAGTTGGAGTCTGTTGAACAGGAGATGTTTGAGCTTGGTGAGGTGAAGAAAATATTTAGTACATTTTCTTCATCATTAAACACAGAAAGAAATGTTAATTTAAAGTAAAATCTGGATATTTTGGGAATTTGAAATTTGATGGGGCTGATTTGTCTAGAAAAAAACCTCTTTAAATGTAGATTTTGGTGATCTATTTTCAATCGGATGTAGGTAGACCATGAAAGTGCAGTTGTAAATGCACCCTTTTCCTCAATCACACAAAAACCCTGACACCTATTAACTTCTGGCTAAAAATCTCCACTATTGTCATCTTTATTTTGCCAATGATCTAGAACGTGACACGTTGGGAGGAAAAGGCTGAAAACAGAGAAGCTCTCACCCCACACAAATAACTTAAAACTGTACACACAGTTGTTGGGTCTGTGTCTTAACGCTGATTTTGATGTCTTGCATGCATGACATTTCTTATTACCACTGGGGGCGCTATGTATATAAGGGAATAATTGTGTCATGAAATGTGTGTCCATGCACTTCTCAAATGTGTGAAGTTTGGCTTATATTGGAGAATCAACCTTGTTATTATAGCAACTTCCTGATTTCTGGAAACAGATTTTGAGATTATATATACAGTTTGGGCACCCCTGTAAATGTTCATGAATTGGAAGACCACAGGCACAGTTCTAGTTAAGGCCTGAAGTGGCAGACCAAGAAAAATCTCAGATAAGCAGAGGTGAAGGATGGTGAGAACAGTCACAGCAACCAACAGACCAGCAACATCATCTTGCTGCAGATGGTGTCACTGTGCATCGTTCAACTATTCAGCACACTTTACACAAGGAGATGCTGTATGGAAGAGTAATGCAGAAAAAGCCTTTTCTCTGCACCCGCCACAAACAGTTGCTTGAGGTATTCTAAAGCACATTTGGACAAGCCAGCTTCATTTTGGAATAAGGTGCTATGGACTGATGAAACTAAAATAGAGCTATTTGGGCAAAACAAGGGGCGTTATGCATGGCAGAAAAATAACACAGCATTCCAAGAAAAACACTTGCTACCTACAGTAAAATTTGGTGGTGGTTCCATCATGCTGTGGGGCTGTGTGGCCAGTGCAGGGACTGGGGTCGCATGGATTCCACTCAATATCAGCAGATTCTGGAGAACAATGTCCAGGAATCAGTGACAAAGTTGAAGTTGTGCCGGAGCTGGATCTTTCAACAAGACAATGACCGTAAACACTGCTCAAAATCTACTAAGGAATTCATGCAGAGGAACAAATACAACGTTCTGGAATAGCCATCTCAGTCCCCAGACCTGAATATTATTTAAAATGTGTGGTGTGATTTAAAGCGGACTGTCCATGCTCGGAAACCATCAAACCTGACTGAACTGGAGATGTTTTGTAAAGAAGAATGGTCCAAAATACCTTCCTCCAGAATCCAGACTCTAATTGGAAGCTATAGGAAGTGTTTAGAGGCTGTTATTTCTGCAAAAGGAGGATGCACAAAATGTTTCTTTTGTGGTGCCTAAACTTATGCACATGCCTAATTGTGTTTAAATAATTATTGCACACTTTCTGTAAATCATAGAAACTTTATTTCACTTCTCAAATAGCACTGTTTGTCTCCTATATGATATATTTTACTGAAATTTCTCATCCAAACAACCAATGATTTATAAAGGAAAATCATGAAAATGTACAGGGGTGCCCAAACTTTTACATACCACTGTGTGTGTATATATATAAATAAAATGCATGTATGTGCCCCCAAAAAACATATCTGTGTGGATAAAATGCAGATGATAAAACAAATGTTTGGGGTGGATTCCCCTAGACTTGTTTCCATGGGGCTTGTCCCTAAGGCTGTAGGTTTGTTGTGTCACCTGATTTCAATCTAATGTGTTTCATGGTGAGTGTAAGTGTAAGTCAGTCAGTGCAGTTTTCCCACAAATGTCACACAAGACTAACATGAGAAAAAGTCAAAGCAATCAAACTGTTTTGGCAGAAGACTGATGACATTCTTGTGAGTTTCTCTGGGTGCGGTCTCATGGGGTTGACCTCCTCTGAGGATGCCAGGTCTGGGTCACATTCAGGGCAATGCAGCATCTTTTTCCTTCGTCATTTTTAGTCTGTAAACCTACTGAAACTCTACATAATGTAGGAAAGTTCAGTCATTTTCATTTTTAATCCAATTATCCTTTTAATATTTAGATATAAGTTAACTCAAATTATGTTCTCCATTAAAGAGGTTATATTTTTCACCCACAGTTGGAAACCATTCACACACACAGAATTGCAGAGCTATCATTTGGAGGACTCTGCATTGACTTCTGTTCATTTGTGCAGCCTAAATAATCTCTTATCTCTGACTGTAAGCGTAATCAGACACTGCTAGACTCTAAGGTTAACCTAAACACAATTAAAATCTTAAAGATCCCATATTATACCCATTTCTCCAAGTAAACCTAGTTCCCTGGTGTCCTAATGAACATGTCTGTGACATGCTTTGGTCAAAATACCATAAGGATGAAGCACCACAGCAGTTCAATCACCCTGCCAAAACAGCCCTGTTCAGAACGCTCTGTTTAGTATTATCTCTTTAGGTCCACCTTAAAAAAAAGTAAAACAAAACTTTAGGGACAGGAAATGACATCAGCCACGGAGTTCTACTGGGAGTTAGAATTTGGAAACGTGATCATTTGCAGGCTCTAGCAGGCACATTGCCGTCATATATAACATGTATCCACTGGACAGATAAAACCTTTAACTCAATCAGTAAAGAGGAAACCAGAAGACTCCATCCATTTTTTTTATATACACTTCAACTTAAGACATCTTCAACCTGTGTTGGATTTCGTAGGGTAGTACATACTGTATGAATATGTATCCATAGCTTGTTTGCCAGGTTGTGACTTACTCTTTTGCATTCAGTATTCATTATTGCTCCCAATGGAGAGACACAGGGGCCTCAGGATGTAGGCTGAAAGCCCTCAGAGCAAAGAGTGGGGGAAGGGGAGATGTGCGTAGGAGTTGATGGCGGGGTTTTTTTTCCGCCTAATATTAGGTTACTTTCAATTCTGTTCTTCGATCATTTCCAACCTGAAGACCTTTGACGAAAGCTTGATTCTACTCCTGGTCTGCAGGACTTAAACAATCAGCTGATACCTCTTGGGAATCAACTTTACGGAACAATGTCAACTACTACTTCGACACTCAAAAAAAATCTAAAGTAAAATATTTTTACTGTGTGCAGAAAGCAGCTTCACAGGTTATGAAAATGTCACTTGGATGGATATGTGAGCTTAAAAACATACCATAACAACCAAGACAAATATGGGCTTTGGAGATATTTGTTTTTGTCTGAGAAAATCTGTGTAAAAGTGATTTTTTGCTTATTTTTATTAAAACATGTGTGGGTATTTCAAAATGGCTATCAAGTTGCAACGCACTCTGGAGCCCCCATCTGCCTCGAGACCCCTATCACCATACAGCCAGGTTGCAGCTGCATCTTTGCTCACACACACACACGCATGCACGCACACACGCACGCACACACACACACACACACACACACACACACACACACACACACACACACACACACACACACACACACACACACACACACACACACACGCACACGCCCCTCTTCCTCTCTCCAACCAGCTGTCGCTACCAGAAATTAAGATATCTTCTTTCCCTTATGTATTTCCTCTAAGAATTGGCCCCTCACTTAGAAATAAAGAATGTGAAAAGATAAAGACGAAAACAAATCTGATTTTTTGTAGCAGACAATGTAGTTAGTTCAACAAGTTTAAACAAAAAATATAAAATATAATCCCATGTCATGTTAGCCACATACAGTGAGCAGGACCATTCAAATAATAGCATCATAACAACCAACCAACAACAACCACTCCAAATGTCCAAATGTTTTCCCTCTGTTTTACATTAAATTAAGTATCTTTTTATAAGATAACCTGACATTTCTTTAGAAAAAACAGTACAATATTTGCAAAGGCACAAAACATTTAGCCACAGGTATCTGGAACTGTACGTTCGACACCCCTGATTTAAACAAATATAGCAAACATTCAAGTGAAGCAGACAGGATTAGGTCAATACAAGATGAACCAGCAGGATAGAACTAGTATTTTTTGCACACACCGATTAGTGATTGTGAATTTGATATACAAGAGGCAGGTGCAGGAGCAGTGGGCAGCACTTATCTGTGCCAAGGGAGCAATGGGGGATTGGGTGCCTTGCTCTTGGTCCCTTACTGGGATTGAACCACAACCTTCTGGTTACAAGCACAATTCCTTTACTCTTCAATGCAATGTGACAGCTTG
The DNA here is from genome assembly GCF_963457635.1 of Microchirus variegatus. NCBI lineage: Eukaryota > Metazoa > Chordata > Actinopteri > Pleuronectiformes > Soleidae > Microchirus > Microchirus variegatus. Next base: position 17,526,668 of record NC_139819.1, read on the forward strand.
TTGGACAGGTTTTACTCAAATTCATTCAGTATCTTTTTGCATCAAAAAAATAATAAAAAAAATACACATAATATTAATCTGAATATACAAAAAAAAATATCACAGTACACCTCATGGATTCAGATCCCATTATCACACGTAAGACTGCACTAACAATCTTGTTTTATCAACTTTCAACCCCAAATGTTCGAAAAGGTAATGAATTAGGGTTGAATTCTTCAGCAGAAAGGAACGGGACAGAGTGGAACAAACATGCTGCAAACATAAGTCCCTGTAAAAGATCCTCTGTCTCATCTGATCAATATGAATGTGAAATCTCACCCTCACTGTCTGTCGGCAGGCTACAGACAGACAGTGGCTCTGTCATGAAGGCATCTCCAATGCGGGTGCACAGCTGCTAGTAGAATGAAATTACAGGTTGAAAGAGTCATGAGCTGCGGGAAATGAATATGAAGCTTTGCCCTTCTAGGAAAAAAAAGCCCTTGTTTGTGGCATATTAGCGTTGTACAAAGAAAAGAAAGGCTCTTCATGGATGCTTTGATTTAAGTCTGTGAGATTCTACTGATGTGAAGTTCCAGGAGGATTTAGTGCTGCCCTTCTGTCTCCAGCCTCTGAACCATACCAGCACCGAAAAGCAGTCTCAAATTTCCTGCTCCAAAGCCAACTATCCCATCCCACTATAGCGTACGTTGTTCTGCGGCGACAATTTTGTTTATTTCACCAAATTTGGCTGCAAACTACTACTATTTTTATTTTTAACTATATATTGTTTCATATCAGGGCACACAGTTGGTGTAGTGGTTAACGCTCTCGCCTTTCCAGCAAGAAGACCTGGGTTCCAGCCCCAGTTGGAACAAGAGCCTTTCTGCAAGGAGTTTGCATGTTCTCCCCGTGTGTGTGTGTGGGTTTTCTCTTCGGCTTCCTCCCATCGTCCAAAAACATGCAATATGGGGATTAGGTAAATAGGTCACTCTAATACATTGACTGGCGAACTGTCCAGGGTGTAGCCCGCCTATCGCCCTAGGTCAGCTGAGATAGGCACAGCACTCCCCACGATCCTTTGGTGGAGGTTAAAGCGGTAGATAATGGATGGATGGATGTTCCATATCAATACAAACACCAACAGAACAGTTGCTTTTTCCCAAAAAGTATTTTTTTTTTCTTCACATGACCAGCCCCATTCTGACCAGACTACATGCTCATTGGATCCCATCTATCAATCACATCACACCTGTTCTGCAACAGCTTCACTTCTGCATTGATTTCAAAATTCTGCTTCTCACCTTCAAGGCCATCCATAACCTCTCTCCCCCATACCTCTCTGACCTCCTTCACATCAACACCCCTTCCCGGACACTAAGATCTGGCTCTTCTATCAGCCTCATTGCACCTCCTGCCCGTCTGACCACCATGGGGGCCAGAGCCTTCAGCCGCTCCTAATGAATGCGGTAGTCAACATCGCACAAAAACATGAGTGCAATCTGGAATCTTTTTCCACACTTTGCGGACTGATAGGGCCTCCAGAGTCCCAAATATAAGGATTTAAATGATTAAAAAGTTGATTTTGCATAATATGTGGCCCTTTAATACTGTTCGAGGTGCAACGTACTCTCATTCGTATGAAAACGTTTGTGTGTGCGCATAAAGAGCGAGAGCGTTCTGTGAACAGATTTTCTTCCGTTTCTCAGTTATTACGGAGATTTTTCAGGTCTCTACCTCGCATTACAGTTATTGTTATGGTGACGGGTAGGGTTAGGGACAGGGACAGGGTTAGATGATATAACGCATCGTCACATGACCACGGCTCCTAGGCGAAAATGATTTACACCTTGCTGCGAGGTGACATAGCGTGGTTGTGCTGTATCTTGTCTTCCTCTGCGATAATCTCATTCATGCCACGTACCACAACAGCCCTAATGAATCTATTTAGAATTTAGATATTTACCCTCCTCCTTATACCTATTTGTCTAATTTCTTGTGTCGTGTACCAGATCAGTTTATTTTAGGTATTTGGTGCCATAGTGTCTGCATGTTTACCACGTGTGTGTGTGTGTGTGTGCGCGCGCTTTGTTTTCCTTGTAATTTAGTACACAGCTAAAGCAAATGGTGTTCTCACAGCTGCTCAGATTCTAATCACTGCCAGAGGCGTACTGGCAGGACAGGCATACCAGGCAAATGCTTGGGGCGGTGAAGAAAAGAGGGCCCCCGGGTACATTTTCTGTGACAACCATGAAGCCCCGTTAATGGGGCCCCTTTATGAGTCGTGTCTGAGGGCCCAAATAAACATACATAGCAAGTATATTTTGAAATGACATCCATGATGGATGATTACCTGGATGATTGCATGTACTTTTTAAATGTCTGTGCATTTTTATCAGTGGGCACTTGGCAATCTTTAAACTTCAATGGGGACTTGAATGGGGTACCAATAAAACATTCCAACCATCATCTAATGGGGGTTGTGAACCAAATGTCAGGTAATGTTGTACATGTGTGCTATCTCCTTTAAGTTGCAGTGAAGTGAATGAAAAGCCTCTGCTGATGTTTTTGGTACTTTGTCTTATGGGTCATGGGTCATGGGTTAGTTGAGCCAGTTGCTAAGAGTCTAATTGTTTCAAGGAGCTTCTATTGTCTTTGTCATGACTTTTTTCGAAGTTTTGATGTAACTGCTGGAGAATCTGATGCAACAAAAAGAAGTTGAACCCTGTGTTGGTCCCTGCTGTAGCGGGAGTTCTCCCTGAACAGGCCCCTCAGCTGATTTGTTTTGAGCAGGGTAAGAAGAGCAGACACAAAGTATGTCTTTTAAATACAAACTCAGAAATGTTCACTGTAATTGTTTTGTTTTCCTACCTTTTTTTTTTTAAAGTAGACACCAGTTACTGGAATAGCTTGCCATAAAAAGCTGTGCTTGACGTAAGAGACGAGAAATATTTGTAAAAATTGTTAAATGAAGTTAGAAAATATGCGACAACCTAACGCCATATGCTTTTTGTTGATTTGTAGTGAAAAAATAAATAAAAGCAGCGCATGTTTTAGGTTTTTCTTGCACATTATGATGTCAGCTACACATTTGTCTTGGAATAGTTTTGTGTTGACCGAAATGTGTACCGTGCCTATCTTACATCAAAACCAGGCCCTGGAATCGATGCCAGGAGCTCCCTCACAAATGAGTCCCACATGGTTTCAACCAAAACAACTCACTGGCCTTGTCTGGATTTATGCACCACTGCTGTATCTTTGTGGACTACACAGTAGTCTGACTACATGCATGTTTAAATGTGTTTGCCTTAGAGTTAACACGCCTTAGCGAAGTCATCTTCCGTTAAATGTTGTTGTATGCACTTCTTTTTTCCTCACCAATTCTTTGAGTTTACTCTCTGTTGAGTGATTTAAATAAAACATGGTGTCATGTGTGAGAGTGTCAGATTACCTTTATTCTACTGTTTCCGATTATAAAGTGAGGTCACAGAAAGGAAAATAAGGAGCCACCCTTTAAATTCACACCGCTTAACAAATGGCAGCACTCTTTGCTGAATAAACTAATTATGTGGTTCGCCAAACATTAATTTAGTCATTTTGTTGCAGCATCTTATTCTATGTCCCTTGAAAATAGAAGAAGAGGAAGAGAATAATTATAACATTCTCAGGCGTGTGATTTATGCATCTATATGCATTTATGTCTGCTTTTGTTATTGCTTTTGAACATGGCCGACTGTGCTCTGGTCCATTACCCAGGGGGCTTTGCAGCTCACCTTAACAAGACCATGGACCTATGATCGATCCTTACTCAGTGTGACAATTGACAAAACAGAGAAAAATATATATGTAGCTCAAAGATACATTTTCAGCTTGCACCCAATTAATCCTGTGACTCCAGCAAGTCATTTATTTTATTCTTCTAAGTGTATCACTTTGTTTAATGAAGGTAAACGTAGAATTATTAGTCTAGGTTTTCAACTTCATCCTTCATTTAAGATTTTATTTAGGTAAAAACATAATTTCAGCAAAAATAAAATGGCTAATCCTAGTTTGTCATTGTTTTTTTCTTTTTTTTCCGCATATATTGTAATTAGATTTTTTTTATCTCATGCAATTAAAGGGACACTGTGTAGTATTTATGGGTTTATATGACCCAAAATCCACTTTTTTATTCATATTATGTGCTCCTGCATTGTCTAGTCGCTGTTTAATATTTTTTGTTTTATTTTCGTAGTGTTTCAAAAAGTCATGTAAAATAACATGGTCGCGGGCCGCGGTTGCATTGCCATTGTTAGCAGCGAGACGCCATGTTTCTACCGGAGCCTGTAAGGACAAACGCGAGAGAACAAATCAAGCGTCGCTTTACTTGTAGCGGAAGTCCCGCCTCCACTCTCTCCGCTTCGTCTGCTACGGCCGTGGTAGCTCGGCCGTGGTAGCTCGCCCTCTCCCTCGCCTCACGAACCTCATCTGCTGACACGGAGAAAGACGACGAGGACGACATTTGACCGGCTGAGGACACTGTATCGCTCAGGGAAGGGAGGGATGAGCAGAGGAGCAGTTCTTTGTTGTACATTTCAGCCTCTCCTCTAGATGTCACTATAAACTACTTACTTCACCTTTAAGTAATCTAATGTTGTGGTAAGGTAGATACTGCAAGTACATAAAGTATTTACTCTGTCTAAAGGCATGTCTTTTATGCTTGAAATATTACATAAAGACAAATGACAGACACACAGTACACTCATTAGTTTTTCTGTCATTTGATGAGTGAAGGTCAGAAATAATTAATATGTCAGCGTGGATACTTGTACACTGAATGTGAAACTGCACTTCAACTGTATCTGGTTTTTTGAGCACTGATGTTGCCAAATAACATATTACAACTGAACATGTGCCGTACACAGGAGTGAGCGCGGTCAGGGTGCACAGACGTGCCTGTCCTGGTAAAATTAGAACGTCATATTGAGTGGTGACAGAAATAAGAGCAGGGCTGGAATTCTGGAGATGACATCGTCTATATCTGTCATGAAGTGCAGCTGCTCCTGTCAGGTGTGTGTGTGTATATTTGAATAGTGATTGTTTGATTCTGATGTTCTCGACTGTTTCTTTTCCTAATTGTCTGCATTTCCATTCATGTTTCATGATTAAAATAGCCTTTAAATAGTTTCTAAGGGATTGTTAGACTAAATGGAGGTGAGGGTGTTTTCACTGTGAGACCACCACCCTTCTGCTTTTCTTTTTGAAGAAGTTAACTCAACACTAGAATATGAATTTATGATAAAACTTGAGTGTTGGATGCGCTGACCTTTCCTGATACATCTTGCTTTTCATTTTGGTGTTAACAGATAAAGGCAGTTGTACGTCATACTTGCCAAATATCTTTGACAAATTAATCACTGATTTAACTGGATCTCAAGGGAGACAAGGAATACAACAGACTTAATGTTTTATTGGGCCTTGTCTGAAGGGAAGAGAAACACAGTTGGCCTCTTATTGGTAAAGAAAGTTGTGTTTTGTGACATATTAAACAGGTATAGTCACTGAAACTGTGGTGATCGATCATTCTCGCTGCCTATTTTGCTGTGAAGTTGGCACAAGCATGCAGAGAGCAGCTCAGTAGTGTGTGACCAAACTGAGATGCTCATCCCATGCTGTTTTGTGGCTGCTCTAATTTGTTAACACGGATTCCAAAATGAAAAAGAAAGATATACTGTGATGCTGATCCATTCTGGTCCACGACTTAGAAGTGCCAAAGGCATAAATGCCCCCAAAATGATCACAAATAATCAATACAGTTTTAACTCAAACCCAAATTAGCTGAGGGACTGTCTTGTCACAATGTCCTTTATCCACACTGACAAGGCCAGATGCCACTTCTAACAACTATATTAACAGAAACTGAGTGAGCAGCAGTTGCTATTTTACCAGCTTGGCTTTTGAGCGGCAGACATTCTTGACCCCTTCTTTCACCTCAGGGATCTAATGAGAGGAAAATGTAGACTTATTTTTACAGCCATTATCCCAAATTCTACTGAAATTCCCTAAATGTGCATGTTGGCCCTGTTGCTGTAGCAACAACAACTCCTCATTTCAGTTCTGGCTTTGAAACTAAAGGATTATCAACATGTCTGGAGGAGGTAGATAAAAGAAATCAGCAGGGTGACAGAAAGGTCTTCAAGTTGACATTATCCAGCCATCTGTGTTGGTGACTGATAAATCATGGCTATGGTGCTCTCTTCTATCTTCATTTTGAGAAAGAAAGATTGTTACACAAAGTATGTCTGGATAGAGAAGGCCAGAAGAAGGAATAGATTGTTCAGCTGCTGTCACAGATAGATCAGAGGTCCACTGTGTGCTGGATGGATGAGTGTATTTGCACTGTCTATATGAGCTCAGACTGCCAGACTCCATACATAAAGACGGCCGGGGGGAAGGCTGGCTTCAGGAAATGACCGCCATTATGCCAAATTTGCCTTAGTGTTCTTCATGGTGGATGGATGGATACATGTTACAGAGAGTTCATTACAAAAGCTGAGAGATAAGCCACAATTGTATTTCCGTTCTCACTGTAGATGCATTCTTTACCAAAATGATATACGTGTGGATTTAAAAGCTGCAGTGTGTAACTTTTGGTGGAAAGTAATGAATGACATTTTCTCGCATTACTGTGATTGAGTAGGTTTCCTGTGTACTTGTACTTTTTGCACAAGTACACAAGTCATTTCTTGTACTAAATCGTTTTTTAAATTTGTTATTTGTAATCATGTGAGATTTGTGTCCCCTTGTCCTTTTTGCACAACACAAGAAATAATCTTGTTATTAAAGTAACTAAGTAACTTTTACTCTGAGTACATTTTAAACAAGCTACTTTTTTATTTCAACTTGAGTCAAGTTTTAGACCAGTACTTTTACTCGTTCTCAAGTAAAATGTTATCAAAATAGTGGTAGTTTTACTTCACTGAACTTTTTTTCTATGCTGTGTCCTTCATCTGAAAATGGGCTCAGACGAAGAATACTATTAGATCTAACCGAGGGAGCATCTGTGTGTATACACCAGCAGTGCACGGGTGAGCAACAGAAAGAAGAGTTGAACCTGTCAAACTGATGAATGACCAGATTTTCCTGAACGGTGTAAAACTTTTACTGGGCACTTTGTGTTTCCAGCCATATTCCAACCAGTTTGCAGCTGTCTCAGCTCGCTTTACTAGCACAATGTTGCTGTTGCCTCCATCTGCTGTATTATGACATGAGATGAATCCCTTCAGTGTGCAGTGGAGCCGATTGACTGATTCAGTATTGTGTGAACTAATTTGACAATGATTTGAATGTAACAGATATTTGTTTATATTTAAATGTCATGTACTATAATGGAAAGGTGACTGATCTAGCAAAGGTCATAAAAAGTGTTTTGAGCAAGCAGCAACAAACATACTCACATTCTTACCAGCTCAGCTGACAAGCAGAGGCTAATGGCAACAGAGGCAACAGAAAATGGCAGCATGGAAGGTTGTAAACCTTTGGCCACCACAGCAGGACACACCTGCTGTTCAACAAAAAGAGACACAGGGAGGAATCATAGGTGCACACCTGGAGTGGACATGTGAAACCAAAACCAAACAGTGAAAAAGGGACCATGAAAACTTTTTGGTTTATTTACATTGTGTTTAAAGCACATTATTTATGTCTAAATCAAATCCACTGTGGAACACAAACTATCCATTCATTACCTTCCTTTAAAGTCAGGTACAGAAATACCCTGTTTTAGATGTATTGGTGCGCAAACATGTATGCATCGTTTTTATCTACTAAATCAGTCAAACTCATGGATATGTATAGTGAAATCAAGCTTGACTTCTAAATATCAAAATATCTGCCTGAAAAGCCATTGTTTTGTTCCTTATATCTTTCTGCCCGAGTTTTAAATAATGTACATCCTTGTTTACAAGCTTACTTATGACACATTGTCACCTTTCCAAGTTTGTTACCAACACCTATATATCAGTGGGATACTGTGAAACCATTGGCAGGATTGTGTATCACATTGTTTGCATGCATGAGTCCTTCTATATAGGGCAAACAAAATGGGGACCCAGATGCAAAGTCATTATCGCCTAGTAATAAGACGACACAAACTCCTTCAACAAGTATACCATTTTTTGCTCTCTCTTCTCCTGTTAACTTTTTAGCGTTTCTCACTTGATGAGGAACACTAAACACAATTCACTGGAACGTATTACTCCTGATTTAGCTTTTATGTGCTGTTTGATTTAGTTATAATAATAATACATAGATGAATAAAACAAATAGACACATATTTTGGTAACTGTAAAATGTGATTTAAATTTGTTTTCGAAAACATGCATCCAGTCGGACATAGAATTATAGATTTCTGCCCTAACAAATTTAGCATGAATTGTGTTAGTTTACATGTATCACCTGTAGACCCCTATCTGTGAAACAGCATGCAATCTTATGAACATATTAACATGTTAATATATTCACGTTTGGTTAAGAACAGTGCTGCACATTTAATCTAATCACAAGCCGTGGTTTGAGCCTTAGCAAATATGTAACTGCAAAACAAGGACTTTGAAGTGAAAGTTGTTGAATTGTTCACTCGGTGCAAACCACACTTGGTCCTTGTTTTCTCATGCAATTATCAGCTTTTATTAAGTTTTCACTGTGTTCAAATGTGATTTGTGACAAAAAAAACAAAGGTGTTTTTTTAGTTTTTTTTAAACAACAAACATATAATTTTTATGTTTAAATTTAGAAATATATACATAAAAAAAGAATCTCCATCTGAATATTTGTTTATTAGTACATCATACTTCACATAATGCAAATAAAACTCAAATAAACAGACCGCTCCAGTTCGACTGTATAAGCGTGCTAATGGCGCTAACGGAGCTAACTGGTAAACGGTGACTGGACTCCAGTGCCGCAGCATGTAAACATGACGTGTTCATATCAAAAGGGTGGAGTTGCTTAGTGGTTAAGACCACTACTGCTGTGTGCAGAGGCTGGCTGGTTGTACTCAATTGTAAGTCGCTTTGTATAGAAGCATCTGCTAAATGACATGTAATGTAATAAGGCAGTTTTGTCCACAATAATCACAAACCGTTCCTCCAAATAGTGCAGCCCTGGTTCAGAGCATATAAGCCCCAAATAGTTTAGGTTCATTTTTGGCTCAGGCAGTAAATCACACAGACAATCATGTACGTTTGTTGTCTTGAGTAATACCGAGTGTGATATTTGGATTTCCTTTCCATTAAATATTTATAATATCTAAGCTCAACCAACCCTATCGTGAGCTTCATCTTACTGGATCAATGTTGAAGTAGCCTTTAGTTCAATTTAACTTGTTTTGATTCTAATGAGGCTTATCAAAGACTTTCAGTGGGACATGAAGTCATTATTTTTCTTGGCCTGCAGATGTTTTGTAGAAAATACATAGTTAACCACAAGTTTATTTTGTTGACAATATCTTTTTATTACACAACGAAACTCCAAAAGTCTGCTCCATTAATGTAACCCTTAAATTCATTAAAGGGTTTTGCGCTGGATTTTATTACTAATATCCTGTTTTTTTGGACATTGTAAATGGATGGTGTTGGTTGCTACCTATTACAGTATATCAGAGCACGACCTGTGCACAGAGCCCGGAAGAAGCCATAAACTGTGTCAATGGAGCCGTAACCTCAGCCTGAACTGAGCAGAGGAAAAAGACAGAATTTATTTTGCTCCCACCTGAGCATGAGCTCAGCGTCCTGATGGATTACCTGCAGCTGACCTGAGGTGTTAGTTGTGATGAATCTGTCCAAAACCATCTGGGGCCCCACGAGAGTTATTGCCTCGCGTTCAGCGGTTGAAAGCAGAAACTGACGGGGTATGTTATGGCAAAACATCAGCACGAAGGTGTTTTTTTTTTTTTTTTTTTGAATATCTGCAAGTTTGGATTCTGACTCAGAAGAAATATGCAGCTGTCTCGCTTATCTTATATTTGTGATTTCAAAATAATTCCAAATAACATAAAATAGGTCAGGCTATGACTCACGTCGGTGGACAAAGTGCATCACAATTGTAGATGTTTGCAAAAGAGAGTAGATGTAGTGGAAAGCATTTCTGACGTCTTCTTTGTATTTATTATAGAATTAATCAGATCCTCCTTAAACACTAATTACACAAACATGATTTCAGGTTTAACTATACTGTCTGTTTACTATACAGTTTATTCTCACTCAATTAACCTCCTCTGCTAGTTTCTAACCGTATGTTCCTGTACAAAGTGACACTAGATCACTGAGGCGTCTCTGTGACACACAGCGGACAGGCAGCTCGTGAATCTCCTTGAGAAATGATGTGAAGAAATGTTGATGGCCACACTGGCAAATAAAGGTGATGGTGAAGGTTCACTGAGACATAGCCAGCACTGACTTTATATACAGACTCATTAGCTTAAAGGAGTCATATTATACCCTATTTCTCCAAGTAAACCTAGTTCCCTGGTGTCCTAATGAACATGTCTGTGACATGCTTTGGTCAAAATACCATAAGGATGAAGCACCACAGCAGTTCAATCACCCTGCCAAAACAGCCCTGTTCAGAACGCTCTGTTTAGTAGTATCTCTTTAGGTCCACCTTAAAAATAAGTAAAACAAAACTTAAGGGACAGGAAATGACATCAGCCACAGAGGCTACTGGGAGCTAACAGCAGTTAGCATTTGGAAAAGTGATCCTTTTCAGGATCAAGCAGGCACATTGCCGTCATATATAAAATGTATCCACTGGACAGATAAATCCTCTGAGGCTGGAAGTTTGTGTAGGACTCTGCTGCACTGTGGAGCCAAGAATATAACTTTTCATGGACTTCCGGTTTTCGGATACCGTTGCCCTCGCCAGTATTCTCACCTGTTTTACAGACAAAGCAGAGGGACAACAATTCCAGGAATTTAGCACATTGTGACGTCCCAATAGTGCGGAAGTCAACATTGTGTGTTTTATCTCCTGTACTTAGACTGAGGAGGACCACAAACACATGAGTGAGTCATCTTTTTCCACACATAGGACCTCCAGAATCCCAAATATAAGGATATAAATGATTAAAAAGTTGATTTAGCATAATATGTCCCCTTTAAGGGTATGCTGTGTCACTCTCCCACACCAAAGTCAGTGGCAAAATTCAATTTTACATTTCACATGTTTTTGATCATCATCTTAATTAGTAAGTTCGAATGAATAATTTCGGGACTGGTCTGTTTGAAATCCTGCACACACCTTCCATACAATGCAGCAGTCGACATATACCACAGGCTTAACCCACTGATTTTAGACTTTTATTCTCTTGGAAATTTTTAGACTTCAGTGAAGATGAATGTGTAAAGTAAAACAAGACTGTCTCCTTGTGAGATAAAGTGGCACACACATTAGACACTTTATGATGCTTTAGAAATTATTTAATGAGCCTTTTGTTTGAAATCCAGTCTGGACCATTTACCAATTTAATGACGAAAGACAGGGATTTTTTTTTCGCAAAGAAACAACAATACAGAACATAGGTGAAATAAGCATAAGCTGACGGCTTTTTGTCCTAAAACATGCAGCAGATGTGTGCGTGTTGAGCGCCATTAAAACTCAACACAGCCTATTAAGACAAAGCGATAAAAAGCTCACGCATGCTCCACGGTTCTACATTTTTATGGGTCGTTTTCTTTCATTTAAAATAACTACTTTTATGTCATTAAGCAAAAAAATATGCCTGCCCTGGCCTAATAAAGAAATGTTATGTAAACTTCAGGCTCACGCAATCTGAACAGCCATAGAATAGTTTATCAATGGCCAAAAAAATCATCAAATTACCTATACTTTTACAAATTTTGTTGGTTTACATAATGAAGATCTGTAAAATATTGTTTTTTATAAGGCTAGTCTGAAGACAAGTCACTGACATTAAACCTGGTATTTCAAAATTAGCAAAAGATAGCAAGAAATTATGACTAGACATGAACATCAGCTTTAAATCCTGACCAAAAATCACTGCTTAACACTCTTAGAAATAAAAGTGCTAAGTAGAACCATGTAAGGTTCTTCGTCTTGTCCTCATAGGAGAATCATTTTTGCCTCCAGGTAGAACCTTTTAAGAAATGTTCCACCTAGAACCCTTTTACTTACTTACTGCCCATAATGCCAGTACCTGCAAGAAGGGCAGCAAGCTCTCCAGCTCCTTCTGTCCTGTGCTAATCTCCAGATGCTGTCCCATGTGTGGTTGACGCTTTCTTGCTCTTTCGCCACTGTTCTGCCACTGATCTTGGGTCGTCCTTGCTTTCTCTCCCCCACTGGAGTCCAAATCAGTGCTGTTCTTGTTATGTCACTGGGGTCTTTTCTCAGCACATGCCCTATCCATTCCCATCTCCTCCTGAGGATGATGTTTCCATACATTCTTGTTTGCATTTATTGTACAGTTCCTCATTTGATAAAGTGTTTGGCCAGAAAATGTGGAGTATTCTTTGTAAGCTTTTGGTATTGAAGGTTGACAGTTTGTGAAGATCTTTCTTTGTCATTCTCCTACATTCCGAGCCATACAACAGGGTTGACAGGACACATCTTTGGTACAGCTTAAGTTTTGTTTTTGTAGAATACTGTTGTGACCTCCATATGTTGTTCAGTATGTGAAATGCATTTTTTACTAAGACGGTTATTGATGTCTATTTCTGCACCCCCATCATAACATACAGTACTACCCAGATAAGTAAAGGTGTCAGTATGTGGTAGGTTTTCTCCATTTGCCTTAATGTGGGAAGGATTTGGAATGTTAAGAGTCATCACTTCAGTTTTCTTTTAAAACCTTTTATTCAGGAAAGGGGTTTTAAAGGGTTCTCTGAATCAAAAAGGGTTTTTCAGAAGCAAATGGTTCCAGGTAGAACCTCAGCCCTTGTAGAAGGGCCCTTTTGGAACCCTTATTTCTAAGAGTGTATCAACAAATGTATCAACATTTGCCCTTTGGTTTCATGTACTCTTTACTCTTTTGTCTTCAGTCAATCAGCATCTACTCCAAAGTCAGCCAAAGTAACTGTAGTACAAGCAGAAAGAAGAAAAAAAACCTGGAGTTCAGGATTGCTCAGGAAGTCTTAATGTTGCTCCTTTCTGATAATGCTATCAAATGTCCGATGGCTGTTTTAAGGAATTGGAGAGTTATGGCCCACAGAGACATTGTCTCCATAGTCTTGAAATCATTGTGTCATGCTCTTCACGTCATGTCTTTTCTTTAGCTTTAAACAAAACTATGAAGATTACACCAAATTCTTCACATGTAAAGATTTTGAAAACTGACACTCCCCCTATGACTCTTTGAACTATGCATTATGTAGATGGCTCATATCATTCTTATCCATGGTAATCCCCCTCAGAGTCAAGAGTTCATGGATGCATATCTAACGTTATGTCAGACATGTGCTTTTTATTTGGTCACCAGGCAGCCACGATGACTTATCAGCATAGCAGAACCAGCTGGGAATGCTGCTGCTGCACTACTTTGTTGAGGACATTACTGAGAAGTTCAAACGTTCTGACATTTGGGAAAAAACTTTCAGCCCATAGGTTTGATAAATATATCATATAATTATAGTTTGTTTCCTCCGCATTGTAAAGCAACCAATTCACATGTTCCCCTCTGAAAGAACTATGTTCGTTTCTTTGTGGTCACAGAAAATGCAATAGTTTTACACTGGACATAAACTGGATATTGCTTATTGTATCAAATAAATCTTACATATCAATGCATGCCTAACACTCTAAAGCATAAATGCAAGGTAGACAAAGGTAGACATGAAACAAATTGTACAGCAACTGAAAATATCACTGATACAATCTTTAAAAAGTGAAGATCAGCAACAGATTTTGGTTCCAACCTTAAATTTAGGACATTGTCAGTTAAAAAGTGTATTTTTTGTGTGTTCTGCAATGCTTTTGCCCACTCGAAATGCAACTGGTGTATCCCAACCGCTTCCATCGGCCTTATTGTCAAATGTCCTCTCCAAAACACCACAAGTTGTTGTCTGTGCTGTAACTTTAACATTATTGCTTCTATCCTCACTCTCCCCCTCTCTCTGCTGTTTCCTCCTTCTACTTATATGGGTGGAGCCCTTCCTCTTATTTTGTTTGCTAAGATTCTGCTTCAAAATATGGAACATATGCTCTGGCTAGTTCTTCTGATAAGGCTGCTGTAGAACCACATCTGCATAAAATGTGAAGCAAGACCTTTGTCTTCTTCTGCCAGTAAACCCTCCTTAATGGTCTACAATGTTCCTATTAAATTAAATTTATTTCATTCTAGTTGTCCACGCTTAGAAATAAGGGTTCCAAAAGTATTCTTCTACAAGGGCTGAGGTTCTACCTGGACACATTTGCTTCTGAAAAACCTTTAAAACCCCTTTCTTGAATAAAGGGTTAAAAAGAGTTCTTGGTAACACTAAGAGTTCTTTATAAAAGGTTTATAAAGGTTCTACCTGGAACCAAAAAGGGTTCTTTATAAAAGGTTTATAAAGGTTCTACCTGGAACCAAAAAGGGTTCTCCTGTGAAGACAAGCTGAATAACCTAATAAAGTTCTACTTAGCACTTTTATTTCTAAGAGTGTAATTGTTTCCTCTGATTTCTTTCTCATAAGAACATCTTTCAAAGAAAGTATTTCAGCCCGTGAACACTGAGAAGTATAAAATATGTCACATACGGTTTGTATAATTGTTAGTGAAGCACTTTTCATTTGCTCGCCACAGAAATGATGAACCATTATTATTATTATTTACAGTAATCTTTCAAAGATAATTACACCCGAGAGTCGTCCAATGCCAACATGATTGTGGTGAGTTCATTTCCTCTAGGAGCAGAAGTAGGGGGAGGAGGACGGGGGGGGGGGGGGCCTTAGGAGTTAAGAGTGACACACAATCAATCAGGCCAAGCAGACGACCAATATCACTTCACTCTGGAGGCTGGAATAGTGGAACGTCTGTACTGAACAGCTGCAGGAGGAAGGGCCCTTTGCCTTTCTTAGACTTGTGGACAGAGGGAGGACGAATGAGAGAGTGAAGCAGTGAGAGTGAGACAGTGTATGTGTGTGTGTGTGTGTGTGTGTGTGTGTGTGTGTGTGTGTGTGTGTGTGTGTGTGTGTGTGTGTGGTTGGAGGAGGGTTAGAGATGAAGAGGAAGAGAAAAAAAATGAAGGTTTTAACAGCCTACCCACATCTGTTTATTTAGAAAAGAAACCATTGTGTCATTCAGTTATTCTAACAACCTACACCAGGGTCGGCGTTAGTCCCACAATGACGGCTTTTTAAATACACAGTTTACACTCCTATGAAGTGGCCTCATAACTGCATCAGAGCCTGAAGAACGTGCCAAATGGGGGTACATGCTAGGGTTTCACATTCCCCTCTCACAGTATTTGATGACTCTGTAGCTGACTGCATTGCCAGAGTTTGGCCGGGGGGAGATCTGGTGGGGGCCATTTGTCTTGGTTTTGTGTGCTTTTTCAGCGTCTAATCTCTTAAATTGGTTCTCAAGGTTTGGATGCCGGCCAAAAAAAAAAAAAAAAAAAGACAGCAGGGGTCCTAGAACACAAGTTTGAAAGCTGTACAAGATGGTGGGATGGTATTCTGCTGTGTGTTCAGTTGCTTACGTATCCTATGGACTGAGCACACAAATGCCGGTCAGCCTAAAGGAGTTCAGACCATTGTACAGAATACACGACACAGTAAGCATACATACACTGTATACAAATCAGACATAAAAATAGGATAGACAGCGTTTAAAAAATATATATAAAGTTTGAGTTTTTTAAAGAAAACAAGGGGGAAAAGTATAAAGAGCTTAAGAAGCTTTCGGAAAACGATCTAAGAGAGGTTCCCATTACCATGGCAACGTGAAAATCTGCCAAACCTCAGAATAAGTTCTGTGACAAATTTGTTGGTCCAAAATTTGACAAAAACGTCATACTATACTATGTCGTCTAAATGTTGGATGCAATTTTTTTTTCAAAAGAATTGTCAAATTTTGGATGACATGGTATAGTATATCTCAATTTCAACTTCAATGGGGCAGTTATGCATTAGTGGTGGACAAGGTTATTATTGCTATCTATCTATCTATCTATCTATCTATCTATCTATCTATCTATCTATCTATCTATCTATCTATCTATCTATCTATCTATCTATCTATCTATCTATCTATCTATCTATCTATCTATCTATCTATCATACCATACCAACTGGCAAAATGTGAACTTTCCTTTTTAAATTATGTTTTCAGCATTATAGTGTTGTACAGAATGCAAAATTAAGGTTGTTGTGTGTGTCGACGTTAGCTTGTTGGTTGGTTCATATGCGCTAGTGACTGCAGTGATATGAAATGCCTTCAGGGCTTGTCAAAACAGCCGCACACACAGGCTGACGGCTGAGCAGCATATGCTGCGACAGCTGTTTGTGATGGTGTGTGGAGGCTATGTGGAGATTCACATCAGAGAGGCCTGTCAGGAGTAAACACTGTGAAGTTTACCTGGATGTAATTACACTTATAAAAGCATGCCTTCCACATCAAATGGACTTAACTGTTTCGTCTATTAGTGCATGAGATAAGGGGCAGGATTTGAGGCCAAGGGAAGATTATCACTACCATGATATCAGCAGACTCTAAGAGCAAACAGAAGAGGTTGGCATCCATACTTCTACAGTATCGCAAAGTAAATAATTAACATAAGAAGATGAGAGGTTTCATTCCATATGTGAACTAATGACACTGTACATGGTCAGCTCTGTAGGCCTTGCAGGCTACGATGGCAATTATTTAACTTTAACACATATAGAAATGTGAAAACTGTGCCTGAAGCAAAACAACAATGGCCCTCAATTCCATGGTAGTACCTGAGCGTGTGTCTTTGAAATGTGTACAGCAAAATAATGCTGCATCCTCCATGATGGATGACTTTAATCTTACTGACTAAAGGAGCACTCTCCATAACACTTTATTTAACATTTTACCCCTTAACCAGAGTGTTCCAACAGAGTTCCAACGTCTTCTAATAGTCACATTTAAGCACCAACTCTATAGGAGAGAAGTTAATGGTGTTTATTCCCTGAAACTGTAATATGTCATTGTTTTTTGTTGTCGTTAAAGACAGCAGGGGATTTTCTCATAATCACTACCCGTGTGAGCAAAGCAATTTCCAGGGATTCGACACTTGCAGCCTAAGCATTATAGCAATTGCAAAAAGAGGTGGTTTATTTATGGCCCTCCACCGTTACCAGACAATGTGTACAGTTGTAATCATTAGTTTCTCTGGAGTTCCAAAGCGAACAAATCAACACAAATCCCCCTGGAGGAAGGGAAAAAAGGCAAATTAATGGGCAGGCATGAGGAAGGAAATGAATCTTTAATCTTGTTTGGTTGCATTCCAAATATCTTATCACTTGCTATTATCACTTCTCTCAAACCCTAAAGAGGAAGTAATTTGAATGGATAGTTCCTGCCAACTAATTTCCTGTATTCCGATATTTCCTTTTCCAGATAGCAGTGCGAGCCCAGTGAACCTGCTCTGCTGGGATTCAGCTCACTGACTGACACACAGCTCTCTGCCACATGTCAGCTGCACCAGCCCCATAGGCAATAGACATTCTTAGAAGGTAAATATTGCATTATACAGGCAATTATTTGTAATTATAATGATATGCATGTATCGTTTTATTTTGAGAGAAGGGTGTGTGTGTGGTGAGAGGTGTTTCCCTGCCTGCTGAGGTGCGGCACTGCACCAGCTCATCTCACTGATTTGCTGGGCGGTGTCGTGTGTACTTATATGCACTTATTTGCATATGCACAGGTGTGGTCATATTGACCTCTCCTGTGGTGGCTTCACCCTGAAAGGTTGTGTGGCGTGGTCTGCCCCTGCTCCTCGGTGCCCTAATGCAGAGGTCCCTAACCACCCTATTTTATTGATTATCAGAGTCTGAAAGATGTGTTATTTGAAAAAAAATGCTTGTCTTATGATATGTGATATGTGATATGGTATGTCAAAAATGTAGCTTACAAACTAGCAAAACTTAGTAAAAAACAAATGTCTGGAGGCCCAATGAGGAGACAGAAGAAGAGCCTTCGACTTCCAAGAAAAAGAAAGCTCCATTTAATAGACAATGTCTGGATTCCTACTTATCGCTACTACTACTATTACTATTACTACTACTACTAAATAAGTAGTAATGTGTGTGTTTACATTTGGTGAGCTGCAGCGAACATCTGTCACTTTGCATGTGTTTAAAGGTGCATTATGTAATAAATCTAAAGCAACTGGCCATTAAATCCTCCTAATATGTCACAGAGACTCAGGAATAATATTCATATAACAAACTGAACAACAACAGTACAGCCAAAATATTTGCATTAAAATATATTTTGCAGTCTGCAAATCATGTTTTTGTTTTTAAATCATGTTTTGGCATGTGGTGCCACCTACCGATCACCGTCTACCAATCATTGCAGTCAGTAGAGTCTCAGCTGCCGAGCAACACCGGTTGCCAATTACGTCAGAAATCAAAACCTAAAAAACCTTGGTATTTTGAATTTGAATGTGGTAACCGTTTCTGGCCACATTCTAACATATGGCACCTTTAAGTTATTTTCTTTTGTGTGAGAGTCGCATAATAACAAGAAAGGCTGTGCATCACCCTGCAGTGCTGTAAATAAAAGTGATATTCTTCAACGCAGACAGAGTCCCATAGTTCATGTGTGGTTTCCGTACAAGTTATTGCAAGCGAAAAAAGAAGCTAGCGGTCTCCGGGGGTCTCCTTACCACGGGTCTGCGGTCTGCCAGCTTGGCGTTGGTAACAAAAATAAGTCTAACACTGAATATGCACGTCCTTCCTCGTCTTCTACAGTTCTACGTGTTAATCCGATTACAGTAACGTGTTGCACTTGTTGTTACGTATAAGTGTTGCAGTGTTGCGGTAATGGGTTACTTTGCGTTACTTTGTAATGCCTTACCCCCAACACTGCACAAGACACACACTAAGGTGTCCTGTGGGGCTGTGCTGCGACTTGGCAGGGATATAAATGAAATTCATTGTAAATTGCAAATTATCTAGTTTTCAATTACTAATTATTCAGTTTTTGTTTTTGTCAGAGGCCTTGTAGATAGTGCGGCTCATCATGAGTCACCACGCCTTGGATGTGTGCTCCTTCCCCTGGTCTTGGCTCTAACCTCCTGTTTTGTCTGTTTGACTCTGGGTTGACTCTTGACTCTTGGCGGCCAGTTCTGCCTCTTGTGCCGGTTGCAGTTCGAATTAAGGCCACATTATACTTCCCCGACTGCATATGCGTTATCCGACTGTGTCACCACGGAGGCATACTTCTGCGTCGTGGTGACGGATACGCGATGCAATTTCCCGCCCGATCAGTAGGGGTCGCTGCGCAAGGTTGTTGTGCTTCTGGCTACAGTGAGCAATGGCGTCGAGAGAGAAAGACTGTTGTTGTTGAAACAGTGGCCGTTTCTCACTTTTCTGTGTCACAGAACGCAGTTTTAAGATAATATGAGGCGAGAAATTGGCCATTTAGAGTCTAAACATGTGCTGTGTGTATATGACGTATTTATAGTTTGGCAGCGACGTTGTCGGCGGGGATGAGCTCCGCCTCTGTGGACGCTCGGGTGCACACTGTGAGCCGGCACAGTGCAGCTTCGCTAGGCCTGTCCTGAGGACCAATCGCAGCTCTTGCCGTCTCCGTTGTCCCTTGACGGAGTGACGGACACTTAAAAAATATTTTGTGCAGTCGGAGACGACGCAGAGGCTCCTCGACAGGCTCTGCATCGACGCAGAGTCTCTGCGTAACCTACGCAGAGCACTTTACGCAGAAGTATAAATTGGGCTTTACTTTGCTTGTTTTGTGACATGGCTATATTACTTCCCCTCTCTGTTAAGACAGGTGCTATCCTGATGGTGGCGTTTCCTTCACAATCTCTTTTTGGTTGGTGTACAGTGTCATGGATGCTTTAGTTCATGGATCCTTCCCCTTTTATTCCACTGTTGCTGTGGTAACAGACACCCAGCTCTACCCTCTCCCCTTTCCCCTGCTAGAGCACTAATTATAAATGTTCGCTTTAATATTGATTTTTCTGTTTTTTAGAGTTTTGTTGAAATATTTGGAAATTATTTTGTTAATAAAATGACTTTCTTTTAAAACTTACAATTCTCACCCCTGGTAAAAGCATTTCTGACATTTTTACCCAGATATTTTTTCAAGATAAGTTTGAAATCAAAATTTAACAAATCTCTCCTCACTGAAGCTCTCATCAGAGAAGATATACTGTGTTGTAATTGGCCAGCCAACGAGAGCTTTCTCAACTGTCTTGTGATTGGCCAGGTACCTGAAAGTGACGTAATTAGCACGTCAGCTCTCAGAAGCGCAGCTCCCCCTCTGGAAAGGTGGATACACTGCGACTCATTCTCAAAACATTGTTTTAACAATGTTTAAAAATGGCTTGGTCACGACTCCCTGCCGCAGTCCCTTTTACGGCTTTGACCCGGAGTCAGACCCAGGGTCAGAAGACACTGTCGCTCGTGAAACACCTCCACAACAGACGTTCAACGGACTAGTGTGCAGGAGGATCTGCTGTTCATGAGACGGGATCCTAACATCACGATTCCAGGCTTTTTCAGAGCGCTTGTAGAGCCCGAGAATACAATAAAACCCAGCGTTCTCAGCAGTGGCTGAACTGTTTGTTTCCAAACTTTAGGGCTTCATAAACGAGGTACAGTGCAGTTACACACCAAAAAACAGCGTTAATTGGAACTTCCGGTCTATGGGCGCTTTAATATAAAGTAGATGGCTGGACAACAATTTCAGCAAATTGATTTGGTGACTCATCTGTTTTTAGAGACTTAATTGGGTTTTCTTTCTCCATCTTTTTTCTCATGGCTCTTTCTTCTCTCTCCCTCCCTCTTTCTCTCAGCAAGGTTCCTCCCTCCTCTTTGTCTCATGCATTGTTTAGGGTACAGCAAATCAAGCTTGATACCCTCTGCCTCCACCATCTACCAATTCTCTGTCCCGTCGACAACTCTATTACACAGCCCAGGATAAGAAATTGCACCGCCAGGAGGAAGGGTTGCACTGAGTCAAATCCCTTTGTTTCTTCTGCTGAAAACAAAGCACCCAACCACTCATTTTAAGACCAACGTGCACGTATGGGCTGATCAGCCCAAGTGCATTTGCTACCTACACAAATGTCGGCGCTGTGTGTGAAAATGACAACAGTGTTGGTTGGAAATTAGCAATGCCCATTGAAAAGCTTGGGTCCCACATGAAATACAAACAGGTATTTATACAAATTTCATTTAAGTGTTCTTAACATCAGCAGGGGTTTATTTCATTGCCATGTTTTTGTCACAACTGACAAAGGGCAAAACTGCATCCTCAACAAAGGATTGATCCACAGTCAATAAAAAGGCAAAAGTATCAAAATTGCAGACTAGTGATTGAGACTAGTAATGAGCACATACACAAAGAAAACAAAGCACTTACTTGATTCCTAGTGTTGCGGTGAGAACTATATTTTAAGTGAGCCCACAAAGTAATGGCGCTCCACTCTCCGTGCAGCAGCACATCTGGTTTACGCGTACAGCTGTTGGCAGAGACAGTGCTGGGATATCTGATCATTCGCCACAATGAAATATTTTATGTGGTTGACAAGTTTTTGAGAAATACAATTTTGAGAAACAAAACCCATATTCACAAAATAACACAACAACATTTATAATAAATGCATTTGTCAATTATGTTGTGTTGTGTTGTTTAATATTACAGTTGTTTCTAAAAAGGCATGTGAAACAATAAGAGGGTGGTGTTTGAATATCTTTTGTCGAAACGCACACTGTTTCCATTCTTTGTGCAGCGGGGGAAAAGCGTATGAGGGACTCCTGAGGTATTGAATTCCCTTTATCCATCATTTTCGACGAGTTGGGACCTTGGAGTAGTGCCAGCAGCGTCTGTGCTAGCCAGCCGTAACTGACATTGAGTGCATTGTTTGCAGTTTGAAGCTTACAGCTGTGGCCTAAAGGTACATTCCTGAGATCAGAATGCTGTTTGAAACACAAACAGCCTTTGTGCCCTCACGACTCTCTTTCCCTGACTCCCTCATCCACATCAAGCCTGAAGAACTAAACTGCCTCCTCCTGCTCATGTGTCAACATGTGGACTATCATTTAACCCCCCCTCCCACGCCCCATGGACACTTGTGTGTGTGTCATTTTGATGATGAGGTCCCGGCAAGTATATAAGCTTAACTATCTTTTGGAAAGAAGCTATCATCAAAACTATTTCCTACAACAGACGTATTCAGATTTTATTGACCACTTTCAGTTATAAAAACACATACGAACGTTGAAAAAAGTTGTTTGTCTTCCCTGGACTAAAAAATGTGAGATTATTTAAGTCTAAAGGGCCGCAAAAGGTCTGTTTTTTTCCTCAAGTAAGAAAAAATAGAACATGTATTAATTGATTAATTGAGAAAATCCTCATCATATTACTCAATAATGAGGATCATTTCTGCTTAAGGTTTAAGTTTGTCATGTGGTGAATGTTGGTCCAGTTAAAACAAACAGACACAAAAACAACGCTGTCTCCCAGAACCAAATCAAGAAAATAATGTCCCATAAAGTGTGGGAGAAAAATGTTCTGCCTGTCACATTATTCTCTCTGTGGAAATCAATGAACTAATATATAACTTTATAAAACAAACACACATGGACATGAAAAACTGTCGTGCATCACTGTGTGATCTTTATGTCTTCAAATAAAATAACAAAACAAAAGTGCAATAGTTTTCTGGCTTTGATAGTGTATTTTTTTCTCCAGTCATTTCATAATTGATTCATCTGTTGATCATTTGTTTTTGCCCATAAACCAAACATTTAGTTTTCTATCATGGAGGAGCAAAGAAAGAACATATTCACACTTATGCTGAAATCACATTATCAAGATGAGTGGTGATGAAGCTTGGTTGTTTATGCTGTGGAGTTTGCCGGAATAACCTGTGTTAACTATTCATAAGAATGAAGGAGCCACAGAGATTGTTTTATTTTTAGGAATTACACAATAATGCAGTGGGAAATCCAGAGGAAACAGTTGTTTTACCACAAATTTCCAAACGAATATCAACCACTGACCAGACTGCTTTCAGATATTACGATTATGGACTAAAACAAACACAAAAAACAGGCAAAATTACTCGCCATATAATCAGCATCCCACTCTTCACTGTTAAGCTACTGTAAATTTGTGATGGTGGTAAAAATAAGTCATGCTGATGCATCACACTAATGAATCTAGTAAAATAACTCGCCTTGGAACAATGTTTACCATCCACATTCGTCAATTGTCAAGCTCAACTTGTCAAAGGTTGTGACTAAATGCAATTAACTCAATTAAGATGATTCAACAGGAAGAAGACCAAGGTTCTCAACCCCGCCTCTCCGAAGGCCTTTCTGCATGGAGTTTGCATGTTCTCGCCGTGTGAGCGTGGGTTCTCCGGCTTCCTCCCACAGGCCAAAAACATGCAATATGGGGATTAGGTAAATTGATCACTCCAAATTGACCGTAGGTGTGAGAGTGCGAGTGAATGGCTGCATACCTCCATATGTGACCCCGCGATGGACCAGCGAACTGTCGGTTGGATGAATAGATGGAGATGATGAATCACCTGAATGTCTTTTTTGGGGGGGTACACCTAAATGAGTAATTATCAGGTATTACCTACTAACAAACAAGATATAATTTTACCCAATTTCAATTAGTAAGTAGCTGTTGAATATATAGATAAATTCAAGGTAGATTTTACCCAATTTATTTAAGTATTTCATAGCTTTTTATTTCCTGTGAGGCTGGAAGTTCGTGTAAAACTGTGCTGCACTGTGGAGCCAAAAATAGAACTTTTTGCGGACTTCCAGTTTTCGGATACCGTCGCCCTCGCCAGCACTCTTGCGTGTTTTACGGACAAAGCGGAGCTCCGCGAGACAACAATTCCAGGAATGTAGCACATTGTCACTCAAGCTGTCATGCGATAAAACAAATTGTGTGATTAATTAATTATAATCTGTAATTAATTAACCTAATAAAGCTAAACCTAAAAATTGCTCAGAAAAGCCGTCGACTTGAGGTATTTTCATTTAAATTCATTATTACATTATTGTGGCAGATCAAAAGATTGATATATATAACAAAAAAGTGGCTTTATAAAGTAATGTATTGTTTTGACAAAGCCATTGACATTCTGCTGTTATTGTCAAACTCTAAATAATTAAAAAATACAAATACAAATCAGGTCAATATAATGTGCTGTACAAGTAAACATGAAAAAACAGTAAGCAGTGACAATTTCTGAGCAAAACAAGACTGAACTTGATTTTTCTTGGCTTCAGATAATAAAAAAAAAAAAAAATCAGTCAATCACAGTGCTGTAAGTTAGCACGTATGACGCATTTGTGCGGACATTCGTCCTTCTCTAATCAGAACGATCTAATGTCGCTCTGTAATGATCAATCAGACCGAGATTTGTCCCCAAAGCATGCTGGGAAGTGTAGTTCTTCATTAGAAGTTGTTTTGTTCCAGTGGAAATAACAGCAAAGGTAAGACAACATTTCTTGAAAGTCAGTTGTTGTTTTGCTCTTATATTGGGGCTGGATCCGTGAAAATCGGTCTTAGAGTGATAAAAAATGGTACCGCTGGAATCTGTGGATTCTCCACTGTCCGGTCAACATGTATTTTTGACTACATAATCACACTGACGCACCGGTGGTGCTTTTCAATGTGTGCGCTGTAACAGTTTTTTTCCGCTCCTGCTGTTTGATCCATCTGTGTTTTAACTGTGTTTGGTGAACATAGGAATGGTTTATATGAGCTTTTAGCTGAATTTCTGACCTTTCTGTGGGTACGCAGCATGTCTGTGTTTGTTAAAGATAGATATGGTTTTATGACGCTTTTGTCGCTGCGTGTGATTTTGCCACGGTACCGGGGCAACCGTGAAGAAGAGGTTAATTAATAGCAATTAACACATAATTTGACACCCCTAATTGTGACGTCCCAGTGAGTGCGGGAGTCAACATTGTGTGTTTTATCTCCTGTACTTAGACTGAGGAGGACCACAAAAACATGAGTGAGTCATCTTTTGTCACACTTTGCCAACTGATAGGACCTCCAGAGTCCTAAATATAAGGATTTAAATGATTAAAATGTTGATTTTGCATAATGTGGGACTTTTAATATGTACATTTAAGATATTTTCTAAACTTCTCCCCTCATTGAATGAACTGTCTAACACATTAATCCTCACTCACCTTGCATTACTCAAGACCCTCTTCCTCCCGCCCTCAATTCCCGCCCATCACGACGTATGAAACCCACAACAAGTGGTCCAACCAATGAGCCGCACCTCTCCAGTGCGCGGAGAGAAAGGGGGGTTAGAGGAGCAGAAAGACAAACGCACAGAGGGGAGAGAGTAGATGACCACTTCAGGACCCGCATGGCTTGTTGTTTTTCCCCATGCACGTTTTGTTTGCTCTTTCCTCCACATCGGGACTGCTCCATGATCCAGCGCAGTCTTCCAGGGAGACTCTCGGGACTTGTCCAGCTTCTCATGTCGGAAGAAATCCGCTACGAGCTCGGTATCACAGGCATGGAATAAGCCGCTGCAGAAAGGAACTCTTCCTAACTTATGGGGATTGTTTTTTTTCTTCTCTTTTCTAACTGTTTTAGCGAGTGTCTGTTTTAGTTTCCATCTCAGTCATGTATGGATAATAAAGAGAGGTTCTCTGAAGAATCCGGCGTGAATGGATCAGCGCTGACGGGAGCCGGGATTTCACTGCGCGCTGCCAGCCTGTTGAACGCCCACACACGGGCCCGATTCACGCACCATCTGCCCCGCAATAAACAGCAAAGACTCTTCATATCAGTGGGAGCTACGTTTCACATATGACACTGGTGTGAGTTTATCTGGAGCCAGGAGAATGGCAGCCGCTGACGCACTGGCACGGAGCGTCTGGAGATCCGTGTCGGCTCTGAGTTGTGTACTTTTGTTTTTCGGCTACTTCTCCGTGGCCTCGCCGTCCCACGGTCGGCGGCTGATATGCTGGCAAGCCATCCTGAACTGCCAGGCTGAACCCGACTGCAATTACGCGTACGATCATTACACGCGCGCCTGTGGCCCCGTCCTCAGCGGCGAGAGGAAGAAGTGCCCCAGCCACTGCATCTCGTCGCTGGTGCAGCTCAACCTCACCAAAAACGGTCCGGCGCTGGAGGACTGCAGCTGCGCGCACGACGCGATGTGCACGAGCACCAAGCGGGCCATCGAGCCGTGTCTGCCCAGGACTACCAGCACTGGCTGCACGGAGGCGCGGCGCCAGTGCGAGAGGGACCAGCAGTGCAACTCCGCGATGCACGATTATCTGAACCATTGCGGGAAACTTTTTAGCGGCGCCGTGTGCACCAATGCGTGCAGGAACGTGATAGCGAACATGCGTAAAACACCCAAGGGTCAGCAGCTGGACACTTGCATGTGCGACGGCACGGAGAGAGCCATCTGTGAGTTTGTGAAGAGCAGCATGAAGGCGCTGTGCTTCGACTCTGCAGAGAAGGTCGAGGCCAGCGGAGACGTGGGGATCGATCAAGAGTACGATGATGACTTTTTGTATCCGGACTATTTGGAGGAGCCTGAGAGCGGAGCCTCTGCTCCAGTCTCTCGCTGCGTTTTGACCCTGCTGGCATCCATTTTGGCTCTCCTGCCCCTCATTTAATCCCCGGGTTCATAATCTGCCCAAGACTATTGTCCTGGATAAATGGCACTTTCAACTTCTTGTCACCCATTGACCCTCAGCTCTTCTGTTGAGAAAGGTTAGATCCTCAGACACTGAATGGGGAGGGTGGTGGTGTGACGCAGGCCTTGTTCGAAGGATTTTTCAGGACATTTACTATGCAAGTAAACACAGAAATATATATTTTTTACGAAAACAGTCTGCTCTTGCTCTCACACCCTAAACCACACCACTTCTCTGCTCCCCAGATGCTTTGCTCATGTGATGATCTCACGACAATTGTGCCATGATAAAGACACACTCTTTATCATGTTTTGGTTACATTTAAATCACTGCCAATCTTTATTATTTTTTTTCTAAAGATCCAAACTATTTTTTTATGATAGATTATGGCCATGAACTGGCACCAGCTTTGCTATTTTACAGGTATTTAACGCTGGGATCGATATGAATTTGTAAATAGACGAGATGTTCAAGTGAAACAGTAATTTATTACATTCAAACCTATAGTTACATCCAAAAGTGTACCATGTGAATAGAAGACAGAGAATTCCAGCTTTAAAGGGAACTTATTTGGAACAAAGATAATGTACATTGTATATATGTTTATAGCATATATAGATTTTTTTGGCAGAGAATCTTCTATGTTTAGGCTATGAGATGATTTATTCACTGTGTATATTGCCTAGAGAAAGAAATGTCTAAATCCACTGTATGATTGCCTCATTGATAAACTTATATAGAAGGCATAAAGGAAACTTGAAGATACTCTTGTTTAATGTAAGTTATTAGTCGAGTTTGTTGTGCCTCATTTCAGAATGTAAAATTGTTTTTAATGGCTCCAAAAACAGATTATTATACTGTGATTTGTTCACTGAAAAGTAGTGTAATTAGTGCACGTGTCCTGTAACAAGCATGATTTAGGGGGTCTCAAACTGGCGGTCCAGGGGCCACATGAGGCCCCCAAATCGATTACATGCGGCCCCCCACTTAATATTATGTTATAATGAAAACATAGCTCACGACCTCACCGTCTTTTAAACACAGTGTGTAGCTGAGGCAGCGAGGTAATAGAATAGAATATAATATATGTTTGCTAGCAATGTTTTTATAACACAATAATAATAAGACATTTGGTCATAATTATCCCATTATGACATGTATCATATACAACATTCGATTACATATACAAATAGTTATGTAATAAAAGTAATTTAAAATAAATGTCTGTTTATATTAATACATTCATTTTGCATCATAAATCGTCTTATTAAGTATGCATTTTTTTCCCACTTTTTGTCGGCCGGCCCCCTCTTGACCATGATAGATGCGCATTGGCCCCCAGGTGATTTGAGTTTGAGACCCCTGATTTTGATGGATCAGTTACGTATCATACCACAAAACAAGAATATGAGCGAAATTCACTTAAAATATTGCAGTAGCTTTCTTCATTCATTCATAGATAATACAATAATATTTATTTAACACGCATATTTTTACTTTTTAAACCTTTGCATATTAATTAAATAATTAAAAGAAAAGCCACCTGTAAAGTGTAAGATGGTGTTCTATTCTATCTATTCTAAATTTAATTTAAATTGAGGTTTTACATGATTAACATGATACTAAATATTATTCCTGAATTTATAAATTCACAAATATTTTTTGCAGTACTGTAACCGTTGAAGGCTCCTGCATTTCCAGAAAGGAACATTTGAGCTGTATCATCACACCGAAACACATCACAATCATGTATTTACAGTATATCAGTGTCACTAGACAATGATCTCCATTGTGTATTTGCTTGGTTTTTGTAAAGCAGCTGACACCCTCACACAAAAAACTCACATTTCACATTTAAATAATGAAATTAAGATATTTAGCATACAATCTGTCTCTCATTACTAATGCAAACAGCATCAGGAGAAATTAATGAATTAAAAAGTGTTTATTTGCACACCTGTCAATCATTTAAATCCTGTGTGGATTAAACTTAGGTCATTAATTTCCCTTTCAATTAGAAACAGTGTGGTGTGATACTAGTGTCTCATTTAAATACCAATATATCAATAATTGTCAAATTGATAAAGTAATTATTTTCTGCACATATTGCAGATAACTCTCGATGGTTGACTTTAGAGGCTTTAAAGCGATTTGCAGCCAAATGTTTTATTGGGGGGGGGGGGGTGTTTAATGGATGGAAGAGAAGTCGAGTGGCATCTTTGTCATGGAAATGTTAAGCACATAATAGTTGGGTCGCACAATAGGGAGGCACTTCATTCTTTCAGGCCCGGCTTGACACCTCTGGAGAGCTGAGCAGCGGGGAAGCATGTGGGAACGATCTGCTGCCGCTTAGGTCTCAACCCTGCACTGCAAGAAAATAAGGAAGGAGAATACAAATGACAGGCTTTGGCCAAGGACATTTTATCAAGATTCTTCACTTCATGTTTTTGTTCAATTCAACATACTTCTACATGAACACATTTCATAAAATTGAAATAGCCAACAAAACTCAACAAACTACTTCTTTTGGTTTCTTGTTTTAAGGTTCGCTACTGCCTACAAAACTCACTTTACATTTGTATTATTGGAACTTAAAATTTCCAACAAATTGGTGTAATTAAAACCACAGTTTTGTTAAAATATATGTTCTTCATAAGCATGGCGTTACTTTACAGAGTTGGAATGTGCTATCTGCCATATACCAAGTTTTCTGTGGAACAGTTCTGTAGCCTTCAGTCTTTCCTCCTCCTCCTCTCTTATCGCCTCGCATTTGCCGAGGCAGTTTCAGCACTCGGAAAAAGGCACAGCATGCGATTATTAAGCCGTAATAATGCACGGCGTGTGAATGGATGAATGAGGTGCGAGAAAAATCTCACGGAACTGGTGTGCCTGTCATAAAAATGGAAGTGGTGCACAATGAGCTCTTGAATCTGTTAGTTATAGATTCTGTTTGTGCCGTTCAAGGCATGAAGTGTTGTTGTAGTTACATTTCACAAATACAGGAGGAGCAAAAAAAGGGCCTTCCTCTCACAGAGTGTGTGTTTGTGTGTGTGTGGAGGGGTGGTTCTGGGGTTAATTTACAAACTGTGGCTGTTTGTGTTCCAGCTCTTTGAGCGTGTATGTAGGTATCTCTGCCATCGACTTGTGCTTCACTGAGTTCACTTCACTTTCAGGCTGCGCTACTTTGGCCTCGCGAACAAAACGGCCCACACTCCACACACCACATGCAGATCACTTCACCCCCCCTCACCCCTCACATAACACAGCAGAGTGTTTACAAAGGTGCAGATCACTCAACCACTGATGCCGGAGATTCAATGTTGGCTGCTTGTAACATGATCTGATATAATCCTTCAGAGTATTTTCATCTTATTTTTATCCCTAAAATGACACTTTTTTACTTTTCTTTCCCATTGTTCATCTGGATTTATTCAACAGTGTAATGTATGTTAAGGGATATTTGACAATACAGTACTTAGCCCTACTTTTTCATGCAGTGTTAATTCCTGACATAGCTGTTTCCTTTCATGGAGAGAGAAATTGTAAACATATATGGAGCCAGTTTAATTGGAATTTGTTTTATTTCCTTAATTAAATAAACAATCTATGATATTTTTTTAAAGTCACACTTTTATTCATCAAAAGAGTTGCAAAATGAATAGAAAATATAGTTGACATTGTCAAGATTAGACATAATGATTTTTATTCAAAATAATAATTTTGCCCTTTTGTCAAAGAGGCAGAAAAACTGTTTTCAGCTGTGCTCACATCATTGCACAAGGGTTTTCAAGAGTTTTCTAATCATCCAATAGCCTTCTAACGCCATTAGCAAACACAATGCACTATTAGAACACGGGAAATGGGCCTCTATACACCTATGTACATATTCCATTAAAAACCATTTGCAGCTAGAATAGTCGTTTACCGCATTAACAATGTATAGAGTGTATTTATGATTCATTTAATGCTTATATATAAAAACGTGCTTTTCTTTCAAAAATAAGGACATTTCTAAGTGAGCCCAAACTTTTGAACTGTAGTGTATATGGAGGCAGTTTAATTGGAATTTGTTTTATTTCCTTAATGACATAAAAAATATATATGATAAAAAAAATTTCTCTGGGAAATTGGAGGCTGGGGCATATACATTTTAGTCTGTGCATCTGTGTTATACAACCGATTTCTTTCACCATGAACACATGTAACCCTGTTGTGTCTAAGTTCCACGTTAACAAAACAAAACCATATTCTGTGTGTCGAGGCCCTGTCGGGAACCCCTTGCTCCTGGTGTGCGCTGACCATTTTTTCTCACAGGCATTTGTTGTGGCCTGGGCTCCAAGCGAGGCTGTGCAGAGAGTGATGTAGAAACAGTCGGACAGTTGGAATGGCTGAGACGAAGGAGGAGGTACTGAGCTGGAAGGTTCATTTGAAAGGATTTGGAAATAATCCCCCAAAGTTACCACAGGGTACTGAATGGAATGGGCTCCACCTTGACTCCCCTCTGGGTTGCTGCGGTAGCCCATGCCGTTAAGAGGAAGTTTAAAGAGAAATGTTTTGTTGCTGGTTGTGTTTCCTTGTGATTCTCACTGCAAGGATAGGTTACGGTGTTGATAATACTCCCTTCCCTGTGCTTGGTGATTGCACTTTGAATTCATGCCACTGGAAGGAGATTCCTGTGACACAGCAAACCAAAGATCATCAACTGCCTGGCTGATACCAGAAGACTTTTAAGAAACTCTTGTTGTTTTCCCCTTCGTCTATTTCAGCTGC
The DNA here is from genome assembly GCF_963457635.1 of Microchirus variegatus. Taxonomy (NCBI): domain Eukaryota; kingdom Metazoa; phylum Chordata; class Actinopteri; order Pleuronectiformes; family Soleidae; genus Microchirus; species Microchirus variegatus. The sequence goes on from NC_139819.1 coordinate 17,558,257, forward strand.
CACTTTGATTTCATCATGGAAGACCTCTGCTGGGTTCACAACCCTTTGAAATGAGAAAAGGCCTGTAATCCAGTTACTCAAGCTACAGCCCAGCTCCTCGAGTCCTGAGAGAAAAACCCGCAGCACTAATCCCACTGTCACCAGGAAAACGCTTTGCTACCTGACTCTTTATGGCAGCCATTTGATATATTCAGTGTTGGAAATGTTTCCATTGGTTATTTTACATAATCTGCAGAAGAATGGAAAAGTGCTCTGAATGAATATAGAATCTTTTTGGTTTTTAAGGAGGTTAAGTTTGGTCTTCTATGTGCAGATGTAGATTATATAGTCATAAAATAGTTGGTTTCCATTCACCAATACGAAAGCACATATTTATTTAGCATTAGCATGCTACTATTTTGCAGCTAACATGGCGGTGACCGTATCTATGTTCCCCGGGTCCTATGTTGCCTGATTTGCTCCCCGCTTTCACCCAAAAGGACCCCAGGAACATAGGACGCCACCCCTTACCCTAACCCTAACCCCAACCCGAACACCAACCATTACCCTAACCCTAAAGCCCAATTTATACTCCTGCGTAAAGTGCTCTGCGTAGGCTACGCAGAGTCCTCTGCGTCGACACAAAACCTGTCGAAGAGCCTCTGCGTCGTCTCCGGGTGCACGGAATATTTTTTAAGTGTCCGTCACTCCGTCAAGGGACAACGGAGACGGCAAGAGCTAAGATTGGTCCTCAGGACAGGCCGAGCGAAGCTGCTCTGTGCCGGCTCACAGTGAGCACCCAGAGTCCACAGAGGGCGGAGCTGAACACTGCCGATTTCGTCTCTGCCGAACTATAAATACGTCATATCTTAACACACACAGCACATGTTTAGACTCTAAATGGCCAATTTCACGCCTCAAATTATCTTAAAACTGCGTTCCGGGACACAGAAAGGTGAGAAACGGCCGCTGTTTCAACAACAACAGTCTTTCTCCCTCGGAAGCCATTGCTCACTGTAGCCAAAAGCACAACAACCTTGCGCAGCGACCCCTACTGATCGGGTGGGAAATTGCAGCGCCTATCCGTCACCACGACGCAGAAGTATAAAGGCTCGAGTGGTCTACGTGGTGACGCAGACGGATAACGCATTACGCAGTCGGAGAAGTATAATGTGGCCTTAACCCTTTACCCTGGAGCTCTACACCCAGGCTTCCACAAAGTGGGAAACATATGACCTTTTTTGGGAAAAACGGGGAACATAGGACCCGGGGAACATAGGTACGACCCCACTTGGCGAACCTGTTTCCTAAGGTAAGCTAGCTAGGCTACGATTAGCATTAGCGTAGCTAGCTGTTTTGTGACTGTCAGCCACGCTGGTATCTCTTTACCAGGCATGTTTGGTTTGCGTTGTGCCTAATGAGGTTGCATAGTGTTTGTATTATGTTTGCCTTTACGTTCCTTATCATGCATTACCATAACTGAAAACTCTTCTTCAGCTTCCACTATAGGAATACATACTTCCTACGGGCACAATTTTAAGTCGTAGCCCTTTTAATGAAGGTGTCGAAGTTGTGTTTGTCTGGCTGCAGTGGCTTCACCCTCCATCACCTCATGACAGCTAGTGGGTCCAGCTGCTTTGCGGGCTTGGGGGTGGGGGGAGTGGGGAGTGCGGGGGCATTCCTGACACATTCACACATCGCTGGAGGAGCTGGAGTGTTTGCTTTTCTCTTTGACCACAACACAAACAACTTCACCCGCATATAAACAAAACAGGAGGCAGCAGCAACGAGAGCAACAGGACATAGACCTAGGAAAGAGACACCGAACCAGGGCTGCCTTCTGTTTACATGCTCGTGTTTGTGTTTACGTGTTTCTCATGTGTTCAAGTGGAAGTGCGTGGAGGAATGTGGGCCAGACTGATATCATTTTCCAGACTTTTTTTCACAGGCCCTAGTGAGACTTGGTATAAACATTTGTCCTCAGTGAACCAATCAATGCCAGATCGGGCTTAGTACATGTATGAATGGCCCCAAACCTTCCTGAATGCAACCTTAGATTCCATCACGGAAACCAAATTCCCACAGGTGGTTTGAAAATGTCTTTCTTCACATTCCTGTGTTGCACAATTGTAATATGTCAGGACGGATTAGAGACATCCTCAGCTGACTTTGTCAGTGGTAGTTAAACAGTATTATTATTATTATTATTATTATTATAATGCCCTAACAGGGTCTTGTGTAAATGTATTTGCAGCCACCACCACAATTATTACACTGAATGTAATTTTCCAATGGAACTGCTCATTTGGCTTCTCTCATAATCGTGTTCCTATAAACAGTCATGACATCAATGTGTATTTGAATTGATGTTGACCATGATCTGATCACTGAGTGTGCATAAATATGAATCCATGGTCTGATAAGTATGATTGTTCACGCCTAGCAGTGCTACCTGATAGTGATGTTCCCAAAAGTGATCAGATCTGGCAACCTTGCGCTTTATTCAAAAATGTATATTGATGTTTGCAGGAACAAATACATTAGTCTTTTATCAGTCCCATCCTATACCCTTTCCTGAATAAAGGGTTTTTAAAAGGGTTCTTGGTAACACTAAAGGCGAATTTCCACTGGACGAGTTACAGCCGCGGCACATCAGCGGAAGATCACGCAATAATCTCGAACGGACGTGAGTTCGCAAGATCCCACGACAGACTGTGTGTATAAAGGAAACAACAACAACAACACAGCTTCTTTCATTCTCCGAAGTGGAAGAACTGTTGATGTGGTGTCATAAATGATTTTATGTTTCTCCACTTCAACAATCAGTCTCTCGTTGTACATTATGACTCTGAGACGCTCTGATTAATTGACTGTTGACCTGTCAGCACCGGTCACGACATAATGTTGATGTGAAGTTGTGACAGGCTATATGACCTGCATATTGTGTTTTATTTTGAAAGGGGGGTGGAAGTGTTTTACTTTGAGTCTGCGTCGGACTTCCTGTCTGGTGCGATCTGCTCTGTTGAAATTTACGCAGTTCAGCAGCGGCAACGGCAAAAATAGAACTGCTACCTATGCTCTCATTGATTAGAATGGAAGCTATTTGCAACGCCTACCACGCCCGCTGATGTACCGCGGCTGTAGAGGAAATCGGAGTTTAGGGTTCCAGGTGGAACCTTTTCAAAAGGTTCTACCTAGAACCAAAAAGGGTTCTCCTATGAGGACAGCCGAAGAACCTTATATGGTTCTACTTAGCACTTTTATTTCTAAGAGTGTACAATTAGGACACTGAGCAGCAATACAGGCGCGATGGGGTTGGTTACCCCAGCCTTTTTTTTAAACTGTTGGGGACTCAAACCTGCAACCCCAAACATCTGTGTGAAGAGAAAGTAAAGTTGTGAGAGGAGCTGAGTGAATGATAGCGCCACTTCAGCTTCTGTAACATATTTAATCATGAGACAAAAAACGTTAATCAGTCTTTATATTGTTGTGGTGGCTTTTTTTTGGTGATTAGCAGTGGGTGCCTTCAAACGTGCACTTCAGGCTGTTCACATGTGATTGGATCACTTACAACGGATGTTAATATTCGGTCTGAACAGGATGTTAGAGATGGATGCACCCACCACACTCTTTTTTTCCCTGTTCTCAGTGTGATTACCCATAACTTACCTCTAGCTCCAAAAGCCTTCTCTAGCTGTGCACTTTAGAGAGGCCCCCACAATTCGAGGAATAAGAGAAGAGGGGCAGAGTGGGGGTGGGGGGTCAGAGAAAGAGACAGTGAGAGGAAAACACAAAACTTGCTGACACGGGGCATAACTTAATTTCCACGGTAGGGGGACAGCTGTGTGGTGTAATCTGCCATGGCAGCCCATTCAAACTTCAATAGCTGGCTTGACCCGCCAAGGAAAACTCAAACTACAGCCAGCCCCTTCCCAGTGAAAAAGGAGGTGACCAGTAAACCCATTTATGGGCTTGTCTTCAAGAACCAGGCCTCTTAAAGACACAACACACACACACACACACAAGTTTGTGCAGCTATTCTTCTTAGGACACTGCATTGAATTCCATTCATTTGGACAGCCTAAACAAAGCCATATCCCTAACCTTAACCATAACCAGTTAATCCTCAAGTCTACCCACAATTCAAACCGTAGTCCTAAACTTAACCACTTCCTCAGAACGTGCAGTAAGTGTGAATCACTTTTCATTGCTTCCACACAAAATGCATTCATTGACCACAATTACAAAAATGTATAAACTCTTCAAAACCTCACTTAAAAAAAAAAAGCTCACATACTTTGTTTCAGTCAGGAAATAGGAATATGTATAGATTTATACATATACATTTATATATATACATTTATAGTTTTTTGTCTTCTTTTGACATTTTTATTATACCCTTTCCTGGAGATTTGTGATTCTGCAATGTTGTTTTTTATAGTAAGCCTTTTATATTTTGTAAGTGATGTGAACCACTATGAAAAGATATAGAAAACATGAATGTAATTGTATTGTTGATCCATTCATACAGTATGTACAATTCTTTTGTAAGAGTATCAAATTTCCTGTTCAACACACATGGAGAGATTCCCCTGCTTTGATCCTCACTAAACCATGTATGGGAGTGTGTGTGTCCACTGGAGCACTTCTGTCCTCTGCATCACACACACACTTTAATGGGGACCAAAGCAGGTGAATGCCGCTGTTTTTCAGTGTTCGTACATAATATTATTGTAAACGAGCTGATCTCTCGACCACTGTTTATGTAATAAACATGCAGAGAAGTGACATTTTCACCATTTTTTTTTTTTTTTTTAACAATTTAGCAACATGTTGTATACAAAAACATAAACATAGTGTTGGTTACATTACTTGATTTACTTGCTGAAATATGTGTATGGAATTTCATAGGAGACCTAAAAAAGAGAGTCGAGAGTCAGAGAAAATTGTGTACAGTTAGCACAATCCCAAAACAATTATTGCAATAGTGGCGAATTAGCAATCCACTTACTGTTCCTGCTATACCACAATGAAGAAAAACAATCTAAGTTTAGCATGTTCCAACTAAATGACCCAAGATTTCACACTTGATAGAGAACTTTCATGTTAAAAAATTATTATGATGGGATCAGTGAGGCTGGATGTTAATACCAGTTCTGAATGGGGTATGATTCACCTGTTGGACTTTATTTGCCTGTCGCAACAAATTATCATGACTCCAGAGAAAGACTGACTCATTCCTCTGCATAAATTTCATTTTTACAACCACCCCCTGAACGGCAGATCAGCTTCCAGTGGGTCCTGGCCCTTTGTCTGGAACAAAGGAAGAAACAGCTGTTGCTTTCTAACCTGGGGTCTTAGAAAAAAAAAAACCCTTTATTTTATAACAAGAAAGCAAAGCAACAAACTGAACCCACTAGTAGACATTTATTTCATTTTGACATCTCTGTGGTGGTGGACTGGGAGGAAAACTTGAAACGTACAGGTTCAACTCCTTCTTTCACCTGTCTCATTATTGGCGGCGATGAAGGACACAGTCAGAATTCCCTCCAATTATTCTGTCTGCGAGCCGCCTGTCTCCCTGTGTCCACCTGTTGACAGAGCTGCTGAATGAGTCTTGGGCAGGAATGTTAATCAGAGATTCTGACATGTTGCTGGAGATTTCCCCTCAGCTCCTCAGCAGGCCTCCTGGATGAGGGGATCTGTTTCTGTGGAACAACTCTTATATCAACACGGGGCAACGTTTAAAATCTGAATCTTGAAAAAAATGTCCAACAGTTACACGTGGGTTACGTGGTAACATGTGGTTATTACGGTAATTTCACTAGCGATGTTGAATGAAATGAATTAGGATCTTTGATCTCCAGAGAGGGAAGACTTGGAAAGACGCCTGTACATAGTTTCCATTTTTTTGACCTGTTTTTGGAGACTGAGACAAAGACTCAAACAAATGTTATTTTATTTTAAAGGGGACATATTATCCTAAGGAGCATGTGTGTGACATGCTTTCATCAAAATACCATAAAGCCCAATGTATACTCCTGCGTAAAGTGCTCTACGTAGGTTACGCAGAGTAACCTTAAAGGTCCACTTTTAAAAAAATGACATGACAAAATGACATCAGCCACAGAGGATACTGGGAGCTAACAGCAGTTAGCATTTGGAAAAGTGATCATTAGCAGGCTCTAGCAGGCACATTGTCGTCATATATAACATGTATCCACTGGACAGATAAATCCTCTGAGGCTGGAAGTTTGTGTAGCACTCTGTGCTGCACTGTGGAGACAAGAATAGAACTTTTCGCGGACTTCCAGTTTTCGGATAACGTTGCCCTCGCCAGTACTCTTTTTCATCTCCTGTACTTAGACTGAGGAGGACGACAAAAACATGAGTGAGACTTCTTTATTCAAACTTTGACAACTGATAGGGCCTCCAAAGTCCCACATATAAGTATTTAAATGATTAAAAAGTTGATTGTACCATTCAATTGTCCCCTTTAAATTGAATGTCATAACAAATATAACATATATATTAGGATTTGCTTGCAAATGAAGATCATTGGCTCATAAGCCGATTTCGCTTACCCAGGCCAGTGTTACTGGAGTTGTGCGCAGAGCTTCGGCCGGCCCTAGAGCGCAACACGGCAAGGAGCCAGGGGTTGTCAGTGTCCACACAAGTGCTGACCACGCTGGGGTTCCTGGCAACAGGGGCATTCCAGCGGGAGCTGGCCGACCGGTCAGGAGTGTGCCAGTCAACCCTGAGCCGAGCCATGCCAGCTGTGTGGGACGGAATCATCCGAATGTCACCCAGGTACATCAAATTCCCATACAATGCTGTTGAACAGGCCAACATTAAAGCGCAATTTGCAGCGAGAGCCGGTTTCCCTAATGTAATCGGAGCTATTGACTGTACACACATTGCTATAAAAGCGCCATCACAGGATGAATTTGTTTACGTTAATAGGAAACACTTTCATTCCATAAATGTTCAAATCATATGTGATGCGCAAATGCAGCTAACAAACATCGTGGCAAGGTGGCCCGGTTCAACACATGACTCATTCATTCTGACTAACAGCATGGTTGGAAACAGGCTGGCGGCTGGAACAGTGCGTGATGGGTGGCTTCTGGATGAGTAAATGGTTTCTTTTATTGTCTCGTATGTAAACCAGCGCCATGCACATTTGGGCATGTGCACATTCATATATCAAATATCATGATTTTGGTTTCCTTCATTTTCTGCTGGTGAAATTAGAGCTACAGAGCTTTCTAACAAGCCCCCGATTGTCTCCCTGTGTTCAGTATTCATGTCAGTAAAGGCGTGCGTAAAGTGGCAAATGTCAGCCGCGGTGCACTTCATTCATTAATTATGTGGTTAATTTAAGTGGTGTGATGTATTCTGACTTCATGTGACCCCAGGGGACCGTGGCTACCCCCTAAGAACGTGGCTGATGACCCCGCTTACGAACCCCAGCACCGATCAAGAGAGGGCGTATAATGACCTTCATTCCCGCACTCGAGCAGTCGTGGAGAGGGCAATCGGGCTGCTGAAGGGACGGTGGTGATGCCTGGACAGGTCGGGGGGAGTGCTGCTGTACCGACCTGAGAAGGTGTGCCACATTGTGATGGCCTGTGGCGTCCTCCACAACGTGGCACACCGCCATGGCATACCACTGCCAGAGCAAAACATCCCCCCACCGGAGGAACCGGATGCCGGACCCGTCAACTTCAACCCATCCCGTGAAGCCATACGGGCCCGGCAGAATGTTATTTCAAACATGTAAAGAGGCAAGGACAGAATTTACTTGTTAACAAGTGTATTTATTGCACTGCTAATGTCACTTAGAACATTAATGAGTCTATCAAGACGCTCGTTTATTCCCCCGATGGCTCTAACGATGTCCTCCTGCGACTCCAGCACAGCTCGAGTGAGGACACGGCCAGTCGGGCGGACGTCAGCAGCTGGCGTGGAGTTGGTGGAGACGCCGGGGACAGCGGAGCCGACAGAGGCGGTGGAGACGCCGGGGACAGCGGAGGAGTCTGTGCCCTCTCCTGGCTTATCATCTATTGAGAAATAATAAAAATAAGGAAACATGAGTCAAAGTGTTTAATATCCTGGCATCTTTTACGCACAAGCGATGTGTATTGTGAGCAGCTAATTGTATGACCTGTATAATTACAACATTCATGAGTGCAGCATATTTACCTTGAGGATGATCCGTGTCTCCTTCATGCGCTCCCACCACTCTGGTGAGAGCGGTGTCACCCATTAAGAAGGCTACTCTCCTGTCAAAGGAGGAGAGTTCCTCCACTCCTGCCCCCCCGCCTGTTGCGGTCACGCTTCGGCGGTAAGCAGAAGCCCTCCTCTTCACCTCCACCTTCAGATCAGACCTTTTTTTTTTTTTTCTGTGTGTGTGCGCTGCTCTGAGCCCACTCCATTAACAGCCTCACAAACACGATCCCACTCACGCCTTTTTTTGGCCATATTGATCCCGATGGACAGGGTGCCAAACAAAATGTGTCTGCGCGTTTCCACTTCACTCACTAGAACCTCTAGCTCAGCCTCCGTAAAGTTCCTCTTCTTACCTTTCATTGCGTTATTTTATCAGAGAGGTGAATCTCGGGGCCTATTTAAATAGATTTGCATATTTAAATAGGGGCGTGGACAGGGAGGAGTTTGGCACCACTGCAGGAGCGCTCAATTCCACGTTGATTTGGGATGTACAAAGGAAACGTGCTTGGATCCATGCGTACGCACACTTTGATACATCTGAATTTATTTGTGCGTACGACAGTTTCTGGGTTTTGGCGTACGCCAAGATTTAGTAGGAAATCCACGCAAGTCTTTGTACATGAGGCCCCAGCACTCTGGCATGTTTTACGGACAAAGTGGAGCTCTGAGACGACAATTCCCTTAATTTAGCACATTGTGACGTCCCAATGAGTTCGGAAGTCAGTTTTATCTCCTGTACTTAGACTGAGGAGGACCACAAAAACATGAGTGAAAACATGAGTCATCTTTTTTCACACTTTGCTGACTGATAGGGCCTCCAGAGTCCCAAATATAAGGATTTAAATTATTAAAAAGTTGATTTAGCATATGTCACCCTTAAATATGTTTTTACTGTTCAAATTTCAAAATCAACACGAAAAACCTGGTGTTCATGTACAACTACAGTGTTTTTTTTTTCTTTTTGTTTGTGCAAATTTCTTGGTGCAAAGGCACCCCTTCCTGCTTCAAATAAGCACAAAAGTCCAGTTAAAATGAGGCCTTAACTTGCTTTATGGTCTAAATAAATTTCTGGTCTTTTTTAATGCAGCATGTTGTCCATTAAGTAAATCCAAATCAAGAGTCAAATTGATTAAGCAGTATATATATATTATTTTACGTAACTTGTCATTAGGAATTATTTATCACTGACTCATATGGAGTAAAGTGTGGAACAGGGAAATGTCACTATGAGGAGAAGATATGTTTATCCAGGAGAGGAGATGTCTTTCCTAAACTACAAATAATATTTGGCCTCAAAAACAGCTAAAGAAAAACTGTCAAACACTACACACCACTGCACTGCATTAGTGTTGATAGACTCATATACACAGTTATGAGTTATGGTCTTGACTCGCTGTGGGTCCCTGAAAGTCTTGGTCATGGTCTTGGTTAAACACATTGTTCTTGTTAAGATGGTGCTGGTTGATCCTTGGTTGTGTGACAGATGTTTTGCTCATGTTGTCATGTTTTAAATGTTTTAATCAAATATGGCAGTTTTGGCTATTTTCTTCTCGTTCTACACAAAACACAGTTGGGGAAATTTGAAACTAAAAGACCAGGTTATTATCTTCAGATTGATGTTTGATGAAAGTAAAAGCTGTGTTTTGTAATGCATTTCATTCACTACAGGTAGTTATGACTGATAGAGTTCAGACAGGTGACTGCATGGCTGTTTTGAAATGTCTCCGTTTCTGCTCATTCATACTGAGCCTTGGTAATATGCAACCCTGGAGTTTTCAAAATAAATCAGTCGGCACCCTTTCTGACCTTCTCATGTTTTTGTTTTCTTGAAGATTCTAGAGTTGGCTGTAGTTCAGGCATCAGTTTTAAGTCACTCTGGAAAAAAAGCATCTGCCAAATAACAAAATGTTAATGTGTTTACAGGCTGTAACTTAACTCAACTTTTTTCTGTTTGGTTTCACCACTTCATTGAAATACAAATAAGTTTACAGTTAAAACACAGTTCCTTTCTGATTTCTTTGTTTACGTTGTAGCTATCAGAAGAAGGTTTGGTTTATTTTTTATTCAGTATCCAAGTGACAAAGCAACTATTTATTGTATGTAATTTTTCTTTTCCCTCCCATTAACTAATGAGACACTGGTGCATGAGACGGTGAGTAGCAGAGCTAAAAGCTGAGGTTAGTGGGACTAATTCATCACGTAGCTGAAAGAGCCTTGGGGGCAGAGGAGATCATCATCAAACAAAACACAAACTAATTGCAGAACATTATAGCTCAGCTCAGCTCAGTAGTTTGTTGTGTGTGTGTGTGTGTGTGTGTGTGTGTGTGTGTGTGTGTGTGTGTGTGTGTGTGTGTGTGTGTGTGTGTGTGTGTGTGTGTGTGTGTGTGTGTGTGTGTGTGCAGTCGTGCTTTGGCCTCATTTTTTGGGGGAAACCACAGTGTTTAATCCTGACATTAGTACTTGTTTAGCAGGCATGAAGCCAAGCTGTGTATATTCGGTGGCGGTTAACCAGGCAAAGAAAAAAGTCCTAATGAGTTACAGTACATGTGCTCACTCATCAGCTGGGCTTTACCAAAACATTTGCTCAGCCTGTTGAACAAAACCATATACAAATATACACCTTTTTTTCTTCTTAATAATAAAACCTGAGTGAATACATTTTCATTTCTGTTTCTGCTGTTTCGTTTCTTGTGGTTCTGCTATATCATAATAAGTGACACAAATATTGCATTATGGAAAAAAAAAATTTGACTCTTCAGTGATTGATTGATCAACAGAGAATCGATCAGCAAATTGTTAGTTCACTGCTTGATTTCTTCAATTTACCTGTGTTGTGGACATTCTCTGCTGCTGGTCAAGAATGAAATAGAGACTTCTGCCGGCCGACATACACATGTGTTCGTAGCTGGAGAAAGACCTAGAGTATAGTCAGACATCCACATTTATACATGGGTAACATCCCCTTTCAGATCTCTTTGTATGGGAAGGGGTCTGCCCCTCCAGGCCGTGCTTTCACACCCCTTTGTCTAAGGTGGGGCGACTCACACAGAGGTATCCTGCAGATGTTGTAGTTAGGTGCGAGTTGATTCTAGACATCCTAATTTGAATACACAAAAGGACCTGATATCTTGTGTTAGGAAAGGGACAGACAAAGACAAATAATTTACCCCTACACCTGGAATTAAGTGCAGGATGTGCTTATATCTCTTAAACCCAAGTGTTCATTCAGCACACAATGATGCTAGGATATTTCTATCTAATTTAGCATGTTTTCATTTTAATGAGGGCTGTCAAAAGATTAAAATTTTTAATCAGATTAATCACAGGGTAGCTGTGGATTAATCACGATTAATCACGATTAATTACCATTTGTAACTATGCCAAAACAATTATAATTTTCTCTTTATATTGTTGTAGGAACGGAGAGATAAATAAAGTGTGAAAATATAAATGTTACGAACAATAAAATACTGTAAATAACTTGTAAAAACCTATACAAACTTAGTAAAAAATAAACATTACATTGTAAAAAACCCACATTATAAGACAATATAAATAAATAGAAAAAATAAAATGCTGTAAATAACTTTTTTTTTTTTTTTTAACTATACATTGCACATTCACATTCTAAACAAAATATAAAGTATAGAAGTTAAATAGTTTTCTTGGGGTTACTAAACCCACAGCAGGAAATTCCTCATCAGCACCTTTGAAGCACTGCTTCTACTAGTTAGCGTTAGCGTCAGCTAGCATTCTGACGCTAATGTTAGCTGCTGTCTGTGTTAGTTAGACAGTGACTGTTAATGTTATGATTATATCATTATCTGTGCCAGTAGCGCCACTTACAACTGTGTGTCTTTCTTTCTTTTTTCTTCATCCTCTTTTTTTCTTTCTCTTCTGATTGATAACTCCTCTTCATTTTCCTTTAACTTCACACAGGTTAGCGTGAGGTGACGTGGGGCCCCTTTAGGGAGGTTTCCTACTGAGATGTCATTGCAAATCAACCCTTGTTGTTTAAGGGGGACGGGGATGCGGCTGCTCACTGATGCATTTAGGCTCCGAGTGTCGGGAGCCCCCCTATCGGCTCGGGGCCCTAAGCAGTTGCCCGCCGCCTTGCCTGTTCATAAACTGCACGTCTACCATGGATGTATATACATCCATGACGTCGACCCGTAGCGCGATGAAAGTGAGAAAGTGCGTTAATGCGTTAAAAAAATTAACGCATTAATTCCACAAATTAATCACCCTGCGTTAACGCGTTAATTTTGACAGCCCTAATTTTAATAAATGCAAGATGTTTTCTCACCCACTCTGTTTTAGTGTATGTGTTGGCTGGCTGTCCTCAGCTGCTCTGCTATGGTCCACTCTGCACTGGTTGTTGCACTGTAGCTTGTAAGCCTGACAGATGAGGTGTGCAGAAACCATTTGGGCAACAAAGAAGAAAAGAAAAGAGAACATTATCATTGCAGCTCTCCTTCATGTAGACTTTGTGTTTAGTTAAATGCAAATTACATATCACAGCTTTGAAATTACACCAATACAACCTCTGCATGAATATGACACACGCCCTGAGTTGTGCAATATCAGTGCAGGTTGAACAATGTGTTCAGTGTCATGTGTGAGTCTTTTTGTAAGAAATATAGTTTTTGGGTTTATCTCTCATTGAAGTCAGGCCTCAGAAAACCAGATGGGTCACAATCATTCTTCTGGTGGTGTCACCACAAAACCAGAGAGAGAAATATATTTTCATTGGCCTGGATTGAATTTCTCTGTCAGTTTCTTTGGCTGAAAAAGTCTCACAAACCTGTCTGTCTTGATATGTTTCTTTCATAAACAGACCTCGCTGTGGTCAGGTTTCTCCCAGAGAATTAATACAGATCATAAACTGCTGATTAACCACAGCTTCAAATACACTTACAACGTCCATCCATGTAACAAAGTGGAAACACTCAAGTCATCTCAGCAAGAGGAAGACAGTGGTGGTGCGTGTGTGTGTGTGTGTGTGTGTGTGTGTGTGTGTGTGTGTGTGTGTGTGTGTGTGTGTGTGTGACAGGGGTGAAAGTGCAAAAAACAACAAGAAAAGAGCAGATTTGAGAAAGAACAGTTCTGCAGCAGTCTGATCACATATAAAGCCTGACAAAGAACAGAAACATTCTCACAGCGCTGAGTTTCTCGATGACCAATTCCCCAGTGACACACCACAGGAAACAGCCAGAGCCATTAGTCGGACTGGTGTATGACTATATTCCATCTCTACATTGGCAGAGATGGGGAACATTGACACGACTGTGCGCCACAGTCAGTGGAGGGAAAAACACATACTGGCATCGTGGGCTGCTTAAGGCTACACAGTCACAGCACACCAGGCAGAAAAGATTTACACGCCCATTAAAGAGAGAGACAGAAACATGTTCCAGCCAACAAAAACCCACATTCGTGTTTATGGACAATTTTTTCTCTTGTGCACTGCAGGCTTTCCGTCAGTGGTTTTGGGTCCTTGATCGTGTCTATGATTTCTACAAGACTTTTTTTTTTTTTTTTTTCACACTAAGTCTCACTCAAATCAGTGTTTCACTTGTCAGTTCCTTGACGGTTTTAAGAAAAACAAATTTGGGGAGAACAAGCAGATTACAATTAGCAGGTCATCAATGCAAATGTTTTCCTCTTCTGTTTTGTGATTTAGAAAGTCTCCAGCTGTTATGTGGCACTTCTGGTACTACTGAACACATTGTTTATTTTGTATTGAGTATTTTCTTATGACATTCAATTTAAAGGTGCCAATCAATCAACCATGCAATCTTTATTTGTATAGCCCACAGTTTAGAAACCATAGTTTGTCTCAGGGTACTTTATAGGGTTGGTAACATCCTCTGTCCTTAGACCTTCAACCAGGGTAAGGGCCAATCAACCTTTTAATCATTTAAATCCTTATATTTGGGACTCAGTCGTCAAAGTGTGAAAAAAGATGACTCACTCATGTTTTTGTGGTCTTCCTCAGTCTAAGTAGAGGAGATGAAAAAGAGTGCTGGCAAGGGCAACAGTATCCGAAAACAGGAAGTCCGCGAAGTCGGCGAAAATTCTATTCTTGGCCCCACAGTGCAGCACAGAGTCCGACACAAACTTACAGCCAGGATTTATCTGTCCAGTGGATACATGTTATATGGCGATGTGCCTGCTAGAGCCTGCAAATGATCACTTTTCCAAATGCTAAATGCTGTTAGCTCCCAGTAGCCTCTGTGGCTGATGTCATTTCCTGCCCCTTAAGTTTCGTTTTACTTTTTTTAAGGTGATCCTAAAGAGATACTACTAAAGCCGAATTTATACTCCTGCATAAAGTGCTCTGCGTAGGCTACGCAGAGTCCTCTGCGTCGACTCCGACTGCACAAAATATTTTTTAAATGTCCGTCACGCCGTCAAGGGACAACGGAGACAGCAAGAGCTGCGATTGGTCCTCAGGACAGGCCGAGCGAAGCTGCTCTGTGCTGGCTCACAGTGCGCACCGAGCATCCACAGAGGCGGAGCTGATCACCGCTGACAATGTCGCTGCCAAACTATAAATATGTTATATCTTAATACACAAACCACATGTTTAGACTCTAAATGGCCAATTTCTCACCTCAAATTATCTTAAAACTGCGTTCCGTGACACAGAGAAGTGAGACGGCCACTGTTTCAACAACGCCATTGCTCACTGTAGCCAAAAGCACAACAACCTTGCGCAGCAACCCTTACTGATCGGGCAGGAAATTGCATCGCGTATCCGTCCACGACGCAGAAGTATGAAGGCTCGAGGGGTCTCCGTGGTTACGCAGTCGGAGAAGTCTTATGTGGCCTTAAAGAGAGCATTCTGAACAGGGCTGTTTTGGCCTGGGGTGTGAAAGGCCTAGGTCGGGTGTCGGCAACCCCCGGCTCTTAAGCCCCTCTCGGTGGCTCCCTGGAACTTTGTAAAAAAAAAAATACAGATTGAAATTACAGATAAAAGCCTCTTTTATTTTATTATTTTTCATTTAAAGCTCAACAGAAAATATTTTTTTATATCAAAGCATTTTACTGCTTTCTCTTCCCCATCTCTTGCCACTCCTGTCAGGGCTCGTCCACCATGACTTTGCGCTCATGTGGACAGCGCAGTTCAGTTGTGAGGCGCATAATGAAGTTTCTCCATGTCATCATTTGTTGCAGCCAGGTCGAGAATATTACAAACCACTGTTACTGGACATCTGCGCATGTCTGCTGAAGGGAAAGCAGCTTGAATTGTAAACCGTGTCTGGTTTAGCCTTTTCCACTCGTGATGGTCACAGCTATGTGGACAGTGATCAAAATGCAGACATTTATGTCCCTGCCCTTTACTGTGTAAGGCTCCACCATGCAATACCAACACCACACTGTCTCCGAGCCTCTGAAGATGTGCGTAGCCATGTCTTCATATGATGCAGAGTGGAAATGTTCTCTCTCCGCGACAATCTACATTTTGGGGTCCTCAGCAGGGAGCTGCAGCACCCCCACTTCCTGAGGTACTGGTTATGACAGGTAAAAACAGTACAACAATAAAATGTCAAAAGTTTTCTTTTTGTTGTGCTATAATTTCATAAATGCAACAAATTATAGTTCGTTTACAGTGGATGACAAAAAAAACTTGGAATCGAAAATTGAATTAGTATCTTGTATGACCTCCTTTTGCATTAAAAACTTCTGTCAAACATACTAGAAATAAGCTTTTGGGTAGATTCAAATCCCTCTGAATATAGTATAACTATATATATAAAACTATATACTGTGTTCATTTTAAGGGTCAAATAGGTTTTGCGGCTCCAGAGGAGATAGGGGAGATAAAGGTTGCTGACCCCTGGCCTAGGTTAACTTGGAGAAATAGGGTATCATATGTCTCCTTCAACAAAAAGTTTAATATTGCTTCCATTTTAAATGATAAAAGATTATTTTCACTATCTAAAAACTTCCTCCATGTCTTGTTTTGTCCGCCAACTGAACATATTCAGAAACCAAATCAATAAGGACTGCGATAATTACTCCTAACCAATTATTTGACAAATTCATTGCTCACTTTTAAATAAATGTTGTTTTATGATCAGAACAAAACAAAACCTTAGAAGCTGTCATTATTTTGAGGTTTAGTACACACAGGTCAACATTTCTGTCATTTCAAACAAAGTAATTTGACACTACAGTGGCAGGTCGTTCGCATTTGCCTTTCTTACAGGAAACACATTTGGAGGGACCTCAGACAAAGACAAGAAAACAGATGAAACTAATTTTCCTCTGTGACTTTTAAAATCAGCGAGGTATTTACGGAGACTGCCTGTCGTGGCTAAGCCTCTAATTTCAAGTCAAACCACAACAG
Source organism: Microchirus variegatus (assembly GCF_963457635.1). Taxonomy (NCBI): domain Eukaryota; kingdom Metazoa; phylum Chordata; class Actinopteri; order Pleuronectiformes; family Soleidae; genus Microchirus; species Microchirus variegatus. Next base: position 17,574,824 of record NC_139819.1, read on the forward strand.
GAATTTTGTGATAAATGATACGACATGCTGTCCTGTGCAGCCCAGGAAGCATGATTTCAGAATGATGAAAAAGGGTTCAAATTGTGAATCTGGTCCTCATGATGGCCTGAGCTTGCTGGGAATGTCATGTTTTCATGCTTTGTAGTGTTCAGCTGTCCAGATGTCCAGCTGCTCGTGGTTTGGCCAGCCATGGGAAATCTCCAACCCATTAGCTTGTCTCCTGCCTGTAGTCACCACTCTTATCTTCTGGTTCACCCTGCTGAGTATTTCCCCATGAATAGAGCTACAGATAAAAACCTTTCCCGTGATACCCTCAAGTAGCCCTTTGCTCTGGGTCCTATACCCTACATTTAGGCCCTCCAGCTACGTAACAGTCTTAATGAATTCACAATTAAAGCAGCCCTGGGTCAACTGAGGTCTAAGGGTCCAGAAGACATGCACTTATTTAGATATTTGACATCACTTCACTATTTCAACCTTAGCCACAATAGCTGTGCTGGAAACAATGTTTGAGTTTATAGAGTGAAGAGTGTGAGTTAGTCAAAAAATGGTCAAAGGCTACTATTTTCTGCATTTAAATTAGGAATAGTACCAAAATAACTGTCTCCAACCATTCAGTTTTTCAGTACCTTTTCCCTCACCAGAGTAATGGTACGGTACAGTACAGGAGGAGCGAGACCAACAACAGTCAGCTGATTGGCAGACAGAAAAGCGCCACTTAAGTGTCCGTCACTCCGTCAAGGGACAACGGAGACAGCAAGGGCTGCGATTGGTCCTCAGCCAGTCTCTGGGCGGCATCAACGGGCATGCGGTGGGTGCCCTGATGATTAATATGAGGTAGCACACGCCGTAAAAGTTCATCAAATTTTCCGGCCGACATTCAGAAATACCTGAAGTGGATTTCTTCGTCCATGTCTCTCATCAGTCCAATAAGTCTTTAACGTCTCCATTTTTGTATCAAAAGTATCTGTGTTTCAATTTTATTCAGCTCCAACAACAACAACAATCTTTCTCTCTCAGACGCCATTGCTCACTGTAGCCAGAAGCACAACAACCTTGCGTAGCGACCCCTACTGATCGGGCGGGAAATTGCAGTGCGTATCGTGCTGTAGTTTCCAAATGTCACCAGTAATCTATCAAGGCGTCCTCAGTTCCGATCCCAGGAACCACATTCCTAAATGCGCAAAAATACATGAATAGCTGTACTTAATGCGACCTGGCCATGATTGGATCACTGAAGATGGATTAAGGGTGTGAATTGGGCCTTAGGGACCAAGATCAGGCCAAAAACGACACCAGTGCTCCATGCAGTGTACTATAACATCAGTGGGGCTCCATTTTAAGAATCAACAGTCAACTTTCATTCACTGAAAATAACAGCAGTGCACTGAAATCTCTCCTCCCCACACTTTGATTTGACGAGATAGTACACCGGTGTATTTGCCAAAGTAATGATTTGTCTGCTTATAGTCAACAAAGTTGCCTAGTTGAAGAGAACTGGAGGTGTGTTATTCCATGTATTTTCCTGCTGTCACATATTATTCAAAAAGTGATATTGAGTACAAAAAAATATGTGTAACAGTAGTAGCATAGTGATTAACAGTGTAAATCATTTCAGTTCTTACTAACAATTGATCACAATTGTTATTAACAATACTGATTACATTTTAGTAAGTGATCATATGAAAACATGTATATGATAGCACATCAAATACAGCCACATACCTTTGGTCATTACTCTTTTCAGAACTGTGCTGTGGGCACTCTGCGGGGAACCAAGTGCTCGTGGGCACTGTGTTGGTGAAACACTGCTTTAGTGCTTTGGAGCAGTGGCTAGGAAAACCACTTAAGTGCATATTGGTATTAATGGTGGTTGGTGACCTGATAAGGCCAATGAAAAATGAATAACTATGAATCGCAAGGGAACATATATTACATGGCAGGCTGCATTCATAAAAACTACAAATGGAGGATAGCTGTAGTGCAATGGGTTGCTAAAATAGTCAAAGATCCCGAAAAGGCAGGTTTTTCTGCTTGTGTGTGCACTCATGCAGCCTTGTCCTGCACACCCTGACACAGCAGCAGACATTCTTTGCCAGAAGAGGAAGATAACACCAGCAACTGATGGGAAGATAAGGAATGACTGTCATGACATGCATGCTTTGTTTCTTTTGAAAGACACAAAGTCACCCAAGGAATTTATGCATTCAGCATTTGCAGAGTTCAGAAAAAGACTTGACTCTCATTGTGGCATTTGAATGCATCTAGAAATGTATCCAATACTATTAAAGATGAATATGGAGGCTCTCCAAATCTGAGCATAATGAAAAGAAAACAGAGCATGTAGAATCCAAAAGTGTATGAGATGATGATTGGTTACCGAGATTCATTTAAAATATTTTTGCTTTGGGCACAGTTTTCCAGCCGCACTTTATAAACACTCTCCCTGACAAAAGACCAAGATTAATAATAATAATAATAATAATGAAAAAAAGTCTCTTACCCGTTCACCCCCTCAGGTTTTAAACCTGGGCCTCCAAACGCTCGACTTCTTTATTTCTAATTTCCGCTGTCCTGACATGTATGCGAACGTTTTCAATTCCTTACTCCGAAAATTCCTGTGCAGTCAGCATGTACAATGGACGTGTCAATGTCAGGGAATCCATCAAGAAGACTTTCCGCATAGGTTGTGGTTATCTAAAAGAATGAAGAAATCTTGAAAAGCAACTACAATAACACAAATAAACAGTGATAAATGACACACGGCATGGTCTCCCAGAAAATCTTTGAGGCAAAAATGCCACCTGGGCATTTAGTTGTGAGCAATGCTCCTAAAGCAGCAGATGACAGTTTAGGACTAATCATTACAGTATGTTTTAACATTGTCATTAGTGCGTCTTAATGCTGTAATGATGGTGTGTTTGAAGGCTGACACACTGCTTGTTTTAATGCTGCTATGAGGACATCCGCGCCACGTGTTTTTGATTTTAATTTTCTTCATGTTGACACAATGAGGAAGAAACCCCAACAAGGTGCTTGTTGTGCTTAAACCTAACCACTGGTTACTCGCTGTACACAAACCTACCGACAGCGAGTGTTGTAACCAGTGATAGTGTCTACAGATCACACCCAAAATTCAATCACTTGTTCTTGTTCCCATTGTGGACAATTCCTGAATTTCATCCAAATTTGCCTGTGACAAGTTATGTTGGTCACTAACAGACAGACAAACAAACTCCGGCGAAAACATATACCTCTTTGGAGGAGGTCGCCCAGTCACATAGACATAGCACCACAGAATACAAATTCACACTCATGTCATAAGAGCCACTTTATGGTGTCAACTAAAGCTTTTTACACACAGTTGATGCAAAAACGCAAAGAAAGACATTTTCAAACCACCTGTGGGAATTTGGTTTCCGTGATGGAATCTTAAATTCTTTTGGATCACTCATGCTGTGTGATGCAATCGTACAAATTATGCAACACTTCATGTCATTTCAGTTCACGGCAGAAAATGGCGTTATACTGAAACGATAAAATCGGTATCCATTCACCAATACGCGAGCACATATATATTTTGCATTAGCATGCTGCTACTTTGCGGCTAACTTGGCGAACCTGTTTCCAAATGTAAGCTAGCGAGGCTACGATTAGCATTAGCATAGGGCTAATATTATACAAAACACTGTGCAACCTCATTGCTGTGCAACTGGCATGGCTGACAGTCACAGAACACCTAGCTACGCTAATGCTAATCAAAAATTAAAACATTTGCATTGTGCCTAATGAGGTTGCGCAGTGTTTGTATTATGTTAGCCTTAACGTTCCTTATCATGCTTCTACAGCTCCCACTATAGGAACCTACTTCCTAAGGGGACTGCACTAGTTTTGTTAATTCAGTATTTGATGATCAGAGGAAATGGTGTTTGTGTGGGTTATTGGAAAATTGTAAGAAGAAATGCACCTCTGCTCCACAGTATAGGACAGCTTTTCTATTCTCTCAAGACACATGTAAGAGCCATTGTGTCGAATGCTTTAAACTCTATGATGTCATAGAAATTCCTCTGGCAGGGTATCATTTACTGGTGTCGGCTCTCATAATTCAGACGAAGCAAACCGCCTGATATCACAAGTGACAACCTGTTGATGTGTTTTTGCTGTGCGGCGAGGGAGTTGCTAGGCACTTTTTTAGACAGCAATTAATTTCATCTCCAGCCAAGGGCGGGTGTGACTGTCCAAATGGCTCGGAGAGGTTTAAAGCCAGCCAAGTGTGTGTGTGAGAGAGTGTGTGAAAGAAAAACACTGAGAGTGAGGGAATATGAGCATGAGAAATTTCCTTCAGCCAACTTCAGTTTTATGAGCAGCAAACCACAGTAAACAAACATGAAAGCACATTAAATGTTCGTAGACTAAACTCGTGGAGCACAAATAGGTCTCATACATAATAAGCTGTCACGGGAGTTTGTAATTTCATGTTTTTTTTTGTTTTTTTTTAATTTATGAACAGCTTTCAGCAGGAGACTGGACACTTCGTTTGAGATTGTGGATATTATACATACGGTATATGAGCATACTACGAATTTGACCTTGCAGGTAAATTAAATGTTAATACAAATCTCAAACAAAAAAGCTGTATTATATTTCTGACAGTAAAGCCTTATAATTGTGACACATTAGACCAGTGAGACAGTACTCTCTCTGTTACAGTATAATTATCATTATCATATTATTAGTGCAGTTGAAAGTATTGAACTCCAGTTGCCTACAGCTAACTTCTGAAGATGACGATGATCTGGATTCCTGAGAACCTTCACAGACAACAAAACATAAGAGTTTATGGTTGTAGAGAACCGAATTCAAACTGGTAAAAATGTTTTCCTTTTTAGTTTGACGATGATCTATTTGGTTGCGATCATTTATTCTTTGCAGTGACTTTAACTAATGGAGCCCAGACACATCTGGACTCACTAAAGCACTTTTAGCAGCCTGCTTATAATTGGCCATGACCCCTTATTCTGAAAGGTCATTGGTCAGAGAAGGTTGGATGGTTTAGGAACAGGAAAATTAACTTCCTGTTATTCAATGATAAACCCCACATTAGGTGGCTGCAAAGTTAACGATGGATCATTAGAAAGGACGGCAGTTGGTCATTTACATTTGGTGGGTTTACTGGAATGGAAAACATTAAGACAAGTATTACAAATTTAACCAAATCATGATGTGAATCTTCAGTGTCAAAGTCAGACTTGTTGCCTACAAAAAAGGTGTATTCTTAACACAGGATACATCAAGAAACATGCTCTTATAAAAGGCAAACAGCCACTAAATTAAAGGTGTCATATTATACCCTATTTCTCCAAGTTAACCTAGTTCCCTGGTGTCCTAATGAACATGTCTGTGACATGCTTTGGTCAAAATACCATAAGGATGAAGCACCACAGCAGTTCAATCACCCTGCCAAAACAGCCCTGTTCAGAACGCTCTGTTTAGTAGTATCTCTTTAGGTCCACTTTAAAAAAAAAGAACACAACTTAAGGGACAGGAAATGACATCAGCCACAGAGGCTACTGGGAGCTAACAGCAGTTAGCATTTGGAAAAGTGATCATTTGCAGGCTCGAGCAGGCACATTGCCGTCATATATAACATGTATACACTGGACAGATAAATCCTCTGAGGCTGGAAGTTTGTGTAGCACTCTGTGCTGCACTGTGGAGACAAGAATATAACTTCCAGTTTTCGGATACTGTTGCCCTCCCCAGCACTCTTTTTCATCTCCTGTACTTAGACTGAGGAGGACCACAAAAACATGAGTGAGTCATCTTTTTTCATACTTGCTGTCCAGAGTCCTAAATATAAGGATTTAAATTATTAAAAAGTTGATTTTGCATGATATGGGACCTTAAAAGTAACACAATGTAGGATTTGCTGTCAGGATCCCCTACAGTTGAGAAACAGTATTGTGTTTTACAACTGTTGTAAAACACATGTAAAAATATTACTATGTTGTTTTATTTTTCAAGATATCAGAAATGAAATCTTTAGTTTTCATAGCTTGCGTTTTCAACCTGGCCTAATATGACCTATTGCTCAGTGTACACAAATTGTTTGAAATGTAGGCTATACTGTATACTGCAGGTGATGCAGACCCACCATCAAAATGATCTTGAAGACAATATCCTATGTTGCGTTGCTTTAACATCCAACCATGTTTACTCTGTGCTTTTGTGGGTAAAGCACCTACTCAGGAATCCTTTCATCCTTATTAGATGCCAGTTTTTTGTTCTCACATCCAAAAAAACATAAACTTTGACTGTAATCTTTGAAGCTTTATGCTGCCTGCAACGATTGGAAAACATCTCATTGAGGTGACGGCTCACCACGGGGCCTCTATGGAGACAGAAAGAAGCCTGAGGCTCACCGCTCTGCTCTTAACTAACTCCATATGCTGCAGGTCTGGACATCCAACTGACTTCTAGGACTGTTGCAGACTGGTACAATGTAAACTTAGCATCTCATGTGAGCAGGGGCCAAAGCCAAACCTCCCCCTCTTTTGCTTTTAGGAGAAGCATCTGTCCCCCTTCACTTTTAATATCCACCTCATCCATCGCCAAAGGCTCTGACAGTGACGTGGCTTGTATTTGAAATCTTAGACGGCTTAAAAAATTCCAGTCTCTCAGTTTATTTAAGATTGAATCATCTCAAAGAATCAGAGAAGTTGGACGATAATACTTCAGGGTTCACACAAGTATCACAGAGAATATCCTCTTTTCCCATCTTCGTGAGTGAAAGACACTTGGATCCGTCTTTCTGTGAGGAATTTCTGCTGGTAAGTAAGCGAGATGGTAAAAGAGACTGCTGGCACTGAAGACTGGGTTGGTAAGAAAGAGTACAACAGGTAACAAGGACCTACTGCTGAGAGACAGATGGCTGAGCGACACAATAAGAGGCTCGTTTGTGTGTGTGTTAATGTGTGAATGCGTGAGAAAGAGAGAGAGAGTATTCACAGTATATCAGTTTGTCCAATCCAAGAATGCCCTGTGAATGACTGTCTCACAGAGCAGCTTATGACGTCTCTTTAGGGGTTACTCACTCTGTGCTCTCTAATGAGAAATGTAAATGTGGCTGTAAAAAAGAAAAACACCTTCAGGGTTTCACATGAGGGAGAGTGCAAATACTTGTGGCTGTAGAAGTTAAATTAGTAAAAAATAACAGCAGAACCACAAAAGTGGGAATTATAATCTAATGGTTTGGCAGCATCGTGTTTTCCTACCAAACAAGGTCAGTGCAAAGACCCAAAGAGATGCAAGTCACGTCAACGTGTCATTCACTTCACTCAAATTGAAATGTTTTCATTTCAGATTTGCATGATGCAATAATGCAATGGTGAGAAATCCAAACCTCAGTCGCAAACTCAATCATTGTGAAGATTCAAGCTAAGAGACTACACTCTTAGAAATAAAAGTGCTAAGTAGAACCATAAAAGGTTCTTCGGCTTGTCCTCATAGGAGAACCCTTAGTGTTACCAAGAACCCTTTTAAAACCCTTTGTTCAGGAAAGGGTTTTTCAGAAGCAAATGGTTCCAGGTAGAACCTCAGCCCTTGTAGAAGAACCCGTTTGGAATCCTTATTTCTAAGAGTGTAGTGAGTATACTGGGCCTGTCTGTCGTCATAAATATCGTTTTGAGCGTGAATGTGTCCTGACAAACTTAGAAAGGCATGTGCACACATGTTACATGCTAGGTTGCTGCATTTATTGTGGTTGCCTTGCATTCTGCCCCCTGGAGTTAATGTCAGTGAAATCTTAGATGTAGTTCCTTCAGTATGCTTTGTACCTTTCCCTGCAAAATAGTAACTCCACACAAAACTGCATTGGAAATATGTCTGCATTACATCACACCATCTAACATATGCGTGGGAAAAGTACTGCACTCACTGCTTTCAGGAAATGCAAAAGACATTGCAAACATCTGTACTTAACCAGTTACAGAGTAAAAAAAAAATCCCCCAAAAACTGTCTTCATTTGTTTTAAAGCTCTCTGTTCCTGACATCTTGAATTCTTAGAATATTACAGCTGATCATGGATGCCATCGACAATATGAAACAACTGACAGCCTGCAGTGAATCAACAACAACAGACTTGTGAGGGGTTTTTTTCTCCACCATATGTATGGTGATTATTGCATGAGAACATGAGAAACAGTCAGGCATGCAGATGTATGCAGATGGTTGAATCAGTGACAATCTCATATTGCAGGGCTCTATAGCCATTGTAATCGATATAGTTAAACCACCAAACCCCACTTTGGGAGAAACTCGACAGCAAAGATCCACATCCAGTTTGGATGTTTGCCAGCAAATTATTCTTTGCTTAATTTAAATGGGCCAGTGCAGAATCATATGGATTACACACACACACACACACACACACACACACACACACACACACACACACACACAGACTCAGCTGCTTTTTTGGAAGTAAGCTTGTTGGCCGTGGTGGCTCTCCACACTAAATAGCGAGGCTAACCAGTGTTTGCTTTGTGGAAATCCCTCTGGCGTTTGCAGAGTGAGATGGTACAGATGGCTCACACAAGCCTGCTGCATGGCATGCATTAAAGGCTGTGTGTTTTCAAGTGTAGTAACTGTGATGGTGGAGCAAATAACTTTTTACACATAGTGGTAGAAAGGTAGTACTCTGATAATGGCACTAAATTGCTATGCAACGCAGTCGTGTCCTTGAAGAGCAAGTGAAAACAATTAGACGTAAAATTTGAGCTGCTTATATGAAGGTGATTTAATAATTATTATCTGTTTTAACAGTTTTTGCAGTGTGTTTACTGAAAGAGGATGAACATGTACTGTATGTTTGGGGAAAAAAACTAAATGCTTGTGCAGAAATCCAAATTTAGTACATCTATTGTCGTCATACAAAATATATATATAAGAAAGCTAATATTTGTAACAATAAGTGGCGTGAGATTTAGAAACTAAAGTACACTCTTAGAAATAAGGGTTCCAAAAGGGTTCTTCTGCTAGGGCTGAGGTTCTACCTGAACCATTTGCTTCTGAAAGACCCTTTCCCAAAGGTTTTTCAAGGGTTCTTGGTAACACTAATGGTTCCAGTAAGAAGCATTTTGATCCAGAGAACCCTACAAAACCCCTTTCCCGAATAAAGGGTTTTAAAGGGGTTCTTGGTAACACTAAGGGTTCCAGGTGGAACCTTTATAAAAGGTTCTACCTAGATTCAAAAAGGGGACAAGAGAGACCGAAGAACCTTAAAAATGTATAATGCACTTGTCTATGTAGCATCACAACTGTTTTATGTTGTGTTTTTTTTTAACCACGTGATCCATGGAGGACAGGGTTCAGGATTCTACGCGGCAACCTCCGGGCCTAAAGTGAAAGCTCAGCCAGAGCTGAGGCCCAGGCCTCATATCATCTGGTTTCTATTCTCTCTGCCCTGTCCAATGAAATCTGACCTGCTTTAGAGTAGAACTGAATTATGGGCCCATCAACAAATACCATATTCCCCCTTTGAAGTTACATACGTGATGGAAAGTGGTAAGATGTCATGTGTTAAAGTTATGAACCAATACTTTTCGTGAACATACTGTGTGCGATGTTCCTGACTTTTTGACACTGTCGTGACTTTATCTGTCCTGACAGGAGCCAGACTGAGCACATTTCTTTTCACTTTGCCCATATGTCAGAACTATTTTCAGTCTCCCTCTGACTCCATATAACCCCCGCAGAGGTAACCTAGACTCGTGGGAGGAGGGAGGGCTGGGTGCATTGCAAGAGATAGATTGACTCTGAATGTTTCGTGACAATGGTGGATAATTTTACCAGCTGGTGAATAGTCTGCTCTTGAGTCATTTAGAGGTGCCTATAAAGCATGTGTGTAACCTTCCTGCCTCCCACTCCTTAATTGTACCTTTCATGGAACAAGTTGCTTTTGTTAAAATAGCCTCAGGTTCCTCTGATCTAAGCAGGAAAAAAGGCATGAGGATAAGATTCAAAGACAATTTCACAATAACCTTTCAGCATAATGCAAATCAACATATCCAAAAAAAACTAGATTTCTGCACCTCCTTAAGTTGAAGTGCAGTTCAGAGAATGAGGGTGCCTCCTAGTTGCTGTTCTAATAAACTAGATTAAGGCCATGTCCAAACAGAAATGGCACAAAACGTGAATTACCTTTTTCAAACGGTTCCCCATGACTCAAAATGCTGTAGTACATACTATGCCAGCACTGTAATTGTGCTGTAACGTTACACCAAAAAAACAGAGAAGAAGACGTTTTAAAAACATTAGATATAATAACAGAAACATAGAAGAAGATTATAGAATAGAATGACAATATATAATAATTCTGCCTCACCATTTAGTGTAGCGTATTCACTATATACACAAAAACGTGAAGTCGGTGTTGGAAGGCAATTTTAAAAAATATAGTTTCAGGTCCCCTGAAATGCCATCTCCATAGGGACAAAAAAGTATACATAATCACCTCAATCACCATGTTTTCGTGTGGATGGCTCCTAAACCAGCATCAACTACTCTGCAAATGAACCTAAAAAGGAAAATAGTTTGTGGCCAGTTGCACAGGGGATGTGTGTTCATGCGTCCCCAGCAGCTCTGTTGTTCATGCCAGGTCTCCTGCTTACCTACCTTGGAGCTTCTGCTCTTACACAGCATAGAGTTTGCTCATGAAAATCCTAAAGCATACTTTTAAATACTCTCAAAATGCTATCCTATAAGCAACTACAAGATTCATCAATATGAAGCCATCCATCCATGATGATAAAGACCTGTATCCAGTTGTGTCCTTATTGATTCCTGTCAACCCTCCATACTAACGAAGGAGCTAAAATGTGGTAGGTGGCTATGCTGTAAATATTTTAATCTCCCAATGTTTGATGATCTGCAGATTGGGAGGAAAAGCACAGTTTTCTATGAGGTATTTGCCCAGCAGACACTGTCCACACCAGCATGACTGCTCCAAGCTGGAGCTTGCTGCTGGCAAACCTGTGTGTTGAAGTAAATGGTCTATATTTCCCTAGTTTTTGCCATTCACCCATTCACAATCTACCAGCACAGCCTTCACAAGCAATGTGGGGTTAAGAGACTTGCCCAAGGACACATCAGCATGTAGCCTAGAGAAGCCAGGGGTCAAACCCCACAACCTTTTATTTAAAAAAAAAAAAAAAAACCTCTACCACTGAGCTACCGTCGCCACCAAAGTGCTACAAGCTGTGTAATTGTGTGGCTGGTGTTTGGTGGTGCGACAAACCAAACAGACCAAACCAAAATAACAAGCCAAACAAAATCATAAACACAGTTCGAACATTTGATTTGTGAATTGTTATCATTGAAGTCAGTATTTCAATTTAACATGTTTCCTTTGTATCATTTTATGGCTTAATATATACATTTCATAGTTCCTTTAAAGACAGGTAATTAAATATAGAAATCCTAAAAAAAAAAACTATGACATGAGCACCAATGCACAGGCCCCATAAGAGCCATATGTGTCAGTGTAGAAGGATGACCTGCATGTGCTCTGGTCGATGAAGATCTCAAGTTAAGAAGTGGCCCTCTCTGACAGTTCAGAGGGATCAGAGGTTATCCCTGCAGTAACAGCTGCATGGGATAATGAGTAACAGCACTACTGCTGTCCTGCCTGGGTGAAAAATACCACGACCATTAGGGAGCTTCATATAAGCGGAGGAGGAAGGGAGGATGATTGCACTCTTACCACAGTACAAAATGAATGCAAGGCCTGCAGTTATAAAGAGCGTGGAGTGAGAAAGACACACACATGCATAAAAATGTACGTATATGGTTTAAAAGCTCCTTTTAAAGTCATTTCTTCTTTTATGAAAGTCTATTTGAGGAGAGCTCTTGTCTGTGTGTATATGAGGGGAAACACTTTTTAGAATTGCCTTAATGCTGCAAAGTATCTGCTGACAGCATCATTGTGTCATTTCACTGATGCATAGTCGGAGGTGTGGAAATGTTGTTGCATGATATTCATTACAAGCCGCCGCATCAGCTCACCAAAGCCTCTCCTTTGTGAGGGGGATCAAGCTAGAGGCTGGATAAGGCTCTCCGCAGAGACGCACGCCTGTGGTTTTCTTCTTTTTCTCCTGCATCCACTGCTTTACACTTCTCACAGGGGGCGCTGCACCATCTGAGCTCAAACTGTTACTGCTCACTAGTAACGAGCGGTTTAACTACTGGTTGGACCTGAAAATGCAGAGGAGACAGATCAGGAGTTAAAGGTGCATTATGTAATAAATCTAAAGCAACTGGCCATAAAATCCTCCTAATATGTCACAGAGACTCAGGAATAATGTTCATATAACAAACTCACCAACAACAACAGTACAGCCAAAATATTTGCATTAAAAAAATCTTTTGCAGACTGCAAATCATGTTTATGTTTTGAAATCATGTTTTGGCATGTGGCGCCACCTACCGCCATCTACCAATCATTGCAGTCAGTAGAGTCTCAGCTGCCGAGCAACCATGGGTTGCGAGTTACGTCAGAAAACGAAACCTAAAAGACCTCGGCATTCTTACTTATGGCACCTTTAACGAGGTTTATTGCAAATATCGTTACTAGCGAAGGCAAGGGGAACGTGAAAGGGAGGGGGGCTCGGAGAGACGACCGATGCAGCTGAACCGGGAATAATGGTGAGAGTCCGTAAACGAGGAATGTCTAGACTGGAACAGACTCACAATGGTTAATGGAGACAGGAGAGAGTCCAACGGCAGAGATGAGTGGTGGTGAATCCGAAGCTCTCGGGAAAGCAGGAGACGTGGCGACCGAGTGAGTAGTCCAGAAGTCAGAGTTGGAAATGTCACACAAAAATAAAGTCATTGACGTTACCACTGGGAGAGCAGAAACAATCTGACGCTGGTGACTGGGGCGGCAAAGGCTTAAAGTGATAGTTCGGAATTTTGGACATAAGACCTATTTTCCAACTCAGCCGGTGAGATGGAGACGTCTGTAGATGTTTTCAAGAAATTTAATTCAGTTCTTCTAGTTGCCGAGTCAATGATACAAGTTAGCATGGCAGCGGCGGACTGATTCCGCTGCCGGAAGTATAGTGCTGAGAAAGTAGTCCCTCAAAAATCCATGCGATACGACGTTAGTTTTGTTTCAAGTATTATTCTATCAACACAGATATGTACATTGATAGTCTGCCGTTACAATCGATTTGCCTCGGGTGCACTGTGGAGTCGGTATGAGTGTTTTTAATGCCATGCTAACTTGTATCATTGACTTGCGCTAGCCATAGCATCAGCGAACTCAAGAACAAGAACTGAATGAAATTTCTTGAAAACGTCTCCAGACGTCTCCATCACACCGGCTGAGTTGGAAAATAGGTCTTATGTTCAATATTCCGAACTATCCCTTTAAGAAGCCTCCTGATTGCTGATCAGGAGCAGGTGAGGAGGAGCCGCCGCAGGTGTTGCTGATCACCAGCGTCCTCAGTGGAATTAGGTCAACCACGCCTCCTGCAGAGAGAGAGAGCACAAACCCAAACACACCACGATAATAGGAATAGGGGAAAGGGAGTGTGTGATTGTGACACAAATGGCTTTTTAACGTATCCTCTTCGTTGCACAAGCCCGGATGTTTGCAGCCGAGTTACAGCTTGTTATAAGAGTAGGTTGAAATTTGTTCAGCATTGGACGAAATTCAATTAAGTTACTTCCTTAGTGATTGGCTCGATTTTCATTCTCCAAGTCAGGAGTGTGATCAGAGTATAAGTCACTTATCACCATTTAAATGCACTGAAAAGACATAAAGGGGAAGTCGAGAGAGAGAGAGAAAGAGTCTCTCAGTGAGTGACTGAGTGTGGCAAGGTTGTGACCCTACGCAACGGAGCAACCTCTGCAGAATGATCCATCTGTGAAGAGCAAGACAAACTGCTGAGTCATCGGAGCTGCTGAAGACCAGAAGATGTTGCCTCAGGACCTTTGACAGGCTCAGATCAATCAACCATGCCTCTTTCCCAGCCTCAAGATCACTCCACCTTCAAAACCAGTAAAGGTGACAGTTTAAATTTGACTTTTCCCCACTTAACTGAATGACTTGTCTTTCACACAGAAAATAATTCATTTAAGTCAAATTCCAACCCTTTACTCACCACTGGCTATTGTATGTCCATACATAAAAACACTGGCACATGTTTACCCATACTTTATAACTATCATATTTATGGTCCTCCATTATTTCCAGAAGTGGTGCAAATTATGACTTATTTTTATCTCCCAAAGGTCTTATTTTTGACAGAATCATGTAAGTAGAAGTCAATCAATCAATCAATCAATCTTTATTTGTATAGCCCACAGTTTACAAAACATACTTTGTCTCACGGGACTTCACATGGTTGGTAACATCCTTTGTCCTTAGACCTTCGACCAGGGTAAGGAAAAACTACCAGGGCCAAGTCCACAATAATGTGTGTGAGACTTCTGGTTAGGCACTTCCAGTTAGTTTTTAGCTTTATGTAGCGTAACGCAGCAGTTTTGACTTCTAGAAAACATGTACCATGTGTCCAGTCAGGGGTTGCAATAACAGCTGTTGATTGAAGCAAAAGGCTTTAATGAAACAGGAAATAAGATGGGAATATGGATACAAAGCACTGCACAAACTTTTTTCCTCCTCCAAGGACTAAGGAAACATGCTGTGTCGAAAAGCTTTACTTTAACTTGAAGAAGCCACGGAAGTGTTCCTATGTTCCTACTATGACATGCCGCTAAAACTTCCAAGGCGACTTCAGCAGCCACAGGTAAAAGGTCTGAGTTGGTGTCCCAAGCAACAGTTGGTATATGAGGCAACTGCCTCATGTTGTCCTCCCACTCTGTAATATTCCACAGATGTGGAACTTACCTGCCGTTTCTATTTGTTAGCGATAATACGTGTTTGCATGACATTGTCAAGAAAACAGACTCGCTCCGTTCCCAGATACATGTCAGAAACGAAGAAGTCTTAGTTACTTCTGCCTGCAAAAATGAGAATATTTTTGATATCTTCGTGTTGGTAAATTGTATCACATATCACAGGATTATGTGTAGGCCTGAAGCAGGAAGTGTCTCATGACTGTGCTTCAGGTTTTGCTGAGTTAGCGTTCTCCCAGATGCTCTTGGCCTCATTCCCTGAATATGTAAGGCAGGAGAGAGTTGAAAAGAAGGGAGGAGAATTAAAACAGGAGTTTTGTTTTGAACTCTTTGCAGGAACGTGATTCCTTCCTTCCATTCCTTCCAGCTCAATTATCGGACCTCTTCCCTCCTCAGGGGCTGAGCAGGCTCTGACTTGTGCGAGGGTCTTGAAACTTTGTGGTGCATGAGCTATTTTCAAGCCAAAGATTGATTAATTTGACTAAATGTATTCATAATGACTAATTTCAATGATCCCTGCTGGCAGAATTGAAAGAAATAAGAATTGGAATAAAGGAAAAGTGAAAGTATATACAGTATTCACAGGTATCCATTTCCCTCCTTCTCTTTCACTCCCTCCCTCCCTCTTTCCATCCATCTCTATCCTCCTTCCTGTCCGCCCAGTGTGCACCAGTGCTTTGCAAGTATCAAATGTCATGTGGACAGATTTGTCTTTTCTAAAAGACCACTAACACCTGTCTGAGTGTTCATTTAAAACTTTTACTGGCTTGTTTCTCCAGGGTGCACACACAGACACACACACACACACACAAAGTTTGTTTTCTCTCCTCTAAGATATGATTTATTCCCACTGATTAGACTTATTAGTATTACTATGACTGATATACATGTTGTCCACTGCAAAATTGTTCCAATGACAGCACATGGCAATACTCCACGTCTTAAATTGGTTATTATGTATTCCAAGTGTGACCTCATTCAGTTAAAGGTCACATAGAGTGGTCCTGTTGCACATATATGTTAGTCATGGAGGTCTTCTTACATTCATTAACTTGTTTTTATGGTCAAAAACCTCCTAGTTGCTGTAAACGAGCTGATAGAAATCCTCTTTTCTGACGGTGTTTCCCAGCCACGAGATTTGAGACTCAACTCTCTCACCCAGAAGACAGAGTCTTGTGATTGGCCAATACCCGGAAGTGACATTCAGCACACCCGCTCTCAGAAGCGCAGCTCCCCCCTCTGGAACAGTGGATGCACTGCTACTCATTATCAAAACATTGTTTTAACAATGTTTAAAAATAGCTTCTTCACGACCGCCACAGTCCCTTTTATGACTTTGACCCGGAGTCAGACCCAGGGTCAGAAGACACTGTCGCTCGTGAAACACCTCCACAACGGAATTTATTATTTTTCTGCGGTTCAATGTACGCAACCGGATGTGCCCGGACTAGTGCCCGGAGCAGGACGATATGCTGTTCAGGAGAACCGGTGTTTACGTAACCGCACCGAGATCTCGCTGAGCCCGAGATTACAAAAAAACACAGCGTTCTCAGCAGTGGCTGAACTGTTTGTTTAGAACCTTCAGGGCTTCGTAAACAAGGTAAGGATGCAGATACACACTAAAAAAACAGCGTTAATTGGAAGTTCCGGTCCATGTGACCTTTAATAGGTTAATCATAAAATGATATTTGCATTGCCGTATCTTCTGTTGTCTTAGGCGTAGCCATAAAACCAAGGTGAATTGCTGACGTCGCAATGACTAAGCTTCCTCTTGTTATTCTGCTCTCCCAGATGAGGGCATAATATTTGACACCTCTCAATATAAAGCATCACTACTATAACTATGACCTTATTGCTTAACCTAATTTAAGAATTATGTCATAAATGACATAATTCCATTTTTACTGTTATTTATTGTTGCTCATCTCCACCATGCATATGATTTTCAGTGATGGGATAGATAGATAGACATTAAGCAGCATGCACTCACAGGCAGTGAGAGGTTCGAAACAGTACAGACTACAGGAAGAAATCAAATCTGTAAATACCACAACATGACTTGACAAGCGAGACATGAGGGCAGGAGGAGGGTTTTTCTTTTTCCAAAGGATATCGGAAACATGCATTCCAGTGTTTGTCAATTAGGACTTGTTATCAATTTACCTCTGTGTTTCGGCTCAACGCTCATATTTATGCTCTCTGGTTTGCTGATAAAGTAAGTCCAAGATTGATTTACATTTGCTAAAGTCAGGTGCTTATGTTGGCGAATCATCATGTTGTTATGTGACGAGTGCTGCTGTGAATACAAGTGGTGTATGTTTTTGCATTGGACTGAAAAGTCCTTCAATGTAATGAAGCGCAGAAACCCCACGTTCATGCCCACATCGTTAATACCTCCTTAAACCCTTTCTTTTGTAATCTAATCAAACTTTCTAAATCAGCAGGGTTCAGGATGGAGTATGTGAGTGGAGGGGGGGGGGGTCATCTTGTGTTAGACAGCTTACTGCAATTATAATTTATTTAAGGCTTACAAGGAATCCTTTCACTCTTGAACAAATCAGAGTGAATTCCTGTGACTCTGACATGGTTTTCCCTCCCTATAATTATCCTCCACTCAGCGAGCGCTGAGAGAGCAGCTCTCCTTTAACCCTCCTGCAATACCTCAGAGCCTGACACTTGTAATTAAATCATAAAATAACAACAACTGCAAATTCAGAGTTTTCAAAACGAGCACTATAAGAGGAAACGGGTGAGGAAACGGGTGCGTGCCAGATGACCTCATCTATGCCATCTTTTAACTTGTGTCATAAATCCTGATTTTATTGCTAAGGCGTTGGGGCCTTCGTGTCTCAAGGCCTGACGCTGAGAAACAAAGCAGCGCTGGCGTCCCGAAGAGTGTCGCTGTGTAACCTGACACATCAGGAGATAACTAGTTTCGACAAGTTACCAGATACACACCGACGCTGCTTATGTTACTGCAAATGGCAGCCTCTGACCTGTCGACTCACACTTTGATTTGACAGTTTTGTTAGTCGGTTTCATCTTATGCGACTCAAAGCACTGTTCTGTTGGTTGCTTTTCACTGAGTCCTGCTCTGTGGCTTCATTTAGCAGCATTTCTTCTGGGAAACACACTTAAAAACCTAAAATCCTGCCTTTTAATTTTAAGCCTGTGATGCACCACAGATACAACTGGCCTCATCCTTACATCTGTAAGTTTAATTTATTATTAATTCAGATCAGAGTTGGTAACAGGACCTAAGGGATAGTTCAGGTTTTTTGAAGCGAGGAAGTATGAGGTATTCATATAAAGTCATAAAATAAAGCTATAAAGCTGGATCTCGGCATGGGCATGATACCCCACCAAATGCTCCGTCTGCCTCGCCTAATCATCCACTCAATTTTGTACAAAAATGACAACAAAAAATATTTGTATATATGGATACAATGTGATTGATTGAAATTGATTGAATTCAGGAAAGGGGTTTTAAAGGGTTCTCTGGATCAAAATGGTTCTTACTGGAACCATTAGTGTTACCAAGAACCCTTGAAAAACCCTTTCTTCGGGAAAGGGTTTTCAGAAGCAAATGGTTCCAGGTAGAACCTCAGCCCTTGTAGAAGAACACTTTTGGAACCCTTATTTCTAAGAGTATATAACTCATCATTGTGTCATCATCTGGCGCTATTCCTTCTTTAATATGTTCCCTCTGATTACTTTGCCCTTGTGACCGAGTGATGAATTAAATGCCTGATTTAACATGGGCCCTTTGTTGGAAACCTCTTTGTGAGGAAGCTCTGTCTAATCTTTCTAATCGTCCGGTGGGGGCTGTGGTGTTGTTGATGGCTGGGGGCCACTCAGTCTGCTCCTATTATCCCTCAATGACAGCGTGTCCCTGTGCAAGGCAGCAGAACTGTCAGGTCTCTATGTCACACTTCTCCACAGGCAGGACATGGCCAGCCAACAGCACAGATAGGGGTCCTTGAGACCCGGGGATCACTGCTCATCCCTGAGGATGCCTACCTTGGTTGTTTAGCAACCGACTCTGGCTGATGGTGATTGCTCGATTGTGTTTGCCTGCTGTGTGATGGAGCGGTGGATGTGGGGGCTACAGCCAAACTAACCAAACAACATGATGGCGGCTTTTGTTGCCTCACCAAAGAGGAGGAGCGATCGGGATATTCCACTCTGTGTCCTTTCATGCTGAAAAGTCACTAGAAGTGTAAGCAAACACACACACACACACACACTGAAAAGTAGTATTTGCTCATAGTGTTGAGAGTTTTTTAATTAAAATTTTAAAGTTATTACAATTTTTACGATACTATTAATCAACCAATTCCTATTTTTCGTCATTAATTGCTTGGATCTATTAAATAAGATCAGCAAATACTAAAAATGTCCATGAAAAACTGCTTGCTTGTTTTAAATCATCAATCACTGAGTGATTACACAATATGCCGGTAGATGTTGGGGAGATGTTCTATTTAAGGCTTTGTATATACAGGAATTGTTTTGATTTTTTTTTACATTTTGGTGAATTTCTCAAGACGCAGAGAGACTGTAATACAGATATGTAAAGTGGTAAAATCTGGTGTAGATAGTAGTTTGTAGTGTTGGCAGGGGAATGTGATCGCAACAGGCAAAAATTACAAAAGACAAACTGTTTGTAAGAATTTTACAAAAGCACAACAGGATATCCAGCTAGAAGTTGTGATGGATGCTTTACTCATGACAATAAAGCTCATTGATCTTTGTAAATGTATAATTTTAACCCAAATCATGATTTATCCCCCCATTGTGTTGTCACATATTTAATTTATGTTTTTTTGAAAATAGGAATACATGCAAATGTGCCTAATTGTAACCATTGGCTAATTCATCTGTCGTCCCTTTTCACAAGAAGTCCATTCTGCCAGGTTTATTGTCACATGTTGCATGAGTTAAACTCATAGACAGTTTGCTCATAAACAAGACCAACTTTCAGTCAAATAATTTCAATCCAAATGCCAATGATCACGCAATTCGCCAGGCATAAAAACAACAAAGCCTTTCAGTGACATAAGGACTTTCTGTCTCGCTCTGCCTTTTACACACAATATAATAATAAAAAAATCATGGCATGTTCATAAAAAGTCTGAAGCCCTTTTTCTCTTAACATATTGTTATTCATGATTCATTGCTACTTTGTCCTCCACATGAGGGCCAATCCTAGCTGGCATATGGGATGAAAGGAAGGGGACACCCTGGACAGATCGCCAGTCCATTATAGGGCTGACATACACTCTATCTTATGTGTTTTATGTTTTAGAACGTTGTATTATCAAGCACTATTACATACATTTCATTAAATTAATTTAATGTATGAAAGATGCACTGTATATTCAATTCAATTCAATTTGATTTGTATAGCGCCAAATCACAACATACATCATCTCAAGGCACTGTACATAGACAACATCATGCAGAGTAGAGAAAGCCAACGATTCACATAATGAGCAAGCACTTGGCATCAGTGGAGATAAAAACAAACCCTCCCTTTTAACAGAAGAAGAAATCTCTGACAGAACCAGACTCAAAGATGTGCAGCCAGTGTTGGGTAAAAAAGTAATTAGTTACTAGTTACTTCTGTAAATTGTAACGAGATTACTTTACTAGTTATTGTATTTGAAAAGTAACTTCACTACTTATTACTTTACTTTCCCGTTTCTTAATTTACCGTGTAGATATATGGACAAACATCACTTAGTGTTTATTGTATAATGTATACATAATGGCATCTAAAACCATATGATCCAACACAGACTGGATCATTTCTCTATGCACAGTTTTATCCCCACATCCATATATGACACATACATAATCATTTTTATGACGAGGATCGAGTACAGGGATCCGCGTAGATCTTAGTAAAACGTGTTGACAGATTCTCAAGAGCGAACTTTTCATAGTTTTCACTCAGTGGTCTCAATCTTCATGTAGAAGACGCGTTAGCGCTGTAATCAAGGGTATAACAGATGAGCTGATCTCTTTAGTTAACTGCTCAAAGACAGAGAGAAGAGAGTTCTGTCGCGGGGAGTTCATAATCTGCGCTGTTTGCAGCCAAGTTTCACTTTTGCGCAAAGAGACTTTCCAGCATTTAATAGCTGCTGTTCCACTGTGTACTCAGATCTTGTTGGAATCGTTTTATTGATGTTCCAAACTGATCGCAGTTTTTGCATGATTGATTATCATCACATCATCGTTTCGGTGGTTACCGGGTGAAACTGGAGGAAAAATAGTTATAAGTTTGTACATGACAGTTAGAGTCAGTGATGACATGTTTATAGAACTATGATATCATTTATATAAGCAGCAGCTGGATCCTGCAACCTGCAAGATGAGGACACAAACTAGGGAGAGAAAGAACCGGGTTAATGGTTAATGTAATGTAATGAAGTCATATTCTTATTCATACCAGAGTGTGAGATCGTGAGTGTGCGTGTACCACAGGAATTCCCCCAGCAGTCTAGGTCTATAGCAGCATAGCTAAGAGATGGTCTGGGTTTCCCTGAGCCAACGCTAACTATAAGCTTTATCAAAAAGGAAAGTTTTAAGTCTAACTTTTTGTACAGAGAGAGAGTCATTGGGAGTTGGTTCCACAGGAGAGGAACCTGGTAACTGAAGGCTCTACCTCCCATTCTGCTCTGGTAAGCCTGAATTTTGGGACCTAAGTGATATGTTCGGGTGATAAGGTAAAACTAGGTCTTTGTATGGAGGGGCCAGACCATTAAGTGCTTTGTATGTACATTGCACGCTTTGTATACAGTACATAAAAGTATTATTATTATGTTGGGCTCTACTAATCCTGACGCTGTTCTAGCTTTGTCCTCAGCATAGTGGAAGACCTGACTCCATTAAAGTGTGTCTGCAGCATGTCTTGAACTTTGACCTTGGTCCCCCTCCTCCACTCAGAGTATGAAAGGGGACTGTTTACCCTCTCATTCCCACAGACATTTGAAGAGAAGACTTTCTTAAGATGTGTTCTTTGCCCGTTCAAAAAAATTGTCTGTCAACACAGTGGATGCATTACGGTATAATATGTTCTCAACACTTCAAAAACAGCAAACTATGAGTTGTGTTTATTAATCATTGAGGACTAAAATACATAAATCCCATCATTTGATTCTTGTAAGTTCAGGTTTCAAAACACTTCAGTGAATACAGTAGTAAAAAGCTTGCAGAGTGCTGTCAGCGAGCGACTGAAGCAGCTTCCACTTCTTTCATCTCCCCTCTAATCTTGTGTTTGCACAGCTCTCGGTCTTGTCAGTGTAGTTTGTTTAGGTTTAATGCCCATCAGTACAGCTGCGTTCCTCCATCTCAGCCCACGTCTAAGAAGATTGTTGGTGATGGATTTGCAGGCAGAGCACTTCCACAGCCACAATCCTGAGCTTTGACTGGAAAATGATTAACGCTGAAGGGAGAGTTTCACTGTAAACACTGGCAAAGAAAATATCTGTGCTACTGAAAGGCTGCAAATTCTCAACATCATTTACATAATGCGTAATATGAAATAATTATGTTTCTACAATAAGTAATTTTTCTTATATTGCTTGACAAGCAGGTAAGAGAACCTAGGGCTAAACAAATTGATCAGGCAATAATATGTTGTTGTGTGGTAGATTTAGAACTTTGTCTCAACACTAAATAAAAGTGCTAAGCAGAACCATTTAAGGTTATTTGGCTTGTCCTCATACCTGGCTCATACCCTTTTGGAGGGTTCCACCAAGAACCCTTTTAAAACCCTTTATTCAGAAAAGGGGTTTTAAAGCGTTCTCTGGATCAAAATGGTTCTTACTGGAACCATTAGTGTTACCAATAACCCTTGAAAAACCCTTTCTTCGGGAAATGGTTTTTCAGAAGCAAATGGTTCCAGGTAGAACCCTTTTGGAACACTTATTTCTAAGAGTGTAGAAAAGAAAACTGCAACTACAAAACTGGAAAAGAACTGCAGTTAAAAAGAACCAGAACTAATGTAACTACTATGAACTGGAAGGAAATAGAAAGATATTTGAAAAGGATGTTTAGGTTAATTTGGTCAGACCGTGGTTAGGGTTGTGTCGTTTTGGGATTTTTTGTCATGTCATTTCCTGTTTTATTTTGAAAGGCGTTTCAGAGCACTTGCCCTTCCTTCATGTGTCACCTTCATGCGTCTGCCTTGATTACCAACTGCCTCCATCTGTTCCCTATTACCTCCATGCTTAAATAGTCTGTTTCCTTTGTCTTGTGCCAGAGTGTCTTCATCCGTTGGTCTGATCACCCGAGCCTGCATCAAGTCATGTCCACAGCCTCTGTGGTTTTTTAAACATAAGCCTTTGCTCCTTGAGTCAGTGTTGGTATCTTAATGTCATGCCTTAGTTCTCTCTTGATACTTTTGTTATTTTGTTGTTTAAAGTTTCAAAGTTAACCGTACAATAGGTCCTCTGTTTTTTAGGGGTGGATTTTATTTTGTGTAGTTTTTTTTTTTATCTTGCCAGGTTTTCCTCCAGTCGGACCATTTTTTTATTATTGCTTTTTTTTTTTTTTTTATCTTTTCGCAGCCTTTTTGTTTGCCTTGCCTGGGAATTATTCTTGTTTCAACTTTTTCATAGCCTCTGATCTCAAGTTATTTTTCTCCATTTGGAGTTAATTTTTGTTTCAGTTCATTTTCATAGTGCTCCTTGCATTGTTTAGGGGAACTTTGGTTTATTAATAAAATTCTTATCAACTGAACCACTCTGGGTCTGAGTCCCGCCCTGACATAAACTTATCCTGTGTCTGTCCAATATATTATTTACATATTGGACTCCTATCTTATGGAAGAGACGAACCAACTCTTTAAATTATTGCAATAATGAATATCCTGTCAGAAGTGTCCATTGGATTAAAAGATAAAAAATCAACAATGGGCTCATTATTCACCTAAAAACTCCATCAATCAAGTTGACACAGATTTAGCTCATTGCAGGGAATGTCATGTTGGTTTGTTGTGTGGCTATAGCTGCACTTTAGATCAAGTGTGTAAAGAATTAGACTAGTAACAAGAGAGCAAATTATCTTTTATTGGGAACTAGAAGCACTCGAAGAAAATTTCCTGAAAATTTCATACAAGTCCGTCAATGTCTTTTCGAGTTGCTAACATGCTGCTAGCAGACAGACGGACAGGCAGACAAACTCCGACGAAAATGTATACCTCCTGGCGGAGGTCAATAAATCTGCCTTCCGTGAAAAGTCCATAGCTGACTTTACTCGGCCTAATTATTTTAATGTTGTCGATAATGGTGTTTCTTCAAGAGCTCAATATTTTCTCAGGTGGTACTTGGAATAAAACGTTTGGGAACCACTGGTGTAGACCATTAGCTAACAGGCAGCGTGTGAAGGTGAAGGTGTTTACTTCTCCTCTGAGCTGACCAGCTATGCTCAGCAGGGAGAAAGAGGGTGTTGTCTCCCGACGTCCTCTGCAGTTCTGACTCACGTTCAAACCTGGTGCCAACAGACAGAGTTTGACAATTTAATATTTACACTGTCAATTACTAAGACTAACTCTGGTAATGAGGGGAGGTGATTCCAAGCAGATGTGGATGGAGGGACAAAAGGGTCTTTTGTTTGTTTCTACATAGTCATCTCTTCCATGACGACATTTAAACAGACCCAAAGTCACTGACAGCACAGTGGATGAGGTCACAACACTTCATGGCATGATGTCACTTTAGGGTGGGACGTCCCGTCAAGCAGCATTAAAGTGAGGTGTGTTGTTGACAAAAGAGTGTTTCATTTATGTAAAAAGTAAAGGTCGCTCTGAACTATACTGAATTATTTTAATGTGGTGACTCAATCTGTTGCTATGAGTGGAAACATAAATATGGACAAGTGTGCCAGTAGTTACAGAGACAGGTCTGTGTGCAGAGAGTCACAGGTGTGACTCTGTCAACAGCAATATTACCTGAGCGCAGACAGGACACTGTGCTACAGAAATTACTTCACTGTAACAGTTAAGGTTTTGTATTTGTTAGTTTTTTTTACTCAACATCCTGGCAAGACTTGAGCTCTGGGAATTAAGTTATGTTTTTCTGGAATTTTAGTCAAAATTTTCCTTTTCCAAGAAAAAGAATATCTTGGGAGACCTTGTTTTAGGTGCCTGTTTGTCTTTTGTTTCTGCAGACTGGATACATAAATATGAAGGACACCTTAAGACTACCACAGCTCAAGTTTCTTTGCCTTTAGTTCTTATTTTCTTAGAATCATACAGTAGTCATTGCTCCATGGTGAAGAAACATTCATTCAACTTCTACCACTTTATCCTCCACATGAGGGTCACTGGTGCCAATCACAACTGACAGGGTGAAAGGTCAGTCCATCACAGGGTCACATAGAGACAAACAAGCATCCACTCTCACACTCAATTTTGATTGTCCAATTTGCCTAATCCCCAAATCTGAATGTTTATGCACTGTGAGAGGAAACAGGCTAACCCCCTACACACACATGCACACACAACAAGCAGAAAGGCCATTGTTCCAGGTTTCTAACTTGTTCTTGCTGCACAGGCAAGAGTGGATACAGTTACAATAACTGAGGAAATATTTAAACTCCCATGTTGATGATAATCAATGAATCACCCCATCATTCTATACTGTCATCCAAAATTTGACAAAAACGTCATTCCATACTTTTTTGGCCAATATTTTTTTGTCCAAAATTTGAAAAAATATTTGAAAACTTTTTTGGTCCAAAATTTGACAAAAACGTCGTACTAAACAATGTCGTCCAAAGTTTGACAAAAACGTCATACTATACTATGTCCTCCAAAATTTGAAAATTTTTTGGGGGAAAAAATGTTTGGTCAAAAATTTGACAAAAACATCATACTATACTATGTGATCCAAATTTTACAATAAAAAAAAATCAAAATTTGACAAAAATGTCATACAATGTCGTCAACAATTTGACAAACATGTCATACTATACTGTCGTCCAAAATTTTTACTTTTTTTTTAAAACTATTTTTTAGACAAAAACATCATACTATACTATGTTGTACAAAATGTTACAAAAAAATGAACTTCAATCTTGAACTCGAAAGGTCACCTCATCACAGGGTTTGAACACATAACCTCAGGCACACAAGTCTTACTCCGACAGCAGAAGCTATTTTGACTGAGCTGCAGAAAAACACTTTCTTGGTGTTTTTAACTTGTGTTTTTAGTCTAAAGTTGGAAAAGTGTGTGAACGACTTCATTGTAAGATTAGAACTTATGACCTCAGTGATGCAAATCATCTTCCGATTGAGTTTTTCAATAACTGAATTATGAGGACAAACTGTTTGATCCTTCATCAGTTCACTTATTTCATGTGATCCTGTGTCCCTGTCAGGAGAATCACAAACCGCATCGTGGGTTCAAATCCCACTGCAGGTATGTGTCTACATATATATGTGTGTGTGTCTGTCTGGGTGGTTCAAAAACAACAAAACTAAAGTGAGAACCTTCACAACAAAAACTGACAAAACAACTTCCAAAAACCGAACAAAACCTCTGCGTCGCATGCGTGCATTTACGTCATTTCAATTTCAACAAGGATGTCAACTTCATCATCAACGACTCCTGGAGGGAAAGAGCTAGCCTTGAAAAGGCTTGAAAAGCCTCGAAGGAGCAAGCTTGAATTTTTTTGTTGACTAATGACAACAAAGACATGAGCAAAGACAATATGTTACAATATGTCATAGTTTTGTTGTATTTGGATGTCATCCAAAATGTGGCTTTCTTTTTTTTTTTATAATTTTTTTGTCCAATATCAGACAAGAACGTTTTACTATATTATGTCGTCCAAAATGTAACAATTTATTTGAAAAAAATGTTTTGGTCCAAAATTTGACAAAAACTTCATACTATGCTATGTCGTAAAAAATGGGACACATTTTTTTTTAATACATTTTTCGTCCAAAATTGGACGAAAAATGTACTGTTTATTTGTAAAACTAACTAAACTAAATCTGTCACGCCAGGGTGTTGGTGTCCGTGGCTTTTGTTTAGTTAGTTTAACAAACAAACCCAATAATCAACGTTCAAACAATAAAAAATAGAAACCTTTATTGTAAATTATGACATGACGATTTTTAAAATTTTATTTTTAAGATTTAGTTTAGTTAGTTTTACAAATAAACAGTAAGTGAGTAGTAGTAAAGGGAAGAAACATTGATATCTGACAAGGTTTGATTAGTTAATAGTGTGAAAAATGTGTAAAACTGTGAAAAAAGAACACAGCAGAGCTCCAGGGTGTGTGTGTATGGTGCTTGTTGTATCCGCTGTGGGGCTCCAGGGAGGCGGGTAGGTGGTGGTCGTTGTCCCCGCTGTGGCGCTCCATGGTGTGGGGCACGGAAATTTGTGAAAATTAAGAAAATAGGAAAGTTAAACTAATGTAAAATGAAAAAAGTATAAACGTGGAGCTCCGTGGGGAGATACTTGTTGTATTTATAGTCAATATATTAAGCATATGGACAGGCTTTTAGATTCTTCCTTCGTTCTTGTTTAAGATAAAAAACACTTCCGTCAAACCACTCCCGTCGTTTTGGTGTGTAAATAAAGTTTTTAGAAAAAAACCCAGTCCATTAAACCACTATTATCACGCCAGGGTGTTGGTCTCCGGGGCTGCAGCTGGATGCTACAACACTGTGAGTCAACAGGTTGGTTGAAGACCTGTACGACAGCGCCCCCACAGACCCGGAGCACTTTCGTTTTGTTACTTGCTGGTGTTTTCTTATTTGCCGGTGTTTTCTTACTTGTGGGTGTTTTCTTACTTGCTGGCGTTTTCTTACTTGCTGGTGTTTTCTTATTTGCCGGTGTTTTCTTACTTGTGGGTGTTTTCTTACTTGCTGGCGTTTTCTTACTTGCTGGTGTTTTCTTACTTGCTGGTGTTTTCTTACTTGCGGGTGTTTTCTTACTTGCTGGTGTTTTCTTATTTGCCGGGGTTTTCTTACTTGCTGGCGTTTTCTTATTTGCTTCATACTATAGTGTGTCGTCCAAAATGTTAAAAAGAATTTGAAAAAAAAACAACAACAGCACGACTGAATTTACCGCAATAACCTTGTTTTGGATAGCACAAACCATCTACAAACCCTATTAAGTGCAGGGTTTTCTGAAAGTCTTTCCAATGGACGTAAAAATCTAAGCCAACAAGACTAATGTCACCAACTCAGACTGAGCTATAAACTCACAGGTAAAAAGGCAAAAGTAGTAAAACTGAATCATCACACGCATTCTATTTATTTATTGTTTTTGTCATAAATGTAATTTTCCATCCTCCACACTAGACAACCTGGATCCCCTGGACCTGGACAAAAAAGCGAGAGTGGAGAACAGGTAGTTGCTATAAACACACAGGCGTTATTGTCTGAAGTGAAAACAGCCAGAAGTCATTTTGGTTTTATGGGAAAAAGACCTCAAGCCATTTATAGGCAGTAAAGGACATGCTGTAGCAGCTTAAGTGCATCAGAACCAGGAGGTTACAGGCAGAGGTCAAAGTGTACAGAGACAGGGCTTCAGATGAAGGCTCTGAAAGTGTTTCTGTGGTAAAGTAACCTTCCTCCACCCAATTTCTTACATTTATTTCTGCCTTATGGTTTGGCAGGCTTAGAGTCTTCTCACACCTTCGTGAACTGAGGGAAAAACTCTTAATGGGTCGATTGTTACAGCATGAGGCTGGCGTCATTGTCTTCTCTCATCTATTCATTGTGGATTACCGTCTCTGCGGGGGCTTTGTAATGGTAATACCCTGCCAATTACAAAACACACGAAGAAGAACCACGTACGGCGATAATTAACAATTCCTCTATCTATTTATTAATCCGCAGATGATATTCTCAATTAGTTGTTTGATTCATCGTAACCTAACATTGTAATAAAAAGCAGATAATAATGATTGATCATCATTTATGTGTGTTTTAGTTTATTTCCACACACCAAATGTGGCCAGACCTTACTTCACTAATTAAATCCTTCAATATTTTCAGAGACTCCATAGCCATTGTAGATTAGAGAGATTTAATGACATTAAGTGTAAATGTCTAAATCAAATGGGGCCACTTGGTTTCAATATAGCTCATCATCATCACCATCCTTTCGCCTACTCAACGGCGTACAAAACTCCTGTGTGATGAACCGAAGATTTCAAACTTTGATTCCATAACACCTTCTTCCAGACTTAAGTAGTCCATTGGCGGTGTTTCGTGGCCCAGGCAAGACTCTTATTATTATTCTGACGTCTAAGCAATGGCTTTCTTGCTGCAACTCGACCGTTCAAACCTGCAACTCCAAGTCTTCTCTTCACAGTTGAAACTGAACTTGCTTACTACGACCACTATTAAGCTGTGCTTGAAGCTGTTGTCCTGTGAGCCTCTTATCACGCAAGCTGTTGACTCTCAGAAAACTTGTCTTGTGATTCTGTTGTGGCTTTGGCTCTGCCAGACCTCTTCCTGTCAGAGTTTCTCCCAGTTTCTGAGTGTCTTTTGATAGTGAAGTAAACTGTACTCACCGACACCTTGACTATCTTCTTTTTCTTTTTGGGTAACCTTACCTTTTTTTTTTTTTTTAACCCCTAGCAGTTCACTACTTACCTTTGTACCATTTCAAGCTATTCATTGGACTTGAATGGCTTGAATTTCAATAAAAAATGGAAAGATTGGGGTGCTCTAAAACCTTTGACCGGTAGTGTATATATCCAGGTCAAGCAAGTCACTTCCTATATTTGTCCATTTCCACCTGAGAGTCAACTGATACAGTCTCTACAATACACAGTGAGTAAGAATACATCCCTTTACAATGTTACAAGGTCCCTTTACAAGATTACATCACTTCACAAAGCACTTTAGGGAACTACGGTGGCCTTGTCATACCAGAAAGGATACAAATCTCTTCTCTGTTCAATTCAATTCAATTCAATTGTATTTGTATAGCGCTAACTGACATAAATTACATTATCTCAAGGCACTCTACATAGACATTTATTTGTCTCTCTAACAGCCTAAATGTTATGCACTGGAAAAAATAGGCCAAATAGGTAATAATAATAATAATAACTTTATTTATAAAGCACTTTTCATACATTTAAAATATGTAGCACAAAGTGCTTTACAGGTTTAAAAACAGCCCATCCCGCACCACCCAGACCCCCACCACAGCACACGCACACACAAATGCAGGCACATGAACACACACGCACACTCATACGTACATACACACATATAAAAAAGATCTACGAAATGTGTTGGTAAATTGCTGTTACCATTTATTTTAATAACACCCAGAAAGGGAGGAGTAAAATGGTCACCATCTAAAAGGTCACAACTAGATGCCAATAACTTCTACACAATACTACATAAATATGTTTTGTTTTTTTGTTTTTTTTAATCATATTTAAAGGGACACTGTGTAGTATTTATGGGTTTATATAACCCAAAATCCACTTTTTTATACATATTATGTGCTCCTGCATTGTCTAGTCGCTGTATAATATGTTTTGGTTCATTTTCGTAGTGTTTCAAAAAGTCATGTAAAATAACATGGTCGTGGGCCGCGGTTGCATTGCCACTGTTAGCAGCGAGACGCCATGTTTCTACCGGAGCCTGTAAGGACAAACGCGAAACAAATCAAGCAGCGCTAATTGTAGCAGAAGTCCCGCCTCCACTCTCTATGCTTCGTCTGCTACGGCCGCAGTAGCTCGCCCTCTCCCTCGCCTCACGAACCTCATCTGCTGACACGGAGAAAGACGACGAGGACGACATTTGACCGACTGCGTACACCATAGCTCTCAGGGAAGGGAGGGGGTGAGCAGAGGAGCAGTTCTTTGTTGTAAATTTCAGCCTCTCCTCTAGATGTCACTATAAACTACTTACTTCACCTTTAAAATATCACTTGAGTCATCAAGAATCTATGAAATTGCTACAGTATCGTAGCTGTAGCATCTGCTATTTTTTCCTCTGTTGGACTCCTGGGAAACGTGCAGCAGATTCATCACATGCGATAGTAATAGGACACAACATCAGACGTGCTAGAAAACTGCACCGTAGCCCTTCATAGAGTTTTGTTGCGTTCGACCCAGGGATTCAGGCGTTGTTATTGAGCGACATGTTCAACATTGTGTGATGAGGGTCCCCCTCCTCATGCTCTGCCTGTGTTTTATCTCCCCTTTCACAAAGAAAGAGGCCCCACATGCAGGCACCTTCACGGCCCTCTCAGCAGCTCAAGCACTTTTCCATTCATATGTGGAAATATATTACACTCAAGACAAATAAAATCAAGGAGCGGTGAATGTGCAGCCCTTTTTCCCTCGCTCTGAAGAGGAGAAATAAAAAATGTATTCACTGAGATCTTTATGTGAAAGAGGAAAATAAAGCATATGCAAACTCCTGTTTGGTTACTGGCCTTGAAATGTTTATAGGTTTTTCCAAAAGGCCAATTGAGGAGAGAAGCGTTCGACAATATGCCATGAAAAAGCTCCAGCAGCTCGAAACCTTTATGAAAGTGCCAAATATGAATCACTGCACTGCGGATGCCAGACGGGCCTTTCCTGTGTTGCTAAGAGAGCCCCTTGGACTGGAACAGGCTGGGCAGCCGGAGGGGGGTTAAGTGTTTCAGATGGCTGTACAGTGCTGCACGCTAGATATGACTTGATGCTCCTGTTCCCGCCCTGCAGCATGGGTGGTCTGTGCTTGATTTTATACTGCCACCTATTAGCACCATGAGCTGCTGATTTATGCAGCTGTCAGCTTTGACTTCATCAGCTCCGTCAGCCACTGGTGAATTGTGGGTATGCTGGCAAAGCCTTCCCTCTCTGCGCCTCCTACTTCAGGGCTAAAGTAAACCACCCCCCGAGAGCAGAAAGTGAGGGGGTAAAAAAATGCTGTTAAAGAGAAAAATACAATCCAGATAAATAACAACCACACATACCACTGAGGCCTCCTTCTCTGTGGAAAACTTCCAGCCCCAACATCTGGCTCGCTGCATACGAGGAAGAGACTGTTTTTGAGTTAAAGCAAGGTGAGAATTAAGGAATTCACGGTTGAAACAGCCAACTCATAGTTAAACTGCTGAGAGGGAATTATTAAGTGTTATTAATAAAGGCAGGGGGTTATGTTACTTTGCTGCAAACCATGGGAAATGTTGCATTTGTATGTACGTTACATACAGAACATGGGAATTGTTTGGGTGGGGGATGGGCTGCATTCTTTTGATGAAGATTTTTTATCTTGTGAAGCACTTTGCGTTGCATTGTCTTGCTATTTAAATAAAGTTTGATTGATTGATCAATGTCCACAAATCAGTAGACCACAGTGAGAGCAATAGGTCGCACTCATCGTCTTGAGATTTTTTCATGGATTTTACAGAGTTACGAGCGCATCTTGGTGTTTTTTTTATTCCTGCAGAGTTGTGATGTTGCCACGCAGAGGAAAAGAAATGGGATTTTCTTGCCGTGA
Source organism: Microchirus variegatus (assembly GCF_963457635.1). Taxonomy (NCBI): domain Eukaryota; kingdom Metazoa; phylum Chordata; class Actinopteri; order Pleuronectiformes; family Soleidae; genus Microchirus; species Microchirus variegatus. The sequence continues at coordinate 17,607,229 of NC_139819.1, forward strand.
CCCAGTGCATTTTGTGCGTTCACCTTACCACAATACGATGATAGTGGTACATTTTATTTGTTGGGATAATTGTATATAATAATAATAATAATTTACTTTAAAGGGTTCTTAATTCTTAATTCTAAAGTGATTTAGAATTAGTCATTTTTGCACCCAAAGCAGTTAGTGATGGTGACTTTGACCTCTGCATTTGACCCATCCGTATTACACACCAGAAGTGAACACACATAAGCCAGGAGCAGTGAGCAGAACTTAATGGGGTGCCTTGCTCAGGGCAACAATAAGGTGAGGGAGCCTCACTTAGAGATTGGGTAGATAGTGCCCCCCTCACCATATTGTTATTTTTGTTCCATGTTCTTAAGATTAACTAAATAATCTGTAAATCTATAAATATCTGTTTTAAATAAAATGTGTAAAATGCTTTATGTGATTTCTTAATCTACATTTCAACTAATAGTGGTTAACACTTTACAATAAGGGTCCAACAAGCATTTAGTTATTCAAGATTCAAGATTCAAGATGTTTATTGTCATATGTTCAGTTAAGACACGCGTCACACTGCACAATGAAATTCTTACTTTGCACATCTCCCTGGTCACAAAATTTTTTTTTTTAAAATGAAATAAAAATATACATATAACTTAACAGTGTCAGAAATATAATTAAAAAAAAAAAGGCTACAATAAAATTTAAGTTAAAAATTTACAGACTAAAAATATAAACTTAGGTTTAAGAGTGATCTTAAACTAAGGTGAACACTTGAAATACAAGTATAGAAATGCAAGACAAAAGAAATAAAAAATAAAATTACAATAAAATTTAAATTAAATTGAAAAAAAATAGAATCTTAGAACAGATCCAAGAACAATATTGCACGATTGATCGTAGAAGAAGTGATAACAAGTTTTGACAGTATAGAGAGTAGCAGCAGTGTTTGTATGTTAATCAGTTCTGGGGTGTGTGTGTGTGTGTGTGTGTGTGTGTGTGTGTGTGTGCGTGCGTGCGTGCGTGCGTGCGTGCGTGCGTGCGTGCGCGCGCGTGTGTGTGTGTGTGTGTGTGTGTGTGTGTGTGTGTGTGTGTGTGTGTGTGTGTAAATCAGTTCAGGGAAGTGAGGGAGGGGGGGTCTTATTGAGGGAGCTGTTCACCAGCCTGATGGCCTGTGGATAAAAACTGTTTGTCATCCTTGTAGTTCTGGATCTCAGACTCCTGTAGCGTCTGCCTGATGGCAGCAGCGTGAAGAGTCTGTGCTGTGGGTGTGTGCTGTCTTTGATGATGTTGTGGGCTCTTCTGGTGGCCCTGGTGGAGTAAATATCCTGAAGTGAGTGGAAGGCTGCTCCAGAGATGGACTGTGCAGTTTTGACCACCCGCTGGAGGGCCTTCCTGTCTTGGGCAGTGCAGTTTCCATACCAGACTGTGATGGAGCTGGTGAGGATGCTCTCAACCGTACACCTGTAGAAGTTGCTGAGGATTTTGGATGACATGCCAAATTTTCTCAGCTTTCTAAGGAAGTACAGTCGCTGCTGGGCTTTTTTAATCCTCTGCTGTGCATTGTGAGACCAAGTGAGGTCCTCGCTGATGTAAGTCCCGAGGAATTTGAAGGTTTTCACTCTGTCCACTTCTGTCTCACATATTCACAGTGGTGTGTGCTGCACTGTCTTCCTTCTCGGGTCAATGATCATCTCCTTGGTCTTTTCTGCATTCAAGGAGAGATTATTGTCCTGACACCAGGCCACAAGTTCTGCCACCTCTCTCCTATACGCCGTCTCCGACCCACCAGTAATCAGTCCGATGACTGTAGTATCGTCCACAAACTTTACGATACTGTTGTTGATCTGGGTGGCCACACAATCGTAGGTGAAGAGGGTGTACAGCAGGGGACTCAGCACGCAGCCCTGGGGGGTCCCGATGCTTACAGTTCTTGTTTGTGATGTGCAGTTGCCAACTCTGACTGACTGGGGTCTGTCATTGAGGAAGCTCAGCACCCAGTTACAGAGACCAGGTGTCAAACCAAGAGTGAGGAGCTTAGCAGAGAGTTTATGAGGAATGACCATGTTAAACGCTGAGCTGTAGTCTATGAAAAGCAGTCTGACGTATGTATCCTTGGCCTCTAGGTGAGTGAGGGTGGTGTGAATGACAGTGTTGATGGCATCGTCTGTGGACCGGTTCTGACGGTACGCAAACTGTAAAGGGTCCAAAGTGTCCGGGATGTTCTTTTTGATGTGTGTCATGACTATCCTCTCGAAACCCTTCATCACTATAGGGGTGAGTGCAATGGGACGTCATTCAGGCAGGTCACAATGTTTTTCTTTGGGAGGGGAACGATGGGGGTGGATGGTTAACTATGGTTAATTAATTGCTTATGAGGCACTTATTAAGGGTTAGGTCAGGTTACTAATGTTAAGTAAGACCTTACATAAGGTTAGGTTAGGGCAACCTGATGACATACACAACACAGCATTAGTAAATGATTAATTAAGACCTACATTAATTGTTTATTAATGCCCATCCAGGTAACATGTACACCACATAGCGAATGATTAGTAGATGCATTAGTTAGCTGTGACTAATGCATATTCACGCCAAACAAACACCATTAGTAAATGATTAGTACTATTATCTCTGAGTAGTAATGACTTTACAACATTTTTAATGATAAAATAGAAACAATAAGAGATAGAATTAACCACCTCCTACCATCCAATTTCACCAAAAAAAAGTTTAGTACAGCTAACTTAGACCTAATCCCGGCTCCAGCTATACACGTATTAAATAATTTCACCCCTATAAGCCTCCCAGAGCTGACCTCACTGGTCTCCTCCTCTAAACTAACTACATGTCAGCTGGACCCTATACCCTATATATAGGCTCTACCACAAATTGGTAATATAATTGGTAAGATCAAATAAATATGTCTTTGCTGAGCGGCTGCGTCCCAAAGGCCTTTAAAATGGCAGTAATTAAACCATTGCTTAAAAAGCCGTCTCTCGACACTAGCACTCCGACTAACTACAGACCGATCTCAAACCTCCCTTTATTTCAAAATTTTAGAAAAAGCTGTAGCCGCCCAGTTGTGTGATCACCTGCGTAGCAATAATATATTTGAAAAGTTCCAATCTGGGTATAGAACCCACCATAGCACAGAGACTGCAAATTTTGGACGACATATAGAACCCTTGGCAGCCTACGTCACGCGCGCGTCACCTTCGCTCTACTGCGCATGTCGGTTGCAGAAAGCGCTGTTGTGAGCAACACAACAACATTTCTTGTTGTGCTGTCGGTTGCACTAAGACAAAAGTCTGAAGTTTTACCAGATACCGAGCTGCAGCCCTTTCAAGGCAAACCGGAGACGTCTTTGGTTGCAAGACATCAGGAGGAGCGACTGGAACAAGCAAATGATAAAAGAAGCAAGAATGTGCTGTGCTCACTTCATATCAGTTAACGTTATGTTCATTTTTAGCATCAGGTAACAAGCTAAACATGAATGAAGTAATGCATAACAATGTTAAAAAACAATGTTTGAGAGCAACAGCGTAAAATCAGGTTTAAGTCAAACTACCGTAGCTGAAAAAGCTAATGTACTCTGATTGTTTTGCTAGTTGTGTAGAACCTTCCAGGGGACCGTATCTATGTTCCCCGTGTCCAATGTTCCCACTTTGTATGTTCCCCGCTGTTCACCCAAAGGGTCCTATGTTCCCCGCTTTGTATGAGACCGGGGAACATAGGACCCTTTCTCTAAAAAAGGGTTCTATGTTCCCCGCTGTTCACCCAAAAGGACCCGGGGAACATAGGACCCTAACACTTACCCTAACCCTAACCCTTTACCCTGGAGCTCCACACCCAGGCTTCCACAAAGTGGGGAACATAGGACCCTTTTTTTAAAAAAAGGTCTGATGCTCCCCGATCGGGGAACATAGGTACAACCCCCTTTCCAGCAGGTATGGAGCATGTATATTTTCCTGTTTTTCATCTGTAACCGATCATCAGAAGCTGTATTCTTTGTCAGTTTACAACCTATTAAGTTGTGTGTAGATTAAAACCTCTTAAAGACACTCACGTTGTCAGCCGTACTTGTTCTGCTCGCCCTTCCCAGACTAGTTTAGTGAGCTGTAGGAAACAGCCTGTAAATATCTGGACAAGTTGTGTTTCTAATACTGTAACAGTTCACTTTCGTAAGCATCCAGAGTCGTGTAGGACTTTAAGCTCTCCTTGGAATAAAGACTCAGAGTGTCGATCAGGTACGAGTGGATATCGGGCCACTGCAGACGGGGCCACTTTGTCTCTTCATTAATCCACTCACCAGCACCTAAAGCATAAGGGTCATCAAGCTGTATCCCATTCACCAAGGTGACTTTCCAAGCATAACTTGCTTTATCACTAGGCGACAAGCTGGCGTAGTACGAGGACATCTCCTTTTTTTTTAGCCGTCTGAATTCGTACACGAGAGCCGACTAACTTCACGACAACACTGCTACTTAAACGCTGAATGGTGCCCTTCTGCAACCGCTCTGCGCGCGCATCCTAAATGTTTTTAAAGGGTTCTTGGTTGTTTACGTTTTGTTTACATATGACAGTTTTGTTAAATTTTAAACAACAAAAAGTTTTTCAAAAAAACTGTCAAATTTTGGACGACCTAGTATAGTATGACGTTTTTGTCAAATTTTGGATGACATACTATAGTATGAGAAAGGTGTTTTTCCCATGGGCGGACCAGAGTAATGGGCGTTTTGCTCGGTCGTAATAAGGCTGCTGGAGTCGTGCTGGACCTGTGCTTCAGGCCAGTTTTCAAAAAACACAGTGGACTTTGCATACAAGTGATTCACAATATGCGGTTCTTTTCTGCCAGGAATGTGTTAGCAGCATAAAAACTTTGAGTGGGACTGTGATGTTCTTGGCTCTGCATTCAGGATTAAAATGCTGATATGTGGAAATGACATCAAGCATCCGGAGCTAATTGTTTTCACGGCAGTTGCAAGAACGCTAAGGGTTATTAATCAGCTGTTAAAATCATTCATTGCATTTGTCGGAAACCTGTATCCCTTTAGATCGCTCTGAGAGAAGAAAATCTTTACATCTAGATCAGTCAGTTCCAAACTTGTACCTAAAGGAGTCGTTCTGCAGTAGCGGAAATTATATCAATCAATCAATTAAATTTTATTTGTATAACCAACAGTTTACAAAACACAAATTGTCTCACAGGACTTAACAGGGTAACATCCTCTGTCCTTAGACCTAGAGAACCACAGGTGAGGGATCCACTCCGTGGACAAACAGACGTGCAGTAGATGTTACCCAAAAACATACAATACACAATTACAAAAAATAAAAAGTAAAAACTTTTTAAATGCCAGGATCCATCTGGATCACTGGGTTTGTCGCGGCCTGTAGCGAAGGCTGTTGTGGTCAGAGACTTAAACTTAAATTTAGTGAGGCGGAAATCCAGATTGAAATAAAAATTATTGTGATCTTAACTTCAAATACTAATGCTATGAAGAAACCTAAGCCAAACTTTGATAAATGTAACAAGACATTATTTCAATAGGAAGCTATAAGTAATTCAATACAAATAATAAAATATATAATATTAACAAATAATATAATCATTTAAAATAATGACTGAGCTCCAGAGCATGACTTTTGTCCAAAAACCCAAAAAATACTTTCCAAATTACCAGTAATTGTCCAAAAGGTTAATAGAGAGTTCTACACTCTTAGAAATAAAAGTTCTAATAAAAGGAGAACCCTTTTTGGCTCCAGGTAGAACCATTTTTATAAAGGTTCCACCTGGAACCCTTTTGGAGGGTTCCACCAAGGACCCTTTTAAAACCATTTATTCTGGGAAAGGGTTTTTCAGAAGCAAATGGTTCCATGTAGAACCTCAGCCCTTGTAGAAGGACCCTTTTGGAACCCTTATTTCTAAGAGTGTACTGGAAAGTGAAAAGTAATGGAGAGATGGATATCAAGAATAATGCACTATAAAACTTTGCGCTTTCAAAATATAGGAAATACTACTAATAATGGAGAAATCAATGAATTTCTTAACTTTATACTTGTGATCAAACAGAAACAACTCATCTTCATTCAACACCACACACTTCAAGTACATTAGATAAGTCATGTCTGTATCACTTGTTACTGCTTATGTACTAATTATCACCTCAGGTTTACTGCATTGCTTTCGTTTAGTTTTAGGTTTAGTTTTTTTTCCTCCCTAGTCCTCACTTTCACCAAACTAGCAGCTGTCATGTGTTTGCAGACGACGCTCCAGACCTACAGCACATGGTAGAATATTCACAGTGAATAACTGCAGGTAGTCTACATGCAGGATGTGACTGGAGGCAACTTCTCTCCTCAGTGTAAAGTCTGTAAGAAACAGGAGTGGTTTTTTTTTGGTTTTTTTATGTCAAATTTTGCACAGCATAGTATAGTATGTATGACGTTTTTGTCACATTTTGAATGACATAGTATAGTATGATGTTTTTGTTCAGTTTTGAACCAAAATTTTTTTTTTTTTTTTTTTTTTTTTACATGTCAAATTTTGGACAACATTGTATAGTATGACGTTTTTTTTTTTAATTTTCAACCAAAATGTTTTTTCAAAATAATTGTCAAATTTTGCACATCATAGTATAATGTGAAGTTTTTGGTCAATTTTTTTTTTTTTTTTTTTTCTAAATAATTTTCAAACTTTGGACAACATAGGATAGTATGACGTATTTTTTTTATTCAAATTTTGGACGGCATAGTATAGTATGACGTTTTTGTCAAATTTTTGGTCACATTTTTTATTTATTTATTTTTTAATTGGCAAATTCTGGACAACATTCTATAGTATGATCACACGGCCTGAACATCCAGATACTGCTCTCAGTTTTCATGGTGACAAAGGAAGGCAAATCTGTTATCGCTGAGTAATAAACCTGATCTGCTTTTAAAGGAGTGACAGCTCTACTTGCCAAGAGTTAAATAAAGAAACATTGAATTGCTCTACGTACTAGTCACTAGTCGCAGATAGAGAGACTGATATGGCAATAAAAACTATGGACTAAACTTCTTTTTCCTTCACACACATAAAAGAGCACTTGTAAAGTTTTCTCAGCACCATCTTAGTAAAGGGCAGTGGGACCTCTTAACACATGAACTGATGAAATGCACGTGTGACGAGAGAAAGAGAGGTTTGCTCAGTTCACTGAAGCGTCCCGACCTTTCACGGCCAGGTTTGCAAGTGAAGCGTTCAGCAAGGATCTGACGAGGAAGTGAGGGAGTGAGGGAGTGAGGATTCACAAGGAGGCTGAGAGTCAACAGCCCGAGCTGAATTCTCCAGTGACTTCTGGCCGTCTTCGTCTGTCTGTTGACACTCTCCTACTCGACTGACTTATTCATTAACCCCTTATCAAAATGTTTTTCTCCCCCACACTTCACTGACATCAGCCTAACTTCCCCTCCCTTCCTACAAGATCCTGGCTGAGTTGTTCCATCTTGTGGTCAGGGTGATTTTACACTTCTTGGTTTTTTCTTAGAACTAAAAGAGAATCCTGCTCCTTTGTATGGATAATTATTGAGAAGTCAGATAAATTACTTCAAAATAACAACCAAAAGAAAAACAACCCTAACAAAACCACACAGTCCCCTTTACATTTATTAAAACGCAACACCTATGCATGGTTATCTTGTGGTTATTCCATGTTAATTTATTTAATGTAGCAGCTGCATGTTTCTTTTTTATATTATTTTCATAACTATTTCTGTAAAACAGATCAGAAAAAGCATGCACCACTTTCGATGAATAAAATTCTCAATTCTTTCAGAACGCAACAGTAGCCTTTCACAACTCTTTCTGTGGTAATTAGATCCATTATTTTTCCAGCCTCCTATCTACATTACCAGCATAAAACAGGTAATTTCTAAATAAAAACAGGGCACGGCCAGATGCGTCTGTTTGAGAATGTTAAACCTGTGGAGTACTTCATGAAATCTCAACCCAAAAGACTAAGTAAATGCAACTGTTGAAACCACAACAAAACATTTGAATTTCTTTTGCTGGTTTTTCCCCCCTTCACAGTAAGTCTGTTGGCTTTAGTGAGTGAACTTCTCCCAGATGTTAAACTCTTTGAACACACTAAACCCTGCTGTTTTGCCAGCTGTCTGAGGTGAGTGCACACATACAGCACCCTCTTGTGGTTGAAATTAGTGCAGGAAAATCCCATTGAGCACTTCATGAAAATCTATAATAGCAAGAGAAGATATAGATCAAATAATGAAGTGCATTGATATAAATACATACATACATACATACATACACACACATACACATATATATGTGTATGTATATATACAGTGGTATTCAAAAGTTTTACCCCTGTAAATGTTCATGGTTTTCCTTTACAAATCATTGGTTGTTTGAATAAGAAATTTCAGTTAAATATATCATATAGGAGACAAACAGTGATATTTGAGAAGTGAAATAAAGTTTATATGATTTACAGAAAGTGTGCAAGAATTATTGAAACAATATTAGGTGTGTGCATAAGTTTAGAGTACGTTTATAAGTTGAGTTAAAAGAAAAATTTTGTCCATCCTCCTTTTGCTAAAATAACAACCTCTAAATGCTTCCTATAGCTTCTGGCAGAAGGTATTTTGGACCATTCTTCTTTACAAAACATCTCCAGATCAGTCAGGTTTAATGGTTTCCGAGCATGCAGACCTCTTTAAATCAATCACACCACAAATTTTCAATAATATTCAGGTCTGGGGACTGAGATGGCCATTCCAGAACGTTGTATTTGTTCCTCTGCATGAATGCCTTAGTAGATTTTGAGCAGTGTTTATGGTCGTTGTCTTGTTGAAAGATCCAGCTCTGGCACAACTTCAACTTTGTCACTGATTCCTGGACATTGTTCTCCAGAATATGCTGATGTTGAGTGGAATCCATGCGACCCTAACTTTAACAAGATTCCCAGTCCCTGCACTGGCCACACAGCCCCACAGCATGATGGAACCACCACCACATTTTACTGTAGGTAAATAACTCTATTTTAGTTTTATCAGTCCACAGCACCTTATTCCAAAATAAAGCTGGCTTGTCCAAATGTGCTTTAGCATACCTCAAGCGACTGTTTGTGGTGGAGAGAAAAGGCTTTGAGAAAAGGCTTTGAGAAAAGGCTCTGCATTTCTCTTCCATACAGCATCTCCTTGTGTAAAGTGCGCTGAATAGTTGAACGATGCACAGTGACACCATCTGCAGCAAGATGATGTAGGTCTTTGGAGCTGGTCTGTGGGTTGACTGTGACTGTTCTCACCATCCTTCACCTCTGCTTATTTGAGATTTTTCTTGGTCTGCCACTTCAGGCCTTAAAGGGACAATATGTAGTATTTATGGGTTTATATTACCCAAAATCCACTTTTGTATACATATTATGTGCTCCTGCATTGTCTAGTCGCTGTATAATATTCTTTGTTTCATTTTCGTAGTGTTTCAAAAAGTCATTTAAAATAACATAGTCGCGGGCCGCGGTCGCATAGCCACTGTTAGCAGCAAGACGTCATGTTTCTGCCGGAGCCTGTAAGGACAAACGCGAGAGAACAAATCAAGCGTCTCTTTACTTGTAGCGGAAGTCCCGCCTCCTCTCTCTCCGCTTCGTCTGCTACGGCTGTGGTAGCTCGCCCTCTCCCTCACCTCACGAACCTCATCTGCTGACACGGAGAAAGACAACGAGGACGACATTTGACCAGCTGCGGATACCGTAGCGCTCAGGGAAGGGAGGGGGTGAGCAGAGCAGCAGGTCTTTGTTGTTTCAGCCTCTCCTCTAGATGTCACTATAAACTACTTACTTCCCCTTTAACTAGAACTGTGCCTGTGGTCTTCCAATTCCTCACAATGCTCCTCACAGTTCAAACTGAGAGCTTAAATCTCTGATAGCTTTCTGTATCCTTCCGCTAAACCATGATGTTGAACAATCATTGTTTTCAGGTCATTTGAGAGTTGTTTTGAGGCTCCCATGTTACCACTCTTGAGAGAAGATACAAAGAGGAGAAACACTTACAATTGACCTCCTTAAATACCCTTTCTCATAATTGGCTCACATGTGTATGGAGGTCAGGGGTCACTGAGGTTACCAAACCAATTTCAGTACTAAAGGTATTGTAATCAATAAAATGACAAAGGTCCCTAAATTTATGTACACACCTAATTTTGTTTAAATAATTATTGCAAACTTTCTGTAAATCATCAGGACAAGGTTGACTCTTAAAAGAAAACTAAAGAGAACATGCAGATCAAGAATAAAACGGTTTAATTTTCAAAATCCATGTACAACTCCCTGACAAGTGGTTTAAGACAGTGGTGCAAATCTTTCCCTTAAGGTCATTACATATGGTTTCTTTTTTTCTTTTTAAAAATAATTATTCAGCAGTAAATGTGTGAAGTTGTTCAGAGAATATCTAAAATTGTTTAAGCTGACAGGATATTTGACAATTATATCTTATTCTTTGGATTACAGTAACCATGACACTTAACAGAATCTATAAGAGAGAAAAGTAGAGAGAGACAATAATATCAAACCAGAAAAATATGAAGAGGCTATGATGTGACAAAGGTTTTATCATTCATAAAAAGTGATTTCAAAGAAGGTTCCAGATTGAAACTGCAGGTTTGGAACCGCTCAGAATTCTTCTTCAGCATTGCGACTCTTTGAGGTCTTGAGCTGCTTTAGCCGCTCAACACAGTCCTCCACACTGCGCTCGCCATGCACTTTGTTATCCCGAGTGCGTACGTTCACCGTGTTGCTGGCCTTCTCCTTCTCTCCCAGCACTTTTTATGAGGAAGGAGACAAGACAAATGAATACTTGGATGGAAAGCGAGGAAATGAGTGGAAAATAAAATGTGTCGTCACTGACCTAGGATGAAGTTGTACTGCGCCAACTGAGCGTTTCTGATCTTTTTGTTCAGAGTGCAGCTGTGGTCCAAGTCCACGTCAGTCATGAAGCCGCTGTTGTGGAATTCCTGCTTGACCTGTCGCATTAAGCACACAGACTCCAACACTTAGAAAGACTTTAAAGGTGTCATATTATAGCCTATTTCTCCAAGTCAACCTAGTTCCCTGGTGTCCTAATGAACATGTCTGTGACATGCTCTGGTCAAAATACCATCAGCCACAGAGGCTACTGGGAGCTAACAGCAGTTAGCATTTGGAAAAGTGATCATTTGCAGGCTCTAGCAGGTACATTGCTGTAATATATAACATGTATCCACTGGAAAGATAAATCCTCTGAGGCTGGAACATTGTGTAGGACTCTGTGCTGCACTGTGGAGCCAAGAATAGAACCTTTCGCCGACTTCCGTTTATCGGATACGGTTGTCCTGGCCAGTGTTTTACGGACAAATCGGATCTCCGCGAAACAACAATTCCAGGAATTTAGCGCATTGTGACGTCCCAATGAGTGCGGAAGTCAACATCGCGCGTTTCATCTCCTGTACTTAGACTGAGGAGGACCACAAAAACATGAGTGAGGCATCTTTTTTTAACACTTTGGCGACTGGTAGGGCCTCCTGAGTCCCAAATATAAGGATTTAAATGATTAAAAAATTGATTTTGCATAATGTCTCCTTTAACCATTTTGAAAGATTTCCAGCTTCTGTTTTTCATTGATGGATAATGGATGCAATTATATTACAGACCATTAAGCCATTGTCTCCAGTGATTTAATACAGTGCACAAAAGCTTCAGGTTATAATTTGCCCCATCTCTATGTCTGAGGTGTCAACATGTACTGAAGTGACTGAGGTCATTGCTCACTTTCTCAGCGTACTCGTCACAAGTCGGTCCCACAGGTACAACCATCACCTGACGAGGAGAGAGCCACAGGGGCCTGCAACAGGACACATATTAGTGTTTAGTGGATTAGAAGAGATGCCTGTCATTCTCTTCTATAAATCTCATCTCAAAAAACTGCAATAAAACTAAAATGTTTATGTCTGAAATCAACCGAAACAGACACAAAAAAATACCTTTTTCCTTATTTCCATTACCTGTGAAACTCGAACATAACCTCTCGTGAACGTTCTACACCATTATGTGATCGTTGTCACCATTGATGGAACGTATTCTCTAGGATTCATGCATTTAGTTCTTAGTTTTGTATGTATTTTTATTGATTTAAATTCCTGAATATTTTCAAACCACTATGTGTATGCCTTTAAGACAACTTTTTAGGGTTGTCAATACCAATACAGTACTTTAATGTTTACAAACCATTTGCCTCCATAGTTTTCAGTCAGAATAGCAATCATCCTTTCGACTGATCCCAGGATGGCTCTGTGGATGATCACTGGTCTTTTCTTGTCATCACCGTCTTGGCTAGAAAATGATTTGAAGGGGAGGGAGGGGCATTAAAAATACACAAACAACAGACATTTGTGTTATTTCATAATCAAGGAAATGTTGTTTTGTTACTTTGGCATCATAAAGTCAACATTTACAGCCAAATGTACAAATCTACATCCCCTCCTATCTATCTAACTATCCTATTTTTCTGTTACTTTACATGATTTTAGTTACCTAACAAAAGAGAGATTAAAGCGGATCGGGAGCTGGAAGTCGAGCTGAATTGTGGCACACTGATGGTACCGACCAATGGCATCCTTGATCTGAATGTCGATCTGCAAAGAAAGGACATGATCAACAGTCGCCCTCCTGTTGTTTCAAAGTCTAACAACATCATCATGCCAGGCACAGCTTACCTTTGGTCCATAGAAAGCGCCATCACCTGGGTTGAGAACCCATTTCTCCCCAAACTCATTCAAGCTGTTCTCCAGTTGCTGTAAAAACAAACAGTTGGTACTTTGTTACAGTAGAAGTGTCTGACCAAAAAGTAAACAGTGGCGTAAAGCAAAGCTGTATATTTTAGACGTGGCGACATTTTCTCCATCTGGAACTAATCACTGAGCTGAGAAAATGTTAACGTCTCAATAATATTTTATGGTTGCGGGAGTTAATGAGGTGAGGGAAACATGAAACAAGTTCTGTTCCAGTGACTGATCAAATTTAGAAGTCACTTTACTGTGAATATAATTTTTTACTTTAGTTCACGCCAACATGAATCATTACTCAACTCGGAAAGTGTTTTCCTGATGGTCGAGCAAAACAGCCGGAAGATTTGCAAGCTATTACAACTTTTTTTTGCACTGCTTCCCTGATTTTAAGAACTTTTAATTACATTAAAGGGGACATATTATACCCTATATCTCCAAGTTAACCTAGTTCCCTGGTGTCCTAATGAACATGTCTCTGACATGCTTTGGTCAAAATACCATAAGGATGAAGCACCACAGCAGTTCAATCACCCTGCCAAAACAGCCCTGTTCAGAACGCTCGGTTTAGTAGTATCTCTTTAGGTCCACCGTAAAGGTCCACCTTAAAAAAAGTAAAACGAAACTTAAAGGACAGGAAATTACATCAGCCACAGAGGCTACTGGGAGCTAACAGCAGTTAGCATTTGGAAAAGTGATAGTTTGCAGGCTCTAGCAGGCACATTGCCGTCAAATATAACATGTATCCACTGGACAGATAAATCCTCTGAGGCTGGAAGTTTGTGTAGGACTCTGTGCTGCACTATGGAGCCAAGATTAAATTTTTATGCGACCTTCCGGTTTTCGGATACCGTTGCCCTCACCAGCACACTCGCGTGTTTTACAGACAAAGTGGAGCTCTGCGAGACAACAATTCCAGGAATTTTTTTTCCATGTGGGACCCCAACAAACCCCCCCCCCCCCCAATTGTTTCCCCTCCAGACATTTACACGAATACACACATAACACATAGCGACAACATTGCTCCCGCAAACGAGCGCGATAATTTTGTTACCAAGAAAGGACTAATATCAGTGATTTGGAAGTTTGCAGCGTCAGATGTGGAACAAGTGACTCCACACTGCAAAGTTTATTTAAAGCCCATTTCAACAACAGGCAGTAGCACAAGCAGGGACAGCACCGCTGATTGCGAGCAGCAAGCTACCGCTGTACGTGACTGTATATCAGACTTTGCTCAGGAGACCTCCGACACAAGCATCAAGAAGAACAGTGCCGAACTGTAGATCCTTTAAAAATATTTGACAGTCCCAAAAATATGGATTAATGTTCATAAAATAGACAGATTGACAAACTGAAAACTTAAACGTCACAAGCTACCGAGTATCTCAAGGTGACATTTCTTTTATATAACATTTTTTGTAGTTTTATATAATTATAGATTTTGTTTAGATAAACATCTTGAAACCGAATGCTTTTTAAAAAACTTCATTAACTTATTAATAGGGCTGTCAAAAGATTAAAATTTTTAATCAGCTTAATCACAGGGTAGCTGTGGATTAATCACGATTAATTACCATTCGTAAATATGCCAAAACAAATCAAATTTTCTCTTTATATTGTTGTAGGAATGGAGAGATAAATAATGTGAAAATGTAAATGTAAAGAACAATAAAATACTGTAAATAACTTGTAAAAACCTATACAAACTTAGTAAAAAATAAACATTACATTGTAAAAAACCCACATTATAAGACAATATAAATAAATAGAAAAAATAAAATTCTGTAAATAACTTTTAAAAAAAACTATACATTGCACTGTAAATAACTCACATTAAACAAAATATAAAGTATAGAAGTTAAATAGTTTTCTTGTGGGAACTAAACCCACAGCAGGAAATTCATCATCAGCACCTGCTTCTACTAGTTAGCGTTAGCATCAGCTAGCATTCTGACGCTAATGTTAGCTGCTGTCTTTGTCCCCGTTAGTTAGATAGTAACTGTTAATGTTATGATTATATCATTATCTGGGCCAGCAGCGCCACTTACAACTGTGTGTCTTTCTTTCTTTTTTCTTCCTCTTCTAACTACCTGATTGATAACTCCTCTTCATTTTCCTTCAGCTTCACACAGGTTAACGTGAGGAGACGTGGGGCCCCTTTAGGGAGGTTTCCTACTGAGATGTCATTGCAAATCAACCACTGTTGTTTAAGGGTGATGGGGATGCGGCTGCTCACTGATGCATTTAGGCTCCGAGTGTCGGGAGCCCCCCAAATGGCTCGGGGCCCCAAGCAGTTGCCGGCGCCTTGCCTGTTCATAAACTGCACGTCTACCCGTAGCGCGATGAAAGTGATTAAGTGCATTAAAAAAAAATTAACGCGTTAATTCCACAAATGAATCACCCTTAATTTTGACAGCCCTACTTATTAACCATGATCTGATTTTAATATTATTCTAACTTATTTTATACTTAACTATTGGTGCCCATCAAAAGGACTGGTGTAGGCTACACACACTTAAATAACTAAAATAATTTATTTATTATATATAATAATTTTATTTATTAAAAATAAAGCAATAAATCACTAAAATAACAAATATTGTGTTTTCCACCATCATGTTTTAATTTTTTTCTTCTAAAATGTGTTTTAGAGTGTGCTCATATATCATCTATACAAGAGTGAGAAGAGACATCGTGATTACCTTCTCTGCTTCGTCCCAAACCTGCGGGTCCCCCAGGAACTTCTCTGGCCTTGTGGAGAGATTGAGCTTAAAAGTGAAGCCAAACACTTGGTACACAGTGCGCAAGAAGTCGAGGCAGCCCTTGATCTCATCCTCAATCTGGTGATGACAAACACAATGTTAGCAGATTTTTAATCAACTGTCTCGACATGGATGCATATTTTATTTCTCATGGCCTCCATGGAAATTTAAAAATAAGTTGAGTCACAATAAAATACTGTCATATGTTGCTGCCGAGTTCCCGATGTTCCAAAGTGACACATTATTAAACCAAAAAAAGAAATAAAACACAATGGCATGAAGTGAAATGTAATAGCTCACCTTTAGAGGCCTTTTATACCCGTTATACATGGGTCATCATCTGAAATTACTGATTATAAGGCTTATGATGGCTGTACGACAAAGCTCTTAATTTTTATGAAAGATGAGAGAAAAATGCTTTGCAGATGCTGCTGTGAAAGCAGAACATTAAAAACTTCAATATGTGTATTAAGTGCTATCAAATAACCATGCAATGTCACTACATTTCAACAATCTCATTAAGGAAAACTCTTCAAAAACAATGTTTTTGCTGCGTGTGATAGGCAATACAGTGAAACCATTACCTGCTTTTATTTAATAAATACTGGCAGTGAATCACTGATGTACACAGAGGCTTCTTTCATTCTTCACAGAGCGACACTGTGATTGCTCAACACTACTTATACCTCCATTTGTCTCAACATCATTTCACTTTCAAGTCTTTTGTATTATACAGTGTTTTTGTTCATCTGAATAGCAAGTGGATCATTTATCAGAAGTACCACAGTTTAAATACCCTGTCAAATATGGATGAAAACTGACATGGAGGAACTTTTTGTAACAATTTTTTGTATTCACCAGGCAGCATGAGGACTCACCTGATCCATGGTGCAGAAGATGTGAGCATCATCCTGCTGGAAACGGCGTACACGTGTCAGGCCGGTCAGAGCTCCTGACAGCTCGTTCCTGTGCAGGACGCCAAAGTCGGCCATGCGAAGGGGCAACTCTCTCCAGGAGCGTGGTCGGTGATCAAACATCAGACTTGGGCCAAACAGAGAGAAAGACGCAATTCAAAACTGGCACCAAGTGATCCGTTCACAAGTGACACATTCGTGACCACAAATCCATGCACAGTTAAGATCACCGACTCTGCTGAGATTTCCGGACCTGCTGCAGCTTCACTGTGAACGTATTACATACATTTATCTGTAGCCACCAACCTAAATAAATCTGATTTATTACATTTACACTTTGGTCAGACTGGCTTCAAACAACATCACAAACAGAATGTGACATCTGGAAATGGGATCTAATGACAAGTGGCCACAGGAAGCACATACAGGATGTGTGTTAAGGCCAGATGTGTGAAGATGTCCTACTTGGTGCTGTCCAGTTGTGACAGATTTTAATACCAGGTCTAAACTGAGCCAGAGAATAGAAAAATACAACTTCAACTTAAAGCTATTAAAATGACTCAAATCCCATACACTACTTCAACACCAGTATGGATGACTGAATTCAACATTAGATTAACTGACATTCACTTTGACAAAAGTGGGGCTGTCCATGTGAGGAGCACAAAGATTGGAAGAGTCAAAAGAAAAGAGAAAGGATTTGAATACAAAGAGCTGCAGTCCGACTCTTTACACTGCAATGCAGCATTCAGCAGTAAATTAAACTAGGTCATTCAACAGCTGAAAACAGCATCAGTCCATTTCAGTTGAAAGACTACTATAGCTGTGAAATATGAAGCTTTTTCACAAAGACGACTCTTCTGCTGATAGCAGTGTGGTAAAACCTTACATAACCATTGTCGCCACAGTTCCCTTTTGCTAAATAAATGTATTCCATCGGTTAATACTAGATATTCCAAGGTTAAATAAAACATTTTGTGTGGTGACAACAAAGTAGAATATTTAACACTCAGGAAAGATGTGACACATAGTGTGAGAAGGTGGGGGTGTATTTTTTTCTTTACAATTTCTTTACACTTCCTTGCTGAAATCTATATTATAACCATATATTCAGTGTGAATTACTACTGTAAGATAACCTTCAATATAACTTTGATTCATCATACTTACATATTATCAATACACTCTTATTCTTATAAATTTTGTGTCAGGAACAGCTGTTTCTAATGCTATTGTACTCAGCTGTCAATAAAAAAAAAAATTATATTTCAATGTACATATATTGTATCGTGTTAAAACTGCAGATTGACACCCTCACTCACCAGTGTCCAGGGCAGTTCATGGGTTTGAGGGCGAAGAGCTCTTTCTCCACCTCAAAGGAAAACATGTTCTCGTTGTAGTGCTCCCAGTGGCCTGAGGTCTGCCATAGTTTGCTGTTGTAGATATTGGGCGTCACCACCTCCTGGAAACCCCTCTTCTTGTACTCACTCTGCAAAAACACAGCATTGTCATTTCACATGCTTACAATATTGTCCATTTGCCAATATTCACCTTGTCAACGGTCATTGACCTATAAGAAAATAAGGTAACATTCATTGATATACACATACATTTTTAAGAGGCTTCTCAAAAATCAACAACAGGATCAGCTATCAGCCAGCTTGCCGTTTTAAGCATCACTAAACATCCCAGAATTTCACAATCGACGCATCATTATTCACAAGAAGAGTTGCATCATGATTTCATAATCCTGAACAGCAGGGGACTTGTTGATCACTAACCACTGAAACATAAATAACTGCAAGCAAAGGCTGAGCTTTTCAAAAGTACACTTCACTTGAGAATATTTAGTCACATTCCAACTATAGTCAATTTGTTTGTTTACGAATTATGAGTGGGGGGATTTATCGTTCTCCAGTTCTTAAATTTTAAACAGACATCCGATAGTGGTAATAGAATATGTGTAATTACTTTAAAACCCTCAGTGACAGACACTACAAATATTTGGATGTTGGGGGAGTTGCATTGCTTCTACAGGCAGCAGCTCTCATTACTCAATCTTTGCAGTCCAAAATCTATATTACCACATTTGAGTAAAATTAAATCAACTGTGCATTGTGCTGTGACTGCACCTTCTCCAAGTCAAGAAAATAAAAGCCGCAAATCACTATGATGCGAGTGCAGCTTTATAACGGAGTAGGTGTGCGCTGATGCTACGTTTACACTGGCACGGGTATTTTTAAAAAGAGACTTTCCCCTTCGTGTGTGCCTTACGTTTACACACAAACGACGATTTCGCCTCTGAAACCGATTCTTTCTAAAAACTCTGGCAAAGGCGGAGATTTAGGAAAACTCTGTTTTTGCGTTTGCATGTAAACGGAGAAAAGCGGAGATAGACGAAGAAAAACAGAGTTATAGGCAATCTTCCCTCCAAAAGTGCGACCTTTTCACATTTGGTTATGATCATGGAATTCCGGGTAACAGTAGCATTTCTGTTGGTGCAAGAACTTTTTACATGTTTGCATCTGCAAATACAGCTCCTTTATTATGTAGAGGAGCAGAGACGTATTAGGGCCAGACTGCGTCACAGTCAGCATCGCCGGTTTTGGGTCCGACCTGGGCGGACAGCTGTCTGGTGGGAGAACTTTGAGAATGAGGTTATTGTCCCGGAGGAGTGGTGTGAGAATTTTCTATGATCATTGCTGCTGTCACTTGAGTAGTTACGTCCATACATCGAGGGTCAGAGGTCAGTCGTTGTTGTTATTGATGAGGATTCTGATTGGCTTGTATGGCTTTCTCCTTCTTCCTACACTGCCGCCCACAGGCATGGCGAAGTTATGATGGCTCTGGACAGCATATTTATGTGGGTTAATATAGACGGAAGCTTTTTGGAAAACGATTATCACAACATTATTGCTGTGGAAAAGAATAAGAATTATCATTTAATTGTACGCAAGGGGGAAGCATGATTATATGGCACTGCTTGATTGAAGGGGCAGACGACCATCTTATTTCCAGTATGCTGGAAGAAGGCATAACACTGGTTAATGAGAGGGAAGGGGAAAAAAACAGATACAACATAAAATAATATACAAAATTATTATTACTATATATATATATATATATAAAAATATATAATGAAGCCCTGACAGGAAAACAGCAGTTTAGAGAGAAGAGAGGGACGGAAAAAGAGAAATGAATCTAAAAAAAAAAATACCCTGACAGAAATCCCAGAAAGCACAGTTTCAGACAATGACCAGTGGCTGATCTGCAGAACGAAAACCAGCAAAATTCCCAGTGTTATTGTGATAGTCACCAGTTCCTCTTGGTGAAAGTTCATGTAGGGTGTGACCACCAAACGCCATGCACTCATGTAGTCTGAATTACTAATGAATGACTGCAAAAAGTGCAGATCAGCATGTCGTGTGTGGGATCAACAGCGATCCTCCAACTCAACTCAAAGTCGTCCACTGTGTGAACAGCAACAGAATGCTTTGAAACGGTACACCTCGATCTGGCTTGTGGTTCCGTGGTGTGTGCGGAGGAGACAGACCAATGTGCTTGGTGCCTCAACTGTAGGGTGGCAAAAACTGGGACGGTACAGATCGGTTATTAACTGAACCAAACTCTGACACCTTTATTAAATCAGGAGTTAGAACTTTGCAGAGAGGACCACCTCTCTGCTTCTATGAAGTCAGGCTGTTTGTTGGTGAATACATTAGATGTCCCCACTGAGCAAAACTTGTCCTGCTTACCCTTTGAGGCTGTGGGCTGCCTGGCAGCACCGAAATAAGGCTAGAGGCATGTACAACCCAGACTATTTAACAAAACAATAACCCACTGAGTGTTTGATGGCTCTAACTCACTCTGATGAACTCAATGAGTGCGTTGTAGATGAAGGCCCCCTTTGGCAGGAAGAAGCAACTTCCTGGACTCAGGTCATGGAAGAAGTACAGGTCCTGTTCCTGAACACAATAAGGGGGGAAAACAGGATTCTGCTCAGTGCTCAGAGTACTCTCTTGTTAATATGATGCTTAAATGCTCATCAGATAGTTGTGACTACAGTACATTTTTCTCACAAAAAACTTTGCCTCGTCCTAAGCTCAACATTACACACCTGTTATTATATTAAATGAATGACAACAAAAAACACACCCTTAATTGTGATGAAGAAAAAAAATACACTAATAAGCTGTTCCCTTTGGTATCAACAGTCTAACCGAATGCTCCTTATTTTTACTACGTTAAATCTTTCAATTGTGCCATTGTTCTCATATCTCTCTGGACTTACGTGTAAATTAACTTTTTTATATTCACAAAGCAGGTGACACTTTCTAAAGTGTTGAGATTAAACATATTTTTAACCAGAAATTGCAGCTATGAAGCTGCAAATGCAGCATGTAACACCATGAACATAATTTCAGACTTTTAGAGAAATGGCTTTGGAGACGGTGTGACTCACACATCAAATAACATAAAACCTCTTGAGAGGTATTAAATCATTCCTGTACTACAAATCAGTTTTGTCAGCAGTTACAGCTTCATAGACAAAATGGACAAATGCCATATTCTTGTAAATACAACCTAAAGAGAGAAATCATATTAAATTGGCATAACAAAAATACATCATCTTGCTTTTGTTAATCTGCAGCCTCTTTATGTTTAGAACATACCCGTCCTAGTTTGCGATGGTCCCTGTTCTTGGCTTCCTCCTGAAACTTCTCCCACTCTTTGAGCATTTTGGGGTCAGGGAAGGAGATTCCATAGATCCTCTGGAGGGTTTCCATGTCCGCCTTTCCCTCCCAGTATGTGGATGAATTCTAGCACACCACAAAAGGAGTATGTTAGCTTTCATCATTCTTATGGGCTGCATTAAATCCCTTGAGAATGAAATGTCAGCTCAAGGATTTGGGACAAATGCAACAAACATTTAGGGTACAGATTAGAATTCTGAAATCTCATCAACAATAAATCCACATATACTCTGACAGCTCTCTCGAAGAACAGAGAAACAATGTCTCACCTTGGTGATCTTCAAGGCCTTGATTTTCCCAGTGTGCCTCACATGGGGCCCCCGACACAAGTCAATTAAGGGACCACACCTGAAATGGGTTTATAAAAAAGCCATATAATAAAACAGTAATGTTTAAGGTGAGTATAGCAATACTTCATAGTATACATATCCCTAAAAGACAAGGTTTCTGCCCTTGCTAACCCATGTGATGATTTCTACTCATGACATAGATTAACTGTAAATGTTTTTTATTTCGCTTTCTACATATGACTGGGTTTTCTTAGAAAACGACTAATCTGTCAAAAACATCCTCTTTCACAAGGTTACAGGAAGCGAAAAAGGATTTCTTGGGTCACACCCTTCCCTGACACAAAATGAACAAAACTTTCTTGTAAGTAACTGTAAGTATCCAGACTCAAGTGTTATTCAATCTGAAGCAGTGTTTGCCAACGTCACCAAACTGCCGGCCACTGATTGGTCAGAGTGCCATCACAGGAAGAGGCATGAGCGAGACGTCTGACACAAGAATCAAACCGAACAACGGCGAAGCTGTATTTCAGTTAAAAACGCGGGTTAATCTCTAACAACTATCAAGGAAATGTATAAAATCACATCATTCAACAGAGGAGTCTGGTGTATTTAGCTGGAGCATTGCTGAAAGCTGCAATCGTGACCGGCGAGCTGCATCACAAACGCTGCCGCTGTATTCAATGACTGTATCAGACGGAGTCTGTGCTGTGGTCATGCAGGAAGTACTGAACTAATATTTTTAATAAACTGATTCTAATGATTCAACACACTAAAAACAACTGCTTTACAAGTCACTATGTGACTTTGTGTCGTGTGTAAAACAAAGTCACAGCAGTTTCATGCAGCCATGCAGTGATGTGGTCACCACAAAACGGTGTCAAGGCAAGGCTGGGACCATGTAGTGGAGCAGGGCTGTAAAGTCAAAGTCGACTAATTGGTCGACATGTTCTGGCTCAACCAAAATTGTGATTGGTCGACTCATTTTTTAAAATTATTATCAGTTTTTTATGGTTAATCTCATTAGGAGGAAAGTACCAAGTGCTAATGGGGGTGTACGGGTGTTTAACAGGTAACAACGTGTCTTCAGAGAACATCCCCCTTGTTCTCCACTATTTTCAGACCAGTTGTTTGTTGTCGCTCCGTGGCTAACGAGAGACAGACAGATTAGCGTTGCCATTAATTAGATGTGAATTTTGAGCTTTTCATTTGAAGATCCTCCTGTCTCATCCATGTCAAAGACATCAGCAGTGTGGCAGCACACAGTTTGCTTTTCACAGCTCTACTACAAACATGGCATATCATTTAAAAACGGTAAGCTAAGGTTGCTCCGTCCGTTTTGAGTATGAACATAAAAAAACCAAAAAAATCATTGGTTTTGGTCTTTTCATGATTTGCAGTTGCAACAATTCATCAGTTAATAATGAATCGTTTACTAATTTTCTGGACCAAACAAATGATTATTGAAGAATATATTTCATAGAGTAATTTACAATTCAAAAACGAATCACTGGTTGCAGCCGAAGCAGAATTATGTTTTAAATGAAGAGACCAGAACTTACCTGTAAACTGTGGTAGTCGGTGTGGTGACTTTTTCGTTCAGGATGCGGCACTTAAACGTGTTGTACTGTTGAAGAATAGGAAAGCAAAGTCCTGGTAATTCTTGTTTGTAATGAATTTGGTGTTGGTGTGTGTTTAAGTACTTTAAGATACCTTGAACATTTCCAACAGTGTCTCCTTCTTTATCTCCAGCCTCTCAAACGGCTGCTTCTCCTTGATGATTTTTTTGCACAAGGTTTCTAGACATGGAAAGTCATTGCTCGATACACCCCTGTCCAAAACATCAAAAGATAAACAAAACAGGAACAGCAATACTCCACAAGAACGTAGAAGCCTGCATCAATATGCAAACCATTTGAAGTTTGTCTGCCAGTTTCCAGAGGTCATTCTGGATGTGACTGAACCTTTTTTCCCCCAACCAATGTAATTCTTTGACTTTAAGAAACTGATAACCTCTGCCAGGCATGAGCAAATACTTAAACGTCCTTGGCTTTAGGGCTTGAACAATGTCAAAATATCCTTGTACAAAATGGTCTCAAAGAATGCATTAGCATAAAATGACTTAATTAAAGAGGCTGTAGAATTAATTAGACAGCACGCCTCACACCCTCCTGCAGCCTGAAGGAGGAGAAAATGCATAGTTTCAGCGAAAGGTCAAGTGAAAAAGTTGTTTACAAGTAAGAAGTGTTCATATTTCTGATAGCTTCTCAACATGCATTCAGAGCTTCACTGAAGTATAGTCAAGCTCTGTATTGAATAGATATATTTGGGAAGATAGAATTTCAAAACCACACCTAAGAAAATCCAGCTTGTCAGCATTAGTGGCATTCCGTTGTTTTGTGATTGCTACTTGTCACAGATGCCAAGCCTTCAAGTGTATAACGACAAATACATAAGGTACAGTCACAAGACTGAACTGTTGGTCAGTGTGGTTGTTTACATTTTTGCCAGTTGTTCGAATGACACGGTCAATTAATGTGATGTTTTTAAACTCCTTAAATTAAAGCCAAAACATGTTAAAGCCAGGTGAACCCAACTGTAATAACACAGATATCCACATATGTGTGACTCACTCGTTCTCTAGGAACATGTCGTAGTAGAAGCCACTCTCGATAGGGGGACCATAGCAGAGGCAGCCTCCATATACCCTCTCCATAGCTTCACCTAAGATGTGAGCACTGGAGTGCCAGTAAACCTAAACAATAAAAGAAGGAGTTCTACATTACTAAAAATCACAATATGTGCAGGAAAAGGTGATGGTTTGTGGGACTGCTGTTCTTCAGGTCTATATGTCAGTAATAACCCTTTGCGAGTCATCCAAAACTCACAAAGATGTATATTTCAGTCTCTTTTTATGACAATAACACTATAATTATTAGAGATGCACCAAAAATTTGGCCACGTGCCTTAGGGTCTGTTTAATATAAGTCTGGAACACCAATAAGACAGTTAGAACAGCACCAATTAAATGCTGGAAAGTGTCTTTGCACAAAAGCTAAACTTGGCTGCAATGAAAAGACCACTCTTTAGCGTCTGTCAACACGGTTTACTAAGATCTACTCAGATCCCCTGCACTTCAACGTGACTATACTCGATCCTCGCCATAAAGATCATTACTTGGATGTGGGGATAAAGCTTCGTGTATGGAAACGAGCTGTGTTGGACAGCGCAGGAGAGCGGAGAGCGTAGCGCAGAAAAACAGGCTCGTCTGTCTGCACCAGGGGAATGCACCCTCGTCATCTGATATGTTCGATGAGATCCTCCTAAATATTTTCATACATTCTTAATTGACTTATTCTTGAAGCATGAATATTAATCTATACAATTGCAATGTCTTGACTTGACTTTAGTGAGTTAAGTACACACAGTCCCAGCCATAACAACAAAATTAGAATTTTAGAAACAATGGTACAGAATTGACATAATAATAATTTATTTCAGTATCAGTGGAAATCTAAATCTGAATTTCCTGTGTACACTGCATTTAAAAACCAATGAGGTGTACTCACAGCCTGGGCTTCGTCATCATCAAACTTGAGCAACGCAAGCTCACAGTCATCTTCTAGGGGTCTGTCCAGGTCCCACACTCCATTGTTCACTTTAGCAATCACTGTGTTGTCAGCGAGGCCTTGACTGGAAATAAAACATATTCCAAATCAATTTATTGACTTGTTTGAAAAATGTGGGTGCTGTGAGCACATTTTAAACTGTACCTGTGATTACCTGTGGTTTTGGGGAGCTACATGAAAGCAAGGTGTCATTTATTCAGACTAACCTGATTCCACAGGCCACCTGGTATGGTGTGGTTTTCCAAGACTCAGCCTCCACCACCTTTCCATCAGGCAGGGTCACCTTGATAGGTCGACTATTACTTGTGGCCCTCTCTGCCATCAGGGCGTCATGCTCAGCTTTCAGCTTTGTGTACAAAGTAAGACGCTCATCGATGTACTGAGGTGGTGGCGACAGCTGAATGAACACAAAAAGATGATAGTAAAGCAGCTGATGTTTTGAGTATTAATATCATTTAATCTTAACGAAAAAAATAACATCAACACACACTAGTCTGTGGTGTGTAGATCAAATTTTGAGGGTAAAGGAAAGGTACAAATAAATGTATAGTAACTGATAAAAGAATAACACACAATTGAATATTTTTTTATACTTTAAGCCTGATTATTTATATTTTTTTTAGTCTGGGCAATTAATTGCAGCAATGTAGAAAATATCATATTGTGACAATAGTCTATATTTGTCCATCAACTTACATGGAGTGTAGGGTAAGGTCGTTTACGTTAGTGTTAACAGTTTGCTAAGGTAGGCTGTGCATAGAAACACAAGTTAAGCTTAAAATAGATAAACAAAAACACAATACATGGAATGATTTAGGTTGATGTACAACAAT
Source organism: Microchirus variegatus (assembly GCF_963457635.1). Lineage (NCBI taxonomy): Eukaryota > Metazoa > Chordata > Actinopteri > Pleuronectiformes > Soleidae > Microchirus > Microchirus variegatus. Next base: position 17,633,212 of record NC_139819.1, read on the forward strand.
AAAGTTAAATGATGTATTATAATAACAGCATTATACACTTTCACGCTATACTCACCTCAACCTTGCCTCCAGAGTCTCCAGCAGCTTTTGCCTTCTTCTTTCCTCCATCTTTAACATGTTCACCCTTTAAAAACAAATACACTTTGTATAAGACTGGTTTAGATATAAACCACACAATGCTTGGTACACAATTCATATTACACACTTTCATGAAGCAAAACAATAATACTTTTTTCTTCTTTTAAAGCCCTGGTTAAAGCCTTTAGTTGGTAACTATTAGAATATTACATACAATTGAATATCGTGTGGTGATTTTCCGGGATTTAGCTTTAAAGAATGATTCAGACATCCTGAATGCCAGTTCCTCCCGAATATCATTCTAAGAAACCTGTGGTATTGCAAACCGTTTCATCAGAAAAGTTACATCAGAAAAGTGACATCAAAACGAAACCAAATGTGCACTGTCCAATGGGTTTGTGCCGATTGAATGGCGAACACAAGGTCCACAAAACAAATGTTCATGTGTCAAAACAAACCGATGAGCAAATCAACTTTTAAATCAATTTATGAACCGAGGTTGGCGAGTGTCTCTCAACGAAGGATACATTAGCTTAACCAAACAAGCCGACTGGACTTGACTGACTGCAACGTGGCACAGTTTACCACCATCACCAATTACATATAACACATTACTAAATAAAAGCTTCTGTTATCGAGGGAGAACATTGTCTGTAAAACATAAAAAGCGTTATTCCGAAAAAAGAAACCTAGCATAACGTTACCACCACGCTGCTGGGTGGGCTACATGACAACATTCATTTGATTCATGGCAAAGCCGCCTGCTCACAAAGTGACTAACACGAAAATAAAATATCACCTTTTTTCCCTTGTCCACTTGCAGTTCGCTCATTTTCTCCACGACACTCTGTTCAGCCATTACACACCTTGCTTTGAGAGTTATGTATCTCCAGGTCTGATGAAATGTCACTACTGTCAGCGGTAAGGGTGCCGGGGGAAGACACGTGACGTTCCCGGATATTGCGAATCTGATGCAACATTTTGTAGGCGGAGCTTGGTATGATGAGTTCGCTGATTGGTCAGTTTTTCAGGCTCGTCCTTTACGTGGCAATAAAAAGTATTCAGCTATTAAACATTTAAATGATCCCTTCAACTAAGCTTTCTGAACTAAAAGTCGGTTTATTAAAGCCTACTAATGCAAGGAAGAAAGTGTTTTAAACAATTATTAAACTCTATTGTGTGTTTGTTTATTTGTTTTATTTTGTTTGTCTTTTTAATCCATTCACGTCCCCCATTGTAACAGACTCAATGTGGATCCAACTGATATACAAGCGTAAGATGAATCATTTAATAATAATAATCACATAGAGTGAAATACCTTTATTTTATTTATAGTGTGCATAAGTGTGCAGTGGAACTTAATCCCTGTCTGAAGAATAAACTGCATGGAAAACAAAGTGGGTGATCATGAAATGCAGACCTGCAATTATACATGTTTTTAAATGATATCTCCTTCATGTCATTTATCACACTAACACCTGCAGTGGGTTTAATGTGTATTTGGTGAGAAACAAGGTCAGATCAACAAGGAAAAACAAGTTTAAGAACATGTTTACAAGATAATGAGATTGAGTGTACTGAGATCATTTCATCATTTCATTTCCATCATCAGCTGTATAACCAACATCAACTTTCCATTAGCTGAAAAAACTAAGCATATATTTTATTCATTAAGTCGTTTAGTTAAATTGAATATATCCATTCGCATTAAACAAACATGTCAGTGTCCCATATGCTCATTGAATTATTTTTTTATTTTTTTATTTATTTTGACGTAATGCCCTCTTCTGCTGACATTTCGGGTCTCATCCTGAAATCTAAAACATCTACCTGTCAACTTGACCCCCTCCCTACCTCCTTAGTCACTTCCTGTCTACCCTCTTTGTTACCTCTGATAACTGCTATCATTCACTCCTCCCTCACCTCTGGTTCTGTACCGTCCACTCTTAAATCTGCTGCTGTTACACCTATACTTAAGAAACCCGGTTTAGACCCCAGTGACTTTAATAACCTGCGACCAATCTCCAACCTACCATTTATCTCCAAGATTCTGGAGAAAGCAGTGGCTTCACAGATACATGCTTTTCTCCATAACAATAACCTTTACGAACAGTTCCAGTCTGGATTCCGCCCACGTCACAGCACAGAAACAGCCCTCCTTAAATTTACTAATGACCTACTGTTGGCAGCTGACTCCGGCCTATTATCCATCCTTATCCTCCTTGATCTGAGTACGGCCTTCGACACAATCTCCCATACCACCCTCCTCGACAGACTAGCATCTATTGGCATCTCCGACACGCCCCTGGAGTGGTTTAAATCTTATCTCTATGGCCGCACCCAGTTTATCCAGTTGAAAACCTCCACATCCCAACCGTCTCCCCTTTCCTCTGGTGTTCCCCAAGGCTCTGTACTTGGCCCTATCCTGTTCACTATCTATCTCCTCCCCCTTGGTCAGATCTTCCGCAAATTCAATATCCACTTCCACTGTTATGCGGACGACACCCAGCTCTACCTTTCTTCCAAACCCACCTCCACCTTCCCGCCCTCCTCCCTCTGTAACTGTCTACAAGAAATCAAAACCTGGTTCTCTTCCAATTTCCTGAAACTCAACAGTGATAAAACCAAGGTTCTCCTCATAGGTTCCAAATCCACTCTCACCAACACTCAAAGTTTCACCATCCCCATCAACAACTCCTTTGTTTCCCCCTCCCTACAGGTTAAGAGTCTGGGTGTCGTCCTTGACGGCACTCTCTCATTCCAGACCCACATCAATAACACCACTTGGTCTGCCTATTACCACCTACGCAGCATCAACCGTCTCCGCCCATCCCTTACTCCCAACTCCACTGCTATCTTGGTCCACTCCCTGGTCACATCCCGCCTGGACTATTGTAACTCCCTTCTTATTGGTCTTCCCCACAAGTCCATCTATAAACTCCAATTGGTTCAGAACTCTGCTGCCCGGATCATCACCAGGATCCCTTCTATCAATCACATCACTCCTGCTCTGCAACAGCTTCACTGGCTTCGATTTCAAAATTCTGCTTCTCACCTTCAAGGCCATCCATAACCTCTCTCCCCCATACCTCTCTGACCTCCTTCACACCAACACCCCTTCCCGGACACTAAGATCTGGCTCATCTATCAGCCTCATTGTGCCTCCTGCCCGTCTGACCCCCATGGGGGCCAGAGCCTTCAGCCGATCTGCCCCCCGCCTCTGGAACTCTCTCCCCCCCGGCATCAGGAACATTGTTTCATTTGCCATCTTCAAATCCCACCTGAAAACCCACCTTTTTAAACAGGCCTACTCCCTCTGACTCTCCAACCTCTCTACCCGTTGCTCTTACCTTTTGTTATTTTATATTTGGTTGTTGTACGGCGACCCTGAGTGCCTTGAAAGGCGCCTTAAATATAATGCATTATTATTATTATTATTATTATTATTATTATTATTATTATTATTATTATTATTATTATTATTATTAATAATAATGAAGTACTTGAAAATAAATACTGTGTATATATACGTATGGATATGTGTTTGCATGCTGAGCATCTTATTTTATTGTCAAACAGACCTTTAGCCAAAGAGGTAGTTTGAATTAGCGAAAGCACAAGCACCAAACAAAGCAGGAAAACATGCACTTCATATATTATAAAATAACCAAACACAAAACAAAGAGAATGATATGGAGCAAATTCATTTTAAACCCACCTGTGATGATGATTTGGGCTGAGCTGCCTTGGCGGAGGTGTGTGCGCTCCGAGTGCTTTTCTAGTTTATTTATTTAGTTTGTCATTTTCACATATTTAAAGGGATATTTGTACTGGTTTTTCCCATCCTAACATAAGTGTGAATGTGATTTATTAGTATTTTTTTTATTTTTAAATCATCTAGTTTTGAAGATAATTGTCATGGAAGTAAGACAATATGTTATTGACATTACCTTTGTTTTTGATCATTTTACAATTTTTTTTAAACATTAAATTGTTTTCCCAATCTCACAAACATTCCACTTCCTCGTGTGGATGAGAAACCCTTTATGGGTGGTAACTTGTTGTGTAACTTGGTGAGTGTAAATTACATGTTGAGTAATTTACACTCACATTGGCTCAATAATAAAAAATAACACAAACCAGCTTTGCTTGCTGAGTTTTTACTGCCACACATTTGTGGTGCTTTCTTATTTTCCTTCAGCCTTGGCTCCAGACCTCAGACGGCGTTTGCATTTCAATTGCACCTGAACAGTGGTTTTAAACTCTTGACACCCTCCATGGGAATAAAGAAGGAGCTCAATCTCACTGTGCTCTCCTGCTGCTCTTGTCTTGTTGTGAGGAGAGGGAAGTTGTGAATAATTACGTGTTGGTGTTCTTTATCAAGCCTTAAAATTCCTCTTCATGCAAAAATTGTAGAATTGTGATTTATTAAGTTTGTGGACCTACATAAATATGTTCATATGATAAGTGTATGATCTGTAAAAGAGAGAGAATCAGTGCTAGTTGCATTAAATAAATAAAATAAATACATATATATATGCAATATTTTTTGTAGGTCACTGAGTTATTAATTCATAAAGAGAACAAGTAATTGGTAAAATACACTCTTTATCCATACATAATGACTCCATAAAATCAGAGAAAGGGTGTGAGGTAAAAAGCGAAAAAAGGGGATGCTTTATTGCAAGAAAGTGGGAAAAGAACTTGACAGAGGCAAAGTGAATTTATTCAGGGTGAACCTGCTGTTGTATGAATGAGATTTATGTGCCATGTCTATAGTCATTCACTCAATATTTGGACATATTTTGAATAATTTATATCAGTAGCCATTAGGTGTCAGTAGAGAGACCTCGGGAGAGACATGATGCCGAACAATTGTTTTTTTCCTGTGGTTTGCACTCCCTGCAGCTCAGTGGCTGACACTGTCACCTCCCTCACTGAAGTTGTGATGGAGCCAGCATTTATCTACAGGCATCTCTGCAGAGAGCAGCATCACTCCGCTCTGCATTCAGAGGAAAGTGTAGAGGCGAGTACATGGCTGCATTTGTTCTAAATGCATCATAAATATTTAATCCTTCCTGTAATCCTGTGTGAGATTATTTGAATCATTATACAGCTATGGCTCAGATGTCATACATGTTATGGTTTGGGGAAGCTTAGTCCTCCAGAAACACATTGCTATTTTAATTTTCAGAAACGTTTGATATGTTTACTTGATGCAATCAAATGATTAAATGCATTTTGTCAAACTGTATCAAACTGTATCAAACTCTCTTAGAGATAAAAGTTCTAAGTAGAACCATATAAGGTTCTTCGGCTTGTCCTCATAGGAGAACCCTTTTTGGCTCCAGGTGGAACCTTTTTATAAAGGTTATAAAAGTTATTTGCCCCTCCAATTTCCAATTTTCCACGCTTTTTCCCCGAACAACTTTCACACGCAATTGTTCACCAGGTCTGATGTGGTTTTGGGGCATGGGAAAGGCCTCAAAAACACGATTAATTCCACGGAATAATAATAATAATAATAACAATGATAATAATGATGATGATGAAGAAGAATTCCTTCAGCACCTTGTGCTCAAACCTCAGGCTCTTGACGCAGTGGGAGTGAGAACGTGTTGTCAAACCCTAACAAGGAATAAATGATGCATGTTCTTTATGAAATAATACAGTTTAGTTGTGCAGGAATGTGTAGGTCATACCTCTTAAGATCACTAGCTGAGGTTCATCAACATCTCACAGCCAATTCTGTTTTAATGACACACATTCTATGAGTGAAAATTCTCCTACAGCCAGGTTTAAAGAAGTGTGCTGCCATTCTGATTGAAGTTTGTTTGTTTTTATTTAGATCCCCATTAGCTTTTGCAAAGCAGCAGCTATTCTTCCTGGGGTCTATTCATATTCAGTGTGACAAATACAATGTAGAATGATACAGACCTGACATACATTACATGACATACATAACATAAAAAAAAAAACAAATACAAAACTAAACTAAACAAAAAGACAGCTGCTTCAATTAAAATTCATATTTAGATAATGTCTTTTAAGTTGTTTTTTAAAACTATATAGATTTAATTGTGTAATATGATGAGGGAGTGTGTTCCACTGTTGCATTGCCCTATATATAACTTTACGTTGAATCCTAGTTTTGGATTTTGGTAAAGTGAAACAACCTCCGACGGCATGCCTTGTTGAATAATTATGTGCTGCTGAACTGAAAGACAAATTTCTATAAATAATAAAAGGTGATTTTGTCATCATGACATTCTTAATAAAACACATCAATAATGATAAATGATAAAAATTGAAGGATAAGCCCCAAAATGAATAATCACTGGCCATCAGCTGCTGTCTGTACTGGAAAAGGATGTCACCAGACAAAAGCAGGGATCGTCACCAAGGCAGACAACCGTCTGCTATAAAACTGTCACACTCACCACTATTTCAGTTTCATTATTGCCAATGCCATTTATTTTTACTGGAATACATGCATTATAATTATATACATTTAAACCACTCCAAAATACTTTTTTTCACAGCAGCTATTATTAATAGGAAATTAAATGTCACTTGCAAGGCCAGTGTTTTTAAAAATTGCAGCTGTGTACTTTTTTTTACATTCAACCTTGTTTCATTGTTGTATGTATCTAGAGCGTTGTGCTCCATTAGTTGTTTTGTCCATGCACAATAAAACCATTCACTGTATGGGGGAACAAAGCTCACAGTGTTCACATTTAAGAAGCAGAAATCATATAACTCATAACATTGGTTATTGGTTAAATGGTGATAAATAATTCATTAATCAGTAAGCTGACTCTATATACTTTTTTTTTTTTTTTTTTTTTTTAAATGAATGGACATCTAATATTGTCTGTTTTCCACACATATGTTCACTTTTATTTGTATTGAAAAGCCACTAAGGGAAACTCATCTTTGGTTTCTAGAAAAGAATACCTGTGCAAACATTCTTAATATTGCTGCCAAACATTGCCAAATGCCTTAACTTAACTCAAAGAAAGTATTTTATATGCTTAAAGGTGAAGTAAGTAGTTTATAGTGCCATTTAGAGGAGAGGCTGAAATTTACAACAAAGAACTGCTCCTCTGCTCACCCCCTCCCTTCCCTGAGCGCTACGGTATCCTCAGCCGGTCAAATGTCGTCCTCGTCGTCTTTCTCCGTGTCAGCAGATGAGGTTCGTGAGGCGAGCTACCACGGCCGTAGCAGACGAAGCGGAGAGAGTGGAGGCGGGACTTCTGCTACAAGTAAAGCGACGCTTGATTTGTTCTCTCGCGTTTGTCTATACAGGCTCCCGTAGACACATGGTGTCGTGGCAATGCAGCCGCGGCCTGCGACCATGTTATTTTACATGACTTTTTGAAACACTACGAAAATGAAACAAAGAATATTATACAGCGACTAGACAATGCAGGAGCACATAATATGTATACAAAAGTGGATTTTGGGTCATATAAACCCATAAATACTACACAGTGTCACTTTAAATAAACAAGGTTGCTGAAAACATAAAAAACACATTTTCCCCTCCCTGCTTAGCCTGGAAGAAGCAGGAGAAGAGAGTTGCGTCTGTGTGTCTGTTTAACGATTAGCATTAGTGTAGGGCTAACATAATACAAACACTGTGCAACCTCAATTAGGCACAGCGCAAATGTTTACATGTTCGATTAGCTATGGCAGAGCTAGCTGTTGTGACCAGGCAGGCAGCGGCTCATCAGCAGCAGCTGCGCTGTCAGGGAGGTGAGAGTGAAGAGGAACTGGAACTTTGGAACTGTGCGCAGAGTGTTGGGTTTGTTGGTGCGCATGGACAGCGCATGTGCAAACTGAATTTCCATCCCACCAGTAGGTGGAGTATTAAGCCAAGATCGGCAAGCAGAAAAAACATTTCTGCAACAGAAAAAGCAGTCACCAAGATTAGTCATCCGATCCTTGATCTGGCGACCCTCGTACCAGCTGACACCTGGCCTTTACGCTGATGAGCCGCTTGAACCAGACGTAACCAAGGGACCTGTAGCATCGTTCTCTTCTTCTTTGGTTCCCTCGTCGACTTGTACTGCCAGCAAATGGTAAAGTGAGATACTACAGGACAAAGTATACCAGAGCCTTTAAATCTTAATATTTAACAGAGGAGTCTGGTGTATAAACAGCAGTGCTGAAAGCCTGCGATCGCAAGCAGCGAGCTGCATCATGACCCCCTGCCGCTGCATTTTAGTTCAGTGACTGTGTCAGATGTAGTTTGTGCTCCGGTTGTGCAGGGAGTGCTGAATGATTCTGTGAACAAATATCTTTTAATTAACTGAGTCTAACGATTCAGTACATCGAAAATAACTGCTTTACTGGTCACTAGTTTGTGTGTTGCGCATAATGCGAAGTATGGCTGTTTGCAGCCGCACTGACCCCGCCCACATTGAGGAGGTACTATATTGCCGTGCCAAGCCGAGGCGTTGACGGACCATGTAGTTTTGAAAAAAACAAGACGCATTTAGTTTTTAAGTGTCGTCATATTTGTTATCAGTGTATTTATGTGATAGTGTTTTAACCGCTTGTAAGTGAAATGAGGAAATGAGGGGACAATAAATAAGGAAAAGGTAATGGTTTTAGCATCAACAACAATACAATATCTATCTGCGACTTTCCCTCTCTATGAATAGTACCTCACTCAAAAGCTCCTCATACTGTATGAATACAAATATAGCCATCATGGGGACAGCTCCTCACATCCACAGCAGCCATTGTTGCCTCTTTCTCAGCACAACACATTTGCAGATGCCTTTGTGATTTGCTTCCCTTCTCTGCTGAGCTTCCTGCAGAGTTTCTGCTTCAGACAGAGGTGCTCACGCTTGAACAAAGCTCTGACAGATGCACTCAAATGAAGCACAATGAAAAAAGGAATTCAAAGGAGAAACATAAAATATGTTCTCAAAATTGAGCTTGATGTGTTTTTACTCAAGGTGAATCTGTCGCATACTGTGGCATGAAGTCATTTGATCTTTTGCTATTTATGAAAAGTAAATCCAGAAGGGTAAACACACAAAAAACAACAAAAATATGAGAAATGAGGTGTGTCAGTCTATGCAAAATGTGTGCACAATTTCTTCAAAGCATGGGCATGGGTCACATTCCAGGGAGATGGTAGGGGTCCAGATTATGCTGCTTAAAGGCTGCCATTCCTGCATCGCCACATAATGTCAAAGACACCAAGGGAAGGCTTAAGTGAGGCTGCCTCTTCCAAAACCTCTGTTCTGCCAGGGGACAAGGAATAAAGCAGGAGCAAGAAAAAAAAAAGAAAAAGATGCTGAGCTTTTTTCTTCTCCTGCCTGCATCTCACGAATCAGTCGATGTGGGAGACAATAAAATGTACATCACAACACATTCGGGGAAACATTTATAGGCTTCTTCCCACAGCCAGGGGTGATGACAGATAAACTGGTTGAGGTTAGTTTGAGGAGATGAGGCAGAGAAGAGGGATTAGGTACAACTCTGGTTTCTTATCATTCAGTTCAGTCTGCTGGCTCAGCAGCAGTAGGCAAATTGAAACTAACAGGATCTGCTGTAGATACCATTTCTCTTTGGAGTAATATGTGAGCCAAGCTGGGCGAGACTGTCATTAGAGGATTACATTTAATGTCCTCTGCAAGTGCCAAAGGAGGCTGGGTGTACTTAAAGGAACAGCCCACGCGGAAACAAAAATCTTATTAAGCATTTGTCTATATGAGGGTCTGTAGGCTATAAAAAAGTCTCAGGATCCAGAACGTAAAGACAATGCAGAAGTGCCTTAAATCTGTAATCTCTTAAGGGCTGTTCATGCGCAGCATCTAAACAAATAGAAGAGGCCAGGTATGTTTTTAACCAAAGTGCACTTTTGACGTGGCTGTCATTACCAAGCAACAAACCCTGTGAGCTGCAGAGATGGCTGTAACTGCTGCAGCTTTAGTGAATACATTTAATCTAAACAAAGGCAGTTTTTCCCTACCCCAGCGTTGCTGTTCGATTTGTGCATGGAGAAGAGAAATTGCAGTCTGGAACGTTCTGCTCTTCGCTAACTGATTCAGGATCTAAATCCGAATGATGGGTGTTTCAAAGCTTATTTCAGTGAGGATAAAGACCATTTCCGACCCATGTTTTTATAAAAAGAAATTCACTAAAAAGGATTTGCTGCATTCCAAAAATATTTTGTATTTTTGATGCAACATCTCACATATATATAGACATATCATCCTGGACAAATGCCATGACTGCATCATCGATGTGCTCACATTGCACAAATGCAAAGAGTTGTGTCAATTGAGCGATCTTTGCCATTCAATCATGATGGACACACATTACTTCCCACTTTCTGAGCCTCATATTTAATTTCGCTTATAATTTTCTCAGGAGTTTATGGTTGCAATTCAGGTCTTTTTTCCAAACAAAATGATACATTATGTTTGCACAGTCGACATCTGGGGTCCTGCCAGGTGTGATAGACCCCAGCCTCTATCGATCTAATGCTTAGGGCCTGCTCCTGTGCAGCCGTGATTAGTGCCTCTGTGCAGTCCAGCTTTTTCCAGACATTGGTATAAAAATCTTCACAATTTCACTGAGAGTATGGAATAAGAAAAAAGTCAGCAGTTCCCACAGGTGAAGTGCATTAGGACACAAGAAACTGCAGAAAAAAATGGTTTTATGAAACATTTCGATCACTGTTTTTTTATAACAATGAATTAAATGACAACATGGTATGTGTATGACTGGGGTTGTGTGTAGTACACCGACAGAGATTTTGCAGCTCTCTTTACTGAGCTTTCAGCTGAATAAGTTGTCTGACCTCTTAATATTACTGACTGGTGTGTTCATGCAATTCACTCTCACCATCCTCATGTAGCCAGAGCACCATTTTCCAATTTTCTTAAAAAACCTTCATGCATCTCTCTGGTCACATTCAATATCTCCCACAGTTCTACTTTTGCTCTGGATGCAGCAGCTCAGATCCTAAATAGTAAATCCAGCATAATCACACCATACCAGTTCAGATATCACCTTAGGGATCAGTTTCAGACTGATTTTAAACTTTACAAATGACCTATAAAGCTCATGCCTGGAGCTCATAGTAAAACGTTACTTTTTTAAGTTTTTTTATGCTGAATTGTGCTGTACGGTATGTCTCCTTTATCTGTCCTCAGCCCTTGACCCACACACTGCTAAATTCTACCCTACGATATCTGAAAAATCCTTATTTAATCATCTTTAGTTTAATTTTGCATATTTAAAGGTGCCATATGTAAGAATGTGCCCAAAAACGGTTACTACGTTCAAATTCAAAATACCAAGGTCTTTTGGGTTTTTGTTGTAATGCACACGTGTAAATGGTAAACTTTGGCATCATTTTTGAAATTTCACCAACGTTTATATGTTATTGTGCTATTATTTTACTGGTCCAGTGGCCCCTGTACTGTAATGAGTTTGACAACCATGGCTGAAACCATAATGTTTGATTCCAAAATATGGGATTCATCATTAAGTACTGGCCCTTTTGTATACTCTGGAACAAATGTGAAACTACCTCAGGCCATGTGTACAGACAATAATTAAGATTCAGCTGTTCTTGAAAATATAAATAACACTTTAATAGACAATAATAATGGAATTATTTAATGCATTTACCAATCATGTTGTATACTATCATCATAAAACCGTATTACTATTACTATACTACAGTTGAGTTAGTTTGGTTATAATATGTAAAATGAGAAGCTTGTCTCCTGCACCATTGTGTCCTACACATTATATTGTTAAGCCTAAGTAATCAATGTTTGCAAGTGGCAAACACAGCTGCTTTGATTTCATTTGCTAAATACAAAATACACAAGGACTTGCAGAAATCATCTTCGCAATTATGAAATGAATTTGGTGATGTCATCACATTCTCCCTCTTTCCCATAAATTCTGGACCACGATGAAGGTCTAATAACATCAGGTATTATTCGAGCTGTCAAATTAGGTGTTTCTTGTCTTCCTCCAGTTTAAATTTTCTGATGTGTGACTCATTTTTGTTTCTCCAGGTTCTCCAGTTTCCTCCCACAGTCCAAAAACATGCAAACTTGACCATAAGTGTGACTGTAAGAGTGAATGTTGTTTGTCTCTATATGTGGCCCTGTGACGGATTGGCATAGGTGTACCCTGGCTATCGCCCCAGTTGAGATTAGCACAGCACCCCCCGTGACTCTCATGTGGAGGATAAAGCAGTAGAAAATGGATAGATGGATATTACTGAATTGGGGGCCAATGAGACTAAATCTGACCAATTCTAAAAAAATATAGATGTTTAAATTTAAAAATGTGCTATATTGAAAGATATGATGTTCTATACTGTAAATTTGCAGTCATTGGAAATTCTGTAAAAAGAGTGTATAGACAATCTGATCCAACTGATTATCAGATAAACACACCTAAGCAAAAAGTATTTATTTATTTATTTATTTATAAACCCAACTGGATTGAATTTTTGAAATCATCAAAGTTTGCCTTATTTAACAAATTGAGCAAAAATTATCTCTACTCTCACATTTTTTTTTGTGGCCAAAAATGGTTACTACACTCAAATTCAGAATACCTTTAGGTTTGGTTTTCTCTACCATTGTAGCTCAGATGTAACTGGCAACCCGTGGTTGCTTGGCAGCTGAGACTCATGATTTCAAAACATAAACATGATTTGCAGTCCGCAAAATATTTTTTTTAATGTGAATATTTTGGCTGTACTGATGTTGTTGGTGAGTTCAGTATGAATATTATTCCTGAGTCTCTGTGACATATTAGGAGGATTTTACGGCCAGTTGCTTTAGATTTATTACATAATGACCTATGAACACACACCCCCAGGATGTCCATATAAGGAGTTTCCCGCTGCAATTTTCATATCAGTGAGTACAAAAGCTGGTGTAGAATTATATACAGATACAATTGTTAAAATGAATTGATTAAGTCTTTTAAAATATTCTGCAAACCTCATTCTTGGTTACATGTATAGCATTAACTTCTTCTTTTTGCACATTAAATAGTTGATTCTGCTCTCTTTATCTACACATTTGTGAATAGGTGATAATCTCTCAAGGTTCAATCCACACAAAAAAGAGACATGAGATATTGTTCAACAAAAAATGAGACATTGTCAATTCACCGGTAGCGGCTGTAGAATTCAGGTAATGGAGAGGGAACAAGAAGCAAAAGCCAGTGAACCAGATACCACATGAATAAAGCAGTAGGGAGATGGATGGAGCAGAGGGGGCACAGCCCCCCTTCCCCTCTCCTCTCCTACAGAGCAGGTCGGTAGGCATCCTTGGCTTTAATCAGGCTCACCTCAGCGCTGCCATGCCATAATGATGGATGGCCCAGAGAAATCCCTGTAAAGGCAAGCTCTCCACAAAGCTTTGTTTGGCAAAGCAGGTGCTTGCACTCAAAAAGTAGCGCAGTGAACGAGTGAACCAAGCGAAAACAAACTGAGGCATTTCCTTTTCTTTATTTTGTTGTATTTCTTTATCATTTTCACCAGGTAATTATTTTTTATCCCACAGTGCCTCATGGGCAGAGATGAAACTGTTGCATTTAAGTACAGACATACAGCTGAGAAGTGCAGGCTTTAAGTGAGTCTTGCACAAACACAACAGAAATGTGATGCACTGCTTTTCCCTCTGGTTCCACATCACGCAGGGCTATTAGATATATTTTCATTCTGTCCTTAACAATACATTTTGTTCTTTAAGAAGCACCAAAGGCTCAGTTTGATCTATTCATACACTGTCTCATGTTGGTGCCTTCCAGAGCTGAATCTACTGCTGTACACAGAGCAGGTCATGTAATTATAATAAACACTTTATTAATTAATGTGGCTGGGAATCACTTTGGGCAACACTACGAGCAGAACAACACAGATTACTTGCTATTGACACAGTCACACCTTTGTCTTTTATAGTGTTAGACACATGCTCCAGATCAAAGAGCACCTGAAGGGTTTCACGCTACAGCTATGTACAATGGCATTTCAGGGATTTTTCCAACATTTACTCACTCAATCTCCCACAAATTACACATGTATTCACCTCTAGGTTAAAGTGATTGTTCAGAATTTTGGACATAAGACCTATTTTCAAAACTCAGCTTGTGTGATGGAGACGTTTTCAAGAAATTTCATTCAGTTCTTCTAGTTTCCGAGTTCGCTGGTGCTATGGCTAGCGCAAGTCAACGGTACCTGCTAGCATGGCATTAGAAACACTCATACCGACTCCACAGTGCACCCAAGGCAAATCAATTGTAACGGCAGACTATCGATGTACATATGTGTGTTGATAGAATGTTTGAAATAAAACCAACCTTGCAATTTGAAGGATTTATGTCTCAGCAGCAGCAGCGCGTCATACTTCCGGCAGCGGCGGACTGATTCCGCTGCCGGAAGTATAGTGCTGAGAAAGTAGTCCCTCAAAAATTCATGCGATGCGAGGTTAGTTTTGTTTCAAATATTATTCTATCAACACAGATATGTACATTAATTTGTCTCGGGTGCACTGTGGAGTCGGTATGAGTGTTTCTAATGCCATGCTAGCTGGTACCATTGACTTGCCCTAGCCATAGCACCAGTGAACTCGGCAACTAGAAGAACTGAATGAAATTTCTTGAAAACGTCTCCAGACGTCTGCATCACACCGGCTGAGTTGGAAAATAGGTCTTATGTCCAAAATTCCGAACTATCCCTTTAAGGTATGGAGCATGACACATGTTCATGGACCTTTACTGCATCTCTCCACTGTCCACCTAAATGACCCAAGGTATAAAATGTCCTACTACACCCATGGATGTTAAATAACTCAGCTTCAAATCCTTCTGCAGCTCATTCAATGTAGAACATACAAAAAACCTTTGTCCAATTTCTGTGTGAACATTCAGAAGTGAAAGCAAAAGACATTCCTGAGCAAGCACAGAGTATCTGGCAGAACTTTTATGTACAACACTGACACAACGGTAAGGTGAGAGCAGACCAATAATCACCCTATAAAAACATACAAGTGATTGAGCCTATGGGTGGCCAGGGCAGGCAAAACTGGAGTACAGCTGGCAACGATGAGTCAGGGATTTACAATCAATAATAAACCTCAGGGAACAATTGGTGAACTGTGTCATGAATACACATGAAGCTGTGCTGAGGTATGGATCCACGTCTCCATAGTCATCTCATAGAAGGTACTATAGTTGAAGGTACTATAGTGATTTGTATTTGTGTTTTGGAAGCAGTGCGAGAAAGCATCTTTATATAACATGTTGCATATATCCACTGCACTCAGTGTTCTCTACCCTGCCTCCAACCCTTGAGCCTTACCCTGGATTTCCACTGCAGCGGCGCTGTTCTGCTTCGTCCTCTGCCCGGCGTCAATCCCCACCGGGCGCGTTACGGCAGCGGCGCGGAGCCTTGGGAGCCAGCGGTATTCACGGAAGATCTCGCGATAATCTCGAACTGACGCGAGTTCGCGAGATCCAGCGATAGACTGTGTGTATAAAGGAAACAACAACAACACAGCTTCTTTTAATTCTCCGACATGGAAGAACTGTTGATCTGGTGTCATTAATGATTTTATGTTTCTCCACTTCAACAATCAGTCTCTCGTCCTACATTATGACTCTCTGAGACGCTCTGATTAATTGACTGTTGACCTGGTTGCACTGGTCACGACGTAATGTTGATGTGAAGTTGTGACAGGCTATATGACCTGCGTATTCTCTTTTATTTTGAAAGGGGGGCGGAAATGTTTTACTTTGATTCTGTGTCGGACTTCCTGTCTTGTGCGATCTGCTTCATTGAAATTTACGAGGTTCAGCAGCGGCAACGGCAAAAATAGAACTGATTCCTATCGATAGCGCTGCGGCGCGGCGAGCCGCTTCTGGGACACTGCTGAGACGGTGGAAATGCTCTCATTGATTAGAATAGAAGCGATTTGCAACGGCGGCTGCGCCGCGGCCGTTCCGCTCTCCAGTGGAAATCCGGCCTACTTTGGCCTTGTGCTGGAGCCAGTAACACGTCATCATTACTTGTCTAGATTTTAAAAAAAGAAGAAAAAAAAGAGTTTTTGTTCAGTGCCCTTCTCTGAGGACCATTCACCCACATCACACACAAAGTGTTACAAATACAATTTTTGTAGAGACAACTCTAAAACTTTTGACCAATAAATTCTCTTTCAATGTCAAGAGACCACAGACTTAAAACAAGGTCGGAATCTTTGTCCAAATAGACGACTGGAATATGAAGAGAAAATTCATCACAAACTCAACTTCTTTTGAGGAGCAGAGCTTTGTCCCTGCACTTTGGCTCATAAACGTAATAGGACCAGTACCACAAGCAGTCAGGCGAGAGCGGAAAAGCTTTATTTCCAATTTAACTACCAACTTCTCTGACTGACCAGGGACCTTTGACGGACAGAGGTCCTCATGCACTATTACAGGGTTTTGGGTGGAAATAGAAGGGATTTAGCCCAATGCCTGGCACAGGCACTCAATACAGCATTCAATAAAGCAGAGGGTTATAGGCTGTCCATTTAAATCTACAAGAGAGCACTTGAGGAACACTTGCTAAGTGCTGTGTGTAACGTTGTTGGGCCTCAAACTGATATGACAACACAAAATGTGAGAATGCTTTGCTTGTTTCATTTCCTTTAGAAATGACTACTTTCCTTATACAGCTCAGCTCAGGCCACATTTTATTGTCCAATCAGAAGGGAAAAAAAGCATAACCAAACCTGTCACGATCATGTCCTCTGTCCATAGATGGGACTAAAGTTACCTAAGGTTGTACGCCTAGAATTAAAATAAATAGCATTATCATTGTATTTAGTTGTCATGTGAACAGGATGGGTACATTTCCATAAGCCTGCTTTCAGACATATTCGATTTGAATCAAAAATCTGAATGGAAGCACTAAGTGCCTGATTTACCAAGATCCCGAATAGAGCGTGCAATCCTTGTTGTGCCCAGTTATTAAATCAGTATCCAGACAAAAACAGTTTGCACGCACAAAGCTTTAGTAAATCATGAACTAAAAAAGAGAAAAATTCATGAAATGGTACCTTCCACATTCAACGTATCTATTAAAGGTATGTGTCGATGTCGTGTTAAGTACTGATGTCTTGGGCTACACTCTAATCTCAAACATTTCACTGGAATGCCAAGGATGAGGTCAAAAGGACGTTTTGCAGAATATTTCAGTGCTATGTAGGACAATAGAATCATATGCCTAATATACGCATACAGTATTTATTTATACTGGTTGATTATGGTGTCACTAAAGATGAAATAATAATCATTAGACTATAGGATAATTTATCCATTATCCTATCTGAGTATATGAACAGTCAGCTGTTTGGAGAGATGCAGAAAAATACCAGCATGCTCCATCATTGAACACAAACATGTTGTGTTTAGAATTTAGATAAATGTTTCTCCAATCAGTAATGCAAACTAAATTTAATAAGAATAAAAAAAAAAATGATTTTCTGGCATTCAGTCTTTACAAAGAAAGGTGATATTTGTTTCCTAATAAACACATATGACTTGTATCACAGTATCTATTTAGTTATGGAATTGAAAAATAGATAGAATAGAATAGAGCAAATAGATGCAGTGATTCAACTGCAATTGTTTTTCTCTGATGACTCAAGCAAGAGTTGGCTGGTCTCAGAACAAAACACACTCAAGTGGAACATGTGCATGTTGTCTGCTTACAGAGGAGGGCGTGGGAAGATTTATCAGAAGTGCAATAATGGAGGGTGGAGGGAATAAACCAATGCAAAAATATGCTGGCATTTCATAACAATACAAAATGACAAGTGAATCAGACGGAGCAAATGAAGAGTGACTGCAATGATATTTAGCTAATACCAGTGGCATGACAGTAATAAACCTTCACATTAAGACAATTATTCATATTTGTTTTTTTGTTTTTTTTATCTGCGGGGGACTGAAGTCAATTCTAATATGCATGCGCTCATTTAGTGGCAAAGCTCAATCGAAATAATGTGCATACAGGGGCTTTAAAGAGATGTTGGGGGCCTGCGGCTCCAAAAAGAAATACACTGTATCAAATGCAAAATGAAATATGCAATTTGATTACACATGTAGAAAACAATAACATGATGTTAAAGGCGTCATATGTACGAATTTGGCCAAAAACGGTTACTACAACCAAATTCAAAATACAGAGGTCTTTTCGTTTTCTCCGCCATTGTAGCTCAGACGTAACTGGCAACCCATGGTTGGTCGGCAGCTGAGACTCTACTGACTGCAATGATTGGTAGACGGCGGTAGGTGGCACCACATGCCAAAACATGATTTCAAAACATAAACATTTGTGGTCTGCAAAATATTTTTTTTACGCAATTTATTTTGTCTGTACTGTTGTTGTTGGTGAGTTCAGTTATATGAACATTATTCCTGAGTCTCTGTGACATATTAGGAGGATTTTATGGCCAGTTGCTTTAGATTTATTACATAATGCACCTTTAACTAAACTCACAGTTGCACTGATGCATGATTTTCATGCTACATATACCCTTGACATAACTAGTATAATTATTTATCAAGAGGAATCTCAGTTATTCAGGGGCTCCTCTCAGTTCAAGCATCCCTACTTTGCCTACTGTGTACCAACACCCTATCTACATGTGCTTAACATCTAAAATATAGCACTTCTGTGGTAAAAAGAAACAAACATGCAAATGCATTCTGTGCCATGATGTCACCTAATTCATATGTATACACTCAATTTACAAAAACAAAACCAAGTGTACCAAGTGAAGGAAAGCAACGAAGTTCATGGCCTTGGTTTGCTTTAAGACTGAGGGATGATTACTTTTTGTGCTAATTTGCTGGTAACATGAACAGAAAAGCCTATAAATAGTGCAGCCTTGTAGAGTGACAATGTGATTACTGCTTTGGCAAGTCAAGATAAGAAAATTGTGTCGCTCTAAATAAAAGCTTGCTTCAGATTCACTTGCCTTGACCTGAAAAGTTCACTCTCCCTCTCATTCGAACACTTATTTCCCCCAAAGATAACATTCTGAGGCAGCGGGTCCGCTGTCGACAAGTGATACTCACAGTCTTTTTCACAGATTATGTTCTTTTCTGGAACTACTCAGTCAGAATGTGACGATTAGAGTGTTTTAGATTAAGCTGGTTGCCAAGAGAAGATAATCTGTGTACACTTGTGTACCCCTCAAGACATTTGACAATGATGGTGGAAATTCAGTTCCAGCTCAGGGCTCCACTTGAGTTCTGAGAAACTGACCCTATAAGGTTGATGGAGCCTCATTCTGCCACAGGACTTGGACAATTCTGCCGTGAATCGCCTAAAACGGAGAAAGTTTGGAAATTCTCCGCTTTAATTTGAAATCTTCAGAGCTGTTTTAGTCTGGATTGGCAGAAACAGAGACCTATGCAAAACAATAATGCCGTTTCACACATTTGACTTGCTAATTGGTTGTTATCAGGCACATATCACCTCAGATGAAAACAGATGTTAACACTTCAATGTAGGTTTATAAATGAAATCACCTATCAGTTTATGGAACTGAACAAATACAGAGAAGAATCTACTTCTGCGTGTTTTGGTGTGCAACATGAACCAGTTCCAGTGATGTTTGTAAGTGTGCATGAGTTAAAAACAAATGTTGTTTAATAAGCAATTATTGTATTTTTTATGAGAGCTTAGGGTGTACAGGTGATGGGGGTGGGGAGGGATGGTGAAGGACACCAATTACCTTCTTTGCCTGGGGCCCCCCCAGAGTCTAGGATTGCCTCTGCTGACAACATGGAGTATGACATGAAAAGAAGCTGACCACAGCAAAGGTTTTACAATCAACCCAGTTCCTACGGCAAGAAACACACATTAAAAATTCTGTTAAAACAGCAGAAGTGAATCCATTCACTCAGCTGAAGTGATACCTAATGAGCTGGCGTCGCTCACAATGACTTTGACCCTTTTCATGAACATATGCAGTGTTTTCATCATGGTATGGTGCGGTTTGGTTTGGCTTGTGTTTCGACTGAGAACAGTAACTTTACTTAGAGGGCCTCATAGTACCGATTCAACAACAACGAACAACAGACAACAATGGATGACATCCAGTTGCTCGTTTTTTTCCTGCTCGGTTTGTGGCTGTTTGTCTCAAAAAGAAAAATGAAAGGAGTGACGTTCTGTCACCCAGTCAGCTGACTGTTGTTGGTGGAGCCGGTCTAGCTCCACCCAGACCGTACGATACCATTTTACTCTGGTACTCCAAAGGAAGGGTGCCAAAAATGGAATGGCTGTGGCTGGTTATTTTTGATACTATTGCATATTGCATATTGATACTATTGTTTTATATATAGTTTTATATTTATAATGCTTAGATACACCTGTAGACAATGTCATCACATGTAGCACAAACATTCAAATAGACTCAAGGATGACTTCTGACTTTGGTCAGAAAAGTCATCAGAAGAAGACAATGACGTTGTTTTTTCCCCTTAAAATGGGGAATGCAAATAAGCTAAACTACACCATAAATGGCTAAGTAATAAACTTTTTAGTGGCCCTTGTGGAGTTGGTGGACGCATCTGTCGCATTTGTCACTCTCATTTCTACCATCAGTAGAAAGTGATGACTCATTCTATTTAAAAAAAAAAAAAAACACTGTTGTTCAGCTCCACATTATGATAATGCTGGGCAACTTTTTCATTGATTTTTGTCAACAATGTGACTAATTGTTGCACTCCTACGTGTGAATACAAAATCATATCAACAACTCCAGAGAGTATATTTGTAACAGCTCAATCCAAACACCAAACCATAAAAATAGCAGCCCAAGTCTCTTTAAATATAGCTTCAGCAGGTAACACAACTAGTTAAATAACAGATCAATTCCAATGTTAAAGGAGTCATATTATACCCTATTTCTCCAAGTGAACCTAGTTCCCTGGTGTCCTATAAACATGTCTGTGACATGCTTTGGTCAAAATACCATAAGGATGAAGCACCACAGCAGTTCAATCACCCTGCCAAAACAACCTTGAAATGACATCAGCCACAGAGGCTACTGGGAGCTAACAGCAGTTAGCATTTGGAAAAGTGATCATTTGCTCTAGCAGGCACATTGCCTTCATATATAACATGTATCCACTGGAGAGATAAATCCTCTGAGGCTGGAAGTTTGTGTAGAAGAATAGAACTTTTCACGGACTTAGTGGAGCGCCGCGAGACAACAATTCCAGGTATTTAGTGACGCATTGTGACGTCCCAATGAGCCCGGAAGTCAACATGGCATGTTTTATCTCCTGTACTTAGCCTGAGGAGGACCACAAAAATATGAGTGAGTCATCTTTTTTCACACTTTGCATAGTATGTCTCCTTTAAAGAAGCTGGTGTTTAGCACACACTAATGAAATAGTGAGTGTAGCAAAGTGAGTCTGTTTTGTCTGTCTACAAAGTAACTGTTGTCCAAACAAGAGAATCATATGATATAATCAAAGCAGACAGCAGGCCAGGCAGATGAAGACCAAGGGCCTCATTTATATTATATAAACTGTGTGTAGGTATGCCTGAAACAATGACGTCATTGTGACGTCACATCACAGATGGCACCAGAGAGAGAACGCTCCAGGCAAGGCTAGCTATTTTGGGAAAATCAACAATCAGTATGGAATAATGAAGGCAGCAGGGAAAGTTCTCCCACAGTCTAAGACCTTTGCTGTACATTCTTTTGATGATGCTGAATTAACCACAGCCAATGTACTGAAATTTCGCTCTCTCAAATATTGTGTTTTCTCCTAGTTTTGTAAGCCATAAAATGGTAGGGCTGTTGTTATCCTCATTTTCACTACTTTATATGTGCCTGTGAATCATTTTAAGTTAATTAATGGTGGTTTGTGTATCTCAGCCAGGCCTGCTGTTAATGTGCTACATTGTTTATTTTAAACTAATTGCTATAGGCAATGTGTTGCCCATACCAAATTAAAAGGATGACTGTTTGTTTCACTCTGTTTGCATTTTTCTACTTCTACATTTACTTTGTCTGCGAGAAGATGGTCCGCCCACTTTTGTACTGGGCCATCCAAAATATCATTTGTGCCAACGCCACTTCACTGGCCAACACATCTTTCTAGACTCTTAAAACACTCTCCCTCTGAAACATCCATTTGCTTCATTCTCTAGCAGTGACAAATAAGCCATTTTGTGAATATTACACATCATCATCCCCATTTGATTCCATCTGAGCAGCTTCTGTTGTGGCAATTAAACTGATTGTAACTTTAGCAATCTATCGAATCTATCGATAGCATACTATCGAAACACTTATGACGTGGGAATTAAATTAAACCCCAAAAATACGACTGAGTATTAGGGCCAAAAAAATATTTTTGCCGTGACGTTTTATGATAAAAATATTTCTAGTTTTACATTGGTTGGACCACCTGACATGGAAAGTGTACCAACCTGGAGATCGTTGAGAGTAGTTATTTTTATCAGTATTCGACAGAGAACTACAAACCTTTTAGCTTAGTCCCAAGGGTCCGTGGGGGTCCTCTGGCTTAATTTACAGCTATTGTCTCTTGACTTCAAAATAAAGTCCAATGTTAATGGTTGCACCCTGATATTTAGGAAATTTAAATTGCTGGACAAAAGTTTTCCAGTTATTTTAGCAGCTTTAAAGCTATTGATATTAGGGAAAAACATTATTCAAAAGACAAACATAAAATAATGCCTGAGTATTTTATTTTGAATTTATCATTAGTAAATAACATTTTTAATAGTTTTCTTAGTCTGCTCACTTGCTCGGACAGCGGCATCACCTATCTTAGGGGTTTGAGACAAAAGAATATAATTATTTGAATTTACTGAAGAATGTATGAAAATTAATAGATTTTATAGAATAAAGTGATAGATGTCATGAAAAGATTAAATTATGTATTTTTTTTGTTTTTTTTAATAATGGACTTGGACACAAACATATGCACGTCATGTCATTGACCCAATAACAGATATGTTGTATTTATTTTTTATGTTTTTGGGCATAGATGTCCATTCCAGGGAGTATCAGTCAAGGAGGTATTTGTTCACAATATGTCTCGTCTGTTTGTGCCCTCCCAGGCCATGGGATGAATGAATGAATGAATGAATGAATGTTTGTGCAAACAAAATCTTGTTGTGAGCAGTAATAATTAAATTTATTTTGCACAGCTGTATGATTTTAACCACTTCCTCCCTGACCCTCTTTTTGGAGTCCCTGCTCGAAAATGACATGCCCAAACTAAATAGAGCAAACATCTGCAGTTACAAGCTCTATGTGGATTATCTTGGTATCAAAATAAAGATAACACTTGTGAGATTCCACCAGAGGTGTACGTTTCAATGTAGATGCCACTGTGTCAGAGTAAATGCACTTGGAACACAGCACATAACTGAAGGATGTTTTTCTCTCGCCTAAAAAAATATTGCAAATATCACCTTTAAAATATGCAGTAGGAGCTTAAAAACATATGGTCATGTAACAACATGTGGACATGAGCTGTGCAAAGTATGATGCTGCTGAAATGAAGCAGAGTGAAATTACAGAGGTTTTAGTAAAGAGATGTCTATGCGTTCTCTATGCTACCTGGATAAGCATTAATAATAATTTAGTTCTGAATTAATAATTTACTAATGCTGTGCTGTGTGTGTCCCTGTGCTCCCTGTGTGTGCTGCTGTGGTTGTTTTGGCGGTGGTAAGTGTCATCTCTCTCTGCGTTATGGTTGGTGCTAACGAATGCTAAGTAATACATAATAATGATTGTTAATATGTTATCAAACAGTTAATAAATGCTTAATAATGTACTAACTAGCGTTAATTAAGGGACCCTTATTGTAAAGTGTTCCCTAATGTTGTACTGTACGAGTAAAAGCAGTGAAAGTTTGTACTTGATGAGATTGAAGTGATTAGTCCCCCTGTTAATTTTCTGTCTGTGAACCTAAATGACACCCACAGATGGCAACTGTTCCAGAGCTGTTTAATGTGCTGGTTTTTAACGACCTTGTCTATAAGCCTCATCAGTGTAGATTTCTTACGAGACTTGATGTGGAAATCTTGCTGCTGCAGTTGTTGCTTATAATTTATATGTGTGTTCTCATATACATTGCGATACCCACAGGTTGTGTATACTGTATACAATATAGTACATGTTGTGTTTCTGATGTCACACATTATTTTCATCATCAATGTTGCATTGAAATCCACTCAAATTTTTCTTCCCCACTCTGTTAGTCACATAAACTCGTCTCGGTGAAAAGGGCTCATCATTATTCTGAGTTCCCTTTATCAGTTAATGATGCAGTCTCTATCGTATTTTGCAAAGCACTCATGAGTAAAATGTGAACGTAGTGAAGTGAATTAAGGACGCACCTTTGGGGTGCACCTGTGTTCATTACCAGTGCAGATAATGTGAAAGTATATCCTTCCTTCCAGCACGTTTTCTCGCAGTCAAAAAAGGTAGAAAATCGAAGTTAACAAAGTGTCTGCATGTAGTTATACTTGTTTAATAAACAGCACACGGTGATATCAGTTTTGCTAATCTGAATCTGGTCGAAACAGCCTGCAGAACCACAAATGTGGGTTCAAGCAGGTGAGGTTAAAGCTAATGCTATGGTTCCTAATGCAAGTGTGAGAATGCAAGAATAACGTTTTGGATGTTCAATGATGGTGATCCATGACATCAATCTATAGCTTTGACAATTACTGGTTATTTGATTATTTGCAGCACCTGGTGCTTAATATACATTTTTTGACTTGCCTAAACTTGGACAGAATTTCACCATTGTAACCTGACAAACACTTTTATTTTCAACAATCATTTCAAATGAGTTTTGACTGGAAACCATATTTTTTGAGAATGTGTCTTTACAGTGTTACATCTCAAGAGCACTTCAATGTTTTCACGAGTCATTCTAAAAAGGAGCAATCACACTGGAATTTCTTTGCCTGTTCAAGTTCGCATTCTACATGCCACTTCATGTTTCATAAAGAATGTTGCATTATTTATTGTATACAAAAATGTGTCTTTTGTCAGTGTTAAAGGAACTGAATTAAGAGTCTTCCTTGTCATGACATGTTACCAATCCACAACTTCTGCACAGGAATAAAAACATAAAAAACATAAAAACTCCCATCATCTTCTCTGCAGTATCATTTCAGCAACAGCAGGAGAGTCCTCATGAGTTGTACAATGAGCTATTAATGAACATGTGTTGTCTTTTTGCCTCCCACTTAACTCACCCTCCTCTGTCTCTTTGGTTTCTGGCTGCTCTCCGACTTCATTTCCACCTGTTCTTTCAAACCAGATGTCACACCCTCAGCTAAAGTGTTTTCCAAAAAACATCCCTAACATCTCTGACAGCCAAATCCAAGTGAACAAGGACATCAAGGCCTGCATGGGCTGATTACATGGAACAGGCCCAATCTTTTAAATGTTTTTGCTCTTTTGATGCCAAAAAAAAGGTTCCATATGTTTTAGCTAAAGCGGATGTTGTTGGTGGCTCAGCGTTGGCAAACTTCCAAGTAATAAAATACTATATTCTCTCACACAGGATAGGATAACAGCATCATCTCCACTGATCAATACAGAATACAACATTTTCTATATACACTGGACATCTCATATAACAGCAGCACAGCATCTATACCAAAGGCACCACAAAACAAAACTGTACAGTGATTGACCCAACTTTCCAGGCTCCCTATGCCATCACCTTCCAAAGCAATATTGCCAGCCCCTAATTGGGAAGAATGTTGGCTCACTGCAACGAATGAGCCAATCATGATGCCGTCTTCTCCACGGGAGTGGAACTGCATGCTGGCTGTGGAGCTTGTTAAGGCATTATTGTAGCATCATGGGAGGCTCAGCACACAAAACAAACACACACTAGCCATGCAGTGCAGTTACACAAACCACCAGCTGTCAAGAGAGCAAAAATGGTGGTACATTTGAGGAAAGTACAAGCCATCATGGTTCAACATTTTGTAGTGAAGTATCTGTCAAATAAATCACAATTGGTCATGCTGAGAAAACACACATCATTGACTAAAGGCCCATGAGACAAAAGATAAAAGGAATGTTATAAGCGACAGTTGAATTGTGGTTATATGAGGACACATGACTTTTTCCACTATATAGTACAGGGTTTCCCCCAGTGTATTATAAGCCTGGTGGGCTGCCAGGCTTTACTTGCCCCCCGCCAGGCTTAGCGTTGCTTGTGTATTTATTTAAAATAGATTTTTTTTTTATACACCCCGGATTTTTCTATACCGGGGAACAAGGGCGCATGCTCCCCCATGTAATCAGCACAGCGCACGCTTGTCCAGGTACCGATTGAAACCCAAATCACACTATCAAGTGCGTCATTATTAGTTACATTGTTCTTGTCAATAAAGATGTTATATTTAGGGATGCACCGATAATTCAGGGGGTTTCACCGATGTTTCGGGGGTCAAAACAGAGCGAGTTCACGGTGGAACAGCACCTGTTAAAAGCTGGAAAGTCTCTGCGTAAAAGCGAAACTTGGCTGCGTGCGGCACAGATTATGAACTCCCCAAGACATTCACTTCGCACCAGTGAACATTCTCTCTCTTTGACCAGTTAACTAAAGATCAGCTCATCTGATGCATCTGTTATTCCCTTAATTGCAGCGTTAAAGCGTCTTCTTTCACAAAGATTAACGCCACAGAGTGAAAACAATGATACGTCTGTCACCAAGTTTTACTCATATCTACCCAGATCACCTGCACTTCATCACGACTGTACTCCATCCTCGTCATAAAGATCATTATTTTTATGTGGGGATAAAACACGTAGAGAAATTATCCAGTCTGCTTTAGATATGAAATGAGCGCTTGGAGACGCAGAAGCGCAGAGCGACAAACGGCGCAGGAGAGGGAGAAGAGAAATGGCCGTTTGTCTGCACCAGATGAGGCAGATGAGGGGGCACTACCACTTTTTTATTCATGTTGCTTTATTTTACTTTTAAATGTAACCATTGCATGGCTTGTTTTAAGATTCACTGGCCGATTACTTAATTAATATTTAACTTAAGTGAAAAAATGTATATTATT
This sequence comes from Microchirus variegatus, assembly GCF_963457635.1. Taxonomy (NCBI): domain Eukaryota; kingdom Metazoa; phylum Chordata; class Actinopteri; order Pleuronectiformes; family Soleidae; genus Microchirus; species Microchirus variegatus. The sequence goes on from NC_139819.1 coordinate 17,660,438, forward strand.
TATTTAACTCAAAAGAGTGTCTTTTTGTCAGACTCTATAGTTGAGGTTTAAGTATTGTTAATAAATGTCTTACAATAAAACATAATAGTCATAATAAAAAGATTCCTGTGAACTTTTAATTTTTTTACAATTCACCTAATCCACAAATCTCTATGTTTTCGGACTGTGGGAGGAAGCCGGAAAACCCGGAGGAAACCCCCAGGGAGAACATGCAAACTCCTTACAGAAAGGCCCTTGTTTCAACCAGGGCTTGAACCCAGGGAACCCGGGTCTTCTTGCTGCAAAGTTGAGAGCGCTAACCACTACACCAACCGTGGGCGGACGCTTTGACCACCGTCCATTTGTCCACACTTCAATCAAAAGAAGCAGTTTCTCTGGTACGTTAGGTTCCTCAGTCCTCCTTCCTTCCTAATATGTGTGCCGTCGCCTTAGCTCACTTGGAACCCCGCCAGAGCAGGTACTAAAGAAAAGTACCAGGTACTATCGTCAATGGAAAGGGAAATGGAAATAACCTTGCCGTGCTGTGCCGAGGCGAGTTGAGTAGTACTAGTGGAAACACGACAATAGTCGGTGTCTAAAGCGCACAACAGAGTGTTGACACTGAGGGATGATAATTAAATCACTTTGTCCAGCAGCAGTCAAACATCAGACTAAACTACAAGGATCTTACTATGAGGATCATTAGCACTGTACTAACCCAAGGCTTTTCACTTTTTAAAAAAGACTGTCTTTAGTTGATGCCTAATGAAGGATGTCTGTTTAACCCTGTAAGACCCACGGTTGTAAAATTACAACGTTAACTTTAGCCATCCCTAAAAACTATCTGTTATATTTTATCTGGTTTTTTACCACATGTACATAGTCATTGGGTCTTACTGTTCAGTCTAACAATGTTAGTGGATGTTACATTTGTTTATAAGTCCCACTTTATGGCCATGAACGCACACAACATTTCAAGATTTCCTCCGAACAAAATCTCTTTGTTTCATTGGACTGGATTCATCAGATTAAAGTAAGTAAAATGTCTCTTATATTTTTTTTGGATGTTATTATAATGTGTAGAGCATGTACATATTTAGTTATTGTGGAAAAGATGCATCAAATTTCATTTAGAGCTTGTTTCATATTTGTTGTAATTTTACAACACTGGGTCTTGGTGGTAGCAAAAATAGCAGGCTTGTTTCAATGGGCACAAACAGGTGATATTCCCTCCATAACACCACTGCCTGAAACAGAGGATTTTCTTTATACATGAACAGTATACATTACATACATTATACCCTTGTGTTGTGTTCTGGTCAAATTTGACTGATTTAAAAGTTTTATGTCTAAAAAAATATATAGTTAATTTGATCAGACTGAGCTAAAATCCCATGTCTTTGTCCACAAAGAGGATTTCAACAGACAATTCAGTTCTGGGAAAGGTGTAAATGTTCCTGAATGTAGGGTGTGGATGTAAGTGGGGGTTTGCATGTTTTTCTTTTAGTATGATAAGTAGAGACCATAGGCTCAGACAATTACATTTACATTTAGGTCATTTAGCAGATGCTTTAGTCCAAAGCGACTTACAATCAGCAGACAGTATTGTCTGCCTTGAAAGCATTTCTATCCAGAGGACTTGGTCCACCACCCTATCTATTCCTTCAGGTTATGTACTACTATATAAAAAGCATATTTATACATGTTAATTCATTGCTTTTTTTTTCCCAGAATGCCACCAGCAAGGAGAGAGCCTTGATACAGTGAGCAGGATGTGATTGATATCATCCAAACTGGAGAGAGTGAAGTTGAGATGGAACTCAATGGCACTGATGAGAGTGATGAAGACTCACATGAAGATGTCTGTCAACAAGTGGACAAAGAAAACCAACCACCCATGGACTGTCCAGCTGATAATTATTTCGACATCAAGCCAAAAACACATAAAAACACCATGCACAGTGACAGGTGTCGCTGGCCGAAAAAATATTTCATCAGTCTCAACACTGATTTTTCTGGTCTGGATTTCATCTTCAGGCAAAGAGAGTCCAGCAACACAGACAGTGACATCATGAAGCCTCTGAATGCTCAGAAGAGACCATCCAAGAGATGTGAACACCTGCCATTGGATGTACACAAGGACATGAAGACAGGGAGAGGATGCTGCAATAAAGGATTCACCAACACACAATGCAGCAAGTGTGATGTTCACCTTTGCTTTTCAGAGGACAAGAACTGTTTTTAGGACTTTCACTAACAATGAAAGTTTGTCATGAAAAGAAAAAAGGAATGAAGAAGTTGCTAGAAAAAGCTACAATTTTATCCTGTTTATTTATTTATGTATTTATTTTTAATAAATGATTTCATAAAAATATGACTAATGTGTGATTATTTTTAAATGTTATATACATTTATGGAGCTAAGTAAGCAATCAAACTTGCAAATGAACTTAGTTGTTGTGAATTGTTGTTCAGACAAAGTGAGTACAAAGACAGAAATTCTGCTACCACCAAAGCCCAACGTTGTAAAATTACAACGTTTCTGTAAAAACTTACATAAACATTTTTTTTCCAAAAACTCTTTGATTTCTGCATCTAAGGCCTCCTACAACAATATCTGAAAGGTCAAATATTTTTTTTTTTAGCTTTTTCTTAATTTGGGTCTTACAGGGTTAAGACACTCTTGTATACACAATATACAGAGCCTTAGCAGAGTATATTAAATCTCTCAGCTCCAACACTCAACTGTTCCCTCTCTACACAGCATCTCAAATGTAGCATGACCTTTCTGGTCCCCTCAGACAGTGAGGCTGTCTGCTTGATGTGTTTGGGTCCACAAGAGTTGACAGGGATCCAGGGGATGAGCGGGATGCAGCTGAAACAGATATGTGAAGCTATTTATTTAGATTGGCCTTGTTTTGACAGTTTTCTTTCCTTTCTCTGCTCTAAAAACACCATGCTTCTTAAATTTCACTTGTCATTTAACAACCAGTATGTAAAATATTCAGAGAACCATTCACCCTTGTCCTACGAAGAATGTCTGAAACCACAATTATATCTAAAATACTTGTGCTTACGGTTTTATGTGTCATTGATATCTTATTTTAGTTTTTGGTGCTTGAGGCTGATGCTTGCAGGATTCTAAAATATCCAATTGAATCTTGGAATACTGTATTATGTGTAAATTATTTTATTGGCTACACAAGAAAATAAAGTGTTTTTCATTTTTGGAGTAGTCAAATATTTGATAATTTAAAATAATTTGGTTTCATTAGTCTATAATCACTGGGAAATAAAGCACAATGTTTTCCTTACCTTAATGCTATGATAGTGGCTCCAAATAAGCTATTCTCAGACTGTCTTTGGGGAGGTTTTTTTTCTTTCAAATGCCACCTGAGGGCCAGCAAACACATGCAGTATCACTCCTTCATCCCTATCAGTGAATGATACATAGTGTTACAATAGTAATGTGAATCAGTTAGGTCACCATGATCCTGATTTAACAGCATGCTAAAGGAGACATATTATGCACAATCAACTTTTTAATCATTTAAATCCTTATATTTGGGACTCCAGAAGCCCTATCAGTCGGCAAAGTGTGAAAAAAGATGACTCAGTCATGTTTTAGTGGTCTTCCTCAGTCTAAGTACAAGAGATGAAACACTTCCGCACTCATTGGGACGTCACAATGCGCTAAATTCCTGGAATTGCTGTCTCGTGGAGCTCCGCCTGTCCTTAAAGGCCACATTATACTTCTCCGACTGAGTAATGCGTTATCCGACTGCGTAACCACAGAGACCCCTCGAGCCTTCATAGTTCTCCGTCGCGGGGCCGGATACGCACTGCAATTTCTCGCCCGATCAGTAGGGGTCGCTACGCAAGGTTGTTGTGCTTGTTGTTGTTGTTTTTGTAGCTGAATAACATTGAAACAGTGGCCATTTCTCACCTGAAATAAAAAAAAAATCTGTCCTGGAACGCAGTTTTAAGATCATATTAGGTGAGAAATTAGCCATTTAGAGTCTAAACATGTGCTGTGTGTATTAAGATATGACGTATTTATAGTTTGGCAGCGACATTGTCATCGGTGATCAGCTCCGCCTCTGTGGATCCTCGGTGCGCACTGTGGCCGTCACAGACCAGCCTTATCTCGGCCTGTCCTGAGGACCAATCGCACCCCTTCCCGTCTCCGTTGTCCCTTGACGGAGTGACGAACACTTAAAAAATATTTTGTGCAGTCGGAGACAACGCAGAGGCTCCCCGACAGGCTCTCTGTCGACGTCCTCTGCGTAACCTGTAGAGCACTTTACTCAGGAGTAGAAATTGGGCTTGAGACACACAAGAGTGCAGGTGAGGGCAACGGTATCCGAAAACCAGAAGTCCGCAAAAAGTTCTATTCTTGGCTCCACAGTGCAGCACAGAGTCAAACACAAACTTCCAGCCTCAGAGGATTTATCTGTCCAGTGGATACATGTTATATATGTTGGCAATGTACCTGCTAGAGCCTGCAAATGATCACTTTTCCAAATGCTAACTGATGTTAGCTCCCAGTAGCCTGCATTTTTTACTTATATTAATATTTGAGTTGGAAGTGAAGGTCAGACCATCACACCAAGGGTCAAGCTGTTAGCGTAGGTGAAAACTGAGTAAAACATGCACAAGAGACATATTTACAGCTAAAAAAAACTTCCTGTAAGGCAGATGGAATTTAATGTAGCAGGGAGATCAGGAACAACAGGATTTAGTCAAGGTTCTGAGCTACTGATTGGATGGTCACTGATGTATACTGTGTGGTCAGATTGGCGGGTAGTGGCGCAACATTGGGAAATTACTGCCATTAGTGATAAACGACTGGGCGGTGTTCTTTTAAATTTGAAATCAAGCTGTGATACACTCCAACCATCCGCAAATCACAGTCTTCTAATATATGTCCTATTATGCATCAGTTCACAGACTGTAATAATACAATAACAAATAATTCTGGTGATTAGAAACTCAACAGAGTTTCTTCATCTGCTGTTGCCAGTATGTTCACTGCTTATTACCTGGCACAGTATTTAACCTAACGTTTAATCTTTGTGGATGTTCACTAATCTCTCATTTATATATTTATGTCCCAACCTTGTGCAAAATGTCTGGCTGCTGAGGTAAATGAGCCTTGTTACTGTCTCAAGCTCAATTTAAGTGAGTAATTAGACTGTGATGCAGGAAAAGCTCAACTCTGACCTCTCCATGACAAAAAAAGAATATGTAAACAACAATGATTGTTTATTTCCTGTAATATTTCTTCCAAGATGTAACATATTCTTTATTAACTTAATCTAAACTAACATCATTATGGGGCATTGTTTGCACCCTGAGGGACATCTGGACTTATACACTAACCTAATATTTCCTGGTTGCTATGCATTTGTGCAAAACAAACACTGGTCTCTCACTAGATGGATGGACATATTACACATATTATAAATGGACCAACATGCTTAAAGACACATGACAGATATTCTAGCTCAAATGCATCCTTTTTTTTCTTCAAATCTGAGTCATTCTGGGTAAAAAGAGGAACAGAGTAGAGAATAATAGTCATCCATCAGTCAGCCCTTCAGTGCCTCTGCCCTTTAGATCCCAACATGCATCTTGGAGTGCTGGCCTTGGACACAGATGGTGCTAAGATTGCATGTCTGTAACAATTCACAGGTTTTGGAGACTTGATGTGCTATTATGTGAGGTAGAAATTCAATTGTGAAGCGAATGCATTTCAAGGCTAAACAGGTATGTGTTTGCCCGTGTTTGGAATAATTTGTCACACATTTAAGAGTCATGTCTCTGCAGCATACAGTGGCTTTCTGTTCTGACTGATGTTGTCTCTCTTTTTAAAATTGTTTCCTGTACAGACATGTCAGTGAGAACAGCTTTGTTGGGAATTCAGTTACACTCTTAGAAATAAAAGTGCCAAGAAGAACCATATATAGATCCTCGACTTGTCCTCATTGGAGAACCATTTTTGGTTCCACCTGCAGTGCCTGCAGCGCAGCGCTGCCATGAGCCCAGCCTTGCGAGCCAGCAGTATTCACACAAGAAGCCGCAGCGCGCCTGTTGGAAATACTCACAGTGATAAGCGTGGCAGCGATCAGCTCTGGTGACGGATTTCTGGTGGAAATCCGGGTTAGTCTGGTTCCGGTGCGGCTGATTTTTGCGGTCTATTTTGGCTCGTTTAGAACTATGCATAATGTGAAAGCAAACCGTACCCATGTTTCTTTGGGAAAGGGTTTTCAGAAGCAAAAGGTTCCAGGTAGAACCTCAGCCCTTGAAGAAGAACACTTTTGGAACCCTTGTTTCTAAGAGTGTATATTGTGGTTCTCACAGACTGGGTCTATCCAGTCATAGACCAGGTTTTGACCTCTTCTCGTGCGATGTCAAGGGCTCCGATGATAGCACATGTCGTATGTACAGTATGTACAGTACTTCTTTGTGAAAGCAATGAATTATTTTAATAATTTAAAATGATTTTAATGATAAAAAAGCCCCGGTGTGCATGCGGTGAGGCAAATATCGAAGCGCTGCTGATGGATCACACCTCATAAAGAAAGAATAAATGTAAGAGTCATAAAGCTCTCAGCTCTGCTTTTCTCTTACATAAAAAACAGAGAGGATAGATATCAGTATGCACTGACACCACCTCCGTGCTGCTGTGGTGGAGGAGAATTATTTATCTCTTGTGCTATTCCTGCGAGGACACTGACAGCGGCTCATCTCACTGTCTGAGTACTACTGGCTTCCATTAGGGCCAGGAATTGCAGGATGATGTCTTTGTGAGAGAATGCACCAGTTCCACTGGACTTAAAAGCTCCAAATGCAGAAGTGACACAAGGCAAAGAGGCAAAGAAAGAAAACATTTATTGTTTATGAATGTGGTGTCACACAGGTCCTGTCAGAAAGGAACAGGGAGGGAGGTCTGGGTTTGAGGTCTCTGAAATAATTCTGCCCCCCCCCCCACACACACACAAACTCACACACATTCACACACTCACCTCTTTCAACAGACAGCCGGACTTTGGAATAGTTTCCAAAAAGAACAATCAGCACACAATCAGTGTAAAAGCAGTACATTACAGTTGCAAAAAAGACATTCTACTCGATGACTAGGTTTGACATTTGTGACGCCCACTGTCGTTCGTATTGTTATAAAAATGTACAGAATGACATTTTGTTGTGTCTCAGTGCAAAAGATATATTCCAAAATAATTTCAGAAAAAGCCGTGCCCTTGATAAATGCCCACCCGCCGTGTCACTACGTCACCCCCTGACCTGTGCCCCACAGTAAAATAACTGGCCTGTTTACAAGACCACCAATAAATAACCGACAGAAGCAGTTTTACAGTCACCGTCAGATAGCAGCAGTGTTTCAGCTTTGACTTTAAATACATATTCACAAACGTACACCTACGATTCAACTTTCACTATAGATAATCATAATTACAGTTGTGTTGATAGTAATTACCATAACAATAACAGCAAAAAAAAAAAAAACTCCAGTTTGTTACATACGCATTAAAGTATATACATTGCTTTTTTTCAAGTTCTGTGGCTTAATTTCCCGTGTGTGAGTTTCCCAAGTAAAAGAAGGCAATGAAGTGTCTCTTAAGGTCAAAGGCTGGGAAATTATCAGCTGGTGCAGATGCTGTTAATGGAGATGATGGCAGGGTCCACCAGGCCAAGCTCCTCGTGTTCATTCACACACAGCTGATAACCACAGCCCCGCCTGCGCTTCAGCGGGGTCACCTTGGCGTCGGGCTTGGCCCGAGGCGGCAGCAGGAAGCCCACGCTCCCCGCGATCAGCATGTGCCAGATGCTGTGGATGTAGAAGTAGTTCTCCTCCGTCTCCACGAAGGCGTAGAGGGCCACGGCGGACGTGGCGATCATGGTGCCGGGGAAGAGGAAGAACGCCCAGCGCTTCCACGTGGGCGGGTAGCAACGCCGGCGACGGATGGTTCGCACCGTCTGACAGGCGAACACAGCAGACAACACAATGTGTTTCAGCCTCAACACCGACATTGTGGCAACAGTTTTAAATGACATGACTGGAACAGCCTCCCCCTACACATCCGTGCATGCAGCCCAGTCCCTAAATATTTTTAAATCCCAGTTAAAGACCCACCTTTTTTCACTCGCCTACTATTAGCGTTTCCTTTTTTAAGTGCCAGCCAATAGTGTCCTGGAGTTATCTTTTACATTTTGTCATTCTGCATTGTTTTAATTCAGACATCGTCATTCAGTCATTTTTGCCTTAGGTCATTTTCTATGGGCTTTTTTTGCACTCAAGCATTAAAGCACTTTCTGTGAAGCACTTAGGTTGCGGCTCAGCCGTCTGTAAATGCGGTTTATAAATAAAATTTGACTGGACTTGACTCGATTATTGATGGTTCTGAATGAACTCTGACACAAATACACTGAAAGAAAAAAGAAAACGTTGAGAAAACTAAACATTTCAAGGCGACTTACTTGGCACAACTCTAACTTACAAGTTTGTCTAACAAAATAATATTAGTTGATGGAACTTTTTAAAAAACTTAAAAAAAAACTTTTGTTGGGCTGTTGCCTTGAAATTAGTTTTCTCAACTTTTTCTTTTTACAGTGTACTCAAAGTCAGTTTATATAGTACCGGTCTATATCAAACTTTTCATTTTGAATAACAAACAAATCCAATTCAACTTTCTTCCAAAGCCACACCTTTAAAAAACCTTTATGGAGGCATGTGTAAGTAACGGAAACAGACGTGACACTTTTTATACAGCCATGTAACTTCCAAAGATGGTCGATATTTTAATGAATTTGTCTGCATTTTTATCCTGCCAATATTTGCATTTTGCTGTTTTTATTGAAATATCCTCAAAAGCTTTTAGAGAATTGTGGACTTCTAATGAGTTTAAGGCATGGATGTATAATATGAACTGGATAGAGCTCCGCCCCTTCGCTTCCATTCATTCCTATGAAGCTGCTCACACAAAAAAAGTTTTTGACTTCCGCGTTTATTTCCGGGTTATGGGGCCCATAGAGCATGTGCAGTAGTGTCACTACCATAATGTCTCTCGGCTCGTACATGAACAGCGAAAAGCATGATGGGAGTACGCTAATGACGTGTTCTAGCGGATTTCATGAATACCGCCGTCACGTTAACTTCGGCTTTAAACCATGGAATTGTAAATAAATGCAAAACCAACGATAGCCAAGTGAATATAGTAAGCTGAAAAATACAATGACAAAGTTTTACAGGAATCATGTTGTTTTTGTCGGTCACAGCTCCACAGTTCACACCGTCATCAGTGTGACGATGTCCGGGACTGAACACAGTGATAAAGTGCAGCATGTCAGTCTCCTCTCCTCAATGAACCCACACAACAGCTCGTTAATACATAGATAATACGTTTGAAAATAAATGTTAATGAGCACCGAATAAACAACTAAAACATGCTTTGTCATAATATTTAAAAAATGTAAACGAAACCCCCTCATTGTCTTCATTTATTCACATTTCTCATAAAGTCTTCATGTTGTACGGCTCCGTAGCACTGTTCCCGAGACGCCACATGACCGCGCTTGGCTGTGCTCGTACACAGCTGTGACGTCACTCTGAGAAATAAGATTTGTCTGGGCTTTTTATGGCCTTTAGGAATGTTTTTCAAACATGAAACTCCATGAATTAAAAATATATAATATAAAGATTTATAAAAGCCCGTGTCCATGTCTCGAGGTGTCCTGTGGACACTTTTACAGGCGTCTCTTTTACTATTGCAGTCAATGGGAAAATTGCTTTTTGGGCTCCATGGGATTTTTGGTTGCAGTACCCACAGTGGCCACCATGCAAAAATTGTCTTCAAGGCAGAGGGGGCGGAGCTCTATCCAGTTCATATTATCCATCCATGGTTTAAGGATATTCTGCTACATCTAAGCTAGGCTAATTCGGCCTGTGCCTGCTACATCCTTTTGGATGCTGGGGTATTAGTGCATAATTGTCATGAATGTGTTCATTAGTTTAATGCAGATAATAATGCTCATTCTGTGTGTGTGTGAGGCTGGAGGTGGAGCACGGAAATGTCCATGTGTGTCTGTGTCCGTGCTCCACATTATGAAACACTGTTATTTTTTTTAACAGCGTTTCATAATGGCACCCACTGCCTATTGTTATTGATTTATAAACACTGTTCTTTTTCATTACATAATGCATTGGGAGGACAAAACTAATTGCATGTATTTTAGCAGCAATATGCTCCAATTCATAGTTTTAGATTGACGGCTAATAATATCTAAAGAGTGACAAAAAAACATGGAATGTAGCTTTTCTTTTTCTTTTGGATATTGTTATTTTTCTGGCTAATCTTTACTTTCATAAATCAGTGATTTAATTTGGTACAGACAAATGTGATCGTCTCTTCTTCCCCTTCCTGCTCACACCACCTCTGCAAAAGCAGCAGACGATCCGTGCCCTCCGCTTGACTGATCTAATTGTGTCTGGGAACATCCCGAACACCAGGCTTTGCAGAAACATGACGAGTTGAAACGAAAGGGCTCTTGTCGAAAAATGTGCGGCACTGCTGAAATGCAGATATACACCGTTGGACTGCTGATAAATGAGGAAATGTCAAATGATCAAAATATGGGATTGGGTTTATCTTACAAGAATGTTGCATGAGATCCAAATGATTCTCAAACTAAACGTAACAAGCAGTTTTTAAGAGCTGCTATGTGTGGAAAAACAATCACACTTTAATGAATGTGTTTACAGCATATTTTCATTATGTAGATATTACACCAGATAATGCATTTTATAACATGTAAAACATGCCAATAAGCCATCTGTAACTGAATTACAGATGTGCCACAGCTGAAAGACAAATAGCAAACGCCTGTGGCTTTATGAAAATGTGCACTGTCTTCCCTCATGTACATTATTATTACATGAAAACACATCTAATCTATATTTACCCAGACTGTTTGGGAGTTGCACACATTTCCCTTCTGTGATTACCTGCATAGTCCTGCCTACTAGTTCTTTCATATGCTTGGATTTTTACTGATCTTTTCGCCTTATTATTTTATTTCTTGTTTGTTATACATCAAAGCAAATGATCTGTATGTTCAAATCTACTTAGCAATAAATGAGAATCTGATTCACCCTCACATTTGGACGATACACCAGTGCTATGCATGGGTTTTCAAGTGTTGATGTTGTTTAAAAAACATATCAAATTTATGCTAAAATATACCGTTTCCTGCCTTTGTTGCTAAAGGCAAAGGGTCTACGTCTTGGAGTCAAGCAGCAGTTTTTCTTGCACATTTTTTTCCGGATCCTCCAGCTCACAGGAAAATAACACCCACACTATATTGCAGCGCAAGGCTTGGAAGGAATCCACAAACTCATGTCAGAGGTTTGGTGTTAAATAGCTTTTTTTTTTGTGCGCGCGCAAAAACCTTGCCTGAAAAACTATTATTTTTTTATCTTCCCAGTTCAGGGAGCACATTATGACTTGACGAAGAGTCACTGGAAGTACAAGGCGACTTATAATGGAACTACAAGCCATGACTAATACCCACAGGCTGAAAAAAAAACTTTTAAAGCCTGTTCAATGCTGACGTAAATAGGTTCATTGGTCAGAAACCCACAGTTTTAAGTTAGCTTGAATAACAGATGAAGGTGCTGAGGGACAATGGACAGTGCCATCCTCTTTGTCGTATGTATTTAACTACAGTGTGTTTACCAAGTATCACAAATACGCCTTGTGTAGAAGTAACAGGATTTATATCTGGAGCTTAATGTCATTAAATTTCCCCCCAAATTCCCATAAACATTATATGACTGTTATTTTGTTTGTTTGCTGTATTTTACTTCAAAATAGTTGCATTAACCCTTTAACACCGAATGTATCGCAGACGACACATATTTCTAATTGTAACTAGCACTGCAAGCATGAAAGGGCCCTCGCTCCGCGCAATTCGAGAAGCACAGCAGCTCAATGACCTCACTTGACGGTCATTTCGCTTTATTTTCATTTATAGACTAGTCATTTTTAGTTTTTTCCAAAATGGCCGACTTCTGGGTGGACAGAGCAAATGGAAGTACATTAGAAATTTGTTTGGAATCATGAGAGCAACAACTGTAGCAAGTTTGGTTCAAATCGGAACAACTATGTGTGACGTATACACAAAATTTTATGCAAATTTGACCACTTTATCTTGCATCAAAAATTCCCAAAAAATTCCTCAATAAAATTTGGACTAAGCCTAACACACACGCCAAATTTCGTCCAGATCTGACTATTTTGTCTGAACATAGCCTGACTTCTGGGGGCGCTATAGAGCCCTGGGGCTAGGCACGGGTTAGGGCCCTATGCCACTATCGCCTTTTATGCATGTTAATCCCTCAAAAATTAGCCCAACGTCTGAGAAAAATGACCAATTGAACAGGAACAACAGGTTCCTTGCACGCTTTGTGCTCGGGCCCTAACTACGCAACGTTTGGCTATCGGAAAAATTCCAACAGTTTCTGAAAGCTGAGAAGTTGCACGTCAAAGCAATTTCACTTGCAATTTCACCACAGGGAAAAGAGTTGGGAATACGCCTGTACTTTCAATTTTGTGGCCTCTTTCTGGACATTGAAACAAAGACAAATATATTTTATACTGTTTCAATTTCAAATTTAACATGCAAAATCTGGTGTTCATGTACAACTACAGTGCTTTTTTGTTTCTAAATAAAATGTTTGAAATTGTTAACACGCTATTTTAACATGCAGTAAATTGTAAATAACCCCCAGATATTGAAAGTTATTCTGGAAAAATGGGCAAAAGCACTTTCTGGCCCTTTTATGATTCAAATAAGCAAACGGAAATTGTGAGGCTTGTGTTAAAGGCCTACAGTGATATCCATTTTAATGATATTTTATATGCATTGATTTAATTCAAATACTTAATTATCCATTTTTTCTGCTGCAAAATGTGTGCAAATTTACCACCAAACTATTATTTATACTTTTATAACCATGGAGTCTTTTTCCTACTGTGAAGCAGACGTGTGCATTCCTCTTACCCATGCCACTGCCATGATGCCCAGGGCGAACAGGCTGGGTCCAAGCAGGTTCCACAGACCATGGCGGTCCAGCTGTAAAGCCATGGACAGGGACATCGCCCCCAGGAGGTACAGCACCTTGACAACACAACAGAAAAACACCCAGATCAGTAAATGACAGTAATGATGAAGCTGTGACAAAATCTTTGCAGCGAAGTGAACAGGAGATCCTGAACCACTGGGAGTTGATTTGTAATTCCAGTGTGTTCAATACTCTCCTCTTTCCCCTGCACTGTTCTGCACGTGTCTTGTTTTTTTGGCTGTGACAGGCGTACTTTCCAAACACAGCTGGTGCCATTGTGCCTTTGGAGGTTTAGCAGAGAAACATGGTATGCTACAAAAAAAGTACCACTAAGAGGCAGGAATAAGAAAGATAAGCTGCTGAAACTGGTGAAACTAAGTTCAGCAGTGTGACGAAAATTGAATAGTGCTTTCATGAAGGATTTATATACCTTGCCTGGACTAAAAATGAGTTTGAACAGAGCTTTGCTTGGTTCTGTTGTCTATTCATTCATGAATCCCTGAAAAAGATTATTATAGAAGGATACACAAAATATAAATTATATTTTTATATTATAATAGATATTTTTAAATTTTCTTTATTAATTGGCAGCTATCAAGATGTGAAGAAGACTTAGTTTTAGTAACAGATTACAGACCAAAGCTTACAAGCACATTTGTCCTGCAGTCATGCATGTGTTGTCCACAAATATGAAAGCTGCACTAATTTCTTAAATATTCTGCTTATTTTAGAATGGAAAAATGTGTTCCAGTAGCCCTAAAAAGACTATGAAGAGTCACAAGATTGCGTGTTTATATCAAATTTGTGTTTGTCTCAGGAGGGTTCACAGGGTTGGTAACAGCCTCTGTCCTTAGACCCTCGACCAGGATAAGGAAAAACTACCAGGGAAAAAACCCTTACACAAAGCATTTAGGCTGCATTTTTCCATTACTATGTTAAAACGTGTATACAGAGACTATAATAATGTACTATATAGTCCCTCAGGATGTCCATATAAAGAGTTGTGTATTATTAGCAAGGCAATTTACCAAGGGTGCACCTGCTGTGTGAGTACTAAGGGTTAACAATGGATTGAAAGTATTGGCTGTACAGCTCATGACTCCAGAACTGCTAAAAAATATAAATGAACAGTTTCTGAAAGCTGAGAAGTTGCATGTCAAAGCAATTTCACTTGCAATTTCACCACAGGGAAAAGAGTTGGGAATACGCCTGTACTTTCAATTTTGTGGCCTCTTTTTGGACATTGAAACAAAGACAAATATATTTTATACTGATTCAATTTCAAATTTAACAATTTAAAGCGGAACTAGACCGGAAGTTCCTATTATCGCTGTTGTTTTGGTGTGTATCTGCGTCATTACCTTGTTTATGAAGCCCTGACGGTTCGAAACAAACAGTTCAGCCATTGCTGAGAACGTTGTGTTTTATTGTAATCTCAGGGCTCAACAAGATCACTGAAAATCCCGTAATAGTTACGTAAGCAGCAGTTCTCCTGAACATATTTTTAAACACTGTTATAACAATGTTTTGATAATGAGGAGCAGTGCATCCACCGTTCCAGAGGGGGGCGCTGCGCTTCTGAGAACGGATGTGCTGGATAGTACTGGCCAATCACAAGACTCTGTCTTCTGGGGGTGAAAGTTCACTCTGAAATCTCGCAGCAGAAATACACCGTCAGAAAAGAGGATTTCTATCGGCTAGTTCACAGCAACTAGGAGGTTTTTGACCATAAAAACAAGTTAATATATGTAAGTAGACCTCCATAACTAACATTTATGTGCAACAGGACCACTCTATGTGACCTTTAACAAGATGACCACATGCAGCATCATCTGTTCTCATGCACCAACAACATATTGAAAAACCAAATATGTATTCATCCAAAATGTGGTATTTTCTCCTAATATAGTTATTATAGGCAATATAGATTTATCTTTACGTTTGCTGTAGGAATAAATGATCAAAACACTAATTGTTAGTACAACAAACCAGGCAGTAAAGTTACAGTTTAACGAGAGAGACAATTTGTTGACAATGAAAATACAGCTGCAGCCTCATTTTGTCATTTCACTTCAGAGAACACTGAGCTTCCTGTATCTGAGTGGGAGCCACGATATAACAATGGAATCTGAATGCAAACAATAGAAACCCTTCTAATACCAGTTTAACATTTAAATTCTTTGCCCAGCTCACAATTTGACACAGTCAAGGGGTATAAAAGAGACGGAGTCAGAGGGGAGAAGGGAAATCAATAATGCGCTGGGAGAACTTAAGGTTGTCCAGGATGCCTGGTGTCTGCTGGAGGAACGCGAGCAGGGCAGCGACGGCCCGTCGGTTGAAGAGCAGATCTAATTGGCACACACCGAGCAGGGGGAGGAGCAATGTGGTGCAGCCCGAGGACTCTGTGCAGCAGCAGTCATCAGTCATACTGCACCACTGAATCGTATACAGCAGCACCCAAGCATGCATGTATACATGTAATGTGTGTGTGTGGACGTGAAAGCACAGAGGCTCACGGGCAGAGGGTTTTTCAATGTAATTAATCACCACCTGTCATTGTGACGGACGAGCTTGTAGGAATTCTGGTAAGAGGTCTATTTTTATCTGCCACGTCGTTTTATGCTTCAGAATGTACAGCCATATAGACACATACAGATAAGATGGTTTGCAAGATTAAAATGACTGAACCTGTGAGTAATTTGAGAAAATGAGGATCTGCTCAACAGTTTTCGGAGCCCTCCAACAAATCTCATGCGTATTTGATTCAAATTTAACACTGACTGAATTTTACAGCTATAGATATAGGCTTACACGTATCATTATTATGATAAAATTGATGGCTGTTTCTGTAAATTAATATTTCTATTTCCCCATACAAGCCTGACTGTCATTGTGTTATTCTCTTGGCCAATTGTGACTCTATTTACGGCACAAAGAAAACTGCATCATCCATTGTCTAAGTGTTTTCCTCTGGTATCTGCCACAACAATGGAAACGGCGGCTTAAACTGTTCAGAATAAAGATTACTTGCTAAAATGCACTATAAATATTTTATGATTATGTGAAGCTTAATGGCAAAAAATGGAAATCAAATGCTCGATTTTTTGTTTATTTTAATGAAAACTAATGGACACTCACTACTGCGTAATAGTGCAAGGTGTAGAATTCTCCATGTACATTGTTTACCACAGAATGAATTAAGTCTATGGCAGTTACAAGGATGCATGTACAGACAGTTTTCTCTCAGTTGCAAAAGAAAAACGAAGTAGAAAATGGAACTTGAGTGACAAGTACACAGCATACAGAGAGAACGTTTTTGCTTGAAAGGGAGAATTAATTTTCTAATAAAGTAATACTATGATAATACAATTTTATTTCTATAGTAGTCACCACGTAATAGCTTGATGATAACAATAGAAAATGTGTGTGGATTATATATAATAATATAATATCATCTGCTCAATACCATATTATTACCTCCGTTATTACCAATGTGACAATCGCATAATATGGAATGAACATAATCTCATTACAAAACTGTTACCAACATCACTTGTGTGGTCATAAGATGGTGATAAATATAGATATTGCAATTAGGCAATCTAAACTTTAGTCAATTTTTTTTCCAGATAACTGAATGTTTCAACTTTTGTCTTCTTAAATAATAAAAATAATAATCATAATAATAATAATAATAAAATAATAATAATATTTTATTTTATTATTTTTCTCAAAAATGTATTGTTTCAACTTTTGTAAAAAAAATATATATTTATGAATTTGTGTATTTGTGTGATTATTTTCCTGTCTTTAAATGTAAAATTGGATGTTAAGGATGCTTAAAACCTGACCTACAGAAAGCAAAAATCTTATATTATTGTAAAAAAAATCCCACAATGATAGAAATAATAATGTTTATCTTGTGTAGACACCTTAAGGTATAGTTGCCAAATAATTAATTTTGAAATAAATATTATGAATGTATATACTTTTTTTATAAATAGTTGGTTGTGCCACCTGACTTTTTTTGTTTGTTGTGAAGTTAAAAAAAACACATTGTTCTGGACTCAAAAATATGCATTACATTAATTTTGAAAGTACCTTTTTAGAAGCTTTATTTGTCATTGACCCATATATATATATATATATATATATGTATATGTATATATATATATATATGGACACACACACAAATATATAGATATATATATATATATATAATACTTTTTTATCAAAAAAAATGAATGTTTCAACTTTTGTAAAAAAAAAAGATAATGATTAAAAAATATATACATATAAAATTTAATTGTTCATCTGAATCAGGTGTTGGAGCAGGGCAACATCTAAAACATGGCAGGGCAGTGTTCCCTGAGGACCGGGGTTGGGAAACACTGATATAAGTTATATAAGGTACAAATTTAGATCTTTGAAGGTCAAAAGTGGCATTCATAAACACAAGGCTGTATGCTGTATGTAGAGTAAATGAAAAATAATACATACACAGCGAAGCATGCACACGCACGCACGCACACACACACACACACACACACACAAACAAACACGCATTTGTTCCGTTAGGCAGTCCTAACATGTTCGATTTGATTGGTGACTGTGTACTGCAGTGCTCAGCGAAAACTAAAACTCTTGAGGACAGCAGATGTTCATATATTTTCCCTGCCCCCATCCTCCCACTTATGGACACACACACAAACGCACACACACACAAATGCACACACACAAACACACACATCCCTGAGACTGCTTCATGTTGGTGTGCAGCCAGGGAGTGACCCAGGGAGAAGGTGCACCTGTTCTCAATATGTCAACCACCAGATAATTTCTGGCCACACATCAATGAATCCAACACCTTAGCTATTTCTATGTCTTACCAAAAGAATGAGACACGGACAAAACTCACTGTTGTGAGCTGAAACGTTATTATTTTCACCAGAGAGTAGAATAACGTCATTACAACATGCATTAATTGTGATGCAGCACTATCTCTGAGCATATCCGTTGTGACATGCCAAGATGAAAAAGTTGTTTGAATCCAGCGAGTGCTGCTAGTTAATCTTTTCGATACTCAATCCAAAGAAGTAGGTCACACTGGTCTTTGTCCACTCTAAAATAAGATTTTGACGTCCATCATTCTGACTAAGGTCCCAAATCAGATGATGAAGGAGAGGATGGAAGCAGACATGTCACGACAAGTGCCTTGTTCTTCATTTTTTTTACACATCCTGCAAAGCTACTGTGAGGGAAAAGCAGTTTTGGTCTTTGTTAGTTAGTTTAATCCATCCATCCATCATCTACCACAGGGGGGGTCGCAGGGGGTACACCCTGTACAGTTCGCCAGTCCATCACAGGGCCTCATATAGAGACAAACTACCATTCACTCACACTCTCACACCTATCGTCAATCAAGAGTGACCAATTCACCTAATCCCCATATTGCATGTTTTTGGACTGTGGGAAGAAGCCGGAGAATCCGTAGAAAACTCACACACACGGGGAGAACATGCAAACTCCATGCAGAAAGGCCCTTGTTCCAACCTGGGCTCGAAGTTGTTCCAACTGGGTTCAAACCCGGGAACCTGGGTCTTCTTGCTGCAAAAGCAAGAGCGCTAACCACTACACCAACCGTGGTGTTTAATAATGTTAATAATTTAGAGAGACAACTTCAATCCTCTCAGCAGCTCTCAGGTTGTGGTGGTTCGTAACAATAGACGTGACAGAGGCTCAAACACCGCAAAGTTACAACACAAACAAACTAGAAAAGCACTCGGAGAGCGCAGACCTCCACCAAGGCAGCTCAGTGCCAACAAAATACACCCTGCCAGTGCATCTGGGTCAGACATCGAATGTTGTAACCAGTGATAGAGTCTACAGATCATGCCCAAAATGTAATCACTTGTTCCTGGTCCCATTGCGGACATTTCCTGAAAATTTTATCCCAATCCGTCTGTGACTTTTCAGTTATGTTGCTAACAGACAGACAAACAGACAAACTCCAGCGAAAACCTGGAGGTTTGGTGGAGGTAAAAACCACCCATTTTCAGACTGCATGTGAATAGCCCATTACATAGCTCTCACTCTCACTCCTCTAATCCCTCTTTGACTCTGGGCTTGTGTCAAGTTGTTGCTCCGCTAACAAGGAGCTCTCAGCTTAAGTGCTGCCAGACTGAATCATGTAGCAGCAGACACGTGTTATGGTCAGAGAATGACCGCTTTCATCAACATATGGCATTTTTGTGAAGAAAATGAAATGAATGACTGCTCCACCTCGATTAGAGACAACTTAACCAGACACAGACCTGTTTGAGAGGCAAAAGGTGAAAATGGTTTGTTGTGTAGGATCAAGATCAAGGAAAAAAACCCTTAAAATGAGGCAGGGCAGTGTATGAGGAGGCAGGGTTGAGGTTGAATCATGCGGATATCTGAAGGCAGTTCAGTTAGTAAATGTGAGCAGGTAAAATTAGTCTGCAGTGTTATGAGACTGTTGGTACAATGTATTTTGTTTTCACACGACTATTGATTCTGCTTGGTGGTGTGTGACTGTTCTGTACAGAGAATCAATGAGGAGCACAAACCAACCCAGTGGCAGTCGGATTTTGAGGATTAATTATTTGAATTATTTAGCCATACTATCCGTTGGAAAGTTCTGGAACCATCTGTAAACCATGTGTGCTTATTATCATCCAGGTCATGCTCTCAACATTTGGGGCCGTGTCGTCACTCAGCACAAAATCTTTTGCAGGACTTCGGCAAAATGAGACGTTCGGGTCGATAATTCTGATGATTTGTTGTTGGTATCGCTACCTTTTCCCCGCCCTTATAGCTACTTTGCATTGCTGCACTTTCTGTGGCTCAGCCACCTGTATTAGTACATGAATATCATTGTCACCAGTGCACCAGAGTATAATCCACTCGTTGTTAACTCCAGGCCTGTACATGCTCCACAAGAACAGAGAAATGTGTTCTTTTGCTCGAGATGGCAAGAACAAAGTTATTTTGGATTTCACACACAAGACGCTCAAGTGCAGAACTCCTGGAAAGTCCTAATTGGGATGACAACATTTTCACCTTTAAGGGGACATATTATACCCTATTTCTCCAAGCGAACCTAGTTCCCTGGTGTCCTAATGAACATGTCTGTGACATGCTTTGGTCAAAATACCATAAGGATGAAGCACTACAGCAATTCAATCACCCTGCCAAAACAGCCCTGTTCAGAACACTCTGTTTAGTAGTATCTCTTTAGGTCCACCTTAAAAGTCTACCTTTAAAAAAAAAAGGTAAAGCTTAAGGGACAGGAAATGACATCAGCCACAGAGGCGACTGGGATTTGGAAAAGTGATCATTTGCAGACTCAAGCAGGCACATTTCCAGATAAATCCTCTGTGGCTGGAAGTTTGTGTAGGACTCTTTGCTGCACTGTGGAGCCAAGAATAGAACTTTCCAGTTTTCGGATACCGCTGCCCTCGCCAGCACTTTTGTGTGTTTTACAGACAAAGCCGAGCTCCGTGAGACAACAATTCCATGAATTTAGAGCATTGTGACGTCCCAGTGAGTGCTGAAGTCAACATTGCGCGTTTCATCTCCTGTACTTAGACTGAGGAGGACCACAAAAACATGAGTCATCTTTTTTCACACTTTGCCGACCTCCAGTCCCAAATATAAGGATTTAAATGATTGAAAAGTTGATTTTGCATAATATGTCCTCCATAATATTTAACTATACCCACTTCAAATGTCTAGCCAATCACACAATAGTTGTCGTACAACACACCAGAAAGAAGTTCTGGCCAGATGATGTGTCAAGAACAAGCTGCAAGAACTCCCACATGAGCGCTGCGAGAAAATAATGACATCATTCTTTTCTCGCAGGCCTGAGAGAGAGAGAACACATTTCTCTGTTCTTGCAGAGTATGTACAGGCCACTCGTCACTTGGGAGCTGGTGGACATTTGTCGGCCATGTTTTGAAGGAGTATTTGAAATGGCACAGCCTAGTTGTGCAGCTGTGACACAAGCATGCAGCCCCTAAACAGGGACAACGCTTGTGTATTCCTGGTTGGATGTAGTTTCCACCAACACTCTGATATACCTGAGGTTTGTCATTCAGTCACAGTATTATTTAAGGACCAGCAAATGAGCAAAATTCAGCCAGACAGTTTAGATGCACTTTAACTGAAATGTCTACTGCCCTGAATCTTGTTACTTTGCTTCTCTGCCTGAACCTAATTTGTCTTTACCTAGTGCCAGGATCACTTACCTAACAATATCTAGCCACAGTCAGCCAGCTTCCCTCATTGCATGCTGCTTTGTGAATATCTGTCTGCTACTGCACCTGGACCCTCACACAATCCAAGCCAGAATTGTGTAATTACTTAGAGCCAAGGACTCTTTAATTCCTGCAGAAGATCAATTTACTGTTATCCTGTTGTGAATTAAAAGCTCTTTACTCTAGGACTAACTCAGTCTACATACACAACTCTGCATCCTTTTAACTCCTTTTTTTTTGATCCTGTGTAAATTCAGCATGACTGTAGGAACTTACCTGCTTTATGATGGACTTAAGCCTCGCCATGGCGATCACAGTGACCCACACTGACATCAGCGACCCGAGGAAGTCACAGAACTGCAGGACATCGTACTCCATGATGCAAAACACCACAATACCCGGCTGGTCGCATGCATGGTAGAACTGTCAGGAAAAAGGGAAATAATAGTTGGACACGCAAACAGCAGATGTAGTACAGTTGAAAGCCTAGTCAAAAGGGATGTAGCATTCCCTGCTAATGCAAGCTTGTTCTGTTTTTAAAAAAAATCATTATTATATATTAGTGCTGTCAGTTAAACGTGTTAATTAACGCGTTAAGTCGAACCCATTTTAACGGCTTCATTTTTTTTTTAGAAGACCAAAAATTTTGTGAGTAATGATATATAATAGTGCTGTCAAACGATTCAAATATTTAATTGCGATTAATCGCATTAATGTCATAGTTAAGTGGGTGTGTGTGAGTGTGTGTGTGTGTGTGTGTGTGTGTGTTCCCGACCGGTTCGTGCAGCGTGTCTGTTGTTTTGTCTTTCAAGGATTCTTGGTAACACTAATGGCTCCAGTAAAAAACATTTTGATCCAGAGAACCCTTTAAACCCCCTTTCCTGAATAAAGGGTTTTAAAAGGGTTCTTGGTAACACTAAGGGTTCGAGGTGCTACCTTTATAAAAGGTTCCACTTGGAACCAAAAAGAATACTCCTATGAGGACAAGCCAAAGAACCTTATATGGTTCTACTGAGCACTTTTATTTCTAAGAGTGTGGAAGAATTGTTGATCTGCTCACAGCCTCAGAGACTATCCTGACTATTCCAAAGTCAAGTTATAAAATAAAAGGTGAGCAGGGCCCCTGCCAGAGGAGATAAGGCTCACAGCATTGGTAACTTTTGAAATCACTTCTTAAAAAACATTTTTATACACTCTGAGAAATAAAAGTGCTAAGTAGAACAATATAAGGTTCTTGGGCTTGTCCTCATAGGAGAAGGTTTTTCAAGGGTTCTCTGGATCAGAATGGTTCTTACTGGAACCATTAGTGTTAAGTAAATTGTTCCAGGTAGAACCTCAGCCCTTGTAGAAGAACACTTATGGAACCCTTATTTCTAAGAGTGTAGACCTTGATGGAATGTTGTCAAACTCAATTTTGTTTACTTTCCATCTCTATTTGTATTTGTATTTGTTTTAATTTCTTCATTTACTCCCACTTTCTTTTTAATAATGCATAAACCCTGTCTTCTGTCTGCTTCGTTTTACTGCATGAGCATTCTGCTTTTGCTTCATGTTTTTTGTTTTAAAGGTGACATGAACATGAAGTCATTGTCAGCGCAAAAATATAGGTCAACTCAGGTGTTTCGCAAACTGCGTCACTCACAGTGGAGAAGAACATGGTGAAGATGTAGACCGAAGCTTCCAGCAGGTAGTGGCTCCGGACGGCGATGGCCACAGGAGGGACGAACATCAGGTTACTGAGGCACAGCAGCAGGGTGGAGAGCAGCTGGAAGCTGTAGGAGTATGCCTCCGAGTTGTCTGTGCAGCCCCAGCCATCCCAGCCTTATACACACACACACACACACATACACTGTCAGTATGTTGATCTAACAGAGCACAGATATAACACAGTGGAAAGTTTTTGTGTTTGTGAGAAAAAAAAACATCTTTCTTTAGCTCTATATAAACTTCAGAAAAATGGTTTGTTTCAAAAGTCATCATCTTAGAATTTACAGAATCTTTTCAAATGAAAAGTCAAAAGTTTCTTCAGCCCCTTGTGTGAAAATCATCCAAGCCTGAAAATGGTGTCATCGTTGTTTATCTCATACAATTGCGTCTGCTGTTGCGAGTGCCCTCCAATGCTTTGCCACTTGAACTGGACGCTCATCAAGCAGTGGGTCGGATAAGACGACGCAGATGAAACATTCGTTATCGCTCTACTCTGTGTGAGACAGACCAAGTGATGAATGCAAATGCACAAGCAGTCAGGTCAACAAATATTGGGACAAGGACACAATTCTCTTCTTTTTGGCTCTATACACCACTATAATGGATTTGAAATGAAACAAACTGCACACTTTCAGCTTTAATTGGAGGGTATTTACATCCAAATCAAGTGAACGTTTAGAGGACCAAAAGTAATGGGACAAACTAAACAATCACAAATCAAACTTTCATAGTTTAATACTTGGTTCCTTTACAAAAATCCTTTACAGTCAATTACTGCCTGAAGTCTGGAAGGCATAGACATCACCAGAAGCTGGGTTTCATCCCTGGTGATCTACTCTACTGCAACGGTCTTCAGTTCCTGCTTGTTCCATTTTCCCCTTAGTCTTTTGAAAGTGTGCAGTTAAAGCACATCTTGTTCGTTTCATTTCAAATCCTTTGTACACTCTTAGAAATAAGGGTTCCAAAGGGACCAAATGGTTATTCTATAAGGGCTGAGGTTCTACCTGGAACCATTTGCTTCTGAAGGATTCTTGGTAACACTAATGGTTCCAGTAAGAACCATTTTGATCCAGAGAACCCTTTAAGTGGAACCTTTATAAAAAGGTTCTACCTGGAGCCCTTTTATTTCTAAGAGTGTAGTGGTGTATAGTGCCAAAAAGAAGAGAATTGTGTCCGTGTCCCAATATTTATGGACCTGACCGTATATGAAGTATGACAATGGATTTAACTGCAGAAAATGAGCGCTGATAACAGAAGATCAAAGGCAGGATTTAAATGAGCCTCAGAGGACATGCTTTGTTTAGTTCCATAAGCTCATCTTTTATTAAAAAGCTGTTCATAATTAAGAGTGTGCGTTATTGTCTTATCAAATTGGCTAATATGAGATGATTATAACCAGGCTGCTGTATGATTCATTAAACAGTGGCATCTACTGTCCTGTGAGTCTGCTTCTGCCAAATGACCCGTACCTCCTGACCTTGCTCCGTCCACGTTCCTTGTCCCTCTGCCCGATATAATCTCAGACAAATTAAACTTAATTCTTCGGAGCAGTGACGACCCAATTTCCTCACAAAACCTTTTATCTTGCAGGGCAAAAGGGGCTTTTGACTGCTGCAAATCACTTCCAGTTATTAATTCATGGTGATACTTTTTAATATTTATCAATTTCTGATTAATAATTTAAGCTGCTGCATATTTATACTGAGTATTTATATAAAACAATATTTCTAATACAAATAGCTTTGTTTTGTTGCAAATCAGCTTGCGGGGCTTAAGGAATGCGAATACAGTTTAAACATAAAGTGATAACCACCATTATATGCAAGAAAATCAAATCAACAAATTAAGCAGAGGCTAAAAAATGCATCTTAATAGTTTGCAGTAGATTTTTTGGAGTAAATTTCTACCTGCTTTGCATTCACATGCAGCATAAAGGTAGTTGTTGGTGCGCAGAAGCTTGCATTGTCCATACGTCCCACAGTCGTTGATGCATGGCGTCAGATATGAGCGCATATACACCTCGGCCGTGACATTGGTGCATGGCTCAAACCTGAAAAAGGTCAAAGAAAGGATGCAGGATGTTTGATGAACACAACGTTTCACCTACAAATTCAAAACCTTTTTTGACCGTAACTGTTGTGAAATGTTGCCCTATATCATTCATGTTCCCCAGATGTTGAACAACATTGACTTTGATGGTTACATTGTCCGACGATGCTATGATTATGTTTATGATTAAGTTTCCCTCATACACTGACAGAGCCGCTCTGGTCTATGGAGGATTTCTAAATCACATTCCCAGTTACCATCGTTGCTAAGGAACATTGCTGCAGCAAGACATTGTGCATTATCATTATCTAAAATAATTTTAAAAAATGTTTATAAGGCTCTTTCAATGTGTACATTTAGCCAGTCAGCCAAAGTTTACGCCTGGTAAACTACTTATATATTTTTGCTCTATATAAACTACCGTTTAAAACTTTGGTGTCACTTAGAAATGTCCTTATTTTTGCAGGAAAGGTACTTTTTTCAGGGAATAATCACATTTTGAGAAAGAAATTCAAATTTTGTGGAAAAAAAAAAAAAATTGAGAAAAAAAACAAGACATTTGAGAAATTTCCTTATTTTTGAAGGAAAAGTTTTTTTCAATGAATATAACATTAAATGAATCATAAATACACTCTATACATTGTTAATGTGGTAAACGACTATTCTAGCTGCAAATGTCTGGTTTTTAATGGAATATGTACATAGGTGTTTAGAGGCCCATTTCCAGTGTTCTAATGGCACATTGTGTTCGCTAATGGTGTTAGAAGGCTATTGGATGATTAGAAAACCCTTGAAAACCCTTGTTCAATGATGTTAGCACAGCTGAAAATAGTTTATTTTGAATAAAAATCCTTATTTCTAATCTTGTCAATGTCTTGACTATATTTTCTATTTATTCAACTATTCTCTTTTGAATAATACGTGTGACTTTTAATGGAAAACACAAAAAAATTGTATAGGTGACCCCAAACTTTTGAACGGTACTGTATTTTTTCCAGATAGATTTTGGTCTCGTTGTTTGACATCATATCTTTACGAAAACCAATTTGTTACCAGTGCGAAATCAATCCTTGATTAATTATTGTTCATTTAGAAGTCTGTGCAGACTCATGGCTATGAGAATAAAGCTGTTTTTTAAAAGTCTGCGCAACTATATACACTCTTAGAAATAAAAGTGCTAAGTAGAACCATATAAGGTTCTTGTCCTCATAGGAGAACCCTTTTTGGTTCCAGGTAGAAATTTTTATAAAGGTTCCACCTGGAGCCCTTTTGGAGGGTTCCACCAAGAACCCTTTTAAAACCCTTTCTTCTGGAAAGGGTTTTTTTCAGAAACAAATGGTTCCAGGTAGAACCTCAGCCCTTATAGAAGAACAGTTTAGGGACCCTTATTTCTAAGAGTGTAGCGAACAAGTGAACGTTTGCACTTAGTCCCAATCCTACATATTACAAAAAGTTGAACTTGTTCATGCTCAAACTGTAGATTTCTACAGTTTTGAGTCAGTCAGAGAGTGAAATTCCAGGAGGTAACAAACACGTTTCTCTTCCGTTTTCCCTGGAAGCCATTTTTTTTATTGACCCAGCTGCTTAATTTAAGTGTTACCTTAAAGAGCACCTGTCATTCACCTTTGCTTTTTCCTCTGCCAAATCCTTAGCATTAGCACGTGTATATATAAAGGGATATAAATACAGGGCTATGTTAATGTTTTCCACATTCTCACCTCAGCAATCTCTCATGTGAGGACAGGTCTGTGTCCCACACCATCTGTTATTATGTGTTATTCAGATTCAATTGGAACTCCCAAGTGATGGGAAATCTGCTTAATTTCATTCTGTTCACATTTTTATACCATTAAGGGTCCGGAAAAACAGCTCCATCTGCTGAATAGCTACTACTTACAGGGACTCATGAAAAACACCATGTTGGACAAGTTAATGGAAGCATTTACCCCACTTTCTCTTTATTACACTGATTTTACACAACCCTCGGAGAATGAATGTGCACTTTCTGCCTTCATATTAAAGTGCACATGACAGCGGTGCGTATAGGTTTTCTGGCTGTCGAATAAAACAGAGCAGTTGCCTTTGCTAAGATGTTTTGTCAGTGCTTTTTATGAAAGACAGATAAAGCAATTCCTATGCTTTTTCACTATAGAATTGTTTTTGAATAGTCTGAATAGTGCTCTTGATGGAGAAGATAATGAACAAAAAGACGAGAAAGAAACATTTTGCTCTTTGAAAGATCAAGATATGCTGCTACACAAATGTATTATGTGTTGTTATGTGTCTACCTCTCATTTCAGAAAACATATTTTCTCATATGCAAAAGTATTTGTTGTTCTATTAAATCAACTTTTCAAATCTCAACCCCTTCTATGTCGTATGCCAGTTGTGCACCAGACGCACACTTTAACAAAGCTAATCCAGAATGAATCTGCTGCTTGACAGATGGGTAAGGATGTGACTGCACAAGGGAGGCTGTGCTAAGCGGTGAGGATGTTGTCTTCATTAAAGAATTGAATTATTAAATTTGGCAAATAAAGAAATATTGAATGTCCTACTTTGCAATTGTGCTGCTGTAATCGACAGCAAATGTTGTCTCTGTGAGCAGGCTGCTGTGGGGGGACTGGGACCAAGCCAAAGATCTGATAATGAGGCTGCCATAGATTTACGACTGTGCTTCAGTGAATTTAGTTTTGATTTCTTAAGATGTTAATTATGTTTTGTCGACATTTTTGGTTGAAGAGTGTCAATAATTAGTTACACTTCTGTTTTCAGGGTTCAGGGTCACACGGTTGGTGTAATGGTAACCCAGTCCGAGTTTTCCTCCCACAGTCCAAAAACATGCAGCTTTGGGAATTAGGTAAAATTGCCTCAATTCACTGTGAGAGGGAATGGTTGTTTGTCTCCATGTGGCCATGGTATTCACTCTCTGTTTTATCCTTTTTTTTGCCTATACTGACAAAATGTGAATTTCCTGGCAGTAACACAAAACTTAGAAGGTTAAAGCCTTAATGCTAAGCCAAGTTACTCAGCTGCTGGATGTTGAAATAGGTTTAATAATTATAATAATAATACATCATTTTCTAAAGTGTAATAACATTTTTAGGCAAAATCACACTTTAAAGAAGACGTTTGAAGTGAAGTTCTCCAGTGTTAACATGTACTATAGGCTACACGCACAATGGAACTTCCGCCTAACAACCGTGGCTGCTAGTACACTGGGCTGCTTCCGGTAGGTGGTGTTGTAGTTTCCCGGAGACGCTAGTGAAGTGCGGAGTAGAGTCAATTTTATTAGTAAAAATGAGCGGATTTCAGATACAAGAGAGACGGTTATCATATCAAAAAGTCAGAACGTCAGCCCTACAATGTTGTGTACCCCTTTGTACAAATTCGTACAATAGTACGATAAACTTTCATAGGTTTCCGGTGGATGTGTCTGTGTGAGCCGAATGCATGGTGAGGGTACAGCGGGACGACTTCACACAAGTTTGCAGCCGGCATTTCAAAAAGGACAATTTTGTTGTCACGCCGAGGAAATTTACGAAGTGTAAGAAAGATGCCGTTCCTGCTTTTTATTATTTAATTCCCAAGTACCAACACCGAGGGCGAGCGTATGGGAGCTGAGACCCAGACAGCGAACAGCAAATGCGGAGCACAGTCTTGTGACTTGTGCTTATTAATTACTTATATAGCGGTACGACTTTTAAAAAAGAAGAAACGTTTAATTTGAGGACGAGGACGTATAAACTCGGATGTCCTCGTCCCGCAGTACCCTTACCATCCATTCGGCTTACACAGAAAGTTTATCGTACTATTGTACCGAGACGAATTTGTATAAAGGGATACACAACAAAGTAGGGCTGACTTTCTGACCTTTTGATACGATAACCGTCTCTAGTGCATCCGAAATTTTCTAATTTTTACTTATAAAATTGACTCTACTACTTAGCACTTCACTGGCATCTCCGGGAAATCACAACGACAACACGATCTACCGGAAGCAGCCCAGCGTACCAGCAGCCACGGTTGCTAGGCAGAAGTTCCATTGTGCATGTAGCCTATTAACAATAAAGTGTGGCCTACCCATGTTCAGTGGCACACAGAGAGCGCAGGCTGAGGTACCAAGTGCCTGTCTGTGGATAGGGAATCCTCAGTTTGGTGATATTAGCAGAGGCGTTCACAGAAAGGAAAAACCCAGCGACCGACTCTGCAAAAGAAGAAAAACAACAAATCAGTATAAAACTAGAACTGACAAATTTTCCCAGATCAAATGTACACTTCTTTTAAAACATTGCAAGTTGTGAACCCAAAATGTAAAGTTTGAAACGCTGCGCTGCGCCTTGACTTAAAAACCCATTTGCAATTAAAAAAATAATAATTTTTGCTGAATGTCTGCATTAGTGTGGATAGCATGTCAATGAACTGAACCTGCTGAAGGGACTTATAGATTTCGCTGAAGCTCAGTTAGTGAAAGCAATTTAAATGTCAGACTTGTGTAAATGACAAATTAGGTTTGGGGAGTGGATCGATGCGGACGAATTGAAAGAAATTAGCACCAGTTCAGGTGACTGAAATGAGAAATGAAGGTTGAAGTTTAAAGATAACATTTAATCGTGTCTAAACTTGTGGAACAATGAGGGATTTATAAATTGGCGGGATCCAAAACATGAGTCGACACTCTTCAAAATAAGGGTTCCAAAGCGGTCCTTCTACAAGGGGTGAGGTTCTACCTGGAACCCTTTGCTTCTGAAAAACCCTTTCTTCAGAAAAGGGTTTTTGGTGACTAATAAACCCTTATATAATAAGTTCCAGTAAGAACCATATTGATCGAGAGAACTTTTAAAGCCCCTTTCCTGAATAAAGGGTTTTAAAAGGGTTCTTGGTAACACTAATGGTTCTCATATGAGGACAAGCCGAAGAACCTTATATGGTTCTACTTAGCACTTTTATTTCTAAGAGTGTCTTCAGATATGAAGCTCAGAAAATATCTGGAAAGGGCCTCTGGTTTGAGCAGCAGGAGGCTGGACAGTCACCTCGCTCTTAGAAATAAGGGTTCCAAAAGGGTTCCTTCAACAAGGACTGAGGTTCTACCTGGAACCATTTATTTTTCAAGGGTTCTTGGTAACAGTAATGGTTCCAGTAAGAACTATTTTAATCCAGAGAACCCTTTAAAACCCATTTCCTGAATAAAGGGTTTTAAAAGGGATCTTGGTGGAACCCTCCAAAAGGGTTCCAGGTGGAACCTTTATAAAAAGGTTCTACCTGGAGCCAATAAGGGTTCTCCTATGAGGGCAAGCCGAAGAACCTTATATGGTTCTACTGAGCACTTTTATTTCTAAGGGTGTGCTGTGCTCTCACGTGGGTTAATTGGATATAAACCCCAAATGTTAATGAGAGAGTTAGCAGAAGTTTGTCTGGAGCAGAGGTTTGCGTTCTCACATACTGTACAGACAATGTCAGGCAAGTGTTCAGATTCCAGTGTAGTCCTGACAGCTTCAGCGTAAGTTCATTGTGACGTACCTGATTCACATTTCATGGATGAGTTGTCCCGTAAGAATAGAGGCATCCCGTGGTTCAGGCAGCCAAACACCGTGACATTAGCTCCTTTCAGCACAGACTGCACGGAGGAAGGACAAGCAACATGATTCATTCATTCATTCATTCATTAATGCTACTATCAACCATCTGCTGCCATCATGCTTGTGAGCCAACACCACTCAGGTCTTATTTCCCCTCAGCTGTGAGACAGTAAACTTTAAAGCTAACAAATCAAGTGGAAGCGGTCTCCCTCTGTCTGCCTGAGGCACCTGACTGAAGATGTTGGCAGTTTATCTCCTCAGAGCATCAATTATACATTAACACACTCATGCATTAAAAAAATAAAATCCTGGAGAGAAGTACTTAAGGGTTGGTAACTATATGTGCTTTTAGTTGTTACTGCACAAAGGTGAACAGAGGCCAATACAGTCCAGTTTGGGTTTGGTAAAAGAGCAACAGGAGCACAAACAGCAGTAATACATATTAAACATGTTCATCCAGTATGTATTGCTGCATCCAGTTAAATTTGACTTTTCAAGTTGGAACATCTCTCCCAATTTATTCCCAGTGTATCTTTCTTTGGTTGTGGGGAGTGGGTGCAGCAGAGCTTTCAAAGTAAAAGACCATGTAAGTTACAAAATCTAAAAACTGCAGGATCTGTGTGTTCATTATTATCCATGAAGACAACCCTAAGCCAACCCTAGTGGTCACCAATGACCACTAGGGTTGGCCCATTATGTGATATTAGCAAAGGACATCCTGGTCAGAAGTCTATCACAGGTGATATACTTATATATATGTACTGTATATGTATATATATACAGTATATATATATGTATATATATGTATACATATACATATACATATATATATATATATATATATATATATATATATACATATACAGATACATATACAAACATATATATATATATATACATACATATATATATATGTCTTTTACCCATCAAAAACGTTTTAAACATGGCTACCGGCTCTCATATGATCATTTATAAGAAGTCACTGCCATGATAGGCAAGACAGCTTTATTCATATACGTTTCATACACAGGGGCAACTCAAAGTGCTCTCTATTTAAAACAAGAATAACTGAACTACTTAGTCACACTACATGATGACAGTTCACTTTTTATGATTTTTTTTCTCTGCCTGACATGAAGAGGTGCTGCTCTTTTCGCACTTAAAAAAAAATAACTGTAAAGGTCTGCAAAAATCTGCTCAGCTAAGCACACACCCATGGTGTCATTTCATCTATTGTGTACTATTGTGTATTCGTTTGTATTCATGTTATTGTTGCTGTACTATTTGTTGTCATGCTGTTCTGACCTTCCAAGGGATTGCAGAGGTTTGACTCGCTCCTCTCAGCTCTTCTCTCTCTCTCATCATAAGTGATCACAAGAGACAAGGAGATATTTTAATGTCAGCTACTGTATGAACAGCCCTAGTTAGCGCTATCCACATGTGATTGGATCATTGTATATGTGCTTTATAACACTATATAAGAAGAAACCTCAAAATCTAGATATCCATAGATATGTGAAGAAATTAGTGCATTTACTCAAGTTTCATGATTACATTACCTCCGATCACAGCCAATAAAAACCCATTTGGAGTGAATGTCAGTTTTATACAGTAAATTCCTATTACAGTCAACAGCCGGTAGTAACTGTAGTAGTAGCTGTTTGTGTTTGTGTGAAAAGGGCAATATAAACTAACCCATTCCTGCTTCCAATTATGCAGTAAGTCTTTGGACAGGGGGAGGACGCTGGAGTATGAGACAGAACGTTCTTGGTGTCAGACATCAGCACAAACCATTACACTACTGTGTCTCTCACTCCAGCTTCCACAAAATCTCCATAATGAGGTTCAGCACATGCATTGCGTTAGTGTCCAAAGAGACACAAGGCAATTATTTCTTGCATAAATACCATTTTCTGTTGCTCATAGTGCAAAACTAAATGCAGGGAGTTGACAAAGTTGTTGGTGCAATAAGTTAACAAACATGTTGCCAGGTGCTGAGCTTTCAAGCTTCCGAAATTCACCATCTGTCCAGTACTCTCTTGGAAGGAAGACTCAGTAATGCCCACTGGCATTATTTAAGACTGTCCCTCCCTCCTGTTGTCCCAACTCTTGCCCACAGATTGAATATTTAAGGATTAAGCAAGAAACACTGACAGATCAAGCTATACATTACAATGAGGTTATAATGAAAACTGGCCCGTGACCTCCTCTTTCCACCAAGGTGTACAGACGGAGGGAGGTAGAGACAGCTTCTGACTGTTGAGCATCCCTGTCTGCACTCTTAGAAATAAGGGTTCCAAAAGTGTTCTTCTACAAGGGCTGAGGTTCTACCTGGAACCATTTGCTTCGGAAAAACCCTTTCTCGAAGAAAGGTTATTTCAAGGGTTCTTGGTAACACTAATGGTTCCAGTAAGAACCATTTTGATCCAGAGAACCCTAACCCAAGAATCCTTTAAAACCCCTTTCTTCGGGAAAGGGTTTTTCAGAAGCAAATGTTTCCAGCTCTTGTAGAAGAACCCTTTTGGAACCCTTATTTCTAAGAGTGTATACTTGTATTTGCCTAGATCTATTACTATTTGCCTAAATCTTCTTCTTCTTTCTCTCTTTTGGGCTCACCATAGCAGATCATCTGCCTCTATCTTGCCGTATCCCTTGTGTCCTATTCTGATTTGCCAACTGTCCTCCATCACAACACCCATGGACCTTCACTGTGGTCTTCCTCTTTTCCTCCTGCCAGGCAGCTCCATCTTCAATACCACTCTCCCTCCTCGGCACGTGACCAAACCATCATTACCTTGTCTCTCTGACTTTATTTCCAAACCGTTCAACCTGAGCTGTTGCTCGAATATGCTCGTCTCTCATCCTGTCCATCCTGGTCCCTCCCAGTGAAAATCTCAGGATCCTCAGAATCAGCTCCGCCTTCTGTCTCTAAGTCATACATCATAGCAGGCTTGAAGACCGTCTTGTAGACCTTGTATTTACCTAGATAACAGAGCTGAACAGCACACACCTTGTCAAGGCATTTTTTTTTAAATCAATGCCTGAAATGTTATGTTAATTTGTTTAGGCTTTTATTTATTGCTGCCACTTGTAAGCCATGTTGCAACATTGTTGTGAATATTGGGACATTAATCACATCTAATACTGTGATTTATATGCCTGGTCTATTATGCAGCTGTAAGTTATTATTGCTGGATGTGAGTGGCGGGGACATAATTCAATCAGGTTCACTTAGATGGTAAACGATGTGCTCAAGGTGACTGAGGGAAAGGTGCTGTTAAAAATGAAACAAAAAACTTAAATTCAAAGAATTTCAACTTCAATCACAAAAAAGTTACAAAAAATAACTTTTGATGGATACAAGTTTATCTCTGTTGTGTTACAATGTGGCTTTTATTTGCTGAATTTTCCAGGAACAGGGCACAAAACCACACTGATGCAAGAGCATGGATGATGCTGGCATTGAAAAATAACCTCCTTTATAAATCCTAGGGTCTATAAATCTGAAAAATTTAATAGCAATAGCAAAAATGCAAACAAAACATCCCACCTACGCCCATCTGCCCTCTCACCTAAAAAGTGGCAGGTCACTTAGTGACCTACAGGTACACCAGACAATAATTCAGTGCTACAGATCGCCATTAATATCATATCAAATCTATTTTTTCCTTCAGTCTATATCAAATTTAATAAAAATTCTCTATTAACATTTATGTGATCTATTCTCCTCTAGACAAACAAATCAGCCAAAAGTTAGTTATGCATTAATATACATATATTACATAATAATAACAACAAAAGATGATTTACATATTGTGAATGTGAATATATGTGGATATAAATTCATGTGGATTAACACACAAAATACTAGCGATCTAATAATGTGTGATCATTTCCCTTTTTTAAATTCAAAAAGTCTTCATTTATTTTCAATGTAGACATAACTAAATCCTGACCCTGTGGCCTGCTTTCTGTCAAGGAGGTCAAGTCAAAGAAGAAGGTCTGTAATGAAATTCTGAGGAGAGCGTATTCCTGTGTATTACATATTGAAGCTGATAATGGCAGATCCACTGAGAGCATGTCAATGATTTATGATAACGATTTTCTTACACACTTAAGCCCAACCCAAAGAAAATAAGAATGGATCCAAGACGATGGTCCACTGAATCAATTCATGATAAGTGGAAATAAAAGCCTCATACATTCAGTTCACACACACACTCCTTCACTGAAAGTCAACCAAGCAGCTCCTGCAAATGTCTCGATAAGCCTTGCAAATCTGACACAGTCCCCCGGTGGCTGAATTCTGCACCGGTGACAAGCAAGTGACAGATCATCACAGAGGGGGTCGAAGTCTGTCTATAGAATAATATAGAATGTCAGTCTCTCTGAAGAAAACATCTCGCGCCTCACACAACAATCACAGCAACCTGGTTTTCACTCTGGCACAATTGCTCTGTGACATCTGCAGAGTCGATCACATACACCTGTGTGTGACTGTACTATAGGCTTGGAGACGAGGGAGGGTGGAGTGTATCCAAGGAGATGTATACAGTGGTATGCAAATGTTTGGGCACCCCTGTAAATGTTCATGATTTTCCTTTATAAATTATTGGTTGTTTGGATAAGAAATTTCAGTTAAATATATCATATAGGAAACAAACACAGTGATATTTGAGAAGTGAAATAAAGAAACAAATTATAGGATTTACATAAAGTGTGCAAGAAATATTTAAACAAAATTAGGCATGTGCATAAATTAAGGCACCCTTGTCATTTTATTGATTTCAACACCTTTAGCACTAATTATTGGAACTCAAAATTGGTTTGATAACCTCAGTGACCCTTGACCTCCATACACAGGTGAATCCAAACATGAGAAAGAGTATTAAAGGAGGTCAATTGTAAGTGTTTCTCCTCTTTGCATCTTCTCTGAAGAGTGGCAACATGGGAGCCTCAAAACAACTCTCACATGACCTGAAAACAATGATTGTTTAACATCATGGTTTAGGGGAAGGATACAGAAAGCTATCTCAAAGATTTAAGCTCTCAGTTTCAACTGTGAGAAACATTGTGAGGAATTGGAAGACCACAGGCACAGTTCTAGTTAAGGTCTGAAGTGGCAGACCAAGAAAAATCTCAGATAAGCAGAGGTGAAGGATGGTGAGAACAGTCACAGTCAACCCACAGACCAGCTCCAAAGACCTACAACATCATCTTGCTGCAGATGGTGTCACTGTGCATCATTCAACTATTCAGCGCACTTTACACAAGAAGATGCTGTATGGAAGAGTAATGCAGAAAAAGCCTTTTCTCTGCACCCGCCATAAACAGAGTCGCTTGAGGTATGCTAAAGCACATTTGGAATAAGGAATTTGGTGGCGGTTCCATCATTCTGTGGGGCTGTGTGGCCAGTGCAGGGACTGGGAATCTTGTTAAAGTTAGGGTCGCATGGATTCCACTCAACATCAGCAAATTCTGGAGAACAATGTCCAGGAATCAGTGACAAAGTTGAAGTTGTGCCGGGACTGGATCTTTCAACGACAGGAACACTGCTTAAAATCTACTAAGCCATTCATGCATAGGAACAAATACAACGTTCTGGAATGGCCATCTCAGTACCCAGACCTGAATATTACTGAAAATTTGTGGTGTGATTTAAAGCGGTCTATCCATGCTCGGAAACCATCAAACCTGACTGAACTGGAGATGTTTTGTAAAGAAGAATGGTCCAAAATACCTTCAGCCAGAATCCAGACTCTAATTGGAACCCTTACCCCTAACCCTATAGGAAGTGTTTAGAGGCTGTTATTTCTGCAAAAGGAGGATGCACAAAAGGTTTCTTTTGTGGTGCCTAAACTTATGCACATGGCAATAATTATTGCACACTTTCTGTAAATCATCCAAAATTTATTTCACTTCTCAAATATCACTGTGTTTGTCTCCTATATGATATATTTAACTGAAATTTCTTATTCAAACAACCAGTGATTTATAAAGGAAAATCATGAACATTTACAGGGGTGCCCAAACTTTTGAATACCACTGTATATGCCTGACAAATGCGATAAATCGTAATCACACAGCTAATGCAGGGACATAGAGAGAGAGACATAAATAACTGTATGATGAAGCAAAAAGGGACATGGTTGCCATTTAAATCAAGGACAATCCTTTTGTTGAGGTGAGCTAATTGCACCGTGTCACCACATCAACCAAGAAATCAGTAAACAAAACAACAAATTAATTACTCCGTGAAGAATTGTCATTTCCCTGAAAGTCAACCACTTGTGTTTGCCTCTTGCTGGGGGTTAGATGAGAAGATCAATTATCAATTAAATCTGTGTGTGTTCAGTGGGGATGAAAAATGTGTTAAACACAAAATCTTTCAGCATGGAGGCAATCATTTTAAACTCTTATACTCAAATGATGGGTCACAGACATTAATTAATTGGACATTATTTTCTCAATTAATCAATTAATCATGTCTCGATGAAAAGCACAAATATGTACATTTGTGGAGGAGAATTCAGACAATTTTAGCGATTTTTGCTCCAAAAACATTTGAAACTAGGACAAGTTCGTTTAAATACCATTGGTGTGAAATCGGCTCCAAGTTGCCGTGCTATCCAAAATGGCGGCCTTCCTCTATGAAAGTCGCCATTGACTGTTTTCATTGTCCCAACCTAATGAAGTGTTGGGACAAAAGTGTGTACCAAATTTCGTTCATGTGCGTTAAACCCGACATCAGATTAGCCCCGCCCACTTCCATTTTTTTTTAGTTTTGGGGCATGTCCAGGCGTTCGAAAATGCGATTCATTTCCAGGAAGAAGAGGAATAACTCCTTCAGTTTCAATAGGGTTCTATGCACCTTGTGCTCGAACCCTAACTAAGCGACAAATAAAAATGTATTTAGAGTATGAATTAAATCTTTTTTTAGTGGCTGAGTATGTGGGCTTACAGTGGAACTATGCAGGATTTTTACCCTAATGAAACGTTTCCACTCCCCCTACCGTCTTTTAGCGGAAAACAAGCCTTGCAAGATTAGCGAAGTCTCGGGTCTCGTGAGAAACACGAATCGCTTAACGGCACTACACACACACACACGTGCCTCACAGCCAGACGGCTATAAGATCAAAGCAGTGATAATATTATTTTAGACATTCATCATGGGAGAGCAGGCATAAAAGAGGCACAGAGAACCATTTTCGGAGGAAGCAGGGAAGAAGAAAAGACTATCTCATCGAGCGAGGGGCCACAAACACAGGAGTAAACATCAGACAGTCTTTTAGCACAACAGAAAAACACAGGAGCATGCACAACAGATGTCGACCTGGTGTTTTTGCTGTTGCACTTGTTAGTATCTTTGAGATAAACTCTCTGTTCTCTATGTATTTATGTCTATTTGCAAATGGAGTCACAAGAGTGGCCAGAAGAGGGGAAGGGAAGGTAGAGCATCAGCGGTCAGTTTTTACGATAATGAGGTATAAGTAGAAATGAGGGGGAGCTCTGTCGAGACCAGACTTGTTAAATCCCGCTGTAAGATGACCTGTTGCTGGATAGATTGGATTAAACAAGATGGAAACCGACCATATTGAAATTCAGAAACAATATCTTACAAATACTTGTCATTTTAGTAACTGTTTTGGGGGAATTCAGTTGTATCACACTACTTTTCTTCAAAAATCACTCTTATCACATGATGAATTAATCTTCCATTCATGAGCTGAGACTGATATTTGGAATCGTTGGAAGGATAAACATGTATTCCGCCTTGTTGGTGACAGCCACCCCTCCCCTTCCAGTCACCATCTTTTGTGATAAGCTTCAGGTACTGCAGGCTAAAGGTTCCTTTGAACAGTATCTTTATGATCTAGAAGATGAAACTGATAGGAACCCAGGTCCCTGAAGGTGGGAGGACATTCTTCTGAGCTGAATAATGATGGATATCTGTTCGGGTGTTTGAGCTTCATCCTCTAGTTCTTGGTTTCCATTAGCAGTCCATCTGCCAGCCTGTGGCCCTGCTGTTTCTGGCTCCCTGAAGAAATCCAGAGCCGCTGCAGGTGCATTCTAATGCTTTTAAAGGACAGTTCAACAAATACACATCATCAAATGCTACTTGGCTGATTTCGTATTATGCTTTTTTTTTTTTTTCGCACACTCCCAATTAGAGGCATATGTCACAAGCCCAAACACTAGTGTCTGTTTCACTGTGAACTTTTTCCGCTTCCAAGTCAAATCCTGCAACCATATGAGCATCCATATTTAGCAGGCTAGCTCCGCCAGACAGTCTGAGAGCCCAATTATTCACCAGGCAGATTCTCACTTCACTAACCTGCCTTTTATTTTCAGTCTTAATTCAATCTTTTGCAAAACAGCAGAGAGAAGTCAAATGGCACACGATACTGAGTCAAATGTCTGCTTGTATAAATATATACATATATATATACAGTATATACATATACATATATATACATATATATAAATACATATATATATATATATATATATATATATATACACATGTTATACATACTGTAGATACTGTAATATATATACTGTATGTATGTATGTAAAATCTGAAGCTAAATTTACAAACTTGGCAATAGTTAGAAAATGTATCTTATTTTGTCAGTGAACAATGAGCATATTGTAGTTTGTCATTTAATTATAATTTAAAATATAGTTCCACCCAAGATTAATGCAACAAAATGATTTACTTCTGGTGTGCGCTGACCTCCAACATGAAAGCTGTAAATTATCTTTGCTCTTGCCTGCAGTCAGTCAGATAGAGACTGAGATAGTAGCTTAAGATGAGGGATTTTTGGACAAAAGCTGAGAAACGGAACCCCAGTGATTGTGCCGCAAACACTGGGTAACAAGCGTATATAACCGGTAGTTCTGTGTTGAGATGAAGGACATCAAACAATAAAGAAAGTGAAGAACTCACCATGTTGAGCTTGAGCTCCATGTTGAGGACTCCTCCGCTGTCTAAAACTGGCATCAGGTTGATAGCGAACACAGCCGCCCTGTCTGGTGGAATTGATATATTTGGACCAAAGAAGACGTAGAAGTGCACAGAGAAGGTGTCCAGCTCGTTCCGCAGAGTCGGACGAATGGGCCAGCACTTGTTGGGGTCAGCTGTGGGGGCGAGGTAAACGATGCTGTCTTTGGACGTGTGCAGGTGACTGGCGTTCTGCAACAGGCCGGGCAGAGTTGCCATCGAGAGCGTCTCAGACAGTGACAAACCCATCGCTGTTCCAAAAGACTGAGGCATGTTCATGGAGGAGCTGGGCTGTGCTCGCTCCTTGGACAAATTGAGCTTTGAGCAATCTGTTAAGACAAGAGGGAAATACATCTCCTGAAATGAATCAAACTGAATCCTGCATGAGCTGAACTTAGTGGGTGATTTTCAGTTTTACAAATGCACCTTACAAGATATTGTGCAATACTCCCTATCAATAAATCAAGCAACAAATGCCCAGCAAATCTCCAACAAGCAGGAAATTCTACTTGCATTATTATACACGATAGGCAACTAAGTCTTTTTCAAATGTTTGAAATAATCCCCTTCGCCTGGCTTCCATAAAGTAAACAGTTAAGCTGGGCGCTGTATCATGAGTCTAAATGAGATAAAGATTCACAGTAATTGCGAACGACTATTTCACTCAACACAAAGCAACTCGCTGCAAAATAGTCTTTGATAAATACCATTAAATATCATCAGTCCCCAAGAGGGTAGGATTTTTGTGTCTCAGTCTGGTTTGCATTGTTATAAGGCCCAATTATAAGGCACATGTTTATGTGTACTGTGTATATACGTGGGTGGAGTGAAGAGGACGTGTTAATTTAGTTTTATGCAATTTCCTATCCAAAAAAATGGGATTCTTCATGTTTTATACAAAAAATTGCACATACATGCTCTTCAGTGACTAAACATCTATTGATGGCAAGGTACCTGCAACAAAAAACTAAATGTATAAACAGCAATTATAAATAATAAAGCCATTCTGTCTCACCAGTGAATGTGAGCCTTGTAAATTGGACTGAATGCGAATGAGGGCAGAAACCGTTCCAAACAATGACAACCACTAACAATGAGAAGGTGTGAGGAGGTGAGACTTCCAGATGGTCTTTTCCCCTAAATCTGAGCTTTGCTTCAATTTAAATCCACAAAAGGTCAATTGCCTGGCAGGCGGAGGAGAGACAGTGTGAATAATTAGTGTCTGTGTTGCCATGGTGACAAAGTGCACTGTATGGTGTTGAACAGAGGGAGGGGATCACTACACAGGAGTGGACTTCCCACAGATTTGTGAGCTATCCCTGTGGAGTGGACAAAAAAAAATATCTTAACCCCAAAACAGCCCCCAGCACTTAAGCACAGTAACACTGGCCTTTCAGCACTCTTATATGACTCGTCTTTGTTTGGGTCTTTTCTTGAATAAGCCTCTCGATTGTGTCTGAGCAAAATCACATTCCCACCTCACATTATGCGTAAGACAAGTGAAAACACTGTGTCACAGAGTCCTTCTTTCCGAGAGTGAAAGCACAAAGTGAAATCCACATTCCTTTGTGTTTTAAAAGAAGACTTTCAGTGTTGTCTAAAATACACTTCAAACCCATGCAGGAAGGACACAATAATGAAGAACACAACAGTCAATTTGAATTGTCACAAAATCTTCAGAGAAAAGAGAATATTCCACAAAGGCTTAAGAGGGAAATGTTGCAAATGATTTGACAATTCTGAGCAACCATAATAATACATTTAGACAATAATTATCATACGAAACACCAACAAGATCAGGTTTTATGTGTAAAGTATGTCACTAAATGTAGGAGAATGTTATTATGTAGCACTATGTATACATAGTATGAGTGATTATTATTTCTCATTCTTGACTTTTTGCTCCTTTTAGATTTTTTGCAGTTTTAACTCACACATATTATAACATGGACATTTTTGACAAATTCTATATTGGTATACGTTTTAAAGCAGCAGTCAGTAGAATATTTGTCCTGGAGTGTTTACTCACATAGGGTCTCTCACTCTTTTAAAAACCCCTGTAAAACATGTATATAAGACCTCAAGCATGATTCATGCAGATTGCATGACACTGATACCTATTGAATCATCGCCAACGTCATCAGCTGTGATGTGAGATGGCAATGTCATTAGCGTGTGCCAGTGGTAAAAAGCAAATGGTGAATTACACTCTGTTTATGTATGCAGAGAAATTACACATAAGCGACAACGGATCATACACACATTGTGGAACCTAATCGCCAAAACACACATTGTGGAAGATTATTATTCTTTTTTTTTTCCTACGACATTGCGCTCATTTTTGAGGGGCTTAACGTGGATAAAAACTCTTGAAATTCGGCATGGAGGTCGGGAAGGCTGAAAATGCGATAGTGGCATAGGGCCCAAACCTGTGATGAAATTTGGTGAGTGTGTTAGGCTTAGTCCAGATTGTCTTGAGGAATTTTTGACGCGAGATAAAGTGGTAAATTTTGCATAAAATGTTAATTTTTTTCTTTTTTCTTTTGTGTCTAAGTCGCACATAGTTTGAACCAAACTTGGTACAGTTGTTGCGCTCATGATTCCAAACAAATTTCTAATTTACTTCCATTAGCTCAACCCACCCAGAAGTCAACCATTTTGGAAAAATGAAAATGACTAGTCTTTACATATGAAGGAACTATGGTCAGACAAAAGTAGTCCGATTGGGACATAATTTGGTGAGTGTGCTAGGCTAAGTCAAATTTTTTTGAGGAATTTTTGGGGAATTTTTGATGCAAGATAAAGTGGTCAAAATAGCGTAAAATGCTATTTATTTTTATTTTTTGTCTAAGTCGCACACAGTTGTTCCAATTTGAACCAAACTTGGTACATTTGTTGCTCTCATGATTCCAAACAAAATTGCTAATGTATTTCCATTAGCTCTGCCCACCCAGAAGTCGGCCATTTTGGAAAAACGAAAATGACTAGTCTATACATTTGAAGGAACTATGGTCAGACAAAAGTAGTCCGATCGGAAAGACATTTGGTGAGTGTGCTAGGCTAAGTCCAAATTTTCTTGAGGATTTTTTTGGGGAATTTTGGACATGAGAGAAAGTGTTCAAAACTGCGTAAAAGGCATTTTTTTGTGTGTATGTGTGTCTTAGGGTGCTTTTTATGTTTGGTGCGCACCAAACATGCGCAGCCAGCCATATTCACAGAAGAAGCCGCAGCCGCTCACATTGATTAGAGTG
Source organism: Microchirus variegatus (assembly GCF_963457635.1). NCBI lineage: Eukaryota > Metazoa > Chordata > Actinopteri > Pleuronectiformes > Soleidae > Microchirus > Microchirus variegatus. Next base: position 17,703,429 of record NC_139819.1, read on the forward strand.
ACAGCTATCAGCTCTGGTGACCACGGTGCTCACGTTCCGGGCTGTGACGCGCCAGGTGGTTAGTCTGGTTCTGGTGCCGTTGGTCTTCACGGTCTATTTTGGTTCCTTTAGAACTATGCATATGTGAAAGCAAACCGTACCCACGTCTGTTTGCTACATTGTAACATTTTTCTGACTGGTAAGGACCAAAGCAATCGAGCTATAGGTGTGAAAGCGCCCTTAGTCACACATAGTTGTTCCAATTTGAAACAAACCTGGTACAGTTCTCATGATTCCAAACAAATTTCTAATGTACTTGCATTAGCTCCACCCACCCAAAAGTCAGCCATTTTGAAAAAACGAAAATGATCAGTCTATGAAAAATGAACGTGGAGCGAGGGCCCTTTCATGACTGCGTGCAGTCCTAGTTTATATTGTTCCTGTGTCACGCTGGTTATTACATAGTTTTCATATAGCATTTTCATTGACTGGTCAGTAGACAAACAGTATATTGTAGTAGTGTACACTATGAGGTGGTCACTCAGATATTTCTGATACCACTTCTGTCGCGGAGTTAGAGCGCACAAAATCATAGAATGCATACCAGACTTCAGCAAACCTCAGGGAAACCTTTCCAGTATCCTACGACAATTTATCCAAACAGTAGCCAGAACAGAAGAAAAAAAAGAATAGTTCCATTTCCACTTGTGAGGTTAGGCCGTTTGTCTGAAAATCAATTCCCCCACACCAGACATGTTCATGAGGTGATGCATGCAGGGAAGATGGAGGGGAATAAGACTGTACCAGCGACAAGAAGGAACATTGAACATTATCTGATTTCATAAATAAATAAGACATTTACAAACTCACCTGTGACCTGCACCCCGATGCGGAAGTAGACGTCAGAATTACTCAGATATCTCTCCACCAGGATGTAGTACCACTGCTCCCAGGCAGGAACCACTGTGTCTAACTCACAAGGGTTCCACTCTCTGCAGTCGAGGGCACTTGAGTTATGAACTGGTGGCGCTCGCGCTCTTATCTTCAGCACCACTGGACAACTGTCGCTGCTCTTGTTCTTGGTACTGCAGTTTACCAGCTGAACCTTTACCTTTGATATGTAATTGGGGATGAACACTCTGTAAACAGGAACACACACACACACACAGGTTACAGGAAAAAATAATACCAATGTAGTGTACAATATCATAGTACAATATGGTGGATAGATAGATAGATAGATAGATAGATAGATAGATAGATAGATAGATAGATAGATAGATAGATAGATAGATAGATAGATAGATAGATAGATAGATAGATAGATAGATAGATAGATAGATAGATAGATAGATAGATAGATAGATAGAAAAAAGAAGGAACATTTTCTCTGAGAATGATTAAGTGTTTCCAAACCATCCCATCCTGACCTTTGGTTTTTGGAGGCTCTGTTGGAAGACTTACTTATAAAGTGCAGATCTGTTATGGATGGGGATCATCTGGTCAATGAAGTATCCAGGGTAAAGCACCGAAATCCCAATTAGCCTCTGGACAATGAGCTGGGGTTGGAACAGATACTGACATTCCTCCGACAGACCCTACAAACATAACAATGCAGTTGAATAGATCGTGTTATAGTGGTTAACCCTAGTAAAGAGGAGACTGGTTATGGACTGTGTGCATAAAGCCTGTCATCCTTCAGGATTAATATCACTCTGTCCTCCCACCGCCTGCCACACAGTGTAACACGCAGCTATTGTTTCCCCCGTGTTGTTCTGAACAATTAATGCTCGATGTGCAGTTCTCTGTGAGACGAGCGTAGCCGCACAGTGATTTAGAGCCAGCAGACTGTGCATCTCTACACATGATCTGCTGTAAAATGTGTATTGAAAAGGGCTGGAGGCCTTTTCCATCCACTTCAAAAGGACAGGTGTGAATGCCAAATGAAGTCCTTCATTTCCGTCAAGTGATCACTAACCCATCCTGCTCCAGCCACGATTACTGTGGCGTGTCATTAGTCTGGGAGCCGCTGAGGTGACCCTTTGATTTATTACCACCCATCGTTTGGACCTGCACATGTGTCTTCTCGAGCAAGACAGGTTTTAATTAGGGTTCAGCCAATATGAGATGGTGAAGGCCAATGTTTTTACTTTCCATGTACAGACAGTTTTGATGGTGTTCAATGCCTTGAAATATCACACTTTAATGCCAAATATGAACAAATATTTTTTAAGTCCACAAATTCTGTCTTGACAGGGAAGCAATGAAGCATTTATTGCAGGGATAGAGGGCATACGGAGATTGTAAAACTGTAAATAATTAACTATAAACAACAGTGTGTTTGGTCTTTGGATGAAGAATTCTAATCTCTGTATTATCACAAACACTGTTACTCAGATATGAGTTCATCCTGTACAAATTTGTAGACACACATGGTAGATGGACAGGATATTATTAATCCATCCATTTTCAACTGCTTATCTGAGATCGAGTCGCGGGAGGATAATATTCAATATCCTAAATTACTCATCATTTCATTTCCTCATTTACCCTAAGCTTGTATGATATGTGCAATGGCAAAGTCAATGTACCAGGTCACCTCACGTTAACCTGTGTGAAGCTGAAGGAAAATGAAGAGGAGTTATCAATCAGGAAGTTAGAAGAGGAAGAAAAAAAGAGGATGAAGAAAAAAGAAAGAAAGACACACAGTTGTAAGTGGCGCTACTGGCGCAGATAATGATATAATCATAACATTAACAGTCACTGTCTAACGAACGGGGACCCAGACAGCAGCTAACATTAGTGTCAGAATGCTAGCTGACGCTAACGTTAACGCTAACTAGTATAAGCAGTGCGTCAAAGTGCTGATGAGGAATTTCCTGCTGTGGGTTTAGTAAGAAAACTATTTGACTTCTATACTTTATATTTAGTTTATAATGTGAGTTATTTACAGTGTTATAGTTATATATTTTTCTTTTTTAAAGTTACAGCATTTAATTTTTTCTATTTATTTATATTGTCTTATAATGTGTTTTTTTTTACGATGTAATGTTTCTTTTTTACTAAGTTTGTATAGGTTTTTACAAGTTATTTACAGTATTTTATTGTTCTTTACATTTATATTTTCACATACTTTATTTATCTCTCCGTTCCTACAACAATATAAAGAGAAAATTTGAATTTTTTTGGCATATTTACGAATGGCAATTAATCGTGATTAATCGTGATTAATCCACAGCTACCCTGTTAAAACTTTTAATCTTTTGACAACCCTAGTCTAAACATTATTAAAAATGCCAGGTAGTGGGCTGAGACCTGAGTGAGGGAGGGGGCGTGGTCTGGTGGTAAAATCTGACACCGAGTTGCAAAGGAGGAGGAGTATAAGACAACAAGCCCTGATTAGGCAACAGAGTAATGAAAGAGTGCACCAATAGTTTAGATACACGTTTGTCAAGTCAAAGTACATGAGAAAATAGCAAATGTCTTCAGTTGTTTTTTCTTCCGAATTTGTACAGAAATAGACACTGGAAATTGAAGCTAATCAGCAAGTGTCTGAAATCTGTTTTCTGTTTTACAGACATCAGGGAGCAATTTATAATATCACTTGATTTATAACATCAGTAAACATTTTCCACAGGAGTTAATGGTCTCAATCACTCATTTAAGGTCATAGTCATATCAATGATAGATTATGCTTTAAGACGTGGCTCATGACACTCTCAGCAAAAATCCACCCCTCTATCTGGTTTCCACAAAACAAGATAACAACATGTAAAATTCAAAGATTCAAAACAGCAGCTCACAAGCAATTGGCACTGTGGCTTGCTACTTGTGTTCTTGTTAGTGTTGTGTCGGTCATGAATGATTCGTTCGAAAGAACAAATCTTTTGAGTGAACGAACTGACTGGGATCACTTCATGAACTGATTCGTTCCTTTCTTAGTTCAGTTGAGCTCAGCAGCGAGCGTGGCGGTCGGGAGTGAAACTGCCGCGTTCTGTGAATCACTCGTCACTCCCTCGTGAATCTTCAGCAAATGATGCCAGCCAACATGCGCCTAGCAGGGAGGGAGGGACTAGTAAGAAGAACTAATCACGCGCTGCTGTGATTGGTTCGCGCTGTCAGTCACTGACTCAGTCATGATTCGCGAACGAACTGACAGACAGAACTGGATAATTGTGGCTGAGGACATGAATCTCGTTCGCGCTGTCACTCACTCACTCACTGACCCGCGCACATACTGACACACACTGAACTGTGGCTGTGGACATGAATCTCGTTTGCGTACTGCACTCAGGGAGGACGTGAGTCACGTAGCAGGGCACTGGGCTCCTGCTAAGCACTGAACGATTCGGTGAACGAATCATTTTTAATGAACGGATTGTAGTGATTCAGTACACTCAAATAAACTGCCGATCCCATCACTAGTTCTTGTTGCTTGAGGCAGTTTTTTGGGAGGGGGTTTCCATTCACCTGTTCTGACTGTGATGCATCCTAATATTGTCCATCCTCACATCAAAAGAGTAAAAGGTTTCTTATTTCATCTGTTCAGTGTGTCTCATTGAAGCCGATCACATTTTTCCCCCAGTGCACATGAAGCAGACCAATCCGTTTGTACACGACATGCTGATGCAACTTCTGATGACAGTTTTGATTGTCGCTGCGCTTATTCTAGCCAATTAAAAAACACCAAAAAAGGAAGCACAACTGAAAACCACTTTGAGAAATAAATTGCCTGAAATGGAATTCAGCAGGTGTTTATGCAGACAAAAGGGAGAACATGATAAGATGACACCGTTCTGCCTTTTCAAGCTCTGCAGCACAAACTGGAATACTAATCTCAACCAATTCCTACATCATTTTGATTTTTTTCAATCATGATGGGGAGTTAGGTACCCATGAGGACTATGTTTTACATGTAAATTACATGAAAATCACATTACATTACACAACCATAAATAAGATTCTGTATTTCCATTCTCTCTCTTTACACAACGTTCGCCAATAATTTATTTCTGTATCAGATCTTTGAGGTTGGATTATTGTGTTGACAGGAAATGAAAATAGACATATACAAGCAGATTTTCTTTTTTTTGGCTAATATCAGTATGCAGATTCATTTCAGTCAACCTGTTCCATCTCTTTTGGTCTCCACACTTTTACTTTTACTTTTACTTAGAACCCGGCATTTGTGATTTTGAGTTAAATGACTCAACAACTGCATGCATTTATTTGTCTGCTTATTTATATATGGATTATATGGAGTAAAATGCCACCCACAAGGGACCATAATGTGAATGAGAAGGGAGGGTGGAGCTGGAGATGGAGCAAGGGGGGGGGGTCTTACTGAGAGCTTTTTGACCCTAGTCACAATGAAGTCCCCAAAGTCCCCCAAGCATACCCTGTTTTAGAATCTGTTACCATTATGTATAAAAAAAATCATGCTGTATTGAAGAAGACCTGAGACGGGAGAAACTACAACCACATTTGGCTTTGTGTTCTGGATTCATCAGCCTCAGCAGTATTTTGTGTTTAGAGCTGATCACATGTGTAATGGTAAATTCAATTTCTCTGTCTCAGAGCTACAACTGCCCATCACCCTATACCTGCACAAAACAGAATACCAGGTCCTTTTGTGTATTGTGTATTGTATATTGTGTAATTAGGATGTCTAGCCTGAACTGACACCATCCTACAACATCCACAGGGAGTCGGCTCCCTGATACCTGCAGTAGACAAAGAGATGTGAAAACATGGCCGGGAAAGCCAGACTCCTTTGTCTATTGGAGGAATGCAAAAGGGGAGTTGCTCAGGTATAAAGGCCACACTATATATCTCTGACTGCGCAATGCATTATCCGACTGCGTAACCACGGAGACCACTAGAGCCTTCATACTTCTGCGTCGTGGACAGATAGGCGCTGAAATTTTCCGCCCAATCAGTAGGGGTCGCTGTGCAAGGTTGTTGTGCTTTTGGCTACAGTGAGCAATGGCGTCCGAGAGAGAAAGAGAGAGAAAGACTGTTGTTGTTGACACAGTGGCCGTTTCTCACATTTCTGTGTCACGGAACACAGTTTTAAAATAATTTGAGAGTCTAAACATGTGGTTTGTGTATTAACATATGACGTATTTATAGTTTGGCAGCGACGTTGTCGGCGGTGGTCAGCTCCGCCTCTGTGGACGCTCGGTGCGCACTGTAAGCCGGCACAGAGCAGCTTCACTCGGCCTGTCCTGAGGACCAATCGCAGCTTTTGCCGTCTCCGTTGTCCCTTGACAGAGTGACACTTAAAAATTATTTTGTGCAGTCGGAGTCGACGCAGAAGACTCTGCGTAACCTACACAGAGCACCTTACGCAGGAGTATAAATTGGGCTTAAATGTGGAGGGCTCACAATGCTCTGGGTCTTTCTCCAGCTAGGATCACTCCTGTGAAGATTGACCTTTTCTTTGCAAAGAAAATAAAAATCTTGTCGGCGGAACACGTCACCTCACAAATAGAATTTTGTACTTTTTCAAAGCACTACTCATCCATCCCCCAGTGTGTCGAACCACCAGCACAAGAGTAGTTTCATGATCTTATTCAAGGAAGAATTTGGTTATTATCTTAAGCAGTTCAAGTGAGAATAGCTAAAAACAAAAGGAAAAAGTGTGGGTGTTTAAATGTGATTGGAGCCATTCCAATTTTCCTATGACAGGACTAAGTGTCAAGATGGAAGGTCTAGTGTGGTGCAAAAACAAAAACATTACTACTAACTATCCTGTCAAATTTCGATATTATACAATGCTAATATTTTGTGAAAAATCACCTCACCTTGACAGAGATCTTGCCTTCATCCTTGGGTAAATGTGCTGCTAGGAACCAGTCTCCAGGGAGCGGGCTGGTCACATTGAATGCTCCTGTCGTACGGTTTGGTAGAGTCCAGGTCAGAGTCACAGCAAAGGATCCTGGGACGACCGTGTCCCGAGGGAAGTGGGTGTACAGGGGGTTGATTACAGGTGGAGCCCCCGACCTGAAGTAACTATATATCATAAAATTCAAAAAATTAATTCATTGTAAAATGTGAATTTGAAGGTTATAGCCATTGGAAATAAAAATAGACGGAATTAAAAAATTAAATGCTAAAAGCAGCAAATGCTTTAACAACACTTCCTCTTTATGTCAAGGCTGCCAAGTAATAGCTGACACTGCTCAGGGCTAACCAGCAGCTATATCTATTTTCCCCCTGAGATAAAGTATATAATGTACCTCCTATTATTATCCACACCCTACAATGGAAGCAGATTCAAACATCAGCAAGTGAAAGACACAACAAAATCCTTTTGGTTTAACCCATGTATCTTCCAGACAAAAGTCAGAAAATGCTTCCTTCTTACACAGTCACATTGCGGTTTGGGCAACTGTCTCCAAATGTGCCCCCTTGCTCCTTGAAGGTGATGAGGTTCCATACAGCCATCATGGTGTCATCAGGCACATTGAAGTGGAACAGTTCTACACTGGCAAACGAGTTGAAAGCATTGAGTTTACGAGGCGTGCGAGTGAAGTATTCAGTCACAAAAAGGCAATCTGTGGAAAGAAGAAGAAGAGATATTTGTGGGGGTGAACACGGGAACAGCCAGGAGGCCCAAGCTGGGTGGTGCCTCTGAAAACACTGATTATGTTGGTCCAGAGCAATGAGAACCCATATCATACCCTATTTCTCACCTAGTTCCCTGGTGTCCTAATGAACATGTCTGTGACATGCTTTGGTCAAAATACCATAAGGATAAAGCACCACAGCAGTTCAATCACCCTGTCAAAACAGCCCTGTTCAGAAGGCTCTGCTTAGTAGTATCTCTTTAGGTCCACCTAAAAGTAAAACAAAACTGACAGGAAATGACATCAGCCACAGAGGCTACTGGGAGCTAACACCAGTTAGCATTTGGAAAAGTGATAATTTGCATTCACATTGCTGCCATATATAACATGTATCCACTGGACAGATAAATCCTCTGAGGCTGGAAGTTTGTGTAGAACTCTGTGCTTCACTGTGGAGCCAAGAACAGAACTTTTCAAGGACTTTGCAGACTTCCAGTTTGCGGATACTGCTGCCCTCGCCAGCACTCTCGTTTGTTGTATGGATAAAGCGGAGCTCCGCAAGTCAGCAATTACAGGAATTTAGTGCATTGTGACGTCCCAAGAGTGCAGAAGTCAACATCGCGTGTTTTATCTCCTGTACTTAGACTGAGGAGGACCACAAAAACATGAGTGAGTCATCTTTTTCACAACTATCTCTGGGGTTTACAGAGAATGGTATGAAAATATCCAGTAAGCAGCAGTAATCTGGATAAAAATGCATTGATACACGAGGCAAGCGGAAAATCAAACCAGACTGGTTTGAGATGACAGAAATCCACTCGTCACAACCAAACCATCCAGAAGACCATCTCTGAATGAATGCACATACAGTAGGTGAGCTGTACGCATGAAGGAAACTTAACCGTTCACATGAAATAACCTCATTCAAGAATGAAAGGATTAATACATTAAGTCTGCAGTCATGCTTGGCAGAATCAGGTTGTTGCCACTGCACCACTTTGAGCTAAATGCTGACATCAACACTCTGACGTGGTGCTATTTAATCTTGCTCTAGCAGTGTTAATATGCTAATATGCTAATAGTCTAAAAGTGTTGCACTGCACAGTGCCACTGAGGTATATGGATTCGGTTTGCAAGAATCTAGTAAAGGTAAAATCAAGTTTAAACCTGATGATGGTGCTGCATGAAAAGCAAAGGGATCATGAACGCGATGAGGTATTTCAACAGTCGAGTCCACGACTGTCTGCAGGAGATTGTTTTGCCAGTAAATCTACAGGTAGATGTTGGGATATTCCTCAAGATAAACAGAAAGAAAATTTCCTCAGGGTGATGTTATAGAAAATAAGTCACGGTATCACCGATGTCTTTATAATGAATCCTCTGGAGACCATGATATCTGGCAGCCCGTCCAACCGCTAAACCAATCAACAGACAAATTGCCATCCACAGAAATACATTTCTATCAAAGAGATAAGATGAATGCATTTGCTTGTAAATAGACACAGTTTGTGACTGTGAAGCACTATCATTCTTGCAGACCCTCAGTAATACCCAGCTTCTCCTTGAAACCAGGGAACTGCAGAAAATGGCATCATTTAAACATATTATCACAAACTCTAACTCCTTTTAAATCAGCTGTGGAGATGCGTGCGTATGCAGCTTCACTCTCATAATCTTAAATCCTTGGATTACATCCACTGACGGCGCTGCATATAAAAGCAGTGACGTGTAATCTTCCATATTACCTACACAAGCTGTGCTGGCAGCCAGCACACACAGCGGGATGTGTCAGTTAATTGCAAAACAAGAACACACTGCATCTCATCGATATATGTGTTATAAATACAAACATGAGTAGATAACAAAGAACCTGCTGCATTTCACAGGAACGGGTGAAGAAATGTTGATATTTTATATCATTTATAACACACTCCTTCTGAGTCAAAGTGGTTTCACTGGTATTTTAGGTACAATTCATCTCCTCCAAAAGCCGTAGTTGCACAAAACCATTTAGGAGAAAGCAATGAAGAACCTGTGCCACTAAAACAGTGTGAGCCTAATTGATCTGAGTTGTGGGTAAAACCTTGTCTTCCAGAAAAAAAAAGGTTGCTATTTTACTTTTCCACAAACTATTGGAAACACGAGGGTTAGATTTTGTACATGTCAAATGTTTTTGGAATGATATACTTGTCATGGATTTGAGGGAATATTCTCACACAGAAGTGGAGGAGCCAGTAAAATAAAACATTATGTGAGAGTAAGACGTCTGCGGCGCAGCACACCACGGTAATTCAAGGTCAGGGACAAACATTAGTGTTTTTCTTTACCCTGTGACAGATGGTGTTTTTAGAAATTTTACAGGTTATCAGGACATTGTAATCTTTCCCTGGATGTTACCTGGTGCATTTTGTGTCTCAGCCAAACCACATTCATAACCAGCAAACCACCAGTTTGTTTGATGTACATGTTTGTAGAAATGTAAAATGTATTCACAAATGTGAGCTCACACATTTCTTTCTGTGGTTTGCAGTAAAGTGTGATAGAGTAACATAGTGATAGAGTAAGCTCACTTTAATAATGCTGTAGTTTTCATGACATAATAATGCTTTTCATATTGACTAGTGCAGTGCCCGTAGAAGGTATGTATTCCTACGCTAATGCTAATCAAACAATTTAATTTGCGTTGTGCCTAAAGAGGTTGCACAGTGTTTGTATTATGTTAGCCAGTGAGACCGTCATCAACAGCTAGCTACGCTAATGCTAATTGAAAATTAAAATATTTGCATTGTGCCTAATGAGGTTGCACAGTGTTTGTATTATGTTAGCCCTATGCTAATGCTAATTGTAACCTCGCTAGCTTACCTTTGAACAGTTTCGCAAAATTAGCCACAAAATAGTAGCATGCTAATGCTAAATAAATATGTGCTTGTGTATTGGTGAATGCACACTGACTTTGTCTTTTCAGTATAACACCATGTTCTGCGGTGAACCGTGTGAAAATGTCTCACCCACCGTGAGGACAGCCTCTTCACTCCCACTCCCGCTTCAACACAGCTGCTGCTGATGAGTCGCTGCCTGCCTGGTGAAGCGTGATAAATCAGCTAAAGTGCAGTGTGATAAATCAGCGAAAGTTAAAATTACTCCAAAAAAACGTGAAAATCAAGGATGCACGCCCCCAGTGGCCATGCTCAACCCATATCCAAAATCTGACTAACGGTCAGTGAGCTATGGCCGTCACACACACACACACACACACACACACACACACACACACACACACACACACACACACACACACACACAACTTGCTTTATAGATAGATGAAGAACACCAAGTGACCCTTTACAAGGGGAGGCAGTGCTGAGGCGTGGGTGCAGTAAGGAAAAGGTTTTCTTAAACGAGCATTGTGTTCTAACGTGTGAGGGGGAAAGGGCTCCGCTCTGCTCCTGCTTCCCAAACACTAACAGTACTCAACACTCGCAGTGGCTCTCACGTATGGAGGCAATCCTGAATACTAAAGGAGGAAGGAACAGAGGAGAATGAGGCCGTCGTACTGTCAAGGAGCTGACGCCTAAAACCATTCAAACCTCCATCTGGTCAGCTATAACACAAGCCTTCTTTATTTTTTTTTTAAGTTTTCTTTTGGCATTTTATTGCTTAAGATTGATGCTGGGAACAAACTTGACAGAGTTCAATGATGGAGTGAACTGGAGTCTGCAGAAACGTGTGCCACTACGTCGATGAGAAAAATTACAGCTTGAGATCTCAAAGAAAAGTTAATAGTATTGATTAGCACAAAAAAACAAACTTGGATAAAAGACTGGACATGATTACACTGATAATAAGTCTTAAAATGAACATTAACTGTGGAAGAACTTGAGCCCTGGTTACCCCAGAAGGAGCTCTGCGATGGTTATTTTTTAAATTTACTTGTCAGACTTTATGAAAAGATTATCAAAAGATAGATAAAACATATTCATTTCAAATCCCACATGTCAATTTATTAATAAATAGCTCTGAATGATAAACTCGCACATCGACTTTCATACATCCAACATGCCAATTTTGGATGTATGAAGCCAATGAACAATCCAGCAGCCTCATGCAATAACTCCATCTAAAAATGCTTTGTGTTTATTTTGTGGCTAAATAAAGACATTTCACCTGAGGATTACGGCGTCAGAATGCTTACAGGTTTTCTTACAGCACCGTTGTGAAGTCTAATCTCTTCAATGAGTGCCTCTTTACTGTTTTACCCAGCGGTTAGAGACTTAATATAGACATAATCCTGCTTTATGTCATCTCAACAGCAGATTTATCCTTGAATGTTTAGCTGTAAACTACATTAAACCCTTGCTCTATTGCCTTTCCAATTATCTTTGAGGATTTTAAATGAACCATCGTGTAACAGTAACAGGGCAAACAAAGAGAATTCAGCATCAATTCAAGCTTAAGACCAAAATAACAGCCAGTCCAATGAACATCTTCGGTGAGGAAAATGAATTTTTCTGCACATCCAAGATTATTATTTACCTACTTCCAAGAGGGGAGGGTGAACTTGTGAACTGGAGCAAAACAGCAACAAGTCAATAAGGGGACTGCAACATCCTCACACAGACCTGATCACAGTCAGTGTAGTGTGTAGTGTGTGGTGTATTGTATGTGTGTGTGTGTGTGTGTGTGTGGGGGGGGGGGGGTGCACAAGAGAAAAAAACAGTCATCATATTTGATGTTCTGAAATAAAAAAAAGAATAATAGACTCTTGTTCGATATTGCAAATGAAAAAGATCTTACTTTCCTATTCAGCATGTTTGATTTCAATTCAATACAGAATTAACCCATTAAATGTGGGAGATGTCATGGTTTGACTTTAAAATATATATATTTAAGTATTTACACTAAACACCTTTAAGCACTTCTCTAACAAAGCAAAGGCAATGACAAACAATGGAATACAAACAGCCTAAAGGATGGACAGCTGTGTCCAGTCTGCTGTGTTGCCTTGCGGCCACATTCAACCTGGAGGATCTCAGCTTATATGGAGCCTATGGAGCATATCTGTCAATGTGTTCATTAAGCACAACCTTCCTCCAGCGCCACGGAAGCGACAGTGCGTGTCCGTGAAAAGCGTCTCGCTTGTGGATAAATGCGGGAGTGGTGGATGTTGGTGGATGGATGGATTCAAAGAAGGGACGCGGGGATGCGACTGCTGCTGCCGCCGCTGCTGCTGCTCCGAGAGCATTTCAGCACCACGACAAAAGGAACAGCTCCCGCGGAACAAAGTGAATGGAGATACACTCACCTCCGAGCGCGCAGAGGAAACACAGCGCGGCACCAACACTCAAGAGAAGCCGCGGAGGGCTACATCCTGAGCCGCGACGCTCCCGCTGCCACATCGTTAAAAGTGAAATGTTGAGTAAGAAGGGCTCCAGCCCGGGTGCAGATCTCAGCCACTGGGCTGCTCTACATTTTTTCAATTTTTTTCCCTTTTTTTCTTCTCTCTTTACGACCAGCTGTTTGTGCATGACGTAATTGAGACGGCGTCGGGACGGCGCCTCCTCTCTGGCTTTGATTTGACAGTCTCAATATGGCGACTTTTCTCATTGGACCCTCGGCCCTGTCAGTCCGGAGGAAGGTGCGGACGTCGAATGCACCACGGAGCTCGTCGCCTCGCTTGCCCGGACCACCACACACACACACATGCACGCGCATACGCGCACACACGGGGCCAATTTAGGACTACAGAGACCGCAGCTGCCCCCTGAGGCTGCAGCTTTTTCTATGGACCTCAAGTTAAGTAATAAATAAATCATTATCGCATGTTGTAGCGTTTACATGAAATAAAATGGTGTGTGATTTATAAGAAGATTAGTTAATAAGAACACGAATAACGCACAAAATTAAAATGAAAAGTGGGTGGTTAGGGGAGGTTAGGAGAGTAAATGGTTTGTATTTATATTGTGCATTTTCTATTCTTGATGACCACTCAAAGCTGTTTTACACAACACGCAGCTAGATTTTGGAACCGCGTGGCAAACGGAATTTCCACCCCACCAGTAGGTGGAGTATTAAGCCCCGCTCACCAAGCAGAAAAAAACATTTAGACAACAATAGAAGTAGTCGCCAAGGAGTCATCTGATTCTCGACCTGACAACCCTCGAACCTGGTGTCCTAGGGCGCTGTAGCATCATAGGAATGCGTTCTATTCCTGGGCCGTACAGGCTTGTACCGCCACCTGATGGTGAAGTCAGATACTACAGGACCCTGACGCATGAGTATCCCAGGGTCTATACGATATGCGACGCGCACTTCGTCGCACGGAAATATACCAGGTCATTGAGCCAGCTTGACTTCTGCATCTCCTCTAGTCTGTTGGTAAAATCTGACCTATGGGCAGTTCAGAGAGAGAAGATGCTTCCATTGGTTCTAAAAGAACAATATACACAATAAAACACATGTGAATATGGAAGATTTTCGGAGATGGAGATATTGTCTCATCTATCCATAGTCGTCTGGTGGGAGGGGCTCCAGACAGAGCCTCCATCACTAATCACTTAACGATCAAATCTACATACATAAACACAGTTTCTTTGTTCATCACTGATTCACTGAAATGACCCCAAAAAAAACTGCCTACTACAGCTTTAAGTGTAAAACTGATTGAAATTTTACATTAAATAATTTTAAACTTTTTTTTTACATTTATTACATTTACATACTACTGTATATGAAAATATGTATATATAGCTATTTAGCTTTCTGTATCCTTCCCCTAAACCATGATGTTGAACAATCATTGTTTTCAGGGCATTTGAGAGTTATTTTGAGGCTCCCATGTTGCCACTCTTCAGAGAAGATGCAAAGAGGAGAAACACTTACAATTGACTTACAAAAATCCTTAAATACCCTTTCTCATGATGGGAATCACCTGTGTATGGAGGTCAAGGGTCACTTAGGTTACCAAACCAATTTATAGTTCCAATAAGTAGTGCTAAAGGTATTGAAATCAATAGACTAAATTTATGCACATGCCTAATTTTGGTTAAATAATTCTTGCACACTTGCTGTAAATCATATAAACTTTTTTTCACTTCTCAAATATCACTGTGTGTGTCTCCTATATGATATATTTAACTGAAATTTCTTATCCAAACAACCAATAATTTATAAAGGAAAATCATGAACATTTGCAGGGGTGCCCACATTTTTGCATACCACTGTACACACATACATATATATACATATACACATATATATATATATATATATATATACATACATATACATATACACACACATATGAATATGTATATATATAAAATTATATATACATATACACATACAGTATATATACTGTATATATACATATACACACATATATATACACACACACATATATATATATATACATACATATATATATATACACACACATATATATATACACACACATATATATATATACACACAAATATATATATATATACACACACACATATACAGTATATATATATATATACATATATATATACACACAATACTTCTTTGTCTGAGTGACATAACCCATATCACACATAAAAAAATGAGACATTTACTTAATTGCTGTTTGGTAATCCTCTACATGTCACCTTTTACAAAGAAGAGTTTTAAAAATGTATTCCAAATATGTGGCACATTTATTCAAATTTTTTTTCAAATCCATCCACATAAAAGACTCTGAAGCATCTCTATAGTCTTTCATGGGCAAATGCATGGGAGTGGGAAAATGTCAATCTTTTTTTTTCTTTTTTTTCCAGTGTTTGCATCAGACAATAATCCATTTCCCAGCAGGAAGTGAACATTAAGACTAAATTTTCACTCCTGATTCTTTTTAGGCAGTGGGGTGACTTCAGCATGAGTCATAACTGTCCATGCAGATCAGTCAGCGTGTGGACCAGCTCCTGCATCAGCTGGGTATAATTTAAAGGATTTACAAGGATTAAATTCATCTTCGTAAAACTGGATTGTGAGCAGATCAGACGGTTCAAATACTAACAGTGGATCAATTTCATCATCCCGTCTACAAAACAGGGCAAATTAGTTCAGTTGTAATTGCAGATTCAAATTCTTGTCTGGTTTAAGGCCTGGGGTGGCCATGAACAAGGCACCAGGTTTAGCCAAGTGCTGCACACTACTCCTGTGCCCAGCTTGTGTGTGACGGTTTAAATGCAGAGATCAAATTTACCATCACTAATTGGTGTGTGTGCAAATCAAACTAATTCTATGTGTGCAGAGGGCATCTACCTTCAAGCTGTTGGTTGCAATTACAATGACTATAATTAGCTCTAGCATTAGCCCTAGGCAAACAGTTGCTGGATGCATTTATTGACGGATAAGGCGAGGCAACAGAAATCATCCAGTGACCACAGAGAAGCACGTAATGACACTTTGCGTAGCTTCAAAGTGAGCTGAGCAGCAATGTGTGTGTGGAAACTCCAAAGGTTTCTGAAAAGCTGAGAAGTTGTGAGTCAACTCAAACCTGTAGTTATTACAGTAATTTCACTCATTCACTTTTTTTGGGGGGGGGGGGGGGTCATGTTTATGTGCTGCGACACCTTAAGCTGCATTAGCTCCCATTAGCGCCAGTTAGCGTGCCTACAGTGGAACTGGAGCAGTCTGTTTATTAAAGGAAAAGAGCAGCACTACAAATAACCAACTTACCTGTGTACTGTGTATGTGTGCCTCTGTTTTTAAAGTTTAGCGTTACTTTAGAGCAGTGGCCCCCAAACTACGGCCCGCATCCACATTTGGCCCGGCCCCCTGAACAATACCAGAGACCATTATGATTCTTTTTCTGGCCACGCGAATCCTGGCTAGCCCCTGACCGGAATAATGGCAAAAAGGTTAGGTAAGAGAACATTTGATTCAGAATGCAGGGTATTCAACCTGTGGTGGTCAAACAATTATTTTTTTATTCAATGCGAAGAAAAGGCTGTTTGTCTCATCTGTATTCAAAGAATACAATCTGCGACGACACTATGAATCCCGTCACAAAGACGAGTATGATAGCTTGCAAATTATTTATTTCACAAATAGTGTTATTTATTTCCTGACTTTTTTCTGTGAAGATCCCAGAAAGGGTTATTCATATATGGTTATGTGTGGCTTTTGGAAAGCAATAAATGTTTACGTATAGGCACCCCTGTGATCGTCACACTTTTTTCTGTCACAAACTGACTCCGGCCCCCATCAGAGAATGGAAAAGTTATGTGGCCCTCACAGGAAAAAGTTTGGAGACCCCTGCTTTAGAGACTCATTTTAACAAACTGGAGTCACGTAAACATGACGTCCCGCGCATCTTTTTCAGGTCAGCCGTCATGGAAACACGTCTTGCGTTAACGATGACGCCGTTAACCCGCTGCTATTGCATTAACGCGCCCAGCACTATTGTTAATACACTATTTAAGCATTCGGTAAATTGGAAATAACTGCCAGATATTGAAAGTTATTCTGGGAAAAATGGGTAATGGCCATTTTCTGGCTCTTTTATGGTTAAAAGAAAAAAAAGACATAGAACTTATTACAAAAGTAGAACAGATCTACAATCTGTTGCAGATCTTGTGCTGAAAACACCTGAAGAACCAACACGATGCACAGTTAAGGATTTGTCACTAAATATTAAGAATTATTCATTTCAATCTAATTCTAGTCTTTCCCATACTTGTACTTGGTCAGAAAAACATGTGGTGCTGCTGCATCCCGAGTCTGAACACACCATAAGTTTTGTTTTGAGGATGATTTTCCACGTCATAATTAGAAGTTCACGGCTCTGCTTTAATGCAGCAAGAGGTGAAAGACACCAAGCTTTTCTCCTCCTGGACTTTCCATGGCCTGTTCTCACAAATGTGCATGATAACGATCGCATTTGTTTGGTCCAACACACTGTGGCTCAGTGTTGCATTATGCATCATCCAATGTGTCTGGACAATTTTTCAAAGAATTCAAAAACAGCATAAAGAAAAATGCAGCAGCGAGCGCTTGAGAATACGCCGTTCCTTGTTGTGCCTGTGATAACCGGCACAAATATAACACCATGCGCTGTTGGGAACAGTCAAAGTTTACACTGACGTTTTCTTTAAACTTGTAAAGATTGCCTGTGCCCCCTGGATACCACAGCCCACGCACAGCAACACATCGCATCTGGCTAGACTTGCCATTAAATGCTGCTCAGGCTGGAACATCACATTGCTCTGCGTCTGACTAAAACAGCCTGCAGTATCTTTATTCAGCTGCAGACATGATTCATCACGATAATGCAGGGACTCACTGACATGATGGGAACGGAATAGATTTCTAACGGAAAGGTTACAGCCAGGTATCACACTTCAGGCTCCATCCAACCATCCATTATCTACCGCTTTATCCTCCACATGAGGGTCGTGGGGGTGCTGTGCCTATCTCAGCTGACATAGGGTGATAGGTGGGGTACACCCTGGACAGTTTGCCAGTCCATCGCAGGGCCACATATAGAGACAAACAAATATTCACTCACACTCTCACACCTACGGTCAATTTAGAGCACAGGTGTGAAACTGCCGGCCCCCCAATCCATTACATGCGGCTCTCCATGTGCAATATTACTGTTAATTTTTCATTGGTGTAATATACTGTATATATTTTTTCATAATGTACATTTTTTTAAGTGCAATATATTGTCATTTTTCATACTGTCAAATTTTTTATACTGTAGTTTTCTCAGTACAATATCCATATTCTTATTTAATAGCTCAGCCTTGTTTCCCTACACTGTAAATACCATGTGCATACTGTGTATATTCTGCAGACCGGTTGTAATGTACATTCTACATTCTATTTTTAAACCTATTTTTATAGTCAGTGTTAATATCTTTATATATTGTACCTTATATATTCTATTTCTTTATGGTAATGCATGTTTATTATTTATTATCCTTATCTTTATTGTCTTGCTGCTGTAACACTGGAAATGTCCCCACTGCGGGACGAATAAAGGACTATCTTATCTTATCTTATCTTATCTTAAACACAGTGTGTAGCTGGGGCATAGCTGCCAGCGAGGTGACACAATATAACATAATACACTTTTGTTATCAATGTTAGCAAAGTTGTCGAAAGGTTTTGCGGATTCAAAACAGCATGACCTTGGCAACCCATTCGCCACGATACAGGAAGTGCCTTATAACTTCAGCATAGAGTTCCACCTAATTTCCTGAAACTTGGCGGGAAGACCATGGCCTCAACTCAACAGAAATCGGCCTTTTTTGAATTTGGTGATTTTTAATCAAAGTGTCATTTGACATCAAGGTCCCTGTGTGTGTGGGTTTCCTCCAGGTATTCAGTCCAAAGACATGCAGATATGGATTAGCTTTAAATGAATAATATTTAGAAATGTATACCTGTAAATAGGTGACAGGACTTGCTTTAATGTTAGCATCTTCAGTAGTAATGGAACAGATGAGAGCTTCCGTCTCTAGAAACCTTCTGTAGATGCAGACCTGGAAGCCACCAACTAATTATCCCCGTAATTAAAGACCAGTCATGGTTTGCCCATAAATCATGGCAGTCTCTTGGCACCGATGATACTGCTTTCTCATCTGGTCAATTTTCCCTTTTACAAATCCTTACATATCTGTCAAGTTTCGCTTCTCCAAATAAACCTTAACTTCTGAGCTGTTTGGTGGAGGAGTACGAAGGCATAACCAGTTTTCGAAAAGTGGTCGTAAGGAGGTGGTGAAGTGTGTGTGTGTGTGTGTGTGTGCGTGTGGGTGGGTGGCAAACACACATCATAGGCAGAGTTATTTCTGCTCTCCCTAAGGTGATGCTCTGCACAGCCTCAGCATATGCAGCCACACAGAAGCATCAAGTGCTTCCAGTTAAGAAATTTTAACAGTTGCCTTCACATTCCAACACTGACATCCATTGCTGCACCTTATCACTGTCCTCAGCTTTATGGAGGCTGCAAAAAAAATGTACTTGTTGCCAAACTCTGACATCTTGTCCCAATATGTGAGCAAAACAACCGAGCACAACAGGTTTAGCTGAAGAGATAAAGAGGGAGAGGAAGACAGTGTGGCCAGCTGGTGAAGTTAAGCTTTCTCGCCGTGTAGCTTAGCTTTGCCGCATAGCAGTATGGTCTTCATCACCACGTTCAATTCCTGCTGCATATACCATAATGTTACCACAATAACAAATACATTAAACAGCATGTTAAGAGAGTTTGGGAACTTTCAGTTTGGTTTGATTTAGCTCATAAACAGGTCTTCTGTAAATGTCAGCACACCACTGTGAGTTTAAATAGTCAAGTGTGCATGTGCTGTCGCTCTGTGAGATAATAATGACTGAACAGTGCCCCCTTATGATCATTTATTTATTCCTCTGTCAAAGCAAGGATTAGTCAAAACAATGAAAACCTTCCATTTTCACATTTTTAATTACCCATTGACAGTATTCAAATATACATGTACAATCATATCCACCAGAGAAAGGTGCTGTGTAACAGTTAGAGGCACGACTTAACTCTGGAAATGTCTACATCTCATCATCCAGTTTGTCCACCCAGGTTATCCAAGATGGTGAAGATTCCCCTCTGGTGCCATTTCTTCTCCATTTCGTTATCAGGAATAAAAACTATACAAAGTCGTGTCGGTTAGAGGTGGACTCCTCCTTAGGTGCTACATAAATGCTACATGCGGAACACTCCAAAACGCGTCTTCTTCATTGGTGCATTCAAAGCCGCACTGAGACTCAGTCCCAAAACCAGGCGAGTATCGGCGGGATCGATAATCCCATCATCCCACAGTCTGGAGGAAGCAAAATAATCATGTCACACTGGTATTTCAGCACTGTTTTTTAATTCAGTGGTGAGACTTTGGACTTTGTGATGTGGTTTTGTAGTTTTCCTAACTTCTCTTTGCACTATAATTACTGTGCTCTAATTCTGAGCCTTGCATCAATATTATAATGATTATATTTAATTATATCAAAATTATACACCCTATTACTCTTATTTAAAATATTGAACATTAGAAAACGCAAATAAGAGTCCTATTTTAAAATAACAAACCAGACTTTTTGCTTTCACTTATTCTTATAATTACATCTACATAATAAGCCATTATATATAGTCCTGTGTTAGTGTATATACCATATGTATAAACATATGAATAAGAATATATACTGTAGCTGATCACATTTAATGAGTCTGAGCAACAAAATTATGACATCGTAATCAAACATTCTGACTAAGTGATTCATTCATTCATTCATTCATTCATTCATTCATTACTGCTTTATCCTCCACATGAGGGCCACAGGGAGCTGGAGTCCAGATGACACTGTGGTGAAAGGCTGGGTCACACTCTGGACATACAGACACTGGGTTAGCCATAATGGCGTGTTTCCACTCCAACCGTGCCTTGGCACTTGTTGTTTCCGACAATAACCGTTTATTTCACGTTTCCACTA
The DNA here is from genome assembly GCF_963457635.1 of Microchirus variegatus. NCBI lineage: Eukaryota > Metazoa > Chordata > Actinopteri > Pleuronectiformes > Soleidae > Microchirus > Microchirus variegatus. Next base: position 17,724,461 of record NC_139819.1, read on the forward strand.
GCGATGGTACCTAATGGTACCTTTTTTTAAGTACCTGCTCTGGCGAGGTTCCAAGTGAGCTGAGGCGATACTATGTGTGACTGATGACTGGTCAGAGTGCCACATCAGGAACAGAAGTCTGACACAAGAATCAAGCCAAACAATGCCAGATGGATCCTGGCTTTTGAAATAATTTTTTATGCTTTATTTTTTGTAATTGTGTATTGTATGTTTAGGTCTACTGCACGTCTGTCCGTCCAGAGAGTGGATCCCTCACCTGTGGTTGTCCCTAAGGTTTCTACCTATTTTCCCTGTTATATGGGTTTTTTCCCTGGTAGTTTTTCCTTACCCTGGTCGAGGGTCTAAGGACAGAGGATGTTACCAACCCTGTGAAGTCCCGTGAGACAAACTGTGTTTTGTAAACTGTGGGCTATATAAATAAAGATTGATTGATTGATTGATTGATTGATTGGTTGCCGAATTGTAGATCAGTCAAAAAGACTTAACAATCCTAAAAACATGGGTTAATCTCCAACAATTACCAGGGAAATATCTCAATATTTTACAGAGGAGGTGTATTTATGGACAGCACTGATGATCGCAAGCGCCATCACAAACCCTGCCACTGCATTTTAGTGCACAATCTTGCTAAGTAGAACCATATAAGGTTCTTCAGCTTGTCCTCATAGGAGATCCCTTTTTGGTTCTAGGTGGAACATTTTATAAAGGTCCCACCTGGAACCCTTAGTGTTACCAAGAACCCTTTTAAAACCCTTTATTCAGGAAAGGGGTTTTAAAGGGTTCTCTGGATCAAAATGGTTCTTACTAGAATCATTAGTGTTACCAAGAACCCTTGAAAAACCCTTTCTTCGTGGAAAGGGTTTTTCAGAAACAAATGGTTCCAGGCTAAACCTCAGCCCTTGTAGAAGAATACTTTTGAAACCCTTATTTCTAAGAGTGCAGTGACTGTGTCAGACTGAGTCTGTTGTCTGGTCATAGGGGAAGTACTGAACAAATGTTTTTTTTTTGATGAACTGATTCTAATGATTCATTACACTGAAAACAACTGCTTTACAAGTAACTTGTTTGTGTGAGTTGTGTGTAAAATGAGGTCTATTTAGGTCCTATTTTTGTAGTGGAAACGCAACCTAAACTGTGCCGTGGAGAGGCGAGCTGGAGTGGGACCATAGTGGAAAACAATCATTCACTCTGATATACATAAGGTCAATCTGCACGTTTTTGGTCTGTGGGAGGAAACTGGAGAACCTGGAGAAAAACCATGTTCACAGTCTCTCAGTCAAACCTTCGTGCTGTGAGGCAACACTGCTAGCCACTACCGCGCTGTGAGGCAACTAACTCATTCACCAACTAAATGTTCAAGTCCTACTGCTTCAGGAGAAATTTTGAGATTGAATTGTTAAAACCTTAAGAGTTTCTCTATTATTACTAATATTAGCCAGTGTTTTAAAGAGGGCTGAGATTACTGACTGAATTATCTTCACCCTTCCCTTTTACAGAACACAAGATTTCCTGTCACTGTCAACCCAACAATAGACGCGTTAATAGCCTCTAATAATAGATTCATGCCCAGAATCATGGCTGGTGCAGGCTGGAGAGCTTTTTTTTTTTAATTAGGATCTTAATGTTCCATTTGAAACTTGATGAGTCTATGTTGTAATCTAATGGAGAAGAAATACAATGAAAGACATGTCAGCATCACGTATCTCTTGGTTCAAATAAATAAGATAAAACAGCTGGTGACTCTTTTTTTTTTTACCTTACAAATTTGCCTTGCTTAATTTTTATTATTCCATAGGGGACAGTATATTTTCTCCAGTTACCAGTTACCATACTGCTATGACGCACCAACTATCATAGTCTGAGTTACGTGGGAGCCAATGGGAGAGCCAATGGGAGCCAAGCTCCTATAAAGAGGGTTTGAGCTCCCATGAAGGTCGCAAAATTATTCATCTGCTGGGGTCGCTAAAATATAACCACAACCACCTTTATTTAATTATTATTATATTATTGTAATGACAAAAAAAATGCAGTTTTCAGGATAAAGAGAGAACACAAAATGTCTCTCGTAAATGACAGTGACAATGACGACAATGTGGTCTATTTTGTCTGCATAAAGGTAAGAAGGTGGCTTTTAATTTGTACTATCATGTTATGTGGCGTGTGCCGTCATTCCAATAAAAGACAATAAATTCTTTATTCTAGCCGATATAATTGTGGGGCTGCTGTGTGTGACTCGAACTTGATCCCCGTCTATAGTTCCAGCTCTTCTGTGCCTCATTGTACCACATACGGAGGCATGAAGCATAAGGTGTCACCACTGACCTGGCACTAGAGTAGTACGGACTGCCTTCCTCCTCGAACCGCTGCACGATCGGTTCCTTCATGGCAGCCTCTTGCTCTGCAGTGAACTGCGAATAAATCAGTAAAATCATGGAAATGAACCAAAAAAAGATGTATTATTCTAATCTTATTATTGACACATACTTTGTATAGTCTGACAGCAATAATAGCACTGATAATATATATATATATGATCTGTCATTCTGAAGCTCTTAATGTACCCTTAATACACCCATAGCAGCAAACCTGACTAAGGTTAATTACATCCATTTGATGACTGCACATTTAGGGAAAGCCATCACACGACCACTTCCCACTGATATAATTTTATCCCTGTAGTAAGTGCCATGTCAAAACCATTACTGAAAGAAAAGTGCCTTTCATAATTTTTATGCTTTTGGCAGCAAATCTGCCAAAGCTAATTGAAGCTTTCTCCCTGAAGTGCACTCTGGATGATTCATCCTTACCTCCTTTCCTTCGCGCGCCCTCTGATCCTTAGTGATGGTGGCTAGGACGGTGGCTGCCTGCTCACCGCCCATGACAGAGATTCGAGAATTTGGCCACATGTACAAAAATCGAGGGCTGTGAGAACAGAAACACCAAGTGTCAGTTAGCTTGTGTTTACCAGACCAAATTACAGACTAATCATGAAGAGTTGATACCAAGCAGTTAAATACAACAACAAAAATAGTGTTGTCCTCTGTAAACCTAAAGAAGTCCAACTATAGAAGAGAATAATTGTCACTAGTTACCTCCGCCAAGGAGGTTATGTTTTTGCCGGAGTTCGTTTGTTTGTCCATCTGTTAGTTGGCAACATAACTCGAAAAGTCATAGACGGATTTTCAGGAAATCTCCGCAACGGGACCAAGAACAAGTGATTCAATTTTGGCCGTGATCCGTAGAAGCTATCACTGGTTACAACACTCGTTGTTTGACCCAGGCGTGACAGCAGGGTGTATTTTGTAGGGACTGAGCTGCCTTGGCGGAGGTCTGCACTAACGTTTGTCAATGTATTTAAATTGACAAAAGGGAAAATAAGAGTGGGGAAAAAAAGAGTGAGACTGACAGCAGAGCAAATTCCATCTATTCAAACATGTCACTTTCACTACCCTATATTTTATAATTAATTATATGGGGGTGGTTGCAAAATGTCAAAGGGATCTCCACCAATTATCAAAGTGTATGTACGTATCATGCATTTGAATGCAGCTCTGTGTGGATCCATATATATATATATGATATTTCTGGTGCAGGACATTCATTAACATGTTCATACCTGTAGGCTCTGCCACACATGCCATAGTTTCCTGCACCGTACGATCCTCCAATGATAACTGTAATCTTGGGCACACTGGCACAGGCGACCGCAGTCACCATCTTGGCTCCGTCCTTGGCAATTCCTCCCGCTTCATACTCTCTACCCACCATGAAACCTGAGATAGATTAGACGAGATGGCAAATAATAACTTTATTGACATTGGGATAGTGTGAGTGAAAGTCCAGGCCAGTTAAATACAAATCATCATTGAGTAGCAACTAAAACGTAACATTTGTGCATCATGTAATATTTAGGTTAGCAAAGTCAATGTATACAATTGACTCATCAATTTGTAGAAATTGATGAGTCAATTGTAAATGATGTTGTTACAATCCTGATTGTGGTTTATCAGGGGCATTGGGTGTCCGTAAAAGCCATAAAACTTAAAGGATCTCTCTCTTATTTAACCCCGAAGATATTAATTACGTCAATAATTTCCACTTACCTGTTATGTTTTGTAGGAAAATCAGAGGAATGTTTCTCTGGCAGCATAACTCAATGAAATGTGTTCCCTGAAAAGGAATGAAAAAACTTACTTGATGAAATAGGAATGATATATATTTCTTTGTACATGGAGAAATAAACAGCACAAGCTTTCAAATGACATGCCAAAATAGTCAAATGTGTAAATACGTCACAGCTCCACACTGCAACCATTTAGTTTTATGACCATTTTATGACCATTTTTAGAGTCGGCGTGACTAAAATTCTAAAACCTCGGGGCACCAGGGTGCCTTTAAAACTAAACTACGGTTCTATGAATCCTGGATGACCGCCAGAGGCGGTGCTTTAGCACTGAATGTCTCCATCTCGCGCATGCGCAGGTCGAGTGTTTATACCAACAAAGTCACCCTTGACCCCTGATGACACCGGCTAGCCTATATCTTCCGGTGACATCAGAGGATCTGTTCCTGTAGAATCTTCTCGCGAAACCACGAGGATTCTGAGTGACGGAACGCTCTGGCGGTCATCCAGGATTCATAGAACCGTAGTTACATACGTAACTTTCGTTCTATTTCATCCTTACTGACCGCCATAGGCGGTGCTTTAGCACTGGATGACAATAACAACAAAGTCACGAGGAATGCCAGTACGTACCTCAGTGGGAGGGAACAGTAGAGGCAGGCAGCAGGGCCACACCCAGTGGGTGGGGGGTGGCCACATTCACCCGATAGAATCTGGAGAAGGTAGTTGGTGATGCCCACGATGCTGCATCACAGATGTCCCCCAGTGGCACGCCGTGCAGCGCCGCCCATGATGTAGCAACGGCCCTAGTAGAGTGGCACCCCACCCCAGCTGGCAGGGGGTGACCACTGTTTTTATACGCCTGGGTGATGACATCCACAATACAATGCGAGAGTCGCTGTTGGAAAGAGCATGGCCTTTCTTAGGGCCTCCGTAACAGAGGAACAGCTGTTTTGAACTTCTCATGCTTGTGGTCAGATCTATAAAGACTCTTAAGGCCCGGACGGGACACAGAAGTCCTGACCTTTCCTCCCCTGCTGGGGGAATAAACTGCACCAGGTGAATAGGTCGATTAAGGTTTGACGCTGACAGAACCTTAGGAAGAAAAGCCGTATTCGGCCACAGAGTGACCCCTGAGCCATCTGGGTTCCACCTCAGACACGAGTCGCTCACAGAGAGAGCATGTAGCTCCCCGACACGCTTTGCTGAAGTGATAGCAAGGAGAAAGGCAGTCTTAGTAGACACCCACTTCAACTCCGCCTGCGCCAGGGGCTCAAAGGGGGGCAGGCACAGGGCATCCAGCACCAGGGGCAGATCCCAGGCTGGAATTCTCTGTGCCCTTGGGGGTTGTAACCTCAAGGCTCCCTTTAGCAAAATGGACACAAGTCTGTGGCACCACACGGTGTTGTCATCGATTTGAGTGTGTCTAGAGGAAATGGCCGCCACGTAGACCCTCAGAGTAGCGGGGGACTGTCCGCTGTCCAGGAGGGACTGTAGGAACTCGAGAATCTTTGTAATTTGACAGTGCACAGGGTCTTCACCCCTGTCTGAACACCAGGCAGAAAACAGTTTCCACCTATTCTCATACTGTATTCGGGTAGAAGGCGCCCTTGCATTTAGTATGGTGTGTTGGACGGTGTCTGGACACTCTGCCAACAGCGGGTCGGGCCCTGCAGTGGCCAAACCCAGAGCTGGAGGCGATGAGGTTCGGGATGCCAGACCTAGCCCCCTAGCTGAGACAGGAGATCCAACCTGTCGGGGAGACGCCACGGTGAGCCGTGGCAGAGCCTGTGCAGCAGAGGAAACCATGCCCTCCCTGGCCAGAAGGGGGCCACCAGTAGCAGCCTGTGGCCCTGCTGGAGGACCCTCTGCAATATTTGAAGGATCAGAGGCACTGGTGGAAAAGAATAGAGTAGACTCTCTGGCCAATCGTGGGCGAGAGCGTCCTGACCCAGAGGGCTGGTTTCCTCCGTCAGTGAGAACCAGAGGGGGCAGTGGGTCGACTCCTCTGTGGCAAAGAGATCCACCTCTGCCCTGCCGAACACGTCCCAGATATTGAGCACCACCTCTGGGTGAAGCCGCCACTCCCCCGGTGGAGGCTTGCAGCGTGATAGGGAGTCTGCGTCCCAGTTCCGTTCCCCAGGCAAATACATTGCCCTTACGCTGGCTAGGCGGGGGGCCGCCCATGACATGAGGTCCCGGGACACCTGCAGCAACCGTGCGGACCTGGATCCCCCTGGTGGTTTATGTGAGAGACGGTTGGGACGTTGTCTGACCGCACCAGCACATGCCTCCCTCTTAGGAACGGGAGAAAAAACTGCAGTGCCATGTGCACTGCCCGTAGCTCCAGGACATTGATATGGTCCAAGCTGTCCTGTGCGTTCGACAGGCCTCGAGCTGTCCTGTTCTGCCACACAGCGCCCCACCCTGTGAGGGAGGCATCTGTTGTGACAGTCTCTCGACGGGATGCAATGGAGCCCATGGGCATGCCCTGGAGGAGAAATTATCTTTCCCTCCATGGGGCCAGAGCGATGAGAAAGCGCCATGACGCCCTGAGTTTCCTGTGTCGGTGTCGCTTGGCGTCTAAATGGAAACTGTTCAGCCACCTCTGAAGGGGGCGTAGTGACAGCAACCCTAGGGGAACCACAGTGGCAGCAGCGGTCAGCTTGCCTAAGAGGCGCAAATACTGGACGTAGCGCAAGCGGCGACCCTTCTGAAAGAGGAGAAGAAGGCGGAGGACATCGTCTACACGCCGAGGTGATGGATAGGCCCTCATGGCAACGGCATCCAGGGTCACCCCCAGAAAAAGTGTTCTCTGTGAGGGAACCAGGCAGCTCTTTGTGAAGTTCACTCTGAGCCCAAGCTGGGCCACATGTGAGAGGAGAGTCGCCGTGTCTCGGGTCACCTGAGACCAGGATGGTGCACAGACCAGCCAGTCGTCCAGATATGGCAGGATCTTCATGCCCTGCGACTGCAGGGGTGAGAGGGCTGCTGCCACACACCTGGTGAACACCCATGGTGAAAGGGAGAGGCCGAACGGGAGCACCTTGAACTGATAATGGCAACCCTGAAAAGCAAACCGCAGAAATTGCCTGTGGTGTGGTGCTATGGGGACATGAAAGGTCTATTAAGGTAAACCATTCCCCTCTAGTCACAGTACGCAGAACCTCTGCGGTACTGAGCATGTGGAACCTCAGGACATTCAGAAACCTGTTGAGTCCCCTTAGGTTGAGGACAGGGCGGAGTCCACCATCTTTCTTCTCCACTAGAAAGTAGGTCGAGTAGAAACCCCCGGATGACAGGGGGTCTACTGGTTCGATGGCACCCTTGTTTAGGAGGGTGGACAACTCCTGGTTGAGGGCATGGGCTTTTGCCGGGTCGCGTATGATGGTCATCCTGACCCAGCCATAGTTTGGGGGCCGGCATCGGAACTGAAGTCTGTACCCGTGGGTTAGGGTAGAAATCACCCAGGGGTCCGAGGTGGAAGCAGCCCAGTAGCTGAGCTGCTGCTGGGAAAAACAGCCGACGACCGGCCCCAGACTCTCAGTGCCTGGTCCCCCGGCCTCTAGGGGCCCTGGGGGGACGTCGGGCAGCGTCGAAGGTCTGAGAATGTCTAGGGGGCAATCGTTCGGGGGCTCCAAAGGCCTGAGGCCCTCGTTGAGCTGGCTGTTGAACTGGTCGCCGAGACTTGGGGTAGCCACTGGGGAGAGTCTGTGGATGGGAGTGGCGCCTGGGGGGAGCTGGAGAGACCCTAGGCTTGCTTGGAGGAGGCATACTTCTGTGAAGCCCAGAGAGCTGCTGTCGAGTCTGCCTGGCCTGAACTGTACGCTCTAGCGCCTGTACGGCAGCTGACCCAAAGACCTCACCAGGTTCCACTGGGATGCTGCGGAGGGTTCTCCGGCACGCCTCAGTGAGAGGTGACTGTGCCAGCCACACCTGGCGGCAGCCTGAACTAGTGTGGACATTAGGCGCCCCAGCTCCCTGGACACCAGGGCAAATGCCTGTAGAGATGCACTGCTAAGGCTGTGGATGGAAGAGTCCAGTGTAGCCTCCTGGAGGGATGCTGAGAGAGCAAGCATCAGATGGGACAGGGAATTGATAATGCGTCCCATGCGTGCTGCTGCTTCGTAGGCCCTAGAGAGCAGGTCATCTGTAGCCCGACACTGGGGACGCGGGCATCTGGCGTCCGGACTCAGAGCCTCATTGGGTGAAACGATGAGAGCCGCTATAGCTGGCTCGACTGCAGGCATGTGGGCCAAGCTGAACTTGGCTGCATCCTGCATGGCTGCCAGGGCCCGGCCATCTGCTGTTGTTTGGGAATGCCCTCTGGTATCTCTCCAGCATGCATGCAGCTCCCTCAGGTACTCATCTGACGGAGGCACAGTAAAGGTGGTAGGGGCTGGTTCACGCCTGAAAAAGGCACTGGTGGGAGCCGGTTGAGCCTGCGGGATATCCACCTGCAGGGGCCATGCGAATGATGGTACCCATGGAGTCATCCCCTGACCCAGCACCGCGACTGCGAGCTGAGGAACAGGAGCTCCCCCCAGAGGCATGAGAGGCAGCATCCTGGGGAACCAGGTCTGCCTCATAGTCTGTGAACTCGGTGGCTGAAGCTGCCACAGAGAGCACGTCCTCATCTGGTTCGAACATTGTGGCAGGGGGAGCGGGAACACCTACGTCCACTGCACTGGTCCCAGAATGGATGGCTAGGAAGAGGGTCTTCATCTGGTTTAACTCCTCTGTCAACTGGTCCACCTTGGAGGCCAGTCTGGACTCCTTGACCCTCTTCCCGGATGAGGCGCCCACCGCCTCTGCAGCCCGACGCTTAGGTCGGTTAGGCTGTGCTGGTGGGAGTCGCTGGGCTGGGGTCAGCTGGTCCGGTTCCGGAACATGACCCAGCAGGTGTTCAACCTCAGCCAGTCTGGAAACCCGCACTGCCCTGGGCATGAAGCTGCAGTTCATGCACGGATCCTCCGACAGCCCCTCCCTCAGGTGTTCGAGGCCAAGGCACGGAGGGCACCTATCATGACCGTCGTCTGGCTGCAGGGAGGCAATACAGGTCGCACAGGAGTGGTCACCAAGCATGGTGACAGTCGGCGGCTGTAGAGTGGGAGAAGCAACAGATGCTGGGAGAGGGAGCGAGAGCACTGCGGCCGAATGCAGTTAGGATTAGTGGTTCTTCACACTAACTATGAGGCCAACAGCGTCCGCCTATGCTGGGAGCGGGAGCGAGAGCACTGCCTTCACCAGCAAAGGTCAGCTTGCTGCGCCGAATACAGACTGTCACCACCGAGCAGACGCAGCTCGATATGCGGCTGTTACTGCTCTTTCTCTCTTAGGGTAGTGTATACACCTGTGATGGGAGAGGGAGCGAACACACTGCCTTCACCAACAGGCGTTTAATACAGTTAGCTTATGGTAGATTGTTCAAGGCTAACGGTCAAAACAGTAGAAAACACACCGGTACTGTACGTTTACTCACGGATAGCGGTAGTACGTAACTGAAGACGGGTACCCCCGGCGGTGTACCAATTACACAGGCGATAAGTCAGGCAATCAACCTCTAGCGCCGTAAAGCCTTAATGTCGGGAGAGAGAGTGCACACACTGTCTTCACCGACCTGGTAAAAGTAAACAAAAAAGCAGTACGCGCTTGTAAGATTACTCACGGATACGGCAGAAGTACTGATGTCGGGAGAGGTAGCGAGTACACTGGCTTCACCGACATATAGAACGCCCGTAATTAAGCACAGGCGTCGGGAGAGAGAGCGCGCACGCTGTTTTCACCGACGCTGGAAAGTAAAAGGAGAGCGATAACCACTGTACACCTACTCACTGAAAGTCGAAGTACTGATGTCGGGAGTACAACGCCGACTTTATTAACAAGTAAGATATCCTCTAGTATACTCAGCCAGTTGTAGCGTTGGCTGATCCAAACTTCTGTTTCGGAGTGTCCGCGGCGAACCGCGACGAACCTTCCGTCTCCGCTCGTCGCAGCCCTTGGAGGGTGAGCAGCTCGCAGCTCTGACAGATTGTCGCAAGGCTGCCAGCGACGAAGCGGCAATGAACGCTTTAATTCAGCTAGAATTGGCTGACATGCGTCTGCCTGCAAAGCAAGAAGATGAAAAGGAACAGATCCTCTGATGTCACCGGAAGATATAGGCTAGCCGGCGTCATCAGGGGTCAAGGGTAACTTTGTTGGTATAAACACTTGATCTGCGCATGCGTGAGATAGAGACATTCAGTGCTAAAGCACCGCCTCTGGCGGTCAGTAATGATAGAACACATATTGTTTTGTAAATATCATTATTGTGTATAACCCGGAACACCAGGATGCATTTCCCCTGGTAACAAGTGGGTGTGCCAACACAGCACTTTTTTGACTTTTACTTTGAAAGGACGGAGCCATCTTCAGAAAATCTGCCGCACCACACAGATCTGCCAGCAGCTATTACACAGACAAACAAGTACAAAAGACACCTCATTTACATATACTTTGTATTGCCGAGTTACTCAGCTGTTTTCTTCCTTTTAGCTCTACTGGCTTTCTTTCAGCAGCGCAACCTGCCTTGCATTACAAAGTGTAAACAAAAGCTAGAGACAATATGAAAGATGGCGGCTTATTAGACACCGTGGCTTGGCGAGAAATGATCCATCAGTTTGCTCCCCTCTGTGTGTGTGTTTGCACAACAAAAACCAGATATTTGCTTGGTTATTTCTTCACAAACACAAACACCTGGGGAAAAGCTTTTAATATGTTGCAGTTAGCATTAGCATTAGCATTAGAGAAGCCTGGCATGTGTTTGATGATGACAGCGTGTCTCAGAAAGAACTGTATCTGAAAACGCAGGTGCTATATTGATTTTTGCTCTCTGAGCTCATCTGTCTGTCTGCAGCACTGTCAGTCTCGTTCGACAGTAATTGCACTGACGGGATAACCAATGTTCACACTCCAACACTGAAACCTCATAGAAATGGATCAAAGAAAGCATGGCTGTAAAGGGCAGGTCTGCTTGCAGCAGATTGTAAATTAAGTGAATTATATTAAATGAAAATTACGATTGCGCTTTGTTCATGGTCTTTCAATGCTTTGTTATTACAATGCCATTCTTCAGCGCACTCATGAGATGACCCAGACGAGTGCAATTTGAGAGCTTATTGTAGATGATAAACTTGTTGTCTTGGTGACAAAAGGTCAGCGCAAACCCTCAACGAACACTGAAGCCGTCTCAAGAGAGAAATATGGTTATCAGACATCATGAGAAGGAAATCTCAGCATAAAATTAATTGGGTATTAACATTCTCAGAGGCACAAAAAAAATCTGAAATTCATGTAAACTGAGGTGTAGGTTTTAAGTTTCAGCAACACTATGAACTGCAATAATTCAATAACAATCATTATTTAAATGGTTTACTCCAATAACACAAAAGCAACTACATGTTTATGTAATGTACAAACACATTCTGATGCATTTATTCCAAACCTGTTTGTGTTTTGTCATCTTATGCTCAAAAAAATATTTGGTAACGCTTTCTTTTACAGTCCCCTAATTACCAGGTATTTACCTGGTAAATTCATGGTAACACCAAAGTGTTACTAGGTAATTACCAATGGTAATAAGAAAGTAAATACAGTGAAACTGTTGCCAAAATACTGGGCATTTACCTGGTAACTATATAGTTAATTATAGCGTGTTATTACTGCTGTTAATAAGAAGGTATGTACAGCTAAACTATGGCAAAACTATGGTAAATGTAAGTGTATTATTGGGTTATAAACTGGTAATAAGCAGGTACCTAATTACTAGCTATTTACCCAAGGGGTAATCTAACAAACCTAACCCTAAAAATGTGTGTAATTACATGGAAACAAGCTTGGCTTTCTTTTACAGTACAGTTTTACTTTACTTACCGAGTACATTACCGTGCATTACCCAGTATTTTGGCAACTGTTTCACTGTATTTACTTATCTTATTACCCTTGGTAATTACCTAGCAACACTTTAGTGTTACCATGAATTTACCAGCTAAATACCAGGTAATTAGGGGACTGTAAAAGAAAGCGTTACCAAATATTTTAAAACTACAATTAACTGGTTTCTTCCACTTAGGAGCAAAAATCAATCTTTAAAACCATATTCATACTCATCTTTTGTTACTTAAGATAATTACCTTTTTTGCACTTTCTGAAAACAAGACACCGTTGTTGCCAATGATTCCAACAGGGTAACCAAATATTCTTCCAAATCCTGAAAAGGCACACATTTGAAGAAAAAGTTCACAGATTTCAAATAATAAAAAGAAGAGAATCTCTGTGTTGAAGGAATTAAATAACATATTATTTCACAGACCTGTAACAAGTGTGTCTCCATAAAAAGCCTTGAACTCATCAAATTTGCTGCCGTCGACGACTCGGGCAATGACCTTGAATTAGAGTAGGAAAATGACAGCTTAAAGAAGACAACAAGCAACAGAATGTTTTTGTTGTTAATGTTCTGACACTGGTTTTTCATCAAATTCAAATACTCCTCAAATAATGGGGGCGGGACTAGATAAGCTTTGCTTCTCCTGCTTTTCCCTTTCGGTCATGTGTATGAATTTAAATGTGGATGTGTGCAGATGTTGTTGATTAACTGTCATGCCCGAAAAACAAATCATTCATTCATTCATGTCTATTTATTTGATGACATCTATAAAGCAAGTTGCGTCTGTCTGTCTGTCTGTCTGTGACAGGTATATCTTGCTGACCTTTAGTAAGAGCTCCCTAAGATTTTGGATATGGGTTGAGCATGGCCCAATGGTGTGCATCCTTGATTTTAAAAGAGTAATTTTAATTTTCACTGATTTATCATGCTGCACTTTCGCTGATTTATCACACCAGGCAGGCAATGGCTCATCAGCAGCAGCTGCGCTGTGTGGAGCGGGGTGGTAGGAGTGAAGAGGCTGTCCTCACGGTGGGTGAGACATTTTCACACGGTTCACCGCAGACATGGTATACTGAAACAACGAGGTGTCCCTTCACCAATACGCTAGCACATATATATTTTGCATTAGTATGCTACCACTTTGCAGCTAACTTGGCAAACCTGTTTCCAAGCTAGCGAGGCTACAATTAGCATTAGCGTAGGGCTAACATAATACAAACACGGTGCAACCTCATTAGGCACAACGCAAATGTTTTCATTTCCGATTAGCATTAGCTAATTAGCAATGCTAGACCACGCCAGTGACAAAAGCCAGTCACGTTCCTTATCATGCATTACCATAACTGAAAAATCTTCTTCAGCTCCCACTATATGAATACATAATTCCTACGGGCACTGCACTAGTAACTTTACAAAAGTAACTCAAACAGTTCTTTAGCTGGGGACTATTTTAGCCCGATTTGATGTTATTACAGAAGCAGGACAATGTATCTGGACATCAGTGGGCACCTATGGTACAGTGGAATAACGTATTGCAGAATCGGGCTTTGGTTGCACTTATAAGACACTAAAGTTGCATAAATTCACTTTTGGTATTTTCAGAGGAAGTAAAAAAAAACATATACATATATATGTATATGTATATGTATATGTATATGTATATGTATATTTTTTTTTTTTCAATAATGTTCAATATGTGATTTAAAGGTGAAGTAAGTAGTTTATAGTGCCATCTAGAGGAGAGGCTGAAATTTACAACAAAGAACTGCTGCTCTGCTCACCCCCTCCCTTCCCTGAGCGCTACGGTATCCGCAGCTGGTCAAATGTCGTCCTCGTTGTCTTTCTCCGTGTCAGCAGATGAGGTTCGTGAGGTGAGGGAGAGGGCGAGCTACCACAGCCGTAGCAGACGAAGCGGAGAGAGTGGATGCGGGATTTCCGCTACAAGTAAAGTGACGCTTGATTTGTTCTCTCGCGTTTGTCCTTACAGGCTCCGGTAGAAACATGGCATCTCGCTGCTAACAGTGGCTATGCAACCGCGGCTCGCGACCATGTCATTTTACATGACTTTTTGAAACACTACCAAATGAAACAACAACTATTATACAATTACTCAAAGACAATGCAGGAGCACATAATATGTATAAAAAAGTGGATTTTGGGTTATATAAACCCATAAATACTACACATTGTCCCTTTAACCCGTATGTGATTTAAGGCAATCCCATGTTGAAAGGCAATTAGAGAAAAAATACTTTTCTATTTGTAAATAGAGAGCAGTCAGTGGATGATGCTTCCTAAATGGACTCGTCAATACTGTTCTACACTACCTACACTTGACCTCTTAAGGGTTAGCAGTAATTCTTGCTCCTGGATCTACATCAAGAATCAAAGGCACAAGCTTTAAACTTAATGAGACCACCTGGCAAGTGCTACCACACAGTCATCCATTATCTACTGAGCTCTCGACAGAGAGACTTGACAGCCAAATAGTGTTTAGAGTGCATTATAGAGCTGTATATGACAGCATTGCCTTTATCATTAATAAAGTGTAACAACAGAACACTGCATGTAGGTCATATAAATCTGTTTTTCTTTGAGTAATACTACAATAAATCTATTTAATTAATGGCAAATTGCACATTTAACAAAGAGTATCCTGACAAAATAATACATACATACTGTTTAAGAGTGCTTCACAGTCTCATAAATTGTGGTAATTTAAATCACTTGCAGAAATGCAAGTCATAATTTCTTGGCCAACAGCCAGTAATTTTTCTAAAGAACTGAACAGGAAAATAAAAATTTACCTCTTTCACATCAAAGTTGCGTTTCAACTTATCTCCGACGATTCCATAGAGCTCATCTGCAGGGTAGAGAGGAGCTTCAACGGGTTCTGTGGTGACCTGAAAATGATAAAACAGGCACAGTGTCAGACAGATATTAAAATGTTAGTGATTATAATTATCTGACTGACACTGACCTCAATGTTTTTCCTGTAGTTGAGGTTTCGCACTGCCTTTCTGGCTAAATGAAGAGCGTGATTATCGTCCAAAGCATAGTGGTCCGTCACACCAGATTTTCTGCAAACGCGTATAAAATCAATTACTGTGAAATGATTGAGCGCATACATCATTACCTAGAGTAAACACTGATGCGAGAAAAATAAGTTGGATGACATTACACAATGCCTAAATGGCTTTAACATAAAAATATGTTTAAATAATATCTAACTAAGCACAGTCATTATATGAATCTGTGCCCATTTTACAGTGGAACAAAATAATTAATATATATTACTTTACTGGAAATCATCAAACACACATGTTAGCATCATGTAAAAACGCTGTTCATGTCATACTTGCAGTGAAGATCAGCACCACCAAGCTCCTCTGCAGAAACCTCTTCTCCCGTGGCAGCTTTGACCTGTCAAGACCAAAGAAACTGACGTTCTCAACTCGACAACTCAACAATAAACTAAATCTTGACATTTCTGACACGACAGCAACAAAAACTTGTAGAATTGTACTCATAGATCATAGACCTACAGGAGTTGTGGGTTTCAGAGCATGATCACATCAACTACAGTACGACAATGGGGATCTGACCACTTAGTATTAACATATGATTTAAAAAATTAAACACACCAGTGGAGGTCCTCCAAGGAAAATAGTTCCTTGCTTCCGCACAATGATGCTTTCATCTGCCATTGCTGGCACATATGCTCCTCCAGCAGTGCAGGAGCCCATCACAACAGCTATCTGAGAGAGCACAGAAAAATGTACACATATGTAAACGTATGTACAATAGGCAGGCCACACTGGCAATATCACGCTTCATCACTGTATCACAACTTTCCATATCAATCTCATGCAATAGCACACATGTTGTTAATGGCACAAGTTATGATATTCATATCAGATAATTCATGCGAAAAATATGACATTTGAAAATACCAATAATGCTACTGGTACTAACAACTGGGATTTAAAGGCACCATATTTAGAATGTGGCCAAAAACGGTTACTACACTCAAGTTCAAAATACCGAGGTCTTTTAGGTTTCGTTCCCTCTGCTATTGTAGCTCAGGCGTAACTGGCAACCCATGGTTGCTCAGCAGCTGAGACTCTACTGACTGCAATGACTGGTGGCGGGAGGTAGCGCCACATGCCAAAACATGATTTCAAAACTAGGGATGGGAATTTCACACAATTTTAGAGTCGATTGTCGAGGTCCACGTGTCGAATTTTTTGTCAACTTTTTTTTTTTTTTACATCAGCAGCAACAGCAGCAATGCAGGGGTGTAAACTATTCTACAGTGTACTACTTCATTTTAGGCTCAAAAACATGGCTGTAATGTCCATTATTGACCATCAGAACAGCGATAATAAAAATGAGGGGCAAAAAAAAAGAAAAATACGCGAAATCTTCGCTGGAACGCGTGTCGCCACTCGCCAGATGGCTCAGGTTTTTGGACCTGCGCTCGTTAGGTGTCCAGGTGAGTGAAGTACAGTGATCTTGACTGGGTGAGATGCCGTCTTCATTTGTATAGCGCTTGTGTTATGTCCCCCTACCCCGTCCTAAACTTAAGAGCAACCTCGTTCGCACTGCACGCACACACACACGCTTGGACGCGCACAGCCACTCGGGAGAACGAGCCGGTGACGCGCGCACCATCTTGTGAGAGCGCAGGGAGCCTGGACAGCAGGATCACCTTTTCGTGCACAGCTTCCTCAAGCTCCAAGGTCGTGAACTGAACGTGTTTGTGACACTTCAACTTTTTTTTACCTTTTCATTTTTTTGTCGAGGTGCGCACGTGTCGATTGTCGATCGATTTGTCGACAAAAAAGTCCCATCCCTATTCAAAACATAAACATGATTTGCGGTCTGCAAAAGATTTTTTTTAATGCAAATATTTGGGCTGTACTGTTGTTGTTGTTGAGTTCAGTTTGTTATATGAACATTATTCCTAAGTCTCTGTGACATATTAGGAGGATTTTATGGCCAGTTGCTTTAGATTTATTACAGAATGCACCTTTTAAATTCTGATTAAGCAGTCTTGTGGTAAATCTGACAGTAATATTAATATGACAAGGATTAAAAGACCCTTTAAGACCTTGTAGAGTTTCTCCTCTAACCACATTATGTTCCAAAAAAGTGGTTGAGAACATGTGGAAAATAAGCTGCAGCATTTAAAAAAAAGAACAATCACTGAATAACATGAAATGATAGTCACCTGGTTGCTCCAGGTGATTTATACCAGTATTAGTATAAATTAATGTCTGATTTAGGTTTTTAGACAAATATTTCATCTTAAAAAAGCCCAATATATATATATTTTATATATCTTGATTTATACTTATAAAACCTAAAAATCATGCAGCTTGTGAACACAATATAAGCATCACTCACCTGTGCTATTCCCTCTGAAGACAGCCTGGCCTGGTTGTAGAAAATGCGTCCAAAGTGATCTCTGTCTGGAAAGACGTCAGCCTGTCGCGGCAGATTGGCTCCTCCAGAATCCACTGAAAGAGACAAGAACAGGATGTTGTGGTTAAAATTAGGATCTGGCCACATGACAGATACTTTTGTCTTTTCTTTCCTCCACCTAGCAACAGAACCTTCATTACGACGTTCATCCCAAGACTACACGCTGAAAAAACTATTGGAAATGATTTTCCCTAGAGCTTTCCTTCATATTAAAACATCTATTGCTCATCAAAGCTACTAAGAAATATTGTTCTCATCATCTCCAATATTATTGACCGCCAGGAAGTGTATGTTTTCAAATTTGGTTAAATTAAACAAATAAACAGCAGCATCATAATGATTGTAAGTTTATCCTTCATCTGACCAAGTGAAAAAAACATTGCGATGGACAATAAATGTTTCTTGTTTGCTCAAACTCTACAAATTCAACACACTCACCTAAGTAAATGCATGGCAAGTGGTTCTGCTGGGCAATTTCTTGTGCACGAAGGTGTTTCTTCACTGTGACGGGGTAATATGTTCCCCCTTTGACTGTGGCGTCGTTTGCAACAATAACACATTCAACCCTACGAAGAAGACAGAAAAGACACTCTGTGAAGGTTGTCTGCTGCATCTGAAGAACTCAAGTGAAAATTCACTGAAATTATACAAAAAGTTAGCCACAAATAGCAAGGAATAAATTAACTCGCCATGTAATTATCATAGGTTTGAATGTACCTGCACCCAACTTAGGAATGTATCAAGAGAGTAACACTGAAATAAAATGGCAACGCTTCAGTTTAAGTTGGTTCTTCATCCAGTCTTATGTGTCTTAAATATGTATCTTAATGTTTTTGCTGGAATTACCTGATTCTCATTTGTGCTACATATATAAAAAGTCTTATATAGTGTATTTCTTGAGTCTGTTAGATGACACTAATATGATTACTTACCCTGAAACCCGTCCAATCCCAGTAATTATACCTCCTGCTGGTACCACTTCTTTTCCATATAGCTCATGTGCTGCAAACTGAGAAAATTCCAAGAAAGGGGTCCTGCAAGAAAAACAAATGAGGCAAAAAAAAAATCTGTTATTTTTAAAACATGCAGGCAGACACAAACACACAGTGATGTTGAGTTGCCAACAGACCGGTTAGTTTGAAGTTAGCTCACTTTAGAGCTCACCAACAGTAGCACTAACTTAAGTTTCTGTTGCACATTTGGCCCAAAAACACCAATCATTTATCTCTGTTCATCTCCTCTATTGAGACTCACATTGTATGAGCAATGACTTTAATATACGTTTGTGACACTGAAGAAGGTTGATGTATTATTACCCTGGATCCAGCAGTCTGTCTATACGTTCTCTGGGCAGCAGTTTCCCACGTGAGGTGTGGAGTCTTCTGGCTTTTTCTCCCCCACCTGAACAAACAAATGCAAAAAAACATGAACACAAAGTATTGAGAAACATTTTAGTCAACACTTAACTTAATTAGTGTGCTTGCTGAAAGGCAGCACACCCTTGTCGTTCTTCCGCCATATTGGATTAAAAGCGAAACTAGACTTTCACAGGTCACAAATGTCCTTCTGGCAGTGTAGCTGCCAAACAGGAAGTTAGCTCATATATCAGGAACGCTTTCACATATCGAAACCAATCTTTGTACATGAACTCGGGACTCCAATATGAGGAAGCACAACATCTGGGAAAAAAAAATAATTAAAAAGTTTGGGATATTTCAGACTTATTTACATGACTACACCAAGGCAACTTTACACCTTCGTCACTGCCCCTACACTATCTAACCGTTTACTGACACAAGTGCAGCTCTGCCTTGCCACGCATCATCGGGATCATGCCATGGGGTTGTATGGGCTTACAGATAACAGCGATGTAGAGCCATGTGTTATATTATGCAAATTCAATACATTTCACAGTCATGGTGTTCAAATCTAACTTGATTCATTGTGATGATAGGAGAGCACAAAAGTTGATATTATTATAGATATAAACATTATTCTAACGTTAATATCTATAAAAGCATACAAATGAATATATTTACGGAAGATTATGTATTATTTTGTACCTTTGCAGTGTTTAAAGACTAGCAATGCATTCTGGGTAGCCAGCGGCCATTTCACCGAAGCTGTAACGTACGATTACCCATACAAACATTATTAAGTTGCTTTGCATCCACTGGGTAAAACAGGCATATTTATATATCCATAGACTAGGGCTAGACGATTAATCAGAAATGTAATCATGATTTCGATTTCAACTTCTCACGATTATAAAAACATCATAATCGGAGAAAAACGATTAATGTGTATTTAAATTCCTATGCATGAAAAACACCTTGAATGCACCAGTGTTACATGCATCTGCAGCAAGCGTCTGACGTGTGTGGATCAATAATATGAGGAGTGAGCGAAAAACATGGCAGAAAGTCAGCCTTTGGTTGAGAAGAAAGGTAGGACAACATTTTGGCTTCAATTTGACGGACGTCGAGCAAAAGGAAATTGTTTGCAAAGTTTCTTGCGCTGTCGTGTCTGCTCCTCAAGGCAACACGACCAACTTATTCAATCACTTAAAGTTCAGTCATAAAGTGGTCTATGACCAGGCGATAAAGCTTGTCAGTCAGCGCCACCACAACACAGTCCTCTATTAAGGACACGCTTTATAATGCTATCCCATAATATCAAACCACGTCCCACAGACATCCAGAGATAACAGAGGCTGTGACATTTATGTTTTTGTTTTTATTTCTATCATTATTTTAATTTACTATTATTATTATTATTTGCTTTACTCGTTTACTCGTTACTAATTTATTTCTGGCTGTTCTTTTAAGTTATATTTAAAGTTGAGTTTTAGTGGTTCAATCAATACTCAGGTTTTGAAATCAATGAATAACTGTGTTTATGAATCATGATTTCAATTTCAATCAAAAATAATCGTGATTATTATTTTTGCCATAATCGTCCAGCCCTACCATAGACATCCTTTCATGTTAGGTCTTGTTATGTTGAACCTGTCGGTAGCAAAAAAAGACGTTCATCTCACACTGTCAATGTTAATGCATTTATACACAAGGTGGCACTGTTGTGTTACATTTCACATCTGGGGTCTGTTTCACAAAGCAGGTTCAACAAACTCTCAGTCTAACCATGAACTCTGAGTTGATCTACTCTGAGAAAGGAAACTGAGTTTTCGGTTTGAGAACAGCTGATTTGAGTTAGTTTGTTCAACTCTGAGTAGTTTCAACCCCAGTTAAGCGCGTGCACCACACGTCTAAAAAGACAGCATCAATGGAGCCCCATTTCAAAGAGTCACCATGGCAACGGGGAAGCGGAGGGCGACGTTCTTCTCGACGTAAATGACTTCTCATCTATATCACGTTCAAGTGCTCTGCATCTCCGACATTGTATAAAAAAAACTCCCATTTGCAAAAAAGACTCAGCGCAACACAATATTTTCTAGGATGTGAGAGCATGACTGCGGTTGGTAATGTTGGAAATGTAAGGATGGATTAGGTTGTGAATGTAAATGATGGACTGTGACTTGAAACGGTATCGCTCAAAAAGATAAGTGTCTGGAAATCTATGAGCGGTCTGATTATCATCTCTCGAGGAATATTGAATTCTCTGTGCTGTAATGCTACACCTTCATCCAAGGGATCACCGTCAAAAGGACATGTCATGGTAGTGAAAATGGTCACCACCTAAAAAATAGTCGCCACCTGCTGACTGAATGAATGAGGAAATCAAATACCCTGTGTGACTGAAAGAGGGCGGAGACAGTGAGAAACTCCAGGTCCCGACCAGGTTAGGTTCATAGAGCATGTTACCATGGTAACTGACCGAGAGCTTAAGTTACCTCTCTCTGTGAAACAGGCTAGAGTTACTCCTCTTTCTCTGGTTTGACTTAACTCCCTTTGTGAAACGGAAAACTCAGAGTTTCCCTCATTTCAGGGTTAACAGACTCAGAGTTTTCACTAAACCTGCTTTGTGAAACGGATCCCTGCTCGCATTAGTGAAACGCACCTCAGCAAGCACACTGCAGTTCCCCCTGAAATGCATTTTCGTTATGCATGATTTGCTTTACACTCATTAATCTACTCGTAGTTAGATTCATTAACAACACCGCAATATCTACACTGAAGAGGAAGAATTTCTTTGGCAATGTGTGTACACTTTATTAGAGCTTAAACATCTATTGATGATGCCTGAGCAGTTTAACTCCAGCAGACGGGGGTAAAAAGACGTGCATTTTGAGACAAATTGTAAAGTAAAAAAAAGTCTAACTAGGCTATAATCTGCCATCATGATTAATATAGTCATATTGAGACAGAGTTAATATTTTTGGCCAAAACATTGTGGCTAAAATCAATATTTTGGGAGGTGATAACAGCATTTGGATGTATTGGCCCTTTATATGTACTGCAACAGGTAACATGACTTAAAGCACTACAGTCTCTCAAATATTACTGAGGATATCAAGTGATTTATAGGCAGACCTTTCAGCCAAGTTCGAGACTGCGTTTACCTACCAAGTTTAATGTTCTCTGTACGGTTTTTCAATTCATCAACAAGCCCTTGCATCCGTTCATAATTTTCCTGAAAAACAAGAGTAGATAAAGACAAATTGTGTTATGTTACAGAACTTCTCCTGATGACAAGAGCAACTTTGTGCCTAATATAGATTTTGACTATTTTTACTGCCATTTCTGCAACACCTAATTTGATTTTGAATATTTAAACCAGACATTTACAATATATCTTCACTTGTAATAACACCCACTTTTCTTCTGAAATAACTCCCCTATTAGAGTACAGGAAATTACAAGTACATAACTAATTCAATTGTCAAGGTCAGCTATTAGATCAATTGTAATAGAATTTATGGTCCTCTCAACAGCAGAATGTTCTATAAATGTGTTTGTCAAGAGGAAAAGAAAAAGGTCAAGAACACAGAAGCAATAACTTTGATTTATTACAGAACACAATCACTTCATAGACTCAGTTGTGCATTTTTAAATAAGTATTTCCCTGAGGTGCAAACACACAGTGTGTGACTGGAGTGCCACCTAGTGACAGGTGTTGGCTTTGCATTAGTGAGGGTGAACTGGAGGACACAATGTACACAGGTACACTGATTATGATTCAATGATAATGCCAACTACAGCTGGATAGTAATTCAATAACAACGTAAACTGCGATTGTACTCAATATAACACAACAAAGATTCAATATATATCTTTGTAATATTTATGTTCCATATAAACACACTAAGATGCAACATGTTTGCTAAATGTTTGATTGATCCATCAATAATTTAAAATGTATAGGTTTCTTCAAGTTCCAATGGGAAGGAAATCCTAATCTTATTTATTTGACATTTCATTAATACTGCCAGATTTTAAAGTTATTTTTAATGTGATGTTTATGGACATAACCTTGAATGCAAAGGGTGTTTGTATTTTTAATGAAAAGGAAAAACATTAACAGCAATGTTGGCATGTGTGCAAAAGTTTGAACCTACAACAATTCCAAAGTCATTTTCTCAGGAGTGAATTCACTTTACATGATATCATTCCAGATATAGAGACAATATAAAATCAAACCCTTAACCTTGATGAATGAATAACATTGTGCCATTAACACAAAGGAAAACAGTACCAGCTTTTCAGCTTGATAATAGCTTATGTGATTTTGACCTATTTGCTTCATGATTAATGTTATTTAATTGTTGAAGACAGCATCATTTCAGTGCTGCTGCTCAGTGTCGTACCAGTTTTGAAAAGGCTTAACCGACTTCTTTAGAGGTCGAAATAAGTTACAAGATGCACAAGTTGAGTCCATTACAATAGAAAATCATTCTAGAAACGATAATGTAGTTGTTAAAATAGGAACAATGTTTTGTTGAATAAATAAATAAGCTGCAAAAATACTGTGGGTGACTAGTAGAAGCACAGCTTTATGACCTCTTGTAGCTACTACACAGGCTAGAGTTAGCTTCTGTTTAGCTAAGGGACAAAATAAACCAGTGTTTTCAGTACTTGTCGACATTAGCTGAACATATCGTGATCACACAAATACAGCCGTTAGTGTGAGTCACCTCAGCTAGTGAAGTCATTCACGCTGATATAGTAACGAGGACGTCTGTGAAGTGAGTTAGCTAACGTTGACAGTAGCAGGCTAACCTACCTGATATACAGAGGACTGTTTATCCGGGTCAGAGCCGAGGCGAGCCACTTTATCGCCATAGTAAGGTCTTGAGCAAGCTAAAGGTAAACTCCGGCAACGAAGCAACCACGGTCTGAACGTTCGCAAAAGCATCTTTGTGCTCAAGCCAAGGCGGTGTGTGCGTGAAACGTGTACCTGTCTACAAGTTTGCTAAAATAACAGTACTCTTCTTTTGAGGAAAATTGGTGAGTTGCAGTAAACGGATATATCGCCACCTGCTGTTGCATAAACTACACTACATGCATAACACGTTTATAAAATGCTGGACACTTACATCCAAATTAATCAGTGTTATTGCATTATAATATTATTATAATTTATATATTATAATTATAGAGATATAATATACATATATATATATATATATATATATATATATATATATATAATCATCTATATTTGGTCAGAAAGAAAGAAAAACTACAGAAGAATCAATCAAAATCACATCAATGTATACCTGGAATATATATATATAACATATATATATAGGGAGAGAGAGAGATTGAAGACTGAAAGTCAAAAAGGTCTCCTTAAAAGTGCAATATAAGGATTGTTTTGTATGTTAAGAGCTGTAAATGTGTATGAAAAAAAATAGTCCAAAACATAGACAAATGCAATAAAGCATATTTGCCTTTGGTCATCTTCCATTCTTTTCTCCATGATTTGCCCAGTAAATGAATTGTTGAACAAGCATTGCTTGGTTAATCATATTTATTCACTGAGAAGTGACTCTTCTCAGTCATATTTAATTCCAACGGATAATGAAAGTTTCTTCTATTATGTTATTCATTTGAGAGGAGTATTTTTCAAGAGAACTGAGTTAAATATGTGTTTTAAGTGTGGGCTTGTAGCCTTGTAGAGAAGCGGCCTCGTCTTACTTATGAAGGGGAGAAAAGTTGATTTTAAGTGGAAATCGGAGTTAGCCTAAAAGCTTCAAAAAAAGCATACCTTCTGACCAAAGTGCTTTATTTGAGGTGCATTTGGCAGAGCAATGGCTGAAGAGCATTCAAATTGAGTGCTTTTAGTTCATTTAGTTTTGAGAGGCCTTTCTCCTCCAACGCTTACACCCATTCTATCCACATGCATAGAAATGTCCATGACCTCCACTCAGATGGCTGCTCCTGTTTTCTTAGGAAATATACAGTCCTCCACTCTCTGTGGGAACTTTAAACCCTCTCACATATCCAGCTCTCTCTACCTTGAACCCTTCTCAGTGCTGCTCTGACAAAGTGACAGAATAGATGTAGAGGCATGAAAAGCCTCTTAAAAGTAAAATAAAAAAACATTTTGATAACTGGTTGAGTGCAGAAAAAGTGGTTGAATAGCATGTATGAATTTGGATGAAAAAGAAAGACATTTAGGCTTAGGGAAAACTCTCTGTAATGTCATGACTGAATAGGCTTACAGACATACACACCAAGCATAAATGTGGGTACATTTTGACAAAAATATACAATTACCATATTTTTTTAAGACTGAACAAGATATGTCAAGCTGACACTTTTTCTAACACGTCTTACACCTAACACACCTTACAACACCTAATCCTGAGGCTTTATAACAAGGACTGGCCAAAATGTTAATGTCCTCACAACAGAGGCCTTTAGCCAAAGAAAATGTACCTACAACCTCAGCTTCTGTGTTATCGGCAGTTATCCGTGTGTGCCTGGGTTTTCCCCGGGTTCTCTGGTTTCCTCCCACAGGTCAAAAACATGCAGATTTGGGGAATAGGCAAATTGGTGTGAGTGTGAGAGTGAATGGTTGTTGTCTCTCTGTAGTCTTGTGATGGATTAGAAACCTGTCCAGGGTGTACCCCGCCTTCCCGCCTCTATGTCAGCTGAGATCGGCACGGGGTCATACCTATGTTCCCCGGTTAAAAAAGGGGTCCTATGTTCCCCCGGTTTGTTCCTTGACTGGCAACCCGGTCACATACAAAGCAGGGAACAGAGGACCCTTTGGGTGAACAGTGTGGACCCTTTTTTCTTTTTTCTTTTAAAAAGAGCCCTCAATTCCCCGGTCACATACAAAGTGGGGAACATAGATCTTAATTCTTACATTACATTCTTACGGGAAACATTTTCCTGAGTAGTTTATGATCTCAGAGTTCCAGGTCTTGATGCCAGTTTTCTAGAATACGGTCCCATTTAGAAACTAGAAAAGCACTTGGAGAGCGCAGAGCTCTGACAAGGCAGCTCAGTGCCTATAAAATACACCCTGCCGGTGCGAAGCGTCTATGGATCGGGGCGAAAATGCAATCACTTCCTGGTCCCATTTCTACGGTTTTCATTTCTTTCCTGAGGTGCAAAACACAAAGGCAAATCACAAAGGCAAATCAAAAAACACAATGCAAATCAAAAACACAAACACAAATCAAAAACACAAACGCAAATCAAAAACACAAATGCAAATCAAAACCACAAACACAAATCAAAAACACAAACGCAAATCAAAAACACAAATGCAAATCAAAAACACAAACACAAATCACAAACGCAAATCAAAAACACAAATGCAAATCACACAACGCAAACACAAAAGCACAAAACACAAAAACATTAACTCAAAACGGAAACACAAAAGCACAAAACACAAATGCAAATCACAAGACATACTTGCGCACACACACACTATGCCGTCCTTGAAGTGCACGCTACGGGTAGCTAGAGTTCAAATCCCGTCTCAAGCTAAAACACAAACATTAAAGCAGACAACACAAACAATTATCTCACAATGGAAACGCAAACACTAAAGCAGACAACGCAACGGAAATGCATGTCAAAACGGAAACACAAATCAAAAAGCACAAAACAAAAATAGAAACGGAAAAAACATAAACACATTTGTGTTTGCGTTTCTGTTTTGAGTTAATGTTTTTGTGTTTTATGATTTGTGATTTGTGATTTGTGTGTTGTGATTTGTGTGTTGTGATTTGCGTTCGTGTTTTGCACCTTAAATTGCGGACATTTCATCCAAATCCGTCCGTGACCTTTTGAGTTATGTTGCTAACTAACAGACAGACAAACAAACAAACTCCAGCGAAAACATATACCTCCTTTGGCGGAGGTCAAAAAATGGACAATAAAGCAAGGTATATATTGGGGCTTGAACATTGTGTGAGTGACAGTTTGTACCTTGTGAAAGACTTGCATGGTTGTAGGTGTAAGTGAAAAGTCAAAAATCAACATGGCTCAAATATTAAACTCAAGGTTTCAAAACAGAAGTTAACAAACAGTGAGTGACTGACGGTAATATTGGGCTACCACTTGGCTTTACAATATCAACTGTGATATCTCAGCCTATGCTGCTTCAATAATAAAAATCATATAATAATAAGAAATAAAAGAAGTGTCTCTTTAATTAAATTTTAAAGACGGGGTGCCAGTCTCACTCTCACATGCCCCATCTTTACACAAACTAGACTGAAATCTCTCCTTTCACTTTTTTTTTTAGAAAAAAAGATAATAATGCTCGTTCCACAGCTCTAATTAAGTCATTAATGCATGACTTGCTAGCTTTGAATATAGATTATCAAAGCGTTACATGGTGAACCCACTCCCATTCACAAACAGGAGCCACCTTGTTAAGATGCTGGTGACATGAATGAATCATCAGTCCTCCGTGGAAGAGAGCAGGGAATTTTTAGCAGCTCTGAAAAAAAATGTCTCTTTGAATTGCTCAAAAGTATAAAGATCCTTACAAATCCTCCATCTCGTTACAGGATCACTATCAAAAGCAATTCAGCAGAGAAGCTGATTGACATGCTCCCATGCAAACTCCAGCATTGGATTGACTCATTCAAGCTTCCCTCATTACGAACACCCACCAGTTGCCATCGTCAGATTAATACATTTGTATTTTTTGTTAACCACTTTTGTATTTTATTTAACACATCAATACCTATAATACTTATATATTCCTTAAGATGGTGATTATCATTTACCACTAGATATGACTGTATATAAAAAAAATTATGTTACCTCAGGGAAAGTTAAGCCAGTGAAAAAGAATTAATGAATTCATCCATTCATCTTCTACTGCTTTATCCTCCACATGAGGGTCGTGGAAGGCGTTGGTGCCAATACCAGCTGACCTGGGGCAAAAGGCGGGATAGAGACAAACAACCCCCTACTCTCACACTGACTGACACCTTTGGTCAATTTAGAGTTCCCAATTATTGGGCTAATCCCCAATGTTTTTGGACTGTGGGAGGAAACCAGAGAACATGCAAACTCCATACAGAAAGGCCCTTGCTCCAATCGGGGTGTGAACCTCTTCTTTTGTGGCATAAATAAATATGTTTATTAATAAATAAATTAATGTATTAATTAAGGTTTTAATTTATTAATTAACTAATTAATTAATTAATTAATTAAGAAGTCAAATTGTCTACTAGTCAATAAATGAGACAACTTCTTACTTGATTTTTAACATAAGTAAACATTTTTCTGATGAGTTAAAGCTCACATAGAGTGGTCCTGTTGCACATATATGTTAGTTATGGAGGTCTACTTACATACATTAACTTGTTTTTATGGTCAAAAACCTCCTAGTTGCTGTAAACAAGCCGATAGAAATCCTCTTTTCTGACGGTGTTTCCCAGCCGCGAGATTTGAGACTCAACTCTCACACCCAGAAGACAGAGTCTTGTGATTGGCCAGTAACCGGAAGTGACATATTCAGCATCTCTCAGAAGCGCAGCTCCCCCCTCAGGAACGGTGGATGCACTGCTACTCATTATCAAAACATTGTTTTAACAATGTTTAAAAATAGCTTCTTCATGACTCCCCGCCGCAGTCCCTTTTATGACTTTGACCCGGAGTCAGACCCAGAGTCAAAGACACTGTCGCTCGTGAAACACCTCCACAACGGACGTTATTCTTCTTCTGCGGTTCAATGTACGCAACCGGATGTTCCCGGACTAGTGCCCGGAGCAAGAGGATCTGCTGTTCAGGAGAACCGCTGTTTACGTAACCGGACTGGGTTTTTTCAGAGATCTCACTGAGCCCGAGATTACAATAAAACACAGCGTTCTCAGCAGTGGCTGAATTGTTTGTTTAGAACCTTCAGGGCTTCTTAAACAAGGTAATGACGCAGATACACACTAAAAAACAGCGTTAATTGGAACTTCCGGTCTAGGTCCACTTTAAGGCTTTTAATCATTAGTTTCAGGTGATCTTCATCCAAACAGCATTATATGTAACAAAACAGGACTGGACAAGACCGGTCTTTGTTAAACACGAAAAAACAAGGTAGGAAGACAGGAACGAAGATCTACGCAGGCGCAGGATTAATGTGAGTCACTTGAGTGGAACAAAAAAAGCAGAGTTTAAAAGAAGCATTCAAGTGCACAAACAAAATCCACTGTCAAATGTAAAAAAATCCAAGATGGCGCACAGAGCATAAAAAGGTACGTGTAGAGTGGTTGACAGAAGTGGACAAACTCACAAGACAAGGAAAAGGGTGTGGTTTAAATACACTGAGGAATCAGGAGGGAGACGACGAACAGGACACAGGTGAAACAGGTTGGGGTAATCACAGAGAGGAAAAGTAAAGTGGGACAAGAAAACTTCAAAATAAGAGGGATTTTCACACTAAAATGACAAACGGAGCATGACATTATATCCATTACGGTCCCATTTCCAGTCAAATAGACAATGAATACAGGGTATGCTTTACATTCGAGTGATGCATTTTACATCACGACCAATGGCGGGAAGATGGGCGATGAAGAGTAAGGAGAGACATCAGCAAACTTTAGGTTAAGCATGTATCTCCGGTTCTCTGAAACATGAGTGGGTGGAACAAATGTTGAACGACAACTTTGAGTTAGTATAACACCAGTCCTATGAATAAGGTTGTGACGTTCTGGAACAAAGGTGGAACATGGACCTGGAGTGAATCCTTTCACCTGGCGTGGGTTAAGTCTGAGGTTGTATTGAGACTTACAGTGTTTTGGACAATCACGGCCGAGCACATTCAGCTGTGCAGAAGAGAAGTCACATATATTTTCAGCTTTATGAGTCAAAGTTTAATCAGCCTCATGATTCATCACACGCACGCTGACACCTTTTCTCGATTCTCGTGGCCTGTTTGCTTAATCCAACCTATGTGTCGATCAGAAAAGAGGCCAATTTGCTGGCTGCAAGTGCTCTTAATATAAAATGTTAAAGTAGGCTGGTTCATTCCAATGTTGCATCCCCACCTTTTCTCCTCCTCTCCCACTTTGGACTGTTTGAAGTGGCAGCTGGAGAGCTGCAACAGGAGTATCATTCACTGTAATGGTGGAGCGTCCTCCTCCACAGCCCTCGTCTAGATCACTTAATCCACTTCAGCAGTCCAGTGCTGTGCTCTGCATGAACACAGCACATTCACGACGGGTGGTTAGACAGAGACAGCACGGGCCTGACCCGTCAGCTCACACTAAAACGCCACACTAAAACACTCCAAACCCTTGTTCCTCACAGCTCATTTAATATGGATGTGGAGTAGCTATTGCTGCCACTACCAGTCCAAATCTCAAGGGGATTTTTCGCAAAAAAAAGTTTGTCACATTGCACTTGAACATAGATGATTTACTGTCACACTGTGATCTTTTGTCACACACTGATAGTGTGTTCATCTATATAATTCACTTCTTGCTCCACAAAAATTCGAGGCAAATGTTCTTCTGTAGTAGTGGTTCTCGCCTTTGCAGCAAGAAGACCCAGGTTACCGTGTTTGAGCCCCAGTGGGAACAACTTCGAGCCCCGGTTGGAACAAGGGCCTTTCTGCAAGGAGTTTGCATGTTCTCCCCGGTTCTCCGGCTTCCTTCCACAGTTCAAAAACATGCTCTAAATTGACCACAGGTGTGAGAGTGTGAGTGAATGGTTGTTTGTCTCTATATGTGGCCCTGTGATGGACTGGTGATCTGTCCAGGATGTACCCCACCTATCGCCCTATATCAGCTGAGATAGGCACAGCACCCACCGTGACCCTCCGGTGGAGGATAAAGCGGTAGATAATGGATGGATGTTTTTCTGTAACTAGATGAATGATAGTTATACAGCGCTGTTCTATCCTCGATGACTACTCAAAGCATTTAAAGGCACATTTATAGTTCTGTCTGTCTCAGAGTCCACCGAGGATCACTTTAAATATTGTCATTTCCCAGTTTTCATGATCATACACACTGACCCTTATGTGTAGATATACTGTACGTGGAGCCCAGAATTAGTGGACCATACTGGTCAACTGCACATATTCCAATTACACCAATAATATTGAGGGTCGGTTACAAATGGAATGCCAGTCTGTGAATGGAATAGGGCCAGGACAGGGAAACAACTTTCTACAAATATGAAAGTATGAAGTACACTCTTAGAAATAAAAGTGCTACACAGAACCATAAAAGGTTCTTCGGCTTTTCCTCATCGGAGAACCCTTTTTGGTTTATAAAAGGTTCTACCTTAGTGTAGACCAATAATCCTTATTCAGGAAAGGGGTTTCAAAGGGTTCTCTGGATCAAAATTAGTGTTCTTCAGGAAAGGTTTTTTCAGAAGCAAACGGTTCCAGGTAGAACCTCAGCCCTTGTAGAAGAAGACTTTTGGAACCCTTATTTCTAAGCGTGTATGAAGGGTTTCATTCTCTCAGAGCAAGTTGTGTAGCTATAGACTACACAAAATAGGTTTTATTCAACACCCCTTAGGTTTCAAAGAGCAAGGGTTAAATTGAGAAATCTTATTTGGCCTTACATTAAAGTTTTTGCATCTTTTCACACACAACTTTTATCATGCTGCTACAATGGACAATTTGTGGTTCAGCGTCTCAAATATGGATTCAAACCCAGAGGCATTGCAACAGGGTAGACAAAGCAGACAGTGCCTGGGGCCAGAGTTGAGAAGGAGCCCGAAGAATACTGATAATAATCTTTGTCCACTGTAACTAGTCCCAATGCCACGGGAATGCATCAGTTTGCCTCAGTGATTTGTCCCGGAAAACTGATTGCGGTCACACTTATTTTCTGATATGTGTGATTCCATGAATACTTAGAGATACAGAGAATACTTCATGTTGCACAATGTGTAAGACCTCAGGAGAAATAATGTTGTGTTCCTCATCTGAGTAAGTAACAATCTAAAGAAAATGTTGAAAATGTTTTTAGGTAAACAGTGTGTCCCACAATAATACATAAGAATCCTAAACATCTTATTTCACGTCCTTTGATATATTACATAACCCCACATTGATTTATTGGAGTATTTTCAATGTAAATAATTACATTAGATGGGATTTCATCACACTTTTTTTATGTGTTAAAAATCCACTTTATGCCATCAATTAATTATTGTCTGATAAAGGTAAACTTTTAAAAAGTTGGTGCCTGTAGCTCTCACAACGCTGTAGTAAACATTAGCGATCATTTCATTTGAACGGCATGAAATGATCTTTACAGACCCGATTACCTGCACACACCATGCTGTGCTCTTGTAGCATGTGTCCCTGTGAGACCCTGAGGCAATAGCAGAGAAAGTGCATCTTAAATTCACTGTGTCGCCACGACACCTTCGTTGTTTTGGGGTGGAACTTTGGAATTGTTCCATAGACCCTTAAATCTCAACGCAAATGGTTATTTTGTTTATTTTGACCTGCCTCACCATATCAACAGGGATTGGCTCCATCAGCCCCCATGACCCTAGGATACAGCATATACAGTAGATGATGGATGGATGGATGTTTTTTTTTAGTATGAGTATGGTGAATTGGACTCAGACAAAATAATGCATACAATAATTTATTAAATAAAACACAAACTATAAAAAAGAGCAAAGGCATTTTGTTTTCATGAAAAAAAAATCAACTAACTACAGGAATACAGGAATTTTCACTATTAAGTTTGAATTTGTAATAACTCCATGAGCCCAGTCAATCAAAAACACTTGGACACAACAGAATCAGTGTAACAGGTTGTGTTGTGGACACCTCATTTGTAGCATTTGAACATTTAGGTCTGTCTCTTTACATGTGTGCAAGTCCAGCAGAAACCCATTCCTCCATGTTTCCATGATTAACAGGGACAGATGTTTCCGAGTATTAGATGCAGTACATTAAGGGGCCACCAGATTTTATGACTCATTCTAATGAGAGCAGAAAGCACTGCAGAGAAGTCCATGACAGTCAAGTGAATGAACTGTCATTTTAATTATTTGAAAGTGTAGCTGCAAACACAGAACTGTTGGAGATTAAAGGAGAAAGCACATCGTAAGGCAAAACTGTAAAAAAACAACAACAACAATCGTTACCTGTCTTTTGAATGTACATTGGTTATCAGAAAGAAAACCTCAAAAATATCTCTTGATATGTGTGATTTGGTCTATACTGTGACAAATCTAATACCTAATCAAATATATATATATACACACACACACAAACATATGTTTGTATATATATATACATATATATGTATGTGTGTATATATATATATATACACACATGTATTTTTAAGACATTTTAACAAAGCATTTTACCAAAAAAACCATGTCCAATGACCAATAGTAGCAAGCCTTTTACAGAGCGTTCATATGCATATATGAGTATGAGAACTTTGATTTTACAGAGAACATTGCAGAGAAAAATCTTTTCATTAGCCTTTAAAATGTGTGCCATTTTTTGAAAGTAAAATTAAAGTGTATGAAAAAATTACAATACTGAAAAGCTATGCGTTTATGTTTATCAGCCAATTTAACACAATCAGAATTTTTGTCTCTTTAATATCAGTATTATTTCAGGATTCAATACTTTCATATTTGCACAAACAAAAATATAACATTTGGGTTAGCACTCCCGGATATTTAAATTTAGTGCAGAACTTTAATACGGGCACTTAATTTAAGATTCAGGTTCACTGACGTTTGGCCTTTGGGGTAATTTATAGAATTCAGATCTAATTATGACTAATACTTTTTCTTCGATGACTCACTTACAGTAGGTGCAGAATTATAGCTCTACAACAAAACTACATCAGGAAGAAAGAAAAAATAAGTTTCATAGCAGGAAAAGTGTAGCAAACTGTATTTCCGTAATCCAGCACCGTGCTTTAACCAATTAGACTGAAACAGCAGTGGTCATAAATAGTGTATTTCACATGCAGCTGCAGCAGGTAAAACAAAGTTTGACTTTGGTCCTGGCTATTTCAAAGTAGACTGTTAAATGGATGTAGTGTTGAAAAGCCCAGGAAGTAGAAGTAAATAACAGTAAGTCATAAGGGGTTGAGCTATCAGTGAACATTTTCCTGAGGAGGTTAGCATGATGACAATTAGGGTTGAATAAATATCTAATTGCAATTATTTTTGACAGGAAATGCAATTGCGATTACATCATTATTCTCATTTTCATTCAAAATACATATTCAAAAGGTTTCATGCGTGACTTTGTGGAGCTCTGTGAGAAACAAAGTTGTCCCCTTCAGTCTGTAGAATAAGATGTGTATCGATCAAGACAATAATTCATCGAAAACGATATTTTGACAAATTTTGGCAGTAAGCTGTATTGGTTGTACTGGGATTTCAATAAAATTCAGATTAATTGTTCAGCCCTCATGTCAATTTATTAAATTATGTTCCCATTTTTAGATGGGAAAATAGACACGTGAGTAGAAGATAGTGTGACTGACAGCAGGAATGTCAATATGAGCCTGGCTTCAGGTGATGCCTGTGAATGTTCTGGTTGTCATGGTGCCAGCCAAATCGCAAAATTCAAGGTTTACAAACAGGAGTCTACGTCCATTTTTATATAAAGCCTATATATGAGGACAACTGGAGTACAGACAATTGGTACAAACCAACCTGGTTAATCTGGGGATACATTTATGTTACTTTGCTAAAGAATTATGCTTTTTAATTCGTCGATCAAGAACAGTAATCATTAAAAACCACTCAAGCAGAATCTTGTCATGTTTCAGTGAAATGGCGTCAGAATGGCAGCAGCATAAAGGCACTGTGTTATTTCTACAAGCTGACAGAAGTAAATCCAAGAACAATCACGACTGTTTCGCTGAACGGTTTGACGGAAGAGTCTGACGTGAAGGGGAAGAACAGAGTGCAAAGGTAAGTCTGTGGTGAGGTCACAGAGGGCAATATCTTTGAATGTATTTGTTCAACGGCCAGCGTTTCAAAAGACACACGATACATATCTAAATGTCTGAAATCTAGTGTTTCTTTAATCAGATATGAAGCCGCAGGAAGCAGCTTAGCTCAGCAGAAAGACTGGAAACACTTAAGCCAAATTTATACTTTGTTATTTTTGACAATTGTCACTTGAAAAGCTTTAAGAGTAGCGCGGCATTTTGAGTTTATGCTTTGGCTAAAGAGTCGTTGTCGTCACAGTAAATACAAACATCCATTTGCCTGCGACTACTCTCTGTTCTGTGCTGTTGAGGAGGATATTTTAAACTTATACTGTGAGGACAACATCGTCAGTGCATCTATTGAACCAATCGTGAACGCAACAACGAGAAGATGAAATGTTTACTACACTCTTAGAAATAAAAGTGCTAAGAAGAACCATATAAGGTTCTTCGACTTGTCCTCGTAGGAGAACCCCTTTTGGGTCCAGGTAGAACCTTTTTTTTTTATAAAGGTTCCACCAATTACCCTTTTGGAGGGTTCCACCAAGAACCCTTTTAAAACCCTTTATTCAGGAAAGGGGTTTTAAAGGGTTCTCTGGATCAAAATGGTTCTTATTGGAACCACTTTGAAAGTGTTTTTCAGAAGCAAATGGTTCCAGGTAGAACCTCAGCCCTTGAAGAACACTTTTGGAACCCTTATTTCTAAGAATGTACCAAATGTCTACTTGAGCATAAATTCAGAGTCTACCATTTGCCGTGCAACCTTACAGAGATGAGAAGATGATAAACTGCACATTTTTGTACAGACCAAAGCTTTGTGTTGCCCTTTTCCACTCATGACAGACATGAGAGTGAAAAGGATTCCCTAATAATAAGATATTGTGCCGTAAGTGTACATTTTTGTCAAGGTTACCTAAGTGTTTCTCACACAATCTTAACAGACATGATGGTTGAAGTTTGATGTTTAGACAGTAAGGCAAAAAAAAGGTGAATTATGTATGAGCTAATAACCGATCGAGCATACACTCTTAGAAATAAGGGTTCCAAAACGGTCCTTCTACAAGGGCTGAGGTTCTACCTGGAACCATTTGCTTCTGAAAAACACTTTCAAAATGGTTCCAGTAAGAACCATATTGATCCAGAGAACCCTTTAAAACCCGTTTCCTGAATAAAGGGTTTTAAGGTGGAACCTTTATAAAAAGGTTCTACGCCTAAAAGGGTTCTCCTATGCGGACAAGCCGAAGAACCTTATATGGTTCTTCTTAGCACTTTTATTTCTAAGAGTGTAGTAGACAAGACATTATCAACAAAAGGTTAATGCAGCTCATTGTCAGTGAATCCGCCAAAATCCAGCAGTGTTGAAAAATAGGCAACTACATGGAGCCACTTCAAAATCTGGTGGTGACATTGTATGACATTGATTTTAACTATTTCAAACCCATTTCCGTTGAAGATAATTTGCAGATACACAAGATGTGCGCAGATATGGTCTGGAGTTGGTCAGGAATGTTTCAGCCCTGATCTGACACAAAGTTCTAATTTTTCGAGCCTCCACATAGACAGAAAGCACAAAGACAGACTGCATGTGAACAATGTGTCACAAAATAGAAAAACACAAATATGTCCGATGCTTTTGTAAAAGTGTGACTTGGAGGAATGTTATCTAGCCAGAGCTGTAACAATAGCATCCATTCCACATTCACTGAACATAGACATTCACTCATTCTCACCGCAAAACAAAGTCACTCTTTAAAAACCTTGTTCCTTTTCATCCAGGAAGTCAAAAGTCTTTTTCTCTTCAAATCCACATCCTCCCATACACATGGACATTTGTACATGGCTGACGGAGACGTCACAGAGCGTCCAAATGGAGGGATAGTGTTGTTTAAGACTGTGTCCCTTCTAATAGATGACCTCATAGACTGTTGCTTTCTTATCTCCTGAGCCCGTCACAATGTACTTATCATCTATGGAGATGTCGCAGCTCAGCACTGAGGACGACTCCTTGGACTGTAACGGAAATAATGTTGGTCAACACAATTTTCTCAGGAATAATGTTCATATAACAAACAGTACAGCCAAAACATTTGCATTAAAAAATATATTTTGCGGACCGCAAATCATGTTTTGGCATGTGGCGCCACCTACCGCTGTCTACCAATCATTGCAGTCAGTAGAGTCTCAGCTGCCGAGCAACCACGGGTTGCCAGTTACGTCTGAGCTACAATGGCGGATAAAACGAAACCTAAAAGACCTAGGTATTTTGAATTTGATTGTAGTAACTGTTTTTGGCCACATTCTTAAATATGGTGCCTTTAATACGCTGTACTGCATGTTTTAAAAAAAAACGTGCAATATGGGGATTGGGTAAATTGGACACTCTAAATTGACCATAGGTATGAGAATGAGGGTTGATTGGTTGTTTGTCTCTCAATATGTGTATGTATGATCATGGTGGTGGTTAGAGGGGCTGTTAAATGTAATGAATAATAATAATAATGTTGAATTCCTTGTTTCTCACATACCTGAAATATACTGGCTCCATACGGGGTTCTCCAGGCATTGAGCAGATTGTCTTTCCCTGTGCTCACAAACCACTTGCCTGCAGGGGAAAGGAAACATATTTATGTCCTTTACATTGATGGAGTGAAGTGGTAAACAGTCCAGTTCCAATTTAGTTAAATTTCATGTTCACATTCACATTCATACAGTTACTGTGTACATTTTAAACTGGGTCAGATTGTCATGTTGTGGCTTTCTGTCATATATGATGAGTAAATGAGGAGGTTTTGGTGTGAAAATGGGCTCAAACTGAGTTTTTGAGTGAACACTCGTGTGACACGCGTCTCGGCTGCTTTGGCACATCTTGCTGGTGACACATGGTTAAAGCACATCTGAAAACTGACTTTTATATACTGGGTCATAGTTAGAATGTTTGTGTTCTTATGTCTTATTGGTTCCTGCTTTTACTTCATACCTTCTTTTGAAAACGACAGTGTAATTGATTACATTGAATGGATTGTTTTCTCATGTTTCTTATCTTTTATTCAGTCTCCCACACAAACCTTTCACATGAGCACTGTAAATGTGTTTTTTTCTTCTTTTCTCTTGACAAAGTTAAATCACTGTTACAGCAACATTCTCATCACTTCAAAGACACACCAGTTTGATCAACAAGCATTTTCTTCAACACCTGGCACATTTGCATAATTTAATTCCTGTAAGATCTCAATAAATGTGTAAATCCTTACCACAGTGAGCGAATCTGAGTGAGAGCACGCAGCTTTCATGCAGGTGCAGCTGGTACTTGTCAGGTTTGGTGACATGCAGCACCTCCACATTACTGTTCTCCATTCCCACTGCCAGCCACTCGCCCGTTGGACAGTATCCCAGTGAGAAGATCTGCATCCAAAACCCAAACAGTTTCAGCAGTTTGCTCTTATGGATTATATAGATATAATACATCATCTCACAGCTCACTATGTTCCAATAGTGACCCTGAAAAGATGGTGCTTGTCTGTGGGTGGTGGACACTGAGAATGTTGGATTGTGTTATTCTGAGCTGTCACAACAGATGGCTGCTTCACTTTCCAAAGACATACGCCGTCATATCCCACATGATGACAATTTTAGACCGTATAAAGATGGATAACATGACAGCTCCTCAGTATTGAAGCCAAAACATCTGGTGTCTGGCTGCAGAATTGGTCATAGACCCCAATGTCCTCCATGTTTGCCGATTGTACCGCCCACACGGAAACGGGTTTAGGTGAATATGCATACTTTTTTTGTCGCAGAGGCGTTCAGTGCAAACGGAAACGGCGCTTTAGGGGACCTGAGGCTACGTTTACATCTTGACGATCTGAACAGAAGACGCAAAAGTGGCATCACGTCTTCAGTTCGCGTTTGGAAGAGCGTTTTCGGGGGAGGAAATCTGTGTGCATACAGTGACGCAAAAGTATGTGGAATTCGATTGGGTATGCATGCCAGGCGGCTAGGTGGCGCTGTGATACACTATCACACAACAACACCGCCATGTCTGAGCACTTGCGGAGAATCTTCCTTCTTCTCTTATCTGTGCCGCGAAAACCAAAACATGGCTACCGCCGGTAACAAGAAGCTGCCAGAGCCAGTGTGTGCGTGCATGCGTGTTGTAAACAGTTGGATGGATCTCACTTGTGTGGCACAACTGTGTTTTCTCATTAACTACTTAGGTTTATGACAGAAAGTCACAAGATTTGTCGCTCATTGTTTTTCTTTTCTTTCTTTTTTAAAGGAGTCATATTATACCCTATTTCTCCAAGTTAACCTAGTTCCCTGGTGTCCTAATGAACATGTCTGTGACATGCTTTGGTCAAAATACCATAAGGATGAAGCACCATAGCAGTTCAATCACCCTGCCAAAACAGCCCTGTTCAGAACGCTCTGTGTAGTAGTATCTCTTTAGGTCCACCTTAAAAAAAAGTAAAACAAAACTTAAGGGACTGAAAATGACATCAGCCACAGAGGCTACTGGGAGATAACAGCAGTTAGCATTTGGAAAAGTGATCATTTGCAGGCTCTAGCAGGCACATTGCTGTCATATATAACATGTATCCACTGGACAGATAAATCCTCTGAGGCTGGACGTTTGTGTAGGACTCTGTGCTGCACTGTGGAGCCTAGAATAGAACTAGCGGAATTCACAGACTTCTGTTTTTTTGATACTGTTGCCCTCGTCAATGTTTTACGGACAAAGCGGAGCTCCGCGAAACATCGACTCCAGGAAATTAGCGCATTGTGACGTCCCAATGAGTGCGGAAGTCAACATCGCGTTTCATCTCCTGTACTTAGACTGAGGAGGACCACAAAAAAATGAGTGAGTCATCTTTTTTCACACTTTGGCGACTGATAGGGCCTCCAGAGTCCCAAATATAAGGATTTAAATGATTAAAAAGCTGATTTTGCATAATATGCCCCCTTTTAATGAAAAAAAGTTGGAGGGGGGGGGGGTGTAAATTAATTAAATATTCACACGGAAACTCAGTTCATTCTGTCTCTATTTCTGTTATTATATCTGTAATGTTTACAATGACTTCTTCTCTGTTTTTTAATGTAATCTTACAGCGCAGCTACAGTGCTGACATATGTACAACACCATATGAAAAGTGCCGTTTCCGTCTGGGCGTGGCCTGAGTCAAATCTTTTTTTTCCCTACAGTGATCTATGCTTGTTTACATTCAAGCCTTTGATGGTGCGTAGCCGCTTTTGGAGGTTAGAAAATAATATATACTACTGGAAGGTGTCACTCTCTGTCTGGCCTGCTCGCTTTAATGCACACTCACCACCATCACCATCTTTTCAGGAAATTGCAGTAATGATCTATTATTGCTGCCCTTCCCTTCACCTGAGAAAATACTTAATTGTTAAATGCTAAAAGGCATTTGAGGGGGAATGCAGGCCAGAAAAAGCAGAGCTCCGTTTAGCCTTTAATGTTGGTTAAATGTTCTGATCTGTGTTCCTAAATTATTGCAATAACGCAAAGCCAGAAAGTGTAATAAGACACACTGCAAATAGCTGTGCAAATGAATGTGCATTTAATAGTATTTGCGTGCTGTATACCTGGGAGGTGAAATCATGCTGCTGCAGCTGCCGTCCCTCCCTCAGGTCCCACGACCGGACGGTGTTGTCCAGGCCTCCAGTCCACAGCTTGGTCCCATCATTAGAAATGTCGATACAACTGGCCCCATCAGTGTGGCCCTGGAACTGCCTGCATAAAAAACCCACAAGCAACAAAACAGTCATTGTCACATCTCCATCTTAATTGAAGGTGAGAAAGCATCTTTACAGTTTCATTATTCATATCTTAGGTTTTATGACGGCACAAGAGACAGGAATACATCTTAGATACAGAACACAGACTGATGAGCAGCGTCTGAATAATTATCACACCTTCTGCCAGCAGCAGGTGAACTTATTAGTCACAATGTGGGATGATAATGTGACTGGCAGAATTTAAAGCCTACACACTCTACGTCATACACGAGAAAGAAACACTGGTGTAAATCTGCAAGGACCACAGTAAAACACATAAAAAACTAACAATTATGATTTGAGTCTTGTTGCAGAGGCAGCTTTGAGATGTTGAATCATCAATGATCTCCCACCCTCAGCTGCCAAGCTTCAGAGCTCCATACCTGACCAGTGTCTGGTTGTGAAGATCCCAGACAGCTATGTTTCCATCTGAGCAGCAGGAGAAGCAGACCTTTGAGTCAGGACTGATGGCCAGAGCGTAACATGCAGGTGCCGATGATGTTAGTTCAGCTTTTATTCGAGGAGTCGGAGTGGCCAAATCCCAGATGGACAAAGTACTCGCCTCACCACCGACTATGAGAGTCCGCCCGTCAGGAAGAAGTCGACAAGAGCGAATGTAGTTGTCTCTGTTCTGATGTGACAGACACACAAGTGGTGTTTACTGTCATTCAAAGGGAGAAATGTATAAACTCTAAGAATATTATCCATAAGTTACAATGTAGGGGTTACTGTAGCCAACTCACAAGGCAGTCCAGCTGGGATACAGGGGTCTTGTTGCCCGGGTGACTGATGTCCCACACCTTGACGCAGCCCTTGCCGCCGGTGTAGACGTGACGTGTCGGATTACTGATAGTGACAGCACACACCACTTCCCCGTGGCTGAGGGTGTTGATTTGCCGTGCATGGCGTGGGATGCCTGGGCCAATCAGCGCGTCTGGAGGAAAAGGCACGGGCTGCATTTGTCCATCAGCACTCACATGAAAGGAGTAGGCCCTGACGAGAAGAAAAATAGTTTGAGGAGTGATAAAGGAAGGTGAGATGAGGGGAAAGCAGTGTGGTGTTTGAGAATGAGGAGGGCAGAAACATACGGTTTTCCACCAGGAATGCCAGACAGATTGGGAGGAAGGCCAGGGACACGGATGTGGTGGTGAGGATCAAATCCCACCTACAAAATATGAAGGTAAAAATAATTGAACAACTCGACCTGAAACTATAGTACATTTTTTGATGTCATCTGTTGATCTGTTCTCATCATATCATAGAATATATTTAGAATATATTTAAATAATGGATGTGGCAAGTTAAGGTAAAGCCAATATGGAAGTTCCTGAAACCTGTATTGTCCTGAATGGCTATTAGAGGGCGAAAAGTCAGTTTGATTCTCTGGAGATTGTGCAGAGATGAAGTCGCTGGGGAGATCCTCCCTCGTATCATCTTCAGTTAATGTCCAAGTTATTGTCCAAGTGAAAATGATCCCACGTCTAACTTTAATCATGTCAGTAAACATTTTCCAGAGGTGTTTATGCTCTCAATCACTAATTTGTAATTTAAGGTCCCATTTTGAACTCCTTAGGACTTAAATCAAACGCTCACTTCTTCCGACTGTTAGGACTTCCAGAGTCCCAAATGTTGAAATGATTAAA
This sequence comes from Microchirus variegatus, assembly GCF_963457635.1. Classification (NCBI taxonomy): domain Eukaryota; kingdom Metazoa; phylum Chordata; class Actinopteri; order Pleuronectiformes; family Soleidae; genus Microchirus; species Microchirus variegatus. The sequence goes on from NC_139819.1 coordinate 17,766,754, forward strand.
AAGTTGATTTTGCATATGTCCCCTTTAATGTTTATGTGTGTCCGTTTGTGCTCATGTACCACTTGCGTGCGTCCGTAAGCCGCCACTGCAGCAGCCGCCACTGCGCTCATTTGTGGAGAGATGTTATGCAGGCCCGTGTAGGCTGCTCCAGCGCCACTCAGCTCTCCGTTCAAACCTGGGTGAGGAACCATACCGAATGGCCCAGGATACGAGCAGGGCAATGCCAGCGGTGTACGAAGACCAGGAGCTGTGAGACAAAACACTTTTTACTCCCATTGTTCTTCTGGGTACAGTCAGATCAACAGGACACACAGCATCTATAACATCTATTTTAAAGGTACAGTACGTCAAATTTTGCAGTCGAATATCCCTCACATCACCTTTAGCTTCAGCTTTTCAATCTATGTAACGCTCACTTAGCAATAAAACACAAAAGATGTTTAGCTCCTTTTGGGCCATCGTTACAACATGGTGGTCCAAAATGGCAGCTTTCATAGAGTTGACACAGTTTGCGATATATTATATTATCTATTTGTGTTTAGGTCGAAAAATTTAATGCTCACGTAGCGTCTCGACACCTGTCGGTTTTACCGGTCCAGACCTCAGACCCGGTGTGATGGTACTGCTGGGTGTCGGAGCATCAGAGCGGGATGTGGGGGTGCTGGACTTGGACACAGGAGTAGTGGACTTCTCATTCTTGTCATCCAAAAAAACAGAAAGAGCAAAATAATCTGAATGAAATGTTTAAAAATAAAAATAAATCAGATCCAGCAGAAGGATTCATGCTTTGACTGAATATATGATCGATGAAATGGATATTCTATTAAATAATCCAGGATTATGTTACAAAGTAACATGTCTATTTTGATGTAATAAGTAATCTATCCATCCACTTTCTACTGCTTTATCCTCCCACAGGAGGGTCGCGGGGGTGAAATTATAAAACAGATATCATTCCCTGCCTGAAGGTATTTATATTTTGTATTTATTTATTCATTCATTCATCTTCTACGGCTTTATCCTCCACATGATACTTGGACAGGTCACCACTCCATCACAGAGCCACATAGAGACACCCATCCACTATCACACTATGATCTACTTAGAGTGTTTAATTCGCCTAATCCCTTGGCCTAAATCTGCATGTTTTTGGACTGTGGGAGGAAACCAGAGAACCCAGAGAAAACACACACTCACACGGGGAGAACAAGCAGTATTTTCAGAATATCACAGTGTAAGTTGTGTATGGAACTCATGCACCTGCAGCGTCTATGGAAGTAAATCTGAGTTTGAATTCAAATTTCTAACACTGAATTTTTTTGCATCGAAATTAGACTTTGAATTTTAAAAACCATCAAATTTCAAGCACTGTTTTTTTGCCATTCATTTTTTTTTTCAATGTTGAAATAAATTCAGTCTAAAAAAATTCGATGTCTCAAAAAATTCAGTTGCAAAAAATTCGATGTCTCAAAAAATTCAGTTGCAAAAAATTCAATGTCTCAAAAAATTCAGTTGCAAAAAATTTGATGTCTCAAAAAATTCACTTGCAAAAAATTCAATGTCTCAAAAAATTCACTTGCAAAAATTCAGTCGCAAAAAATTCACTTGCAAAAACATCAGTTAATATCCGGGTCACTAGAGAGAAGCAATCGATCCCTGTCTCAATTCATCCAACACCAATCAACGTACGCTCCATTGGCCATACATGAATTACAGTTTAATACTAAACCTCATAACTTGATTTGTGGCGCCACCACTGGCTGCTCCTTGTTGTCTATCAGACGAACTGAGTAAATGCAATAAGCGCCTGGCTAACTGGAAAATGTCATCATGCTGACTACCCTGTCATCACAAACAGCATAGAAAAATTAGGATAGTACAAACCAGTAGCAGAAAGATGATGTTTTAAACAGATAAAAGTTACTGGACTTTAATTAGGATGACCATATTTAGAAAGGAGGCCACTTGGCTCTGCTTCGAGATACTTAAATTATACTTGGATGAATTGAGACAGGGATCAATTGCTTCTCTCTGGTGACCCGGATATTAACTGATGTTTTTGCAAGTGAATTTTTTGCGACTGAATTTTTGCAAGTTAATTTTTTGTGACTGAATTTTTGCAAGTTAATTTTTTGAGACTGAATTTTTTGAGACATTGAATTTTTTGCAACTGAATTTTTTGAGACATCGAATTTTTTGCAACTGAATTTTTTTGAGACATCAAATTTTTTGCAACTGAATTTTTTGAGACATAAAATTTTTTGCAACTGAATTTTTTCAAAAAAAATGAATGGCAAAAAAAAAACAGTGCTTGAAATTTGATGTTTTTTAAAATTCAGTCTAATTTCGTTGCAAAAAAATTCAGTGTTAGAAATTCGAATTCAAACTCAGATGGCACAGATTTACTTCCATAAGGGTCCTCCAGCTCTAAGACAACAACTTGGAAGAGAAGTTGAATTTGAAAATTGTGTAGGACTCTGTGCTGCACTTTGGAGCCAAGAATAGAACTTATCGGCAACTTCGCAGACTTCCAGATACTGTTGCCCTCGCCAGTGTTTTATGGACAAAGCGGAGCTCCGCGAGACAACAATTCCAGGAAATTAGCGCAGAAGTCAACATCACGTGTTTCATCGCCATGCTCTCCCGATTTGACACCCTCTCCATCCATCCATCTATTATCTACCGCATGATCCTCGCGGAGGGTTGTGGGGGGTGCTGTGCCTATCTCAGCTGACATAGGGCGACAGGCGGCCATCACAGGGCCACATATAGAGACGAACAACCATTCACTCACATCTACTGTCAATTTAGAGTGACCAATTCACCTAATCCCCATAATGCATGTTTTTGGACTGTGGGAGGAAGCTGGAGAACCCGGAGAAAACCCATGCACACACGGGGAGAACATGCAAACTCCTTTCAGAAAGGCCGTTGTTCCAACCGGGGCTGGAAGTTGTTCCCCCTCCATCCTCTCATCTATTATATTTTGAATTTTTTCTTAAAGCCTCAACATCTACCAACAACTACCCTGACAACTGGTGAATCAGAAGATCAGAAGGCTATAAAAATCCAAATGACTCACCAGATTAATCTCTTTGGACTTGGATGAAGGTGTGCTGCTGGAAGAGGCAACGGAGGAAGGGCTCAGGGGAGCATCCTTCTTCAACAGGCGACTTTTGTCTAATCCGTTCTCTCGAGGAGAGTGGGCGGGGCTTCCTCGAGGAGAGACGGGATCCTGTGATGGGCGAGTACAGACAGAGATGCGCATTTAAAAAATAAATAAATAAATAAATAAAAGTTATATTCTTTAAGTGTTCAGTACCTCGTTGGAGACATCCACCACCAAGTTGTCATCGCTCTTCTCTCCATCACTTTCCTGCCATGGAAACAAAGAGAAACAATGACTCTGACCTCAATCAATTCGTTTTTTTTTAATTTGTATAAAACAGAATGGTTTCAGGTCTTAAAACCATATGTAATTAAATTACAAGGCAACATAATTTTCCCTAAAAACACAATGAGTGTGAAAACTCACACTTCACTCGTTTGTTATTGTGACAAGAATTCTGCATGTGATAATGAAACAGGGTTAACATGAAATCAAGGAATTAATTAGGGTAACAAAAATGGACCATTAACTTTTTCTTAACATAAATAAATCCTCTCTTCTACTAAAATGCGACTCAAACATCTTTACTCACATAGCGCGTGGAGGCTAAATCTTTGTCATCTGTCTTCTGTTTCTTGCTGTCGGAGGAGTAATCGTTTGAGCTGCGGTGCTTCTCTGTGGGCCGTAAACTGGATGAGGGAGACACGGACGAGCTCTGCAAGAAATAAGAAACACGTACATCAGAGAAGATGAAAAAAAAACATATACATATTGTTATTAGTTTCCTCATCTTTTATGCAGTGAACACCACAAAACTTCTGCAAACCTCTGGATGGGCTGAAGCCAGAAAACTAAGACGTGAATGTCTCCACACCTGCATCAATAAACCAGAAACTGAGTGCAAGATTGACAATTCACCACTTAAAGGTGAAGTAAGTAGTTTATAGGGCCATCTAGAGGAGAGGCTGAAATTTACAACAAAGAACTGCTCCTCTGCTCACCCCCTCCCTTCCCTGAGCGCTACGGTATCCTCAGCCGGTCAAATTTCGTCCTCGTCGTCTTTCTCCGTGTCAGCAGATGAGGTTCGTGAGGCGAGGGAGAGGGCGAGCTACCGCGGCCGTAGCAGACGAAGCGGAGAGAGTGGAGGCGGGACTCCCGCTACAAGTAAAGCGACGCTTGATTTGTTCTCTCGTGTTTGTCCTTACAGGCTCCGGTAGAAACATGGCGTCTCGCTGCTAACAGTGGCAATGCAACCGCGGCCCGCGACCATGTTATTTTACATGACTATTTGAAACACTACGAAAATGAAACAAAAAGTATTATACAGCGACTAGACAATGCAGGAGCACATAATATGTATAAAAAAGTGGATTTTGGTTTATATAAACCCATAAATACTACACAGTGTCCCTTTAATGCTGAAAGGGTAGTAGGATACTGTATATTGGTCTTCTTATAGCTGAGGTTTGTGATTTGTTTCTGAAACATTTGTTGTTGTGTACACTCTTAGAAATAAAAGTGCTAAGTTGAACCATATAAAGTTCTTCGGCTTGTCCTCATAGGAGAACCCGTTTTGGTTCCAGGTGGAACCTTGAACCCTTAAGACTCGTTTATACCTGCGCGCAACGCCGTGGCGTGGGGCTCCGCAGACGGCGCACGACCATACAAGTATGTACGGAGGCCTTATCCTCGTGCGTTGTTCGTTGCAGTCTTTGCCACAACGGCAGGGGGCGTACAACCAAAATATTCAACTTGTACTGCCGGTAAACGTCCGCTGCCTAGCAACAGTAGTAAACTACAACTTTCTGCATATCGCTTACATTGGTCTCAAAATGACTGTCCATCTCTCTGTGTTTCAAGTATTCGGACAAACATCCCATAATCCACCAGAATCACAGGGAGGGCTTTTCCCCCTGGATCACCACTCTTTCCATGGGCTCGTCTTTTACCCTTCACAAAGCGATCCCTCTTTTTTTTCATGTCCTACGGCAAAAACCATCGTCAGAAGAGTCATACAAATGCTTGGACAAGCAGACCTGCTCAGCCAGCCACAGTTGGCGCTATGGGGATTATAAACTACACTGCGGCGAGTATAAACCAGGCTTCAGTGTTACCATGAACCCTCTTAAACCCCTTTATTCAGGAAATTGGTTTTAAAGTGTTCTCTGGATCAAAATTCTGATCTTCGTGTATTACATTCTCTGTATTGGCCATTTTTGGCAAAATATCCAATTTGAGAATGAGTCGCGGCTGCGTCTGGAGAACAATCAGCTGATGCACTGGAGTCGGCGAAGACGTATAGCGCGTCATTTCAGGCAGAGGAGACGCGCTATTTTCATGAATGTGGTCGTGCTAACTATGAGACGAAGATTGCTCCAAAGACCTACAAGGTAGTTTATGTCCATGGCATTTACTGCAGAATATGGTTTGGACCCGAGTTCGCTTTCTCACCAGAGGGACCGCACCAGAGTCTGACATTTGGTGCGGAGTCAAGCGGACCGAGACCACCTCTTTTTGGCGATCTCGGTCTGCTTGATTTGGTGCGGACCCGAGTGCGATTGATGCTTTCACACCAACGAAAATTAAACGAACTAGAGTTTTTGGTTCGAATGGATCGTTTAGTGCGCACCAACTACTGTTGGTGTGAAAGCACCCTAAGACTTCCTCCAGCATTGCTAAATAAGGACAAATCTGGGACTAAGAGCGCAGTGAAAGTGTGATCCAATCCACGGCATCACTTTAAAAACTCCTCCGCTTGTCAAAACCATTTTGTTCTCACTGTATTCACAACTGTGAAGGCAGTGCTGCGTCCTTGACAGTTTGACTGTGCCATCATGGCTTGAGCTCAGCTGCATTATTTTTGAAAGCCGAGACGGAGGAGCTGGCCCACCGATGTCTCTGTTTTCTTAATCAAATCTGGCATCCTTTGAATAGCATTACTGAAGGATTTTAATCGTCTGAGCAGCAAAGATCAAAATAAGGTCAGCGGAACATTTCCTCTCTTGCTCGGCCCGTCCCTGCTGATCTCTCGCTCTCATTGGGAGGCGCTCCTCACACGGTGCACGACGAACACAGGGAAGAAAAATAAAGCGGGACCTTTACCTCGACCTTTCCTCTAACTCACGCTTGTAACCTTTCCGCTGCCCTTTGGCGTGCTGCAAGTGTTGATGACAATGATTCTGTGGGGGAGTAGTAACGTTTGTTTGTGTGTGGTGTGTGTGGTGTGTGTGTGTGTGTGTGTGTGTGTGTGTGTGTGTGTGTGTGTGTGTGTGTGTGTGTGTGTGTGTGTGTGTGTGTGTGTGTGTGTGTGTGTGTGTGTGTGTGTGTGTGTGTGTGTGCTTGCATGCAGTTGGACAGCATATGTATTTATGCATTTTAGTGATATGCACTTTGGGGCTGAACAAGTGTCAGAGTTTACATGACAGGTTGATTCTTGACAGAGACTCAGTTGAACACCCCCTCCCCTACCCTCCAACCCCCCTCTCGCTCTCTCTATTTCCAGACTGATTAGATTAATTAGCCTGCAAATTGGTTCTTTCAAAAACATCGAGGCAAATTAATTTTGCAATGGAGACAAATGAAGGCCGCGCCGGCAGCACAGGCACTGTGAGTGTAAAGAACTGTGCAGTGTTGCTGGATGAAGCTATTCATTTAAAAGTATGTCATAATTGTATCCGCCTCCTATTCCTAATGGATTCTGCAAGTCCTGATAATGTTCGTGCAACCTCTACCATTGTCCTTTTTGGACCAAATATGCACTATTAATAATTATGATGTGTATTTTTTTGTTTGTTTTGTATCAAAAAAAATAGATTGGTATGAATAATAGCTGTTGCTAATGTGGAAGTGCCTGACACCCATATTCTCTTGAATGGTCAGTAGAGGCCTCCACTGGATTGTATGTAAGACCACTCATATGATTTACAAATCATGAGGAGTTTATGGTCACAGTGACTCAGTTCTTCTTTAACTCACTACAATGTCCATAATGTGAATGTAGTCTCATTTAAAGGAACACTTTGCCGACTTTGCTGCGACTGATAATGGATGTCAATCACAGTGACCTGCAAAGTTTTTAGTACGATCCACCCCTATTTTCACCCTCTCATCTACTTTTGGTCTCCTTCCAGTTTAAAAAAAAACAAACAAACAAACAAGCAAACAATTTCACCAACGGATGGGGTCACATCGGGTTGCCACTTGGTTCAACCCAATTGGAGTCATATTATACCCTATTTCTCCAAGTTAACCTAGTTCCCTGGTGTCCTAATGAACATGTCTGTGACATGCTTTGGTCAAAATACCATAAGGATGAAGCACCACAGCAGTTCAATCACCTCCCAAAACAGCCCTGTTCAGAACGCTCTGTTTAGTAGTATTTCTTTAGGTCCACCTTAAAAAAAAGTAAAACAAATCTTAAGGGACAGGAAATGACATCAGCCACAGAGGCTACTGGGAGCTAACAACAGTTAGCATTTGGAAAAGTGATCATTTGCAGGCTCTAGCAGGCACATTGCCGTCATATATAACATGTATCCACTGGACAGATAAATCCTCTGAGTCTGGAAGTTTGTGTAGGACACTGTGCTGCACTGTGGAGCAATAATAACAATAGACAATATAACTTTTCGCATACTTCCGGTTTTCGGATACCGTTGCCCTTGCCAGTTTTACGGACAAAGCAGAGCGAGACAACAATTCCAGGAATTTAGCGCATTGTGACGTCCCAATGAGTGCGGAAGTCAACATTGCGTGTTTCATCTCCTGTACTTAGACTGAGGAGGACCACAAAAACATGAGTGAGTCATCTTTTTTCACACGTTGCCGTGATAGGACCTCCAGAGTCACAAATATAAGGATTTAAATGATTAAAAAGTAGATTTTGCATAATATGGGACCTTTAAAAACAGCATCAACTGCAGTGATTAAGCTGCAGCGTGTTTACAGCGATGGGCAAACCACTGTAAAGGTCAATCTGAACCTGAAAGAGGCCTCATTAAGAATTAATTTCTCCAGCTTTTCTACAGTATATAATCAAAGATGTAGACTCTGTTAGAGGGTGACATCTCTTGAGTGATTAGACTTAAGGTCATTTAAAAAGTCAGCATCTCTTTTCATTTGTCAGTAACTCATCAAATGGACTGAAAGGGAGCAACACAGATTCATGAGGACAAAGTCAATGGCATTGATTTAGTAACTGAACCAATAATGAACTGGAATAGAGTAATTTGATTAGTGCACTCAATCCCACTTGACAACAACAACAGGCCTGAGGAGGCGCAGTCTAAGAACACGTTATGACGACATACATAACTGGTTAGCTTACATCCGTTAAAATGCGCCATTGTTCTCGTTCATTGGTGCACAGATTCCCACCAGCTTAATGTGAGGAGCGCAGATTAAAACACAAAATCTCGATAAATAATTAATAATCAAACTTAAGTTCCTTCTGCAGCAATGCAGTCTCTCATATGTCAGTGTGTGAGGAACTAACGCCAGCGACATAAGACACAGATGTTTTCGGATGTTCCCGCACACACACACACACACACATACTGTAACCTGTGGACTGTTGCCAAGGCAACTGCAGACCACTGATAGGGGCATATTGGTTTCATGAAGCGACTGTTGCCCGCCATGTCAAAGAGCAGCATGTGCACGTGTGGGTGTGTGTTCACCGTGTGCTAATGAAGGGGCATTTATCATTCTGCTCTATCTATCTTTACCACTGATTTCTGACAATGCAACACACACACACACACACACACACACACAAACAAACAAACATGCATACACACACAGCTTATCACCGTTATCATGAAGCCTACAGCTCTGAGTGTGAGTTTGTGGGGGAGGATATATATATACTACATGGGGGGCAGAAGATAACATATTAAAACATTCCTCCTCTCTGAACCTTCTCCAAAACACCAGAGAACAGTGTGTGTGTATGTGTGTGTGTGTGTGTGTGTGTGTGCTGCTTGAATAAAGAAATGCTAATCTGCTCATTGAGTATTCAACAAACCAAATGCTTGCCCTGGGAAAAAAAGCTCAGCTTAAGGGACTAATTATGGCAAGCTCTGGTTGTTCCATTGATCTGTTTCACTGCCTCTTTTTCACTCCCTCCTTCTTTCACTAACCAGTCTCGCGCTTGTATTCATTTATTTTTTTATTTTTTTTACTCATCTTGGGGTTTCTCTATCATCACACTTTTTTTCTTCCTATTGGGCATATTTTCCACAAATCAGATATTTAAAATACATGATTATGCTGCAACGGGACAACTGCGGAATACATAAATACACAAGTGGATCGGAGCATGTGCACTTTTACACAGGGATTTCTAAGAAATGCATTAAAAGTATTAGCATTGCTTAACAGAGTAAGTAAAAATTAGCTTTTCAAATAAACGCTAACATTTTTTTTAAAAATTGATAATAAATGTGAATATGAATATATATGAATATGAAAACCCGGAAAAAAGAAAATTCCATATTTAATACATTACTTCATCTTTGATATTATAAACCATTAAAAAAATGGAGCATCATTCATACAGCCTTACAAATGAATTTAACACACAGGCTATAACAATGGAATCATATCATACCAGGTTTTATAGTTTACAGCAGGGGTCTCAAACTTGCTTTTGGCCTGCCACAATATCAACTTAAAATGAGTTTAGAGCTGAAACGATTAATTGATTAATACATTTATCGTCAACTATTTTGATTATTTGATGACTAAAACAAGATTTTTGATGATGTTTGATGTTTCAGCTTCTTAAATGTGATTTTTTTCTTCGTTTCTTTGCTCCACATAACAAAGAAATCCTTAAAACAGAATCATTTTGGCTAACACTGATCGACGTTTTTGTTGGTCACTTACCTTGACTGAGTCTCTGTCTGAGGATGCGATAGGATAGAGAAAAAGGAAAGGATTAAAGCATATAATATATTAAGAAAACTTTTGCAAAAGTACAAACTCGTTGGTGGCCATGTGGCTTGTGGGTAATGTATTAATGAAATAGGCCACTGAATCCAACAATGATAAATCAGTGACTACTACTCTGCTACTTTGTGTACAAACATATTCTTAGGACAATGTATCACACAGATAAGTCTTTTGTTCAGGGAATAAAAAGGGCTTTTCCTGTGTGTGTAGGCTGCTGCAAAGCGCTGTCAGCTGTACGTACGATGCTGAGCCAGAGGAAAGGATATTTAGAAACCAGCTCTGGCTGTAGCTTTGTTTTTTCTGTTTCTCCAGAACAAAAAAAAAACCTACAAGGTCACAAAAAATTTATTTTTTAAGTTTTAAAGGAGATGTCATCAATAGAATCATTCTCAGATTTCCTAAACATTTGAGTCTCTTTGGAGAATGATTTCAAGTCTGTTCTCATCTCTGTATGACTCAATTAATGCATCTCGTGCATTGTACATGTACTGCATATAAACAGTTGACTAATATTTATCATCATATAAGACTGATGCATCATGTGTAAGCTCTACTATAACTAACTGGTGAATATTTTACAGTATTAATTGCAGTATCAAAATAAAACCCACAAAAACTTTTGCAAATACTTAAAATGTGACAAATATTCTGAGACAACAAAGCCTGCTGCCCATGTATAAACTGTATAGTAAGTTTGCGTGCACACATCATCTTCAGAGACAGTGTCATAGATTTTTATTTGATTTTCTTTTGTCTGATATCAGACTTGAATTCAAAATAATGAATGTGAGATGTGTGTCCTCAACACAAGAAAGAACTCCAACCTTGTTAAAAAGTAACTAAGTAACTTTTACTCAGGGTAAATTTTAAACAAGCTACTTTTATCACTTTTACTTGAGTACATTTTTAGACCAGTACTTGTACTTGAGTACAATTTGATCAAAATAGTGGTACTTTTACTTGAGTAAAATATTTGAGTCCTCTTTCCACCTCTGATTATTGGATATCGGCAAACACACCAAGATCTGCCAATATGACTAATGCCTACAACAGTAGGGTACCTTCTCTACAACCCTCTACAACTGTTATTTTTTAACGTTTATTTAATTTAGCTCAATTAAGAAAATGTATATCTACATGAGTAGGCAAAACACTATGTCAATTTCTCTACAGAAGAGACCAAATGACCTCTGGAGTTGGGAAAAACGTTTATATCGGTATGTTGGCCCAAGCACTTCTGATATGTCAGTATATCGGTTATCGTCCAACATCGTGCATCCCTAATCACCGCATCAAAAAAGCAGAACTAACACTTTAAGGTGTGAGTGGTGTGATTTTCTGACCTGTTTATATCACAGGGTTTGTGATCAGGAGTTTGCAGTAAAATTGCAGCATTTCCAACAGTAAAGAAATGCATTTTCCTCAGCTGGAGATGGAACTGTTACCAGCTGAGCTCCTAAAAGGTATGAGCATTACCTGAGCTAGAATTTGTTAGCTTTACTTCAGCTCCAGGGCATTGTTAAGTCCTCTGCTAGACACACACGCACATAATCTCTGTGTAGTAATTTAATGTTGCTCCTCAAAGGACAGAAGAATCACTGTCGTTCTATGTTCTGCTTCACTCGCAAATTATAATCCCTGTTTGACCAATTCAAATGGCAGAATAACGAATCAGATTTGAACAGCTGTTCATTCAGAGCACTTACAAACAGTGCAAGTGAGGCTATAATTCACACCTTTAACTAGTGAACAAAGCATTAGCATTTATTTCTATTTAACATATTTGGTATCTGCATGAGTAAAATAAAACAGCACTGTAAAAAACAGGCTTGTTTACTGTATATCAGAGCTTTTATCTCCATACATAATCTATCAGTTGCTGTCATTTTAATATGACACAAATTTGAATGATGAAAAACAAAAGATAAAATGATGTATGACGCAACAGTCAGGTCAGAAGTCTGGGACTGGTTTCAGACTTTGAGACTCCAGTGTGCATTGCCATCTTATTAATTTAAGTTAATAGTTTTATTCAATAAAAATGCAGGAGAAAGAAAAAATAATCTAAATCAGTGATGCATGGTAAGACCTGTTCTAGACACGGAGACGCCAAACACTGTCTGTACACACAGAGCAGGCCTCACCTCTCACATGTTCACTGTTGTTATCGTGGTGTTTCCTCTCGTCCTTCAGCGGCAGCTGGTGACTCAGAGCGGAGGACAGAGCCAGCAGACTGGCAGTACTGGTGCCAGGGGGCAGCGAGGGCTGGAGGCCGGCTGGGTGCGGTGTGAGGGGCACGGGGATGGCGTGGCCGTGTGTGAGGTGCTGGGCCTGGAGCTGCTGCTGCTGAATCACAGAAACACTGTTCAAAGATATACGTTTTCAAGTTGGTAGAAGACAAAACAAGCAGCAGGGATGAGGGTAGAAATAACCTCAGCGACTTCCTGGCCAGTGCTGCATAACAGACTCTGACAGCAATATCTTCAATTTAAAAAAAATATATATAAAAAAATTGGGTGTGATATGATTTTTTTCACGGCTACAGAGCATAGTGTTGACATGATGCCAGCTGGAGCTGCTTCTGTGGATTGACACAGAACATTTGTTGTGATATAAAGGTAATATATCACACTACCGTTCAAAAGTTTGGGCTCACTTAGAAATGTCCTTATTTTTTAAGGAAAATCACTTTTTCTCAATGAATAACATTAAATGAATCAGAAATACACTCTATACATTGTTAACGTGGTAAACGACTATTCTAGCTGCAAATGTCTGGTTTTTAATGGAATATGTACATAGGTGTAAAGAGGCCCATTTCCAGTGTTCTAATGGTACATTGTGTTTGCCAATCACGTAAGGCTATTGGATGATTAGAAAACCCTTGTGCAATGATGTGAGCACAGCTGAAAACAGTTTTGCTGGTTCTTTGACAAAAGGGCAAAATTATTATTTTGAATAAAAAATTATTCTTTCTGATCTTGTCAATGTCGAGCCTATATTTTCAATTCATTTTGCAACTCTTTTGATGAATAAAAGTGTGACTTTTAATGGAAAACACAAGCAAGTTGTATAGGTGACCCCAAACTTTTGAATGGTAGTGTAATAACCAATCAATTGGCCTGGTCTGTTTTAAAAGTCTCCTTAAAACTTGTTAAAGTATCTCTGGTTTTGCAACAACAATGGCCGTATTTTTGAAGAATTTTGTATTTTTGAACACAGATGTTGTTCCTGCCACTCATCAGCCCACACTCAATGTGATACACCCATTTGTGTGAATTGTGCAGTGTTGTAATGTAAAGAAGCACAACTACTTCCTTACAGTACTTAAGTACAAAATGACTCCACTACTTTTCTGAAATAAATTGTGTCCTTTTACACCAATGGACTTCCCCGAATTATCTTTGTTACGACCAAACAACACCAGAAGAAGAAATGTTGGTAAATGTTCAGTATTTATAGCTGCTTTACACATTAAAGGTGCATTCTGTAATAAATCTAAAGCAACTGGCCATGAAATCCTACTAATATGTCACTGAGACTTAGGAATAATGTTCATACATACTGAACTCACCAACAACAACAGTACAGCCAAAATATTTGCATTAAAAAAAAATATTTTGCCCGACCGCAAATCATGTTTATGTTTTGAAATCATGTTCTGGCATGTAGCTACAATGGCAGAGGCAAAGCGAGGGTCCATATAGGACATGCTTTTGAACAGTGAAGAGAGCTGAAAGCTGAGAGGAATTTCAAAACGGATGCAGAATTGGCTACTCTTCTCCTAGACAGGTAAGTTAAGCTTGGCTAACTAAGTTAGCATCATAGCTCGACTGGGATGGACATTTGGAATACTTTGAACTGTCGAGTAATAACGTTATTCTTGTCGATCATAGAAACAAACGTTAGCAGCACAGCTAACGCTAGCAACATTAGCACTGTCCTGGTACTGGAGGGGAGGGGGTGGTGTAGGAGGCAGATATGACTCGCCGCTGTATTTTGAATATGAGTGTGGTAACCGTTTTTGGCCACTTTCTTAAATATGGTGCCTTATGGTGTCTTGCCCAAGGACACAGTCTGGTGGAGAGGGAAACGAACCCACAACATTCAAGTAGAAAGACAATTCACTCTACCACATCACTCAATTCTAACTGCTCACTCCTTACTTTGACTTCTAGCTAATGTCAGAAAATTACATTTTGATACTCAAGTACAGTAAAATGTGACTTCAGCTTCTACCAAAGTCAATTGTTGTACTTGTATCCCTAGCTTGCATCTACAGTACCTGTCATGTTTATGTCAAAAAAATAAATAGATCTTCATATCCCACATGAAACATTCACTAAACCTCCATTTTAGTAGAAAAAAACACTTAAAGCACTGAAGCACAGAAGACACACATCTATGTGTCTATGTGCCTAAATGCTTTTCTGTTTCACATTATTCACATAATGCTGCCTTTTTACACACTTCAACACATGGAATGGAGGAGCAAAGAATGACCTTCTGTCTCTTCACTACCTGTGGTAAAAGCCTGTAATCCATGTAATGTCTTTCAAAGCATGCCTCAAAGCACTGCTAGTTCTTCCTCGCATGGGAATAATACACAACTCCTTATATGGACATCCTGGGGGTGAGTGTTTATAGGTCACATATTCACTTTACATCGCATTTAGTAGTGATATAAAGTAGCAATAATTGTGCAGAAGTCACAAAATAGACATTTTTAAAAGGAGCCAAGTGAACTTTGAATCAAATTTCACAAATTCAATCTGAATTTAATCATTTTCGGGACCTTTTACTCAGATGTGTTTATATAGTTGCTGAAAATGAATGGCATTTTTCATCAGATTGTCTATAGGTTGTGCTGAAAATAGAATATAACTATAACCTCTGTATATACTACTACTGTATGTTTAAACATAGTAATGGAAAAAGCAGCCAAATGCTCTGTGTTCTAAGGGTTAGGACTAGTGTGAGAACAAATTTTGATTCAAAACTATCAAACTGATTACATCTTGACCTTGTAAGGACATTTGAGCAGATCCTCCCAACTTTATATGGCTTTTAAGTGGTTAAAGGAGTCATATCATACCCTATTTCTCCAAGTGAACCTAGTTCCCTGGTGTCCTAATGAACATGTCTGTGACATGCTTTGGTCAAAATACCATAAGGATGAAGCACCACAGCAGTTCAATCACCCTACCAAAACAGCCCTGTTCAAAAGCTCTGTTTAGTAGTATCTCTTTAGGTCCACCTTAAAAAAAAAAAAAAAGTAAAAAGAGACTTAAGGGACAGGAAATGACATCAGCCACAGAAGCTACTGGGAGCTAACAGCATTTGGAAAAATTATAATTTGCAGGCTCTAGCAGGCACATTGCCCTCATATATAACATGTATCCACTGGACAGATAAATCCTCTGAGGCTGGAAGTTTGTGTAGGACTCTGTGCTGCACTGTGGAGCCAAGAATAGAACTTTTCGCGGACTTCCTGTTTTCAGATACCGTTGCCCTCGCCAGCACTCTGGCGTTTTTTTTAAGGAAAAAAACGGAGCTCCACGGGACAACAATTCCAGGAATTTAGGGCATTGTGACGTCCCAGTGAGTGTGGAAGTCAGCATCGTGTGTTTCATCTCCTGTACTTAGACTGAGGAGGACCACAAAAACATGAGTGAGTCATCTTTTTTCACACTTTGCCGACTGATAGGGCCTCCAGAGTCCCAAATATAAGGATTTAAATGATTAAAAAGTTGATTTTGCATAATACGTCCTCATTAGGATTAAGGGTTTCCGGATTAGGGTTAGTTAGACTTGGGTTTTGGCAATGACTAATAGGGTCTCAAGAATGTGTTTGTGTGTGTGTGTGTGTGTGTGTGTGTGTGTGTGTGTGTGTGTGTGTGTGTGTGTGTGTGTGTGTGTGTGTGTGTGTGTGTGTGTGTCTGTGTGTGTGTGTGTGTGTGTGTGTGTGTGTGTGTGTGTGTATTGCACCCACTCCTATAATGGCATTGAGTTCAGCCATGGTGACCTGCTTGGCCCTCTCCACTGCCTGCACCACCTGCTGCTGGTGCTGAGAGAGACACAGTGAGACGCAGAAATAATAAGAAGGTATGGACAAACAAAAGACACTGCAACACATCCTACAAACATATTTCCCCTACAAAATAACAAAAATGGATTCACATACTGATGATATATATCTGCCTGTAATTGTTCCCACAGTCAAACTGGCACACAAACCCTGACATAATGCGTATTACAAGACAAGTTTGTCTAACAAAATAATATTAGTTGATGGAACTCTGTAAACTCTGTAAACTCAAAAATGTATTGCAGTAAATGTCCTTGAAATGTGTAATGTACACAAAAGAAAGGTTTCTTGGTTCTTTAGGGGCAGGATTTGAAATCCAAACAGGTGGAGGTCCAGGGACGGTTTCAAGTTAAACCTTATATTTGACCTTTTTTTGTCAACATGTTAATGTTAAAACAGCTTCAACAAGAATGAAACCTCTCTATAATTATCTATCACGATATAATATCAATTCACCAATAGTCTGCTGATACAGAACAATAATGAAACACTCTTTGACTTTTTGATTCATTTAATTAATTTTTTTGCTTTTATTATTCATTCAGAAAAAATCTTTGTCAGTCTATCCCGTTTATGGTCCCTGGTCCAGCTCCATGTATTTCCTCTTTTTCATCGTTAGTCGGTATTTTTGACAATATGTGCTGTCACTATAACGAGGCTGTGTTTTAGAACAAAGCGGTGAAATCTGCCTCCTCTCTGTGAGCCTCAGTGATGTGTAGAAGCACCGCTGTCTAATGCCATTATTCCTAATCCACGCTAAACCCTCTTAATCCATGGCTAATCTGGAGGAGAGCTTTGGTGTCCACACTCACTCCTTCCTGCTGTTCCCACCCTTACACACACAAACACACACACTTCTAATTCCAGCAGAGAATGGTTTATCAGCTGAACACACACTTCTTACACTCACTAGTGTACGCACATGCTTACATTTGAACATCAATACAATGTGCATTCACATGAATACAAACACACACACACACACACACACACACACACACACACACACACACACAGCCACCAGCGTATGCATAGTTAGTGGGAGGCATTTAATAAGTTCAGAGCATATCTGCCTGTCCTGAGCAGGGAGGATTAGCCCAGGGTAATCTACTGTTTTGCCTCAGAATTTGTCTCCCCAATTTGAGTTAATTCTGTGGAATGATCAGCTCTCTCTTCCACCTTTTTGTTACCTCTCTCTCTCTCGTGTCTCAACCTCCACCTAAGTCTTTACTCACACTCACAGAGATGTTTGAGTCTTACCTCTTGAGAGAGGAAGGGAATGACTTGGGCGCAGATTGCGTTCAGCCGTTTGACGATCTCCGCCTGCAAGAAACAGCAGGAAAATATATATTCAGCTTCAAATTTAACCAACAAACAAAGATCATAAAGTCATCCTCCACACACAACCACACATCATTAGGGCCCAAGCACAGCTATTGAGATTATATTATTGATTATATTATTACTGTACTATTGTTCCTGTTGAGATTATATTATGCTCTCCGACGTTGCGCTCATTTTTGAGGGGTTACCATGAATAAAAACTCTTGAAATTTGGCATGGAGAAAAAATTAGATAGTGGCATAGGGCCCGAACCCGTTTATAGCCCCAGGGCTCTATAGCGCCCCCAGAAGTAAGTTGGGTTATGGTCAGAGAAATGTGGTCCGATCAGGACGAAATTTGGTTGAGTGTGTTAGGCTTAGTCCGAATATTTTGGGAATCTTTGATGTGAGATAAAGTAGTCAAAATTGCATTAAATGCTAATTTTTTTCTTTTTTCTTTTGTGTCTAAGTCGCTCATAGTTGTTCCAATTTGAACCAACAGTTTTTGTTCTCATGATTCCAAACAAATTTCTAATGTACTTCCATTAGCTCCGCCCATCCAGAAGTCAGCCATTTTGGAAAAACGAAAATGACTAGTCTATGCATTTGAAGGAACTCGTCTTAGCATGTTTGTACTAGCCCCACTAAACTTAGTACATATGTTCTAGACAAGTTAATGATTAAAAGTTGTTTTATTTAATTTTCTGTACCTCAAAAGGCGTGGCCTCAGTGCTTCGACAAAATTGACCTTAAAATTGCACCTTTAATTAAATTCAATTTTTTGAAATCTTAAATATGAACAGAACTACATGATGTTTCTCACTACATGATGTTATCTGCCCTAAGCCCCTACCATCAGATAAGCACAACAGCAACATTGTGCTTGTAAAGAAAGAGGCCTGTTTAATTAACTTACAGCTGCTTTTCCTGCCTAATGGATAATCTGTGAATGTTAAAACCTTGATTTACAGTATATAAGCAGCGCTGAGGTGAACTTTGCTCTGGTATCAGTGGTCACATGAGGCCCTACAGGCTATGAGAGCAAACCCACTGATACAAACCTGTCAAGACTGTGGCAGGTTTGTGGTGCACGCACGCACTCACGCACTCACACACACACACACACACACACACACACACACACACACACACACACACACACACACACACACACACACACACACACACACATTCTTGTACTTGCTGCATACTGAGGACCATCATTTCCACTTTATAAATCAACACAATTACAAATATCTACTTCATGAATGACATCGACAAAGAACTACTGGTTGCAGTACCATAACATGTCTGCAGGTGGAGCCCCAGAGCAAAAAAAAAAAAAAAAACATTTTTGAAAAGAAAATGGTCCAAAATTTGACAAAAACGTCATACTATACTATGTCGTCCAAAATTTGAAGAAAATAAATTTTGGTCCAAAATTTGACAAAAACGTCATACTATACTGTCGTCCAAAATTTGAAAAAAAAAAAATTGAAAGAAAATGTTGGTCCAAAATTTGACAAAAACGTCATACTATACTATGTCGTCCAAAATTTGAAAAAAAAAAATTGAAAAAAAATGTTGGTCCAAAATTTAACAAAAACGTCATACTATACTATGTAGTCCAAAATTTGGAAAAAAAAATTGAAAAAATGTTTTGGTCCAAAATTTGACAAAAACGTCATACTATACTATGTAGTCCAAAATTTGAAAAAAAAAATTGAAAAAATTTTTTGGTCCAAAATTTGACAAAATCGTCATACTATACTATGTAATCCAAAATTTGAAAAAAAAAAATTGAAAAAAATGTCAATCCAAAATTGAAAAAAAAAATAATTTGAAAAATTTTTTGGTCCAAAATTAAAAAAAACCGCCATACTATACTATGTCATCCAAAATTTGAAAAAAAAATTGAAACAATTTTTTGGTCCATAATTAGATTTTTTGTTTTTCTTTTTGACAAATTGAGTATAGCATGTTATAGCAACCTAAGGAAGTGATTTCAATGAAAACAAAGTGAGGACCGGCCAAAATGTCCTCACTCCGTAAAAATGACCTCACTCTGTTGGTTAAAAACCCTCACTGGTCCTCATTATGACGCAAGTACAAGAACACACACACACACACACACACACACACACACACACACACACAGCCTTCTCTGTATTCATCAGATGTTTTTACTGAACCCAAGGGTTGGCTTTAAAGATTATACAGCAATCTCTCTCTTTCTCTTTCTCTCTCTCTCTCACATCAGACAGGAGTTTTTTTTTGAAACAGGAAATTGCCTGATCCACTGTCCCACAGGGAGTGTGCTTGCAGTGCAACTGGAACACAAACACCAACAAAGATAAAAGAGTCAAACTCACAGAGAAACGCAGAGGAATGGGTGCACAGGGACACATATCATCTTTGTAGAAGCCAAATAATACTTTCTTCCATTTGTTTTAAACTGTGTTGAACATTATGGTATGACTATCTGCAGGTGATTAACATGTGTAGGACTGTTGCCATATAAAGCACAACAGAAAACTATTCAGACATTTTATCACACTGTCTAGTCTGACAGAAAACAAAGTTTACATGTGACATTTTGACAAAATGTTTGAGGGGAATTTTTAAGCCACATGAATTTTTGATTCACATTTGTGATTTGTGTTTTGTGATTCGCGTTTGTGTTTTTTGATTTGCATTTGTGTGTTTTGTTTTGCATTTGTGTTTTTGGTTTTGCTTTTTTTGATTCGCGTTTGTGTTTTGCTTTTTGTGATTCGCGTTTGTGTTTTTTGATTTGCATTTGTTTTTTCTGATTTGTGTTTGTGTTTTCTGATTTGTGTTTTCTGATTTGTGTTTTCTGATTCTTGTTTGTGTTTTGCACCGCAGGGCCACTGTATGAAAGTGCCTGTGGTGACATTTTACATAGAGTCAGAATAAAAAGTCCATCAAGCAGAAGACAACAGGTTGAGACCAAAATGTTAGGCCTTTGTGTTTTTGGGGCTCTGAAGATAAAACATAATCTTTTCTGACCCCAAGGAAATTGATAATAGCATCACTCTAATTTCCTAATTTCCCCCAAAAAAGTTAATATGCACATCTCTAGACATGAAAATACTACAATTAATATACAGAAATATGAGTAAGAAATGATGCTTCATTCAACCTTCAATCTTGTTTTTTTGTGATACTTTCAGAAAATCAATTATTCTATTGATATTTTAAACAAATACTTTCTTTCTTCTTGGAGCTGTAAACTTAAAGAAAACACTTGTGAGACAGAAGACACGTGAGCACTGACTATCAGAAGTTAAGCAGCCATTTAGTGTCAGACACAAGGGAAGGCTGCAGTTAGTCTTACCTGTGATTAAGTCAGGGCTGCAGCTGCAGACACACACACACACACACACACACACACACACACACACACACACACACAAACACACACACACACACACACACACACACACACACAATCTAAAAAACTGACATTTTCTTCTTATACAGTATTTATTTAATGTTTATCCATGGAAGACCTGCTGTGCACACATGCCCTTTTTCAGCTGCCCAGTGCATATTAGCCTCAGAGAAACGCCACTGAAGCAATGTTAGTGTTTGGGTGTTGAGGGGAAAAGAGGACAAACTGAGTATTTTACAGCTGGGGAATCAGTCAGTGATCGTCCTTCTAAACACTAAACCCTGAGCCTGAAGGATCTGGCAAAGATATTCTAAGAGACAGTGAAAGGACAGCACAGACGGACACAGTGGTGAGGTCCATGGTGTCACATGGTGTCAGACAACGGCCCAATTATGACGACAACACCACTCCATTCTAAGTTTATATTGAAAATATGAAATTGACTTTGACTGAATACTAACGTAATGTAGATTAACAACGTTAATGAAAACTGACCCAGAAGATAGAAGGTTAATAAGTGGTTCTGGGTGCTTTATTTTCATTGCTGGCATCATGTCATCATCTCAGAAGTAGCTACTCTGTTACTCTGTTTACAGAGACAGTAACAGTGGTCTTAAAGGGACAATGTGTAGTATTTCTGTCATGTAAAATAACATGGTCGCGGGCCGCGGTTGCATTGCCACTGTTAGCAGCGAGATGCCATGTTTCTACCGGAGCCTGTAAGGACAAACGCGAGAGAACAAATCAAGCGTCTCTTTACTTGTAGCGGAAGTCCCGCCTCCACTCTCTCTGCTTCGTCTGCTACGGCCGTGGTAGCTCGCCCTCTCCCTCGCCTCACGAACCTCAACTGCTGACACGGAGAAAGACGACGAGGACAACATTTGACCGGCTGCGGATACCGTAGCGCTCAGGGAAGGGAGGGGGTGAGCAGAGCAGCAGTTCTTTGTTGTAAATTTCAGCCTCTCCTCTAGATGGCACTATAAACTACTTACTTCACCTTTAAGGCCACATTATACTTCTCTGACTGCGTAATGCGTTATCCGACTGCGTCACCACGGAGACCCCTCGAGCCTTCATACTTCTGCGTCGTGGTGACGGATACGCGCTGCAAATTCCCGCTCGATCAGTAGGGGTCGCTGTGCAAGGTTGTTGTGCTTCTGGCAACAGTGAGCAATGGCGTCCGAGAGAGAAAGAGAGAGAAAGACTGTTGTTGTTGAAACTAGGGATGCACCGATCAATCGGCCAGTGATCAGAATTGGCCGATTTTCACGTGATCGGCCAAAATCGGTGACCGTCCGATCAGTCAGAATATTCCGATTTTAATAAGCCGATCAAATGCACCCGCATCGCGCAGCATCAACAACACACGTGCATGCGACTACACGCACATGTAGTAGAGTGTAGGGCTGGGCAGTATACCGGTTCACACTGAATACAGTTTTTTTTTCCGTTATGATATGAATTTTTAATATACGGCCATACCGGTGTATTTGATTACACAACATCCGCGTGGCCGCGGAGCCGCATCGCTACACGCTCTGCATGTAAACGTTTCATTCATCTTTATATATTTGTTTCAATCACTGAATGAAGCCTGTCAGATTTTAAGACAAGAGTCAGGACCTTAAATCACTTGCACAAAACTTTTGATCAGCACTCAGCATTTGTTTGTTTGCCATTTAAACCTGTGCGCGCAGAGATCGCGAGGCATTGTTGGCACGGGGCGGGAGAGAGGGAGAGCGAGCGAGCGAGAGGGAGAGAGAGAGAGAGAGAGAGAGAGAGAGAGAGAGAGGTCATTTACTTATTTGTGTGTAGGTACTATGTTGTGAAATATGTTTAAACTTAAATAAACTACACATACAGGTAGTGATTCGTTTTTGTATTTTTAGTTGGATATTGGATGTGAACAACATGGTTCCATAACACTGCACTTTTAAGATGTGTGTGAATATTCCACAACATTATTTAGTTCTATTTTATAGTGGTAAAAGTCACACTTTAAGTTATTATGTTCCATGGTAGCATGTTCAAATGTATCATGACAATTGGTTTTGTATTTTTATATGTACTCCTATTTTATAGTGATTCGTTTTTGTATTTTTAGTTGGATATTGGATGTTAACTGATTGTATTTCTATGTTAAAATGTTCTATTAAGGAGAAAAGATGCAAAAATATATATCTTTCTGTATGCTGAAAAGTGGTTTAAAAAATTGAAATCGGAATCGGCTAAAATCGGTATCGGCAGACAAACTTCTTGAAAAATCGGAATCGGCCCCAAAAATGGCAATCGGTGCATCCCTAGTTGAAACAGTTGCCATTTCGAACTTTTCTGTGTCACGGAACGCAGTTTTAAGATAATTTGAGGCGTGAAATTGGCCATTTAGAGTCTAAACATGTGCTGTGTGTGTTAAGATATGACGTATTTATAGTTTGACAGCGACATTGTCGGTGGTGATCAGCTCCGCCTCTGTGGACGCTCTGGGCGCTGTGAGCCGGCACAGAGCAGCTTAGCTCGGCCTGTCCTGAGGAACAATCGCAGCTCTTGCCGTCTACGTTGTCCCTTGACGGAGTGACGGACACTTAAAAAATGTTTTGTACAGTCGGAGACGACACAGAGGCTCTACGAAAGGCTCTCCGTCGACGCAGAGGACTCTGGGTAACCTACGCAGAGAACTTTACGCAGGAGTATAAATTGGGCTTTAGTAGTAGTCCACTTATTCTCATGTACTGCTCTCTTTCAGCAGTACAAGAAGTGCGTTTTACTACTATTTTCTTTGTTTACTCGGTTTGCGCTAGGTCACTTGTTGCTGGTTTTGCCGTGGCGGGTCAAATACGATTAATGGCTGAAAAAGCCTTCTTGACTTCTATGCTGGCGCCCCCTACAGCTATTATTAGTAATGCTTATTTATATGGCACAATAAAGACATGTTATATCATGTGCTGCAACATATGTATATATGTAATATTATGTTAATTTCACAACAGAAGAGACCAAAGGATCTCTGCAGTTGAGCAAGAGGGAAGTACTGTATATATCGTTTATTGGCTCCAATACATCGGCATATCGAACATCAGCAAAAAGTCCAATATCATGCATCCCCAAAATTCATTAACTGAAAAGTTCCCCAACTTCTCAAATCTGTTTTTGTATTTTTGTTTGTTTTACACATTTCTAACAGTACAATCATTTGACATTCAATTAGGGATGGAACAATCTTATTGATCATGGTAATAAAAGCCATAATATCCATATTTGAGATGTGATTAGGGCTGCAAATAATGATTACTTTCTTAATCTATTCATCCGTCCATTATTTTCTCGATTAATTGAGTACTAGTGTGGTCGGTAAAATGTCAGGATATTTCGAAAAATTATTCCAATTTAACAATTAATTTGTTATACGAAGCAAAGAAAAAAAGCTGAAAAATCAGAATGCTTGTTTTAATTATTGAAAAAACATTCAAACCGATTAATCGACTGTGAAAATAGTCGACGATTCATTTAGTAATTGAATAATCGAATAATCGAATAATCATGGCAGCCCTCTTTGATACCAGGACCTCATGATTGATAAAGACTCTTGTTTCTCACTTAATTGTTCACAAAGAAAAGTATTAAATAAGTAAGTACATGAGTAAACATTCAGATTCTTTGGCTACTGAGATGGAGATCTACCATCTTCACACGACCAGTTAGTTTATTTTGAAGAGCTGACCTTGAAGTGTTGGCACGGAGACGGAAACAAAAGCACTGGAGCAGAAAAGGAAATGGAGATGCTTTTCCACGAGGCAACACAACCAATTTCAGCTGACATTTTACATCAGTGGCAAACAATCGTGACTGTCGGCCAGAGTGCAGTGATGTCAGCCTATTTGGCAAACACAGCGCAGACACCAGAGTGAAAAGGCAGAGCTCCCAGGAGCCCTATTCTCTCAAAGAATGTCCTGAGGTTTATGAAAAACCTGGAGAATTTGAATCTGCGGAGAACAGAGCTTAACTCTGACCCAGACCTGTCACTGTTTGAACAGTGAATAAATAATAAGAAACAAACGTCCAGACGGTCGTCTGAGGTTGGGAACTCACGCTGGGTCGATTCATCGAGTTTATTGATAGATTAGAGGACTCTGTGGGTACATAAAGCCTCTGAGGTAAGAACATGTGCAGCAAATTTATCTTTGACCTCATGTGTGAGTCACTGAAGAAATACTCTTTGTGATCACATCAACAATGTGCAATAAATGGTGTCTGCAAACAGATGAGAAAAAGGCTCAAGTGCAATATCCCAACGAATATGGGATGGAAAAGGATGATAATGAGAATCTTTCATGGTCCCACGTCAACTCTGACCAACAAGGAAATTAGAGCCTGGAGTCAGACTGGGTCAGGGAGAAGATCACATGTCCAGCTCCCCTGTGGAGCTTTGGAAACACCATATCAGCACCACTTTTCACCACCAGCTAATACACCTAATGGAGCCCGCCATCACCGGCTCTATTCTCTTGTGATGGCGTGTGTGTGTGTGTGTGTGGTATTGGTATGAGAGACAAGAGAGCTTAATATTTCATGATGAACATTTTCACGTTGTTTTTAATCGCCTCATGAAATCATTATCAAAGTACACGATCATGGTGCTAAAGCAACACGTTTAAAATGGTGCTGTGCTTAAATTGTGCATGACCACACATGTCAACAACTCCATCTTTTATTCTTTTTTAGTTTCCAACCTTGCTGAGCTACAAAGGGAATGTGGTGCTATGGAGGAGACTGGGGTTCATACGAAAATAAATATACGAAATGACCAAAACCAAATCATTCGGTATTAGTGCTGGGCGCATTAACGTGCGTTAACGTGCGCTAATCATTTAATGACAAGTGATTAAATGTTGGGCGTGATCTGTAGACGCTATCACTGGTTACAACACTCTGACCCAGGCGCGCCTGCAGGGTGTATTTAGTAAGCACTGAGCAGCCTTGGCGGAGGTCTGCTCTATCCGAGTGCTTTTCTAGTTTAAGAATAAGGTACAAAGGTTTATTTTGTATCTGTTCAATACGGAACACGTCTTTTATCTTTCAAATACGGAACAGAACAGAACAGTTGGCAGACATATGTTACACATTTGGATGAATGTTCTTATCTTCTACAGATATCTTAGGACCATTGACTTGAATCTTGTGACCACTTGTGAATCCTGACATCACCTAAATACATAATACTCATTTTCATGCCACAGTTACACACAGAAGTGATATTCAAATGAAAGACCTATAGAATGTACCCTGCCGTTCAAAATTTTGGGCTCACCTAGAAATGTCCTTATTTTTGAAGGAAACTTTTTTCAATGAATATAACATTAAATGAATCATAAATACACTCTATACAATGTTGATGTGGTAAACGACTATTCTAGCTGCAAACGTCTGGTTTTAATGGAATATGTACATAGGTGTATAGAGGCCCATTTCCAGTGTTCTAATGGTACATTGTGTTTGCTCATGGGCGTTAGAGGCTATTGGATGATTAGAAAACCCTTGTGCAATGATGTTAGCACAGCTGAAAACAGTTTTACTCAATCATTATTTCTAATATTGTCAATGTCTTGACTATATTTTCTATTCATTTTGCAACTCTTTTGATGAATAAAAGTCTGACTTTTAATGGAAAACACAACTTTTGACCGGTAGTGTATATAATAGATCACCACAACACAATGTATATAATGTAAAGGTTCTAATGTGCTTTTAATCTTTTCCATTTCATGACCACTGAGTGAAGCAAACGGCTCCTAATCTGCAGTGGAAGGGTTTGTCGGATCTCGCTGGAAACTGTCATTCTTCAATATCAAAATGTCTTTTCTGCTTCCTCCTCTCACCACCGTCTCCTCCCTCCTACTTTCTCTCCCCATCCTTCGCTTGCTTTATTCCTCTCTCAGTCTCGCTAATTTGCAATTGATTATCTGTCCTCTGGCAGCTCGGGCCCGTGCTCTACAACCCCTCACTCCCTCCTATCTCTCCCCTCTCCCCGCAGCCCATCCTCTCCTCCGTCTACGACAAGTCAATTTCTCTTTAACGAGCAATGGTACATTTCATTCCCCCAGAAACCAGAGCCCTTCTGTGTAAATAAAACAGAGAGCAGAGCCAAAAATCAATGAGCCTATTACCCTCAGAAAATGCTAAACAAGCAATATTAGCAATTCCCTTGGTAGTGGGGACCAACTACCTTAAGGCCTCCCCTCTTCTGTCTGCTAAAAGAGCCACACACTTTGCTTTATCATACTGAATGCCGTGGATAGAAAACATTAACATCAGTGCATGGTACCATAAGAAGGTGCACACACACACACACACACACAAACAAATTAATTTGCCTCCAAAACTCAGAGGAAACACAGGCTGCTGGCAGAAATAAGAGATTCCCTTTCCAAAACTGTTTTCTGACAGAAATGTGTTGGTACCACACTGAGCCGCCGCCGCCGCCGTCCACGTTTTATCTCTTTTTATTTTCTCTTCCTCTCGCTCAATAAACACAAACACACACATGTGCCAACACACACACACACACACACACACACACACACACACACACACACACACACACACACACACACACACACACACACACACACACATACCACAGAGAGCAGCCACAGCAGCAGAATTTATAGTAGACACCCCGTATTTCATCAAACAAGTCTGATTGGTGTGCCAGTAAAAAAGCTGCATGTGCAAAACTCAGGCGCACACACACGCACACACACACACACACTAGACCAACGCACACACTCGTAAACATCCAAATATACAAGCACGTACACACGTACGTAGGCTACGTGCATAAACACACAAATAGTGCACACAAAACTAAATCAACAAATACAGAGCCTGCATGGTGAGGAAACACGCACGGATACACACAGACAAATGTGTACGCTCAGCTATTATACACACACATGCACATAAGATACATGTGAACACAAAACACACACAACAATATAAAGGGCAAACACCACACACACCCCCTCCCCACACACACACACACACACACAAATCCTTGGCCTAAACCAGTTGCTCAGAAATGGGTCTCTGCCTCATTAAGACCACATTTTGGTCTCCATTAGGACTACTGGTCCTGATAAGGTCAGTTTATGCCAGAAAAGGTCCTAAAGAGGTAACAAATACAAGTACACACACACACGCACATATATATACCATTTGTCAGGAAATGAGTGTGTAGCTGCTTAGCCGTGGCTCATTTAGCCTGGCAGCTGATGTGTGGTTAATACAGACATTTATGCTAATGACCCTCGGCGTTTCAGATGTAAAGGCTCGTTAAAAGCCAAATCCTCGTTCACTCCAGTCATTTTTCAGGCAATTTTTCTCTGCCAATTAAACTGACGCAAATGATCAAGTTAGCGCTCAAACTCGCACCGCAACAAATCACCCTGAAACTGGGAGAGATCCTTATTATTAACGCAGTGACAAAACACAAACCTGCAAAATAACATCAATCTGATGGAGCTTATAGATTTATCTCAATGAATACATTAAATTGATCTTCTGTTCATGTTGGTTATATCCTGTTGTTCCAACTCATCTTTTTTCTTTTTTAACCCTTTAACACCAAAGCCTCACAATGAGGTCAGTCTGGACGTTGTTGCTTATTTTAACCAGAAAAGAGCCAGAAAATGTCCTGAGAGTAACTGCTTTTGCCCAATTTTTCAGAATAACTTTCAATATCTGGCAATTATTTATAGGTTTACTGCATGTTAAAATAGTGTATTAACAATTTAAAATGAAGGAGAAAAAAAGTTGTATTTAAAAAACACTGTAGTTGTACATGAACACCTGATTTTGCGTGTCAAATTTGAAATTTGAACAGTATAAAACATATTTAAAGGAACATTTGCTTGAGTTTTTGTCTCAATGTCCAAAAACTACCGTAATAACCACATGACATTGGCGCTGAAGTGCAACTTCTCAGCTTTGAGAAACAGTTGGGATTTTTCCAATAGCACAAACCGTCGCGCAATTACGGTGTCACCTGCGTTAAAGTTCTGCGTTTAAGGGTTAAAACAATCTCTTGGGCATTTTAAGCCTTATTTCTATAGGACAAATGAGCATGAAGGCAAACAAGCTGCAAAGAACCACAAGCCAGACTCAAACCACTTCACTGTAGATGACCTCCGACCCTGGTCCTCGGGAAACACTGCCCTGCCATGTTTTACATGTTGCCCTGCTCCAAAAACACCTGATTCACTTTTTTTTTTTTTTTTTACAAAAGTTGAAACATTACATTACATTTTTGAAAGAAAATATCATCATTATTATTATTTACGAGGACAAAAGTTGAAACATTACTTTTTTTGGAAAGAATTTTACAAAAGTTTAAATAAAATGTTAGATTTTTTTTGAAAAATTTCAAATTATTTGAAAAAAACGATGAGGGTTACTTTTTTGGAGCAGGGTAACATCTAAAACATGGCAGGGCAGAGTTCCCTGAGGACCACGCTCGGGAAACATGGGCCTACAGGGCATCAGCTCTCTGTGAGCATGAACAAAATTAAACCAGTTCCCTGTGTTTTCAGGCAGGACAAACACAGGTAAAGGAAAGTTTCTCAGAAAAACTGCACTCTCATGTAGAATAGGTCAGAGCTGGTGACCTGAAGTCAGAAACAACGCCTCTACTCTGTGTTTATGTCCCGTTTTTTTTTACAGAACAGTGAGGCAGAATAAACATCCCTGTCTTGCTCAGGATAGTGACATATGAACTCTGTATGTACTCTTCTACTCGAGTGTCAGTGTCTAAGTATAAACACACAAAATATAGGACTAATAAAACCTCTGATAGTGCAGAATCAGTTCAGTTTTCAATTTCACATTCATTCATTCATTCATCCAGAGCCAATCTGCTGTTGCTACACACCACCACTGTGCAACCTTCCTTTTACACATTTTTTTTTTTTTTAAATGCATACAATTTACTGAAATTATACTTTTATGAATTTTCATAAATAGAATAAAGGTTTCACAAATCAGTTTTGGACCAGGACCTGGTCTAATGAGGATCTAGATAGAATGGTGAAATCTCCCCTAACATTTTCACAAATAAAAGAAAAGTTCCACAAATACAACAGTGAGTGTCATGCAAGGTTAGTGTCTTACCTAACATGTCTAATATGTTTTCACATCAAGAAGTGTCACAAAAAATGTTTTCCTACCTGCTTGTGCATCTCAATGTTGAGTCCATATGACATTTCATAGTACTGAAAAAACAAATTCAAATGATATCAAACCAATAATGTGCATTCAGAGGACAAACACACACCCACACACACACACACAGTGTAACTCACCATGACGTAGTGTCTCTGCATCTCAGTTTTCTCACTGGCCAGTTTTTCACACTCCAGTTTCAAACTGTGAGAGAGCAGGAAAACAAAATGATTAAATGTGTACTACACGATTAAATAAATTCCTGAAATATAAATATCATCCTTGTTTTGTTCCATTTCTAAACGGCAGAAAAGAGATGCTCGGATCGCAGCGGTTTCCCTGCAGACGCAGACACTTACTCAGCAGGTAGAGTAATTAACGGATCAATGGACGCCCACGCGAACCTCATCATATATTCTTACAGTGTGAGTGGAAACTGCAAAACTGCACCATCAACACAAAGGCAACCATATAATGAGGATCCATTTTACAACTATGGTTACACTAAAGCTGAACTCTTACGGACAAGGAAGCTGATGTGGTTTAGCGCTTTATTTATTTATGTGCATTATTAGTTTTTTTCAAAAGGTTACAGGTAAATGTTGACATGTCAAATACATTCATTTCTTTTAATTTGGTCATCTGCTTTAATTTAAGATGCCTGTCAATGTGTTGTCACTACATTATACATTATTTCACGGTATAGTCTTTCAGCCCTTCACCCTATTATATTTATATATTTAATGACACATTTATGAAACAGATACTTATAAGGAAGTACTTTCAGTCACTATGAATCTGTGCCATTTATGCTCATATACATTTTCTGTGCCGTGAAATACTTTTGAGATGACGCTTTATATATAAAAAATTTATTTGTACTGTTTAGTTTTATCTTATGCACCCTGGATACAAGGATCCAAACCAACAAATATAACAGTTTTAGAGCCTTTTTAGCCTCTTGACTTAATTATTTAGAATTGCCTATATTTTTCAGTATAGCCTCGATAGTATTGTATTGCCTAAATTGTCCTACTTTTTTTTTTACCCTTCTCTGCACCTTATTTTTTTCTGTCAGTACATAATATTGTGTATAATACATGTGTGTGTGTGTACATTTTATCTTCTTTCTTTCCATGTACAGTTTTTATAATATTTTGTAATTTTTTTCTGTTTATTGAGCTGCTAGAACCCTGTACTCTCCCCACTGTGGGATAAAATAAAGCTATCTTATATTATAACGTGCTGGTAGACTCTCCGACAGTCAACAAGGTAAATATCAGCTGATAAAACAGCACATTACATGATTAATTGTCAGTGTCGTGGTCAGAATCACTTAAAAGCAGATGTTTAATTTCTTCTAAATCAAGCCCAGAGCCTTCAGACTAAGTGTTGGACGTATCTGATCCACCCATGTTCTTAAAGGACCTCAGGAATATGGAGCTGTTTGATCACACGCAGCAGATGATGCTATCCACGGTTCATCTCCTCCAGTCTCTGGATTTTCCAGCAAACTGCACCACCGCTTCATCTCACAAGATGATTGGAGAATAATTACAAGTTGGGGGGGCCTGAGGTCAGCAATTATTATGCATTGGCATCGTGCTTACGGTGCTTTTCCCGAGCAATGTATTTCACACTTCATCATGTGAGGTAAAGAAGCATTTCACACCACTTGCACTTGCCGAGCGATACGTGCAGACCAAGGTTGATGGAGTTTTACCGTTTGTTCACCGGTGAGTTAGACAGACCTGATACAAACATGGACTCACAGTTTGTTCGCTCTCTCCACATCATGTGAAGGGAATCATATATTAAGATTTCTTGTTGTAAAAATCATATTAATGATGCATTTGACAAATATTTTGGCCATGGCTTATGACTTATACCTGACAGGTCAATGTCACATAAATTAACTAGATGATCTAATATACTGATTATATTTAGGACCTTTTTTGGCCTTCACACACACATTATCAGTGTCCATGGTGACTTTTTAGGATATCTTTTGTCTGACCAGTGGTCCAAAGCCGAAAGACAAAGTTTACAGAAACCAGATTTGAAAGTTGGATCAGTGAATATGTGGCTAATGAGGGGATGTTGCCACAAAGCATTAATGTTGTGTTCCTTCCCAACTCTCACCTGTGATACTGGGCTTGAAGGAACTGGAACTCCTCCTTGATCCGGTCGCAGGACTCGGTGACGGTAAACTTGAACGGCTGGCCCGGCTGGTGTGGGACCTCAACCGACACCAGAGAACATTCGAGGGAAAGAGAGGAAGAACTGAGCCACCAAAGTCTCCAAAGGGTCACGAGACACACACACACAGGGGCGAGACTATAGATGACAATGAGCTTCTGTGATAAGGAGGATGGTCTTATGGTTTTACACACACACACACAGCTGCAGCAATTTGACAATGAGCGCAATTGTCCGAGTGAGCACGCAGTGGCGTGGAAACTTGATCTCAACTGATTACGCACTAGGGCGCGCGGCTGTTAATCCGCACGCTTTTGGTTTTGGACACACTCACTGGCTCTGCTGCTGCTGCTGCTCAGCGCTTACCTGGTGCCGGGCGGAGGGGTACATCTTGCTCAAATCACGAATCATTAAAAATGTCGTGCAAAGTTCATCCACGTGAAAACCAAATGCGTAGGCACAGATCGTTTCCCGTGCGTAAAAGGTCACTCAGTGCCCAGTTTGCGGGGTTTGCGCAGGTTTCATGAAGAGCGAAAACATTCTCGGGTCTTCTGTGGGTCACACACAACACTACAGTATTTCAGAGGACCATTCGGCGTGATGGTGGAAGCAGGAGTTGTCCAAAAATGCCTCCTTCAGTACGCACGAAGCTTGCAGTTCTCCCTGTGCGCTAATAACGAATCCACTGTTTCCGTTGAATTCCACCTACTGACCCTTAACTTCAGTCAAATCATGACCCCACTCCTCCATGTCAGACTCCACGGTGTCTTCCGTCACGCAGTTAACAGTTGATTCCCGCAGCCTCCGTTGACGTTAACATCCCCGCGCGGCAACGGAGGAGAGACCACCTCAGTGACTGTGGCAGTCTGATCCGGCGAAGGCAAATTTACAAGCAACCAGTCACAGGAGCGCAATTGCATATTCACATCAATTATAAGAGCCCGTACCGTGACGTTGGGACGTGTAGTTTAATTCGTTTTAGTCGATAACAAGCACTACAGATGTGCGTCTGCTGGAAAGAACTACAACTTCCCGGCTCCTCCGCGGAGCTCCAAAAGCCAATGGTGTGCGGTCAGGGGGAGGAGCGTCCATTAAAGGACACCAATGAGAACAGGGAAGTCTCCACCCTCCTGCCTATCATCCACATACTGTCCAATCATCTCCATCAGGAGCACATTTATGCACACTCCCCACGTGGGCACTCGCTCTGGCACTAAAAGATGTCACAGGGATTCATCTGGAAACTATCTGTTGACTTATGTGTTTTTTTTATGGAGACTTCCAGGCAGAGGCGAACATATGCCCCCTTTGGTGTCTCATGTTTTTCCCGATTTTTAATTGAATTGCCCATTAAAACAATCTGTTATTATGTCCACAGATAGCACTTAGAACCCTGCAATTAAAATCTCATTCACCTCACACATATTCACCTCAGCCTATAAGGATGTTAATTATACAGCAGGTTGACACTTTAAATGTAAATTGTTCATTCCGTTTAGATTATATACTGCTGCAAATGTGGATTATGTTAAACCGTGTTTACGCTGGACAAAAAATAGTCAGTGATGAAAACAGAACACCCTCATTTTCCTTTTAGTATCACAGAGAACCAAAACACTGCACCATCTCATCTGGAGCCTCTTACACAAACTCCAACCTGCCAATAAAACACAAATGATCCAATTGACCACCATCATGAACAGGAGATGGATGCTCAACCTGCTCAGATTCAGGCCCTTTTGATTATGTTTGAATGCGTTTGAAAATAAATTGCAGGGCTTTCCAAAGAATCTACTTATAGAGATATAAACACTTTTAATACTTAATTCAATTTCTATAGCCTTCTGGAGTCTTGGGCATTTCTTTAATCATGACAGACTATCTTTGGCAATCAGTTATCATATTAACACAAGCATATGTCTTGAAATAGAGTCATTGCAAACAAATGGAATGGTCAAAATCTACTTACTAAGTTGCAGACACTTGCAGAAACTCTATTATATTTGTACAGACATTGCTGCAGCGCAACATTTCCTCAGAATGGATTCCAGTGTGGCTTCATTTGTTAGTTAATCAAAGCGAAAAAGACTGTTAGTATACATTCACATATTCATTTGATGCAGTAATAATTACAATCTTCGTCAGTGTTTTGTCTAAGGTCAGAGATACATAGCTGTTTAGCCACCACATGCCGTGTTTGTTCACACTTGCTGTGCACAATGGATATGGGCAGTCCATGGCCAAGAGGAAAGGAATTGGGCTTAATCCCAAATTCCTGGTTTAATCCCGGGACAAGGCACCCAATTAGGGTTACATTCAGAGGTCAAATCCACTATCACTAATTGGTGTGTGTGCAAAAATGACTAATTCTAATATGCATTCATATACGTTGATGATTTCCTGTAATATTCTCTGTTACATTCAAGCCATTGTCTAAAGCAGTGGTTCTCAAAGTTTTTATACCGAGCACCGTCTGGGGGGAAATATTGAGCTCTCG
The DNA here is from genome assembly GCF_963457635.1 of Microchirus variegatus. Classification (NCBI taxonomy): domain Eukaryota; kingdom Metazoa; phylum Chordata; class Actinopteri; order Pleuronectiformes; family Soleidae; genus Microchirus; species Microchirus variegatus. Next base: position 17,801,548 of record NC_139819.1, read on the forward strand.
AAGTAACACCATTATTGCCAACATTAATGGGCAGCTGTGGCCTAGTGGTTAGGGCTTCGAGCTTGCGACAGCAAGGTAGCCGGTTTGATCCCCTGTCCGTGGCTGAAGTGCCCCTGAGCAAGGCACCTAACCCCCTCACTGCTCCCCGAGCGCCGCTGAATGCAGGCAGCTCACTGCTCCGGGTTAGTTTGTACTTCACCTCACTGTGTGCTGTGTGTGTTCACTAATTCACGGTTGCAGTAATTGGAATTTCCCCATTGCGGGACTAATAAGGGAATCTTAATCTTAAAAAAAAAATCTTAAATTAAAACACAGTGGTGTAAATAGACCTAGCAAAAACACTGGTGGTACACGTACCACAGTTTGAGAACCGTGGTTCTAAAGAATTTTTCTCCACATGACTCTGGTGTGTTTAAATGTTATGTTGCTCTGCACAAGTAAATTCCAACCCTCACCCGCCCTGCTGCTGTATACAGACACACACTCCCTCTGTCAGGTCTGATAGTACTGCTTGACAGATCCCATTTTCAAATGAAGTTGCATCTTTTCTGTTCACGAGGACCAAACAACAATCGCCAAAATAAATGCTTTTGTAGCAGACACATATGCTGTGTGAAGGTTAGAGTGTATACAACCTACATTCACCACTGAGTGGATGTTTAGTGTGGGTAGATGGAACTCACTGTTGCTGGGTCAGCAGCTCAGCAAAACGCTGTGTTCAGTCATTTAGCAGCACTAACTCACAAAGTAATGAAATCTTAATCATCTCGTGCTGCGTCTTTATATTCCCCCTCTTTCTCTGACTTTATCATATCTTATAGCTGCATATACACATGGACAGTAGAGCATCTGTCATCATTACATGTTGCCCTCTGTATTTTTCTGGTCTTGCACAAACACACACAGGTTATCCACAATCTGACACCACATCAATCCCCTCCCCTCGTCGCTCTGTCTGTCTCCATCTTTCCTGCTGCCCTGTTGTCTCTGCCTCTCGCTCATTCATACACAGGATTGTGCACACATACACTGCGCCTCAGCCACTCAAATACACATTTCTATCTACCACACACACAAACTAATATCTCAGGTAAGCACATGGGCCTAAAGTGACCTGCTGTTGCAGTTGCATGAATCCACTAAGGCTCAGAAAAGGTAATATCGTGCCCTCCCTCTTTTCCCTCCAAGGGTTGAGGGGGGAGGGGGGGGGGGCAGGTAAGGAGGAATAAACAGATTTATTTGCCTGTGCCCCTCTCTGATTATTTTGCCCCTGCCTTTTGTTCCAGACCTTATGAAACCCAAATGTCAAGTGAGGCGAGAGCCTCATATCGAGCCCTGTCAATCTCGACCCTCTGCGCGCCTGAAGCCCTGACGCTGGATTATTGGCTTCAACGCGAGGGCTGCTTTTGCCGCCAACCACAACGCCTCAGACGACTCCACAGCCATGTTTTTTTCCCTCTAAAGAGGAACTTCATTTGGCAGCTGATGCACAGGAGATTGCAGGAACGTATTTTGAGGGTAGATGGCTTGCAGGTTGTACGTGCATGTGTGTGTGTGTGTGTTGAGGGAGGGGGGATTAAGGGGGAGGAGGTAGGCTTGTGGTCATGAGTGGGAGGCGAAAAAACCCAGCCTTAACATCATGCTCAGTGCTCTGATCCCGACTACCTATCACCACCTGTACATATGCCTCCTAATCTCACTGCAGCTCTCTCTGTCTCTGCTTCTCGATCATCGCTTCCTCTTTTGCTCGGAGAAGGTGATCGCATTTGTTCACTGAACATCTCATATAAACACAGACTGGTAAAAACTGCAATGTCCACAAAGAAGGTCAACCAATGTGAATGAAAATGGTCCTACATCACACTGTGAGAGGTTAAAAGACGACCACCGTCACACTCCTGTGACCAAAGATCAAGTGGGAAAGAAATGTTGTACCATGCAAACCGCTAACCCTTCTGTCTGCATCCTGGAAGAGCAATCACTTCTCTGTGACTATTCCTGATGCATCCTCCATTTCCCATCCATTATCTACCGCTTTATCCTCCACCAGAGGGTTGCGTGGGGTGCTGTGCCTATCACAGCTGACATAGGGCGATAGGCGGGGTACACCCTGTACAGTTCGCCAGTCCATCACAGGGCCACATATAGAGACAAACAATTACTCTCACACTTACGGTCAATTTAGAGTGACCAATTCACCTAATCCCCATATTGCGTGTTTTTGGACTGTGGGAGGAAGCTGAAGAACCCACGGGGAGAACATGCAAACTCCTTGCAGAAAGGCCCTTGTTCCAACCCGGGGCTCGAACCCGGGAACCTGGGTCTTCTTGCTGCAAAGAGAGCACTAACCACTACACCAACTGAAGGCCCACATCCTCTATTTTGTTACTGTTAAAAATGTTTTACTGGGGTCAGTAATTTCTTACCTAGCACAGTGTTTGTCACATCATGCACAGATTGTAAAGTCCACCGAGGTAAACAGTGATTTTTTGAATTTGGGTAATAAAAATAAACCTGATTCAGTTTGAGGGCCGTCTCACAATGCAGCTGTTGCTTAACCCTATACTTACCCTCACTAACCAATGAAATGATGCACCAATTGAAAGTGAAGCTGGTGCCAAACCATAAATGATGGAGGTAAAAATGTGCAAAAGAGATTGTTTGGGATTGTAACAAAGACTAAAAGGGTTTTGTTTTGGATGTAATTGTTTACGTTCTGTATTTATATTAATACCAAATCAGGCTTACCTTGCTTATCATCATTGTAGACTCATTCAACCAGCAGATTACCCATAGTGGATATTACTTCCTTCCTCCTCCTCCTCCTCTTCTCCTTCTATGGTGTTTAACAGCAGCTTGCACCCATAATCTTGCATGACTGCATCTCCTGGTATTGACAGATCCCATTTTCAAAGGAAGTTGCATCTTTTCTGTTCACGAGGACCAAACAACAATCACCAAAATAAATGCTATGTAGCAGACGATCACATATTCTGTGTGAAGGTTAGAGTATACAACCTACTGGCCCAATGGTGTGCATCCTTGATTTTCAGGTTTAGAGTTATTAAAATTTTCGCTGATTTATCATGCTACACCAGCACGCTACACCTAGCAGTGCGTCTGAAGGTGTGTCAGGATTATCAGAGTGTCAACAACGGTTAGGCAGCGGCTCATTTCCCTTGGAAACTTGGCGAACCTGTTTCCAAAGGTAAGCTAGTGAGGCTACGATTGGCATTAATGTAGGGCTAATATAATACAAACACTGTGCAACCTCATTAGGCACAACACAATTTTTTAAATTTTCCATTAGCATTAGCATAACTAGCCGTTTTGTGACTGTCAGCCACAGGTATTACCATAACTGAAAAATCGTCTACAGCTCCCACTATAGGAATACATACTACGGGCACTGCACTAGTTCATCATTAAAGAACAAATCCTCTTGGTCAGAAATTTAGAAATGAAAAAAAAAACTCGATAAACACCTCTGCTGTGACAATGACCCTCAGGGCTTAACCTCTGTTGTCCTATAGGTCAGCAGGCTTACAGAGGTATTGTTGTTTCACCATCCTGTCATCCTCTGGGTGTAAACAATAACATACAGAACTAGCATGTGTGTGTGTGTGTCTGTCAGGGGTTCAGTGTTCATGGAGCACTAACCACATGTCCATGCTCCTAAAGCTCATGTCCTTACAGCAAACTGCCTCTGAATCCCCCATGGTCGCCCCCTTTAACACATCATTAATACCCAGCGGCCGCCACTTTGAACAGGGAGCTTGAGTGAGGAAATAAGCAAGCCTCAGCAGACGCAGGGAGGGAGAAGCCCATATAACACTGTAATGGATTCGGGCTCCATCCTTACTGCTGTGTTTTATTATAAAAGTAGTGTCAGAACGTCAGAAGTAATTGGCGTCCATATTAATGAAATATGCGTTAATATTCCTTCCTCACAAGAAACAACTGAAACAATCACACGGTTTCTCCTTCAATTAGATTGTCACTAAGCCAAGTCTCACAAAGTCCAGCACCAAAAAACACCAAAAAAGTATAATGCCAAAAACACGCAAAAATGGTCCTTAGCAATGCATTGCACAAAAAGTAGAAAAATGGTGAGATCTCACCAGCAAGGCAGGCTCAAACAAATATAATCCACCAGGATTTCTTCATTAAGTAATTCCTTTTACTCCCAGGTTAACGCTTAACGTTTGTCTTAACTGTATAGTGTGTCCTTCTCAGGATTTTAATGGGGCTTTAAAATTCCAAGATTATTCCATTCACCAAACACACCAAACGCTTCTTCTTTGTTTACTACCTGTTTCCTGGTACCTGTCCATAGCTCCTCCCCTTGTCCTCTGAAGTCACTAGGTTTAAAGTCCCATGTCACATACATCAAAATCACAGTAGCCTGCTTTATGTAAAGCTTTTAGACATCGGCAAAACACACAAAACATTATTAACCTTGCAAGGACTTAAAGCATTATGTTAGTTGGGCACTTTCATTTACATATACTTTGTATATTTAGATCAAACACCTGAAACGTCACATGGTGGTGTCGCACAACAGCGATGAAAAGTAGGAGCAGGGATTTCTTAAACCATCGAGGTGAAGCTGAAACTGATATTGTTTGGTTCACAGCTGGTCGTCGAGGTACGGACGATAATAACCAATGAGGAGGTGAACGTAGATGCTGTAAATGAGCTTTTCCCTCGGGCCAATAAAGGCAGTCTAATTTAATGTGGGTAACTGCGACGTTGCTTTGAAAGGTCTTAAACGAAAATGGAGCCTGCGTCCAGTTTTGTGGCTCTAAAATGCCGGGGCACAGAACAGAAATTCTACATGTATAAAGGAAAACAGAGAAATATGGATAGGTCAATCCTGCCACCACACTAAGCAAGTGAGCCAAGAGGAGGTGGTGTGGAGGTGTGCGGGAGAGTATGTGTCTTTATAGGAGACAGTTAAGGATTGGCTCCATCATGGTAACGACTCTGGGGAACATCAGCATCTGGTGCTCAAAGTCATCCAGTCCCGCCTGAAAGGAACATACAGATTGCTGCCATTTCTTTATTAGATTACTAATGGATGAATATGAGCATTTGTACTAAACAGCCTGGAGCGTCTAGATGACAAACAGGCCGAGAAGCTGAAAGCAGAGAAAGACAGAGATGGGGAGTCATTAATTAATTACCAGGAAAGTGGTGACAGAACCTGAGTCCTCCTCAGCTCATCCATGTTTGCCTTGAAAAACCAGATCAGGTTCTTAAACACATGCTAAAAGCCTCGTGTGTGGCACAGATAAATGTAATTACGGTTCAGTTTAGTGTAGCTCATTTACAAAGCAGCCATGAGGCTGCATGCTAACGTCTTTTTCATACAAAACGTTTTTGTGTCTGGTGTGCAGAAGCCTCTCAGACATCCAGTTGGACTTTTAACATTCAGTCTCCTCTTCAGTCTAAAAGACTAATCAGCCACTCTGCAGGGCTCTGGCTGCTAACCAGGACTAATTCTGCCTCCTGCTGGCTGGTGACATACACTGAGACAGCTATGATTGGCTGTTTAGCACCAGGGGGTACACCTCTGATTGTCTGCTTAGCATATTTTCTCCCCCTCATTCTCACTGCACATTCGCTCTCATCCTCGATGCATAGGAAACGGTGGAAGTTGAGTTTGAAAGCGTTTGACTGTAAGTTGCGTGGTGCAGGAGCGTGTTTGGAAAACAAAACACGCACATTAATCACCATGCAGACCTCCTCCCTCCCCTCCTTGTCATTCTCCTTCATTGTCCCCCCTCCCTTTTTTTCCCTCTTCTTCTTTTTCCACCGTGGAGCACATCAGATAGAATGTCACCTCTACAAACTGCCGTGAGCTAATTAGCTGTTAGCCGTGTTTGTGTTCTTGACTGATGACAGGATCATTTACTCTGGTCTCCAGCTGGCTCTGTTTGTAGGAGCCATCTCATTAGCATGGCAAATTAGTCCCACTCAGTCAGGGTTCTGCCTCGCCCAATGAGAAATGAGCGGAATGTAAATCACTTAAAAGGGAGGGGAAATGGTGAGAGGGAAGAACTGAGCATTGTGAGGAGGTCGTGTCTTTTGAAATGAAAAATTACAGACAAAAGACTTTTGGGGCCAATATTGAGGCAGGTGGTGGTGGTGGGTTTGTTCCTCGTGGAGGAATCACCTTTCTCAAGAGTGTTATCGTGATCATTTGGCTTCACATGAGCCACAATATTGCAAAACCTTCCACTGTCACATGTGATCATTTTCAGCAACAGAGAATTGAGCTCGGGCCGACGGTTGGTGTAGTGGTTAGCTCTCTCGTCTTTGCAGCAAGAAGACTCAGGTTCCTGGGTTCATGCCTCGGTTGGAACAAGGGCCTTTCTGCAGGGAGTTTGCATGTTCTCCCCATGTGTGTGTGGGTTTTCTCCGGGTTCGCTGGCTTCCTCCCACAGTCCAAAAACATGCAGATTTGGGGATAAAGTAAATTGTTCACTCTAAAATGACCGTACACTCTTATATATGAATAAATGTGCTAAGTAGAACCATATAAGGTTCTTCGGCTTGTCCTCATAGGAGAACCCTTTTTGGCTCCAGGTAGAACCTTTTTATAAAGGTTCCACCTGGAACCCTTTTGGAGGGTTGCATGTTCTGGAACCCTTTTGTAGGGTCCCACCAAGAATCCTTTTTAAAATCTTTTTTTTCAGGAAAGGGGTTTTAAAGGGTTCTCTGGATCAAAATAGTTCTTACTGGAACCATTAGTGTTACCAAGAACCCTTTTTCAGAAGCAAATGGTTCCAGGTAGAACCTCAGCCCTTGTAGAAGAACCCTTTTGGAACCCTTATTTCTAAGAGTGTAGACGTGTGAGTGAATGGTTGTTTTTTTCTCTATATGTGGCCCTGTGATGGTCTGGTGAACTGTCCAGGGTGTACCCCGCCTATCGGCCTATGTCAGCTGAGATAGGCACAGCACCCCCAGTGACCCTCCTGTGGAGGATAAAGCGGTAGATAATGGATGGATGGATGGATGGATGCACTCTATTTATATGGACTCCTCTCATAAACATGCACAACCCGTTTGGAAAGGGATTTGGTCTTTTTATGATTTATCTTATTTGCTCAAATTAAAACGCTCATGATTCATCTCACAGCTCGTCCGCTCCATTTCAGGCTTAAAACAGTTCTATTTAAGTAAGATTACTTTGATTTTGTGAGTTTAATTCTCCTAAAAGCTCAGCTTCAGCACCGTCACACCAAACGCTCAGATGTGATCTTCAGCAGCCATACATCACCTCACTCTGCCAACCATCAGGTACAGTATATCTCTGTGCTTAATAAAGTCCTGCAGGGAAAGAAAAACGGTCAATAAATAAACAAGGTTCAGTACAGGAACAAGTAGTACTGCCTGGCAGAGGAAACCTTGTTTGTCATCATGGCTTCATAATTCCGCTAAGTGAGTCATTAATACATTCCCAGTGTAAAACAATCTCTTTAATGTAATATTCTGTCATCAGGTTTTTCTCTTCATCAGCAGGTCCTTATTGATCATGCTCCTGCAGCGCTGCTTTCACACGATAACAACTGCGTTTTCGGCGCATTAAGCCATATACCTGCTCATGTCACTGCGGTTCATCATGTGTCCGACACGGTTGTTGTTTTCAGCACAGAACAATAGAGATAGAGGTGCAGGAGATTTACGTCTGTGTGTGCGTTTGTGTGTGAGTGTGTGTGTGTGTGTGTGTGTGTGTGTGTGTGTTTTACTCCTTCAAGTCCATCTCTCAGAAGCTGCCACTACCTCCAGTTTCATTTGTCGACAGGCCCTGGCAGCAAGGGAGCGAGGGAGGAGGAGAGGAGGAGGGGGGGCAGTAATGTAAGAAAATTGGAGGATTAGACGGCGAGCCCTCTTCCTGTCTGCTGCAATCCCCCCACCCACCTCCTCTTCCTCCTCTCCCTCCTGCTTCTCATGCCTCCATCCAGCCTTCAGACTATAATCACACAGCCTGACATACTGACGACCAGCCCCCCGCCTCTCTCGTCCTTATCCCTAATAGATCTGTCAAACCTCTTTTTTCCTCCTCGCTTCATTTTCCTCCTCTCTTTTGCCGATCTAAAAACCTGGACTTTCTCGCTCTCACTTTTTGTCTCTTTCAGTTAAAAGCAGGATTACACTCCGTTCGTGTCTGTCTTGACTCCACTTTCTTGCCGTCATTCTCAATTACCAGCGCTCGCCTCCCACCATCACCGAGCCTCTTCCTCTCTTTACCAGGTCTTGGTCTGTCTGTGCTGCAGAGACCTCTAGTTTTTTCACTTTTTGCATGTAAGTAAGATGGCGTAGACATGTGGCGTTGACATGAAACGGAGCAAAGATGCAGTGATGGCGGTAGTGGCAGAGGGAGGGCATGAGCAATGAGCCAGATTTTCAGAGTGGACATAAAGGGTCTGAAAGGGCCTAAATGGATCTGCGATTGGACTCTCTGAGGTCGTCATCAGCCCAGATTGGGGGCCATTAGGGCCTATTTAAAAGAATTACTTCCAGGATGCAATCAAAAACCCTGATAGGTAATCAATGGCAACTAGATCAGGGCACAAAGGCAGTCCATGTGTCTCAATCAGCCACCATTCAGCAGGACAGGCAGATCAGTACTGGCCAAAAACTGCACTCACTTTCATGCACACACACACACACACACACACACACACACACACACTGCTTGTAATACACAGTCATGAAAACCTGAGACACATGTACGTGTGCACACCATTTTAGCAAGTGTAAAATCCAGAGAAAGCACACACACACACACACGCACGGTAAGTTGATCTGGAGACCATGTTACTCTGCTCTGGTCCCAGACAGTGATTTATCAGGAGGCACGTAATGCCTCCAACACCACCCCCTGAGCTTTAAAAGAAGAATTACACGACATAAAGGAGAGAGAGGGAGGGAGGGAGGAGGGTAATGAGCAAATAGGTATGAGTGAAGAAAGGCAGGAGGTTGTAGACAGACAGGTTGATTTATTAGACCCTCTACTTAACAGAGTCCTCTACACACACACACACACACACACACACACACCTGCAGCAACCATGAAGAGTGATGAGTGCGGAGAGGTTGGTAATGCTGCTCAATGATGTGTAGGGCGTTTAGTTCAGTCTGAGTGCACCCATTCCACCATCCATGCAGGCTGCCAATATGCCCCGGGTGGTACACACACACATACACACACACACACACACACACACACACACACACACACACACACACACACACACACACACACACACACACACACACAAAGATGGAGGGGTGGTGAGGCGACAGGGGGCCAAGGCCAAAAATTGGGTCAATACGGTCGGTTCATAAACTGAGCCGAACCCTCGGAGCTGCCCAGGATGCTGCAGGGCAGAATTAGCACCCACATCCAAGCTGCAGGGAGATGTGGCTGCATGTAAAACACGGCCACATACAAACACACAGACACAGATACAAGAATGCGCAATATGTCGATTTATTAGCATACACCAACACATTTAAATTCAGAAACACATATACAATAGGAACAATGATAGTCCTGACATGATCAAGCACGGGATATGAAACACACAGCGCTCCCCTGCAATAAGATTACAGGCCATCAGCCCTCAGTAGATTTGCCAGCGGGAGTCCCCAGTATAATAAAATCAGATTAAAGGACAATCATATTTATTTCTATATACAATATATCAAGGTTGCTCAGTAGCTGTTATTGTGATAGGCTGTGAAAAGGCGAGCCTCTGTGTACTCTCCTTCCTCTAAGTTGACGTTAGGCTGTGTTTAATGAGCTTCAGGTGTCAAGGAGTCGGGAATGGAACAGGATATGTTGCCGAGGCTTATTGATTTATTGTTTTTCAAGGAAGCTTCGGTACTTTTGTTATTGCCTGGCTGTCAACGGTAATGTCATTTCACGATCATTTCAGCTGAATAAAAGTTGAGGGACAATGTGTAAATGTGCGATATTAGAAAGTAAGATGACTTGGAGAGGTAAAAAAGTCTCCTGACATCTAAACTGTTCTGGGAGTGGAGAGATTAATGATGTATGTAAAGATTTCACAGGCAAAGGAGTGAATAATTAAACGGAACATCAAAAATAGGCTATTTAATTAGATGGTAAATTACCTAAATTATTTCCAACCATAAGTCACTCTTAAACAGCACAGAATCACAGGGGTGGTAATCTGAGCCGGATATATATAATAAGAAAAATATATAATCCCAGTGGACGTAGTTACAGGTTCTGGAGACTGAAGCCAATGCAAAAGTGCCTGAAAGCTGTATTTTCATAAACAACCATAAGAGGGTGAATGTGTGCATGTATATCTAGATCATGTATCATTTATAAAATCAGTAAAAAAAAATATCAGAGGTTCATGGTCTAATTCATTAGTTTAATTAACATTAGTTGGATAAGCCGGGCATGTATTGGGGCATGAGTACTGTGTGATTGGCAGCTCACACCATTCAGCTATAGTTTCTCGGCTGAGGGCGTACAAGGAGACATGTAATGGTGGGTTACTACATTTAGACATCATTTAGACATGATTATACACATCATAAGACATCTATGCTTTGCCATTTTTTTTTACATATTTCTACATCATTAACACATACAAGGAATTTGACTCGTTTTGGTGCCTTTAAAGGGACACTGTGTAGTATTTATGGGTTTATATGACCCAAAATCCACTTTTGTATACATATTATGTGCTCCTGCATTGTCTAGTTGCTGTATAATATTCTTTGTTTAATTTTCGTAGTGTTTCAAAAAGTCATGTAAAATAACATGGTCGCAGGCCGCTACTGCATTGCCACGACGCCATGTTTCTATGGGAGCCTGTAAGGACAATCGCGAGAGAACAAATCAAGCGTCGCTTTACTTGTAGCGGAAGTCCCGCCTCCACTCTCTCCGCTTCGTCTGCTACGGCCGCTGTAGCTCGCCCTCTCCCTCGCCTCACGAACCTCATCTGCTGACACGGAGAAAGACGACGAGGACGACATTTGACTGGCTGAGGATACAGTAGTGCTCAGGGAAGGGAGGGGGTGAGCAGAGGAGCAGTTCTTTGTTGTAAATTCTCCTCTAGATGGCACTATAAACTACTTACTTCACCGTTAAAGGCTTCATATGTAAGAATGTGGCCAAAAACAGTTACTACACTCAAATTCAAAATAGCTTTCGTTTTCTCTGCCATTATAGCTCCGACGTAACTGGCAAGCTGAGACTCTACTGACTGCAATGATCAGTAGACGGCGGTAGGTGGCCCCACATGCCAAAACATTATTTCAAAACATAAACATGAAAAGCGGTCTGAAAAATATTTTTATTTTTTATTAATGCAAATATTTTGGCTGTACTGTTGTTGTTTGTGAGTTCAGTTTGTTATATGAACATTATTCCTGAGTCTCTGTGACATATTAGGAGGATTTTACGGCCAGTTGCTTTAGATTTATTACATAATGCACTTTTAAATTAAATTAAATTTGAAATGTACACATAGTTTGCGTTAACATGTCGCATATGAAACGTTGTTCTCTTAATCTGAAAACACACAAGCTTGAATTAACACCAGCAGTCAACTTAATTAAGCTTAGGGAAAAAAAATGCAAGTGTGCTTATTTATTCCCAAATAACAGGCTGACATGTGGAACTGTGAAGCTCAGACTTTTCATCGTCTACTCACCCACACAACTACACAACTATACGTCCCTCACTTCTGACTAAATGCCACACAATTATGAGTGGCTCCAGGTTTGGCTGACCATGATGGCTTGGGGTTACTGAGGAGTGTGATTGCATGTGAAAGCACATTAGCGTGCGCGCGCATGTGTGTGTGTGTGTGTGTACGGGGATGTGTGGGTGAGTGGTGAGTGGTGAGTGGTGGGTGTGGGGGGGGGCATTGTGTGAACAGAGAAATCATCTTATTTACCCACCTTGGTGTTAGGGGTGGCCACTGCCCTCCCAGCTAAATGCCATGCAAATGCTGCTGCTGCCGTCAGGCTGCCAATCACGGCAGCGTTGGCATTCACTACACGTCGCTGGAGCATTTACGGCGCCTGTGATCTTTACTTAATGTGAAATAACCCCAGCCTGTGCATGTTGGCTGCGACGTTTGAACAACGCAATCCACATCAAATTCCCTTATGAAAACTGTGAAGTGAAGACAACTTATTGTGCCAGAGGAATGATAAAGAAAACAAATGGGGGAGGGGGGTTGATGCGTGGGCAGTGAGGGAGGTGTCTTTCTCCCACAGTACAGCCTCATTATGATGATGTGATTCGCTAGAATGGCAGCAGTAGCTCCCATCACTAATACCAGCTCCCCTGAGCCACAAAACAGCGCTTTATTAAACTTTATGAAAGGCTTAGCTGTCCAATTTATGAACCTGCTTGCTGAGGACATGAGAGAGAGAGAGAGAGAGAGAGAGGAAACATCACAGCACTGCATCAGATGAGATTACACAGAAGAAAAAGTTCTACACAGAAGACAGTGTGTTTTCTTTCCTCACACACTATACAGAAATGTTAACATTATACAGTGTGTTGGGCTGTTCTCACAGGGGAAGGAATCATATTACCTTACTCACTTACTGAGTCAAACTCCACTAAAATATTTTAATGTGAAACATTCCTTTGATAGAGAGAATAAATCAATTATTTGAGTTTTAAAGGTCCCATATATATCCTATTTCTCCAGGTTAACCTAGTTAACATGACATAAGGATGAAGCACCACAACAGCAGTGATGTGCGGTGAGCAAGACATACACACACTAAATTAGTATTTCATATGTTGCAGACAGTGCACCATGCAATCTGAAAATATCAAGATTGTAGTACTGTACTATAACAGAAACTGTGTGTGTGCGTTAAAACTTGCTTCATTCATTTGAAGATGAAGTCCATGAGCTGTTCGTTCCTCACAAATTTGTCGATGACAGAGTTATAAAAGTCTCCTGACTTGGCCTTCAGTTTACAGTCTACAGAGTTCACAGTTGCTCTGTCCTTTTTCTTATACCACTCCTTTTGAAAAGTATGTATAATTTTCTGTCCCTTCTTTTGGAGAAGGTCCGGTAGCTCAGACGAGGGTTTCCCCTCTAATAATAGCTGCTGTTTTTCATCAAATGCCAGCCTTAAGAAATGTTTAAGCCTCTCTTGTAGAACCATCATTACACCTCCTGCTAAATTGCTGGATGTAAAAAAACAATGTGAACGTAAATGCAGCACAAACATACAGTAACGTCAATAGGCAGCGTAGTGATTTGACGTACATTTTTAACTATACATATAAACAGTCACATACACGCTTATGAGACAGAAAGGCAGAGGAGGTCTGTGCCTTTGCTCTGTAATAGAACGATATGGTGAACGGCTTGTGCAGCCGCTGCCTGACCAGAAAACAGCGATGTTGAGTTGCTTTTATTAGACTATGAAAATCACCAAATGCAGACACATTCAAAACTGTGGTAAGGTTATCTGAAATTAAAAAATACAAATTGAAAAAAAAAATCAAACCTTACATGAACTCAACCTCAAATTTCCCCTGACAGCATAGGGTAGACACCCTGACTGCAAGTCACTGCACAGCAGTTCAATCACCCTGCCAAAACAGCTGTGTTCAGAACACTCTGTTTAGTAGAATCTCTTTAGGTCCACCTTAAAAAAAAGTAAAATGAAACTTAAGGGACAGGAAATGACATCAGCCACAGAGGCTACTGGGAGCTAACAGCAGTTAGCATTTGGAAAAGTGATCATTTACAGGCTCTAGCAGGCACATTGTCGTAATATATAACATGTATCCATGGACAGATAAATCTTCTGAGGCTGGAAGTTCGTGTAGAACTCTGTGCTGCACTGTGGAGCCAAGAATAGAACTTTTTGCGGACTTTGCGGACTTCTGTTTTTTTCGGATACCGTTGCCCTTGCCAGCGTATTTTACGGATAAAGCGGAGCTCCACGAGACAACAATTCCAGGAATTAAGCGCATTGTGAAGTCCCAATGAGTGCTGAAGTCAACATCGTCCGTTTATCTCCTCTACTTAGACTGAGGAGGACCACAAAAACATGAGTGGGTCATCTTTTTTCACACTTTGCCCACTGATAGGACCTCCAGAGTCCCAAATATAAGGATTTAAATGATTAAAAAGTTGATTTTGCATAATATGGGACATTTGTATTCACAAATGTAGATGAAGACACAAAAGGAGACCGTCCGGGTGGTCACAACAGGGCATGGATCCAAAGGCACGAGACAGAGTCAGAGATGTTAAATAAATAGAGTCTTTATTACGCTCAAAAAATGACAAGAACAAAAAAGAATGCAAGTAAAAAGGCTCTAAACTAAACTATGACAAAAAAAACGAGAACTTGATCTTCTAGAAACTAATTCTAGGCATGGATACCGGATACAAATTTTGTGAAGACATACAACAGACTGACGAAAAACACAAGGAGACAAACGACTTCAGAAGGGAAGAGGGAACCGGGACCAGGTGCTGTCAATCAGAGAAATCAGACAGCACCACGGTAAAGACAGCGACAGTGCAGACAAAAACAGAACCAAAATAAAACAGGAAATGACAAAAACGTGACTCCCAAAACAAAACACAACTAACTAAATGTGCCGATGTGTGACAGGGACCTAATATACTAAGACCTCAGGAATCTCATATTTATTGTCTGATTGTATCTGTTTGGTATGCAAGTTAACATTCTCCAATATATTAAAACGTGCAATTTTATCCTTAAAGTGTAACTAAACCAGTTAAAACCAGTGTATATGGGTATCTGGTAATGTTATGTGGTGATCCAGGTGCAAATCTTCACAGTTGGGTCAAATCTCACTGAGAACAGACCAAGCCCCCTGCACTGCTCCACCATTCTCCCTCACTCCACTCTCAGCCCACTGCTTGGCATTTTTAAAATCAGCCGTTTGGCAGACTTGGCTTCAGAAATGGGGATTTAATTACCATTTGCAGCTTTGCAGGGCTGAATCTTAAGAATTGGACAACAAGTAGTATATGTACTTCACCCCAAAACACCTAACGCTGTGATTTAATTGTGCATAAATACATAAATAAATGTCAGTAAATTAGGTATTGGAACAAATACTTCCCATTGTAGTCTCCAAACACCTTACAATGTTTTATTCTTATTCAAGATTGGAGTTCAGTTACAAATGCCTTTCATTTCCTAGGATACAAAAATCAATAATAATTTGCTCCTAATATTAATATATATAATAAAGAAATGAATAGGCAGATGGTTACATCCAATAAATGTAGACTAACACACTTAAGAAATGAAGGCGATGCTTAACAGGATAGATTTTTTTTGAAGTAGGGAGATCATTATATCTGGCACAGTGTTTGGAGAGGGAGACGGGAGAACTGGGACAACATTTAGCGACTGTTTGATGCGTAAATGGAGTGACAGCAAAGAAAGCCTTTTGTAGCGCCACAAAAGAAGGTGAATTCAGTGTTATTTTTGGCAAGTGGATTGTTACGTGCGGTTGTACTGTGCTGATTATGAATTTGAGTGTCTGCTCTGATGCTCTGCACTATGACAGCAGAGATTACACACATGACAGTTGTGATTATATAGTGGCGACAGAGCTGGATGCACCCTGCTCAGTCCACACCTGGGTGCAAAGAAAGGCCTCATTAACTCCTCTGTCTTTGCTGACATTCTGTTATCACACAGTGACAGACACATGCAGATAAACATGTGCATTAAATATTCACTCGTTTATGTTGGCAGAGAGGGAAACAACACACACACCCACACACACACAAACACACACATATCCCCAGGCATCAATTAGTCCTGCCCTAAAAAGTCTCTTCCCTGTTCTCACTTTGCTTCGGGTGCAAATTAAATGTGTCTTAATGGTTTCTCATCATAGAACATGTCAGGGCCACACAGACACAGGCAGAGACAGAGACAGAGACAGGTGCATTCACTCGCGTGCACATCGCACACACTGAAATCACATCATCACAGCAATGTTTCCTGATGTAAACGGCAATCAGGACCAAAGCTGCGTTTAACATAAAGCTGTCATTTGCTTGTCAGCAGATAGATTTAAAGAATTATCCTAGAAGATGTTTACTGTATAATCATGTGTTTTTTCTTCTTTAAATTCCGCATTGTGAATGTCTTACTTTTTATACTGCGTTTTGTGCCGACAGTGATGTACTTAGACCTTATGTACTTAGAAATCTAAACTTAGGTTTAGATTGTTACGCCGTAACACAATATAATAAGCAGAAAATGGGCACAGTATTATCAAATAGAGGCATTTTTCAGTGATTTTTGCAGCTGTGAATGCTCTTTTCATGGTTTCTAAGTTCTGTTACTCAACTTTAAGATTTGCTCTCAAAGTCACCCTCAGTAGGAAGGTCTATATAAAAGCTTTTACTAGTCTTGATGATCAATCAGCCATACCCCCCCTATTCACCCATTCATAAAACACATCTATCACACATTGGTAAGAACCATTCACACATTGCAGACAGTGCGTCTTGCCCAGGGACACGTATGCATGTAGACCAAAGGTGACCGCACCAGAAGAAAGATGGCATTTTTAATGAGATTATACTGCCTCTTTTATTAAGGCGTTATTATCAAGTTTCTTGAGTGCAGTTATAGAGCTGAAAATGAGCATTTCAGGCCTCCTTTACAACTTCTGAAACTCACCAGGTTACCTGAGCAAATTCACTAACAGCCTTATTTAATTCAGCCTCTGTTGACCCTTTAATTGTTCCTCTTCTTGTTAGATGTCTAGCTCCACGACAAACATTGAGTCCTTTTCCATGCACAGATCCTTTGAGCTAAAGTTGTTGCACAATTTTTATCATTTAATTCGCCTTTTGGTCCTTGTCCCCAATATATTGTACAAGCACGAGCAGGGAGTAAAGTACGTTCACCTGTGTTACACTAGGTGGCGATATGGCCCTTGTTAGTATTGTGTGTTTGCCCATTGACCAATTACATCACAGGATATTAATTTCTAATATGAGTCTAAAAAATGTCAAGTATCACATACAAATCATAACCGGCTTTTCACCCACCAAGACATTAACTAGTGTTAGCTTAACGCTATACTTACCTTTCTTGCATGTCTCACAGCACTTTAAAATTTGAACATGAACACCTCCGCCTCCCTCAAAGTCCCACCCTCCAGGGCGGAACAGCAGCGGCTATGCGCATGTGTGATTCATTAGCAGCCTGGAGGCACTGGCAGAGTGCTCAGGTTGTCTGTCTCTGCTCTGACTGTAGGCTGGGACTGCGGAGGTTACCGTGCTTTGGGAGGTGATCCCGGCAACACACGCAGCTTGTTGAACACAGTAACTGCAGAGTGTTGTGCTTCTACGTGAGAGTCTCCAAACACCATAAAAAGTCGTCAGATTTAGCAACAAAGTCACCACGTTGGCAACACTGCTCTGTCAGAGATGCTCGCAACTCGCAAGCTGTGACAGCGATCGGCGTGGCGTGCGACAGATGACAGACAGGTAGCTCGGCGAATAAGTTTATTCGGTCCGAATTTTTTAATTGGTCATACTTTTATCATAATAATATGGTAATTAAATAATGAGTTTCAAAACCTGGTGGGTTTATCTTAACGTTTAGAGTGCCATACGCTTAGGAGCAATTTAAGATTACAAAAGAAAAGTGGAAAAATGCAAGAAAGGTAAGTATAGCTTTAACATAGAAACCAAGTGACTTCCTGTCTTACCTTTGATTGTGGTGTTTTTGTCACTCGGTTGCCAGGTTTGTACGCAAGGCTGCAAAAGCAGACACCCACTGTTTTCGAGTCTAAAGTCACAAGTGTTAAAGCGGAACTAGACCTGAAGTTCCTATTAACGCTGTTTTTTAGTGTGTATCTGCGTCATTACCTTGTTTATGAAGCCCTGACGGTTCGTAACAAACAGTTCAGCCACTACTGAGAACGTTGTGTTTTATTGCAATCTCGGGGCTCAACGAGATCACTGAAAATCCCGTAATAGTTACGTAAGCAGCGGTTCTCCTGAACAACCAATCGTCCTGCTCCGGGCGGTAGTCCGGGCACATCCGGGTGCGTACATTGAACCGCAGAAGAAGAATAACGTCCGTTGTGGAGGTGTTTCACGAGCAACAGTATCTTCTGACTCTGGGTCTGACTCCGGTTTAAAGTCATAAAAGGGACTGCGGCGGGGAGTCTTGACGAAGCTATTTTTAAACACTGTTAAAACAATGTTTTGATAATGAGGAGCAGTGCATCCACCGTTCCAGAAGGGGCGCTGCGCTTCTGAGAACGGATGTGCTGGATAGTACTGGCCAATCACAAGACTCTGTCTTCTGGGGGTGAAAGTTCACTCTGAAATCTCGCAGCAGAAAAACAGCGTCAGAAAAGAGGATTTCTATCAGCTCGTTTACAGAAACTAGGAGGTTTTTGACCATAAAAACAAGTTAATATATGTAAGTAGACCCCCATTACTAACATTTATGTGCAACAGGACCACTCTATGTGACCTTTAAGTCAAGGAGTCTTTTACCAACATAAATCAAGCAAGTCCTCAAATTTTCGACTTAAGTGACTCGAGTCCCCTAACTCTGAATCTCAGTCAAACTCACAACTAAAACTAAAAGTTCGGTTTTTGTCAGACTAACAACCTAACTTGATTTTTTCATGTGTTGTGACTTGGGTGGAGCTTTGACAACAGGGTCAAAGGGTGTGAATGGGGGTGTATCGGTTGCACAATTATTTTGAAAGTGAAGCTTGCGTTCATTAGGTTTTCCCAACTTACAGAAGCTGTAGCTCCCACGGATTTTATAGGTCCCATATTATGCAAAATAAAATTTTTAATAATTTAAATCCTTATATTTGGGACTGTGGAGGCCCCATCAGTTGGCAAAGTGTAAAAAAAGATAACTCACTCATGTTTTTGTGGTCCTCCTCAGTCTAAGTGCAGGAGATAAAACGCACACTGTTGACTTCCGCACTCATTGGGACGTCACATTGCGCTAAATTCCTGGAATTGTTATCTTGCGGAGCTCCGCTTTGTCCGTAAAACATGCGAGAGTGCTGGCGAGGGCAACGGTCTCTGAAAACCGGAAGTCCCCGAAAAGCTCTATTCTTGGCTCCACAGTGCAGAACAGAGTCCTACACAAACTTCCAGCCTCAGAGGATTTATCTCTCCAGTGGATACATGCTATATATGATGGCAATGTGACTGCTAGAGCAAATGATCACTTTTCCAAATGCTAACTGCTGTTAGCTCCCAGTAGCCTCTGTGGCTGATGTCATTTCCTGTCCCTTAAGTTTCGTTTTACATTTTTTAAGGTGGACCTAAAGAGATACTACTAAACAGAGCGTTCTGAACAGGGCTGTTTTGGCAGGGTGATTGAACTGCTGTGGTGCTTCATCCTTATGGTATTTTGACCAAAGCATGTCACAGACATGTTCATTAGGACACCAGGGAACTAGGTTCACTTGGAGAAATAGGCTATAATATGACTCCTTTAAGAATCCTTGTAGATATCTGTTGATTATTTACAGAAAAACGAAGGACTAAAAATGCATAATCTGATTTGTTTGTCAGATCTGATCTAATCTATACTGAATCCTAAATGCGGTCAGTGACTCAGCAAAACCGTTACAAATGTGCAGTGATTGCTCGCCACACAAGCTGGTTCCAGAGCAGTGCCGCATGAACGAGTGGCAAAATGACAAAGCAACACTCAAATCAATGGCACTCAGCTTCTAATGAATGACAAGGCTAATTATGGGAACGGCTTGTTGCTCTTAGTTTAGATAAATACTGCGACAAGTGAAGTGCTCTAATTATCCCCAGTGTGTTTGTGCCTGAGCGCCGCCGCCGCCACTTCAGTCGAGATGCCTGCTGAATGAGACAAGCTAATTAAGAGTGATTTCCCTGCGCCCCGCTCATTAATAACACAGCGGCAATTAAGAGGAGCTACAGCGGAACATGGTGTATTTGGTGCTAACAAGATTAGCCTCATAGAGTAATGAGTTTATGAGAGAGACACTGACACACAATTAGAGACAGGGAAAGGCAAAGAGGATGATATGAGATAAAGATGTTTGAAGGCTTAGGATTGAAGACGAGAACAAGTCAATTAAAAGAAAATCATAGAAATTAAATTGAAATTGGACAGAAGAAGGGAAATGTGGAGAAGAGAGAGAACACCACTGAAGACAGTAAAGAGAATTTTCGTCCATTTTCCTGCATGAATCACCAGAGTGGCCTTTAAATGAACTGCTGTATAAAGGACATTCATTTTCATGAGCTCAGTGAATAATAACAGAACAGTCTTCACTAACGGTGTTTGAGAGGGAATTTTAAAGAGTATAGCAACCAATCAGTTCAGTCTTACATAGGATTTCCCAATAGCTCCATTAAAGGTACAGTCTGAAACATTTAGAAGTTGAATAAAGCAATCATATCTTTGGTTCAATATGATGTTTGGCCTTTTAATATAAATATACACTGCTAAACAAATCACAGTCATTGGTGGATTTTCCATCATATTTTTGTCAAAGAATACTAACATTTATATCAGTAAAGATCTTTGACCGTAAGGAATCATTTATTTTCTTGTTTGCAAGTAATCGCCTTATAATCAGAGAGTTTCTTAACTAACCTTTACACCAACATCAGCCAGAGCAACAACAGTTAAGTTAAGTGGTTCCTGACACACTGTACCAAACTGTAACAAGCTAATGACATTGGGGGGTTTGTTGTGGTCCTGTGTACATCACCCACTGTAGAGTTTAAAGAGGTTCTCACAAAATTCACTGTTGCTGTGACCACATTTTGCTTAGGACCCCGGGGAATTTGCCTGCTAAGCCTTTCCTGTTTGCAACAGCTCAGGTTGAGGCAATAATGGAAGCCAAATTCTCTGATTATCTGATCTGAAATATTATATAAATCAGATGAAAACATGTGGAGTCGCCTATTCCAAGGTTTGTTTCATGAATAAGACATGTATTTGTCTTGTACTATGCTCTGCAACATCGCCCTAAGACTTTTGATATGGGTTGAGCATGGTCCGATGGTGTGCATGCTTGATTTTCAAATTTTTTGGAGGAATTTTAATTTTTGCTGATTTACCATGCTACACCAGGCAGGCAGCGGCTCATCAGCAGCAGCAGCTGCGCTGTCTGGAGCAGGGAGGTGGGAGTGAAGAGGCTGGTGTTATACTGAAACAAAGAGGTGTTCATTCACCAATACGCAAGCACACATTTATTTTGCATTAGCATGCTACTACATTGCAGCTAACCTGTTTCCAAAGGTAAGCTAGCGAGACTACGATTAGCATTAGCTAATTTTTGAGTGTAGCAAAATTACGGCAGTGGCTGACAGTCACAACAGCTAGCTACGCTAATGCTAATCGAAAATGAAAACATTTGTGTTGTGCCTAATGAGGTTGCAAAAGTAATTAGTTACTAGTTACTGCTGTAAATTGTAATGAGATTACTTTACTAGTTACTGGATTTGAAAAGTAACTTCACTACTTATTACTTTACTTTCCTGTTTCTTAATTTACCGTGTAGATATATGGACAGACATCACTTAGCCTGCCCACATAGTGTTTATTGTATAATGTATACATAATGGCATGTAAAACCATATGATCCAACGCAGACTGGATCATTTCTCTATGCGCAGTTATATCCCCACATCCATATATGACACATACATAATGATCTTTATGACGAGGATCGAGTACAGTCGCGATGAAATACAGGTGATCCAAGTAGATCTTAGTAAAACGTGTTGACAAATTCTTAAGAGCACACTTTTTATTGTTTTCACTCCGTGGTCTCAATCTTTGTGTAGAAGACCTTTAGCGCTGTAATCAAGGGAATAACAGATGCATCAGATCAGCTGATCTCTTTAGTTACCGGGGCAAACGGGAGGAAAAGGCAGGACTTACATTTAGGACGTCCTGCCTAAAACGAGGGCGCCTAATTTCTTATTATTTTCAGTACAGGGCACCAGGATGCCCGGACGCCCTGCTGGCTAAAAGCCTGTTCTCCGGCGTCTCCATATCCATCTCCATTTCCCTCCTTCGCACCAGAAGCTATGTCACTCAAATCGATCTCCATGAATGAAACGAATCAGAACTTTACACACAGGCAAACACGGCATGGGTAACACAGAAAAGCATGTTACTATAGTCAAGTAAAGTAGTGTAGTTACCGATGCTTTACTACTGTAATGCGTTACTTTACTTTGTTACCCAAAAAAGTAATATCATTACTGTAATCCGTTACTTTGTAACTCATTACCCCCAACCAGTGGCGGCTCCTGAAGAAAATTTCAGGGGGGGCAATTTTTTCTGATAACGATTAAGGTGACCCATTCAATAGGTGCATAAAGCAAGACAGTATCAATTTGTTAGGTGATTAACAGTCCTCCTTGTGTCCACTAGATGGCAACTTGACAAACAAATAGTATTTACATGAATCTAATGTATGATGTAAAACAGCTAAACAGGAAACAAGATGTGTCCAGCAACCACATAAAGACAGGGGCAGCATATTAGGTCAATTATTTATTAACTGACCAAGGATCAAGACCTTTCACAACCTTTACCAGATACATACAACAAACATATGACAAGATAGTGCAGTCAAATTATTGTTTAAACCCTGTTGGGTTTATAGGTCACATATTCAGGCTTTAAAAATGTGTTGTTGTTTGTCTTATGTGCTGTTGAGTCAAAGTTATGATTCATTTTATTTCGCATTTTTAGTAGTTATATAAAGTACCAATAATTGTGCAGAAGTCACAAAAATTGTGACGTATTTCTAAATTTCACAAATTCAATCCTATTTTAAACATTCTTGAGTCCTTTTTGCTCAGGTGTGTTAATATAATTGGTGAAAATTATTATTTTGTTGCTAAGGTTGTGCTGAGGAAAGGATATAAAACGCTCTATATTACACATTCTTATAGCCTCTGTACATTATGTTTAAACACAGTAATGGAAAATAAGCAGCAAATCAGGATAAGGTCATTTTGATGTATGATTAAGGGAATTCTTATGTGGATGTACATTAAGTCACATTCAGACTGTGTGTGTGTGTGTGTGTGTGTGTGTGTGTGTGTGTGTGTGTGTGTGTGTGTGTGTGTGTGTGTGTGTGTGTGTGTGTGTGTGTGTGTGTGTGTGTGTCAGTCACAGTAACTTTTCATGCTGCAAGCCTGGAGCTCTTGACGAGACTCAATCAGCAGCACTAAAGCCTGCCTGCTGCCTCTTCTGCCTCCACCTTCCTACTTTTCCTGCCGACTAATCTCCACCGTAGGATGTAGAGGAGCCGTTTGATATTGTCTTCCCCGGTGTTTTTCATTATCACCGCCTTACTGCAGCCCACCAGTGGCATTACCTCGACATTAGTGGGCTTGACAGGACGAGAATCACCACACAATCCTGTCACAACCTCCCGTCTCTGCTGTAACCCCCACTCTCATTCCAAAGCCCCTCTGCCTCTTCTTATCTTTCACTCACTTTTTTTCTGCTCTGAGGTGGATCTGCAGCTGGGTCATGGACAATACTTTTGGAAAAATTACTGAGAGGCGAGGCATTTGGACTGAATCCAAATTGCATTTTGACATAGAATAGAGTACAAACTTGACACTTTCTTTACAGTCTTTGAAACATTGCACAATTTTCTTTAGACAATTCCCTCCATATATATCCCTCACTGAATGTTCTTAAATTCCTTTTAGACCTCAGTGTCTGTTAGTTCTTGCCTCACATGACAGACGCTCCATAGTTCATTTCATAGTCAGAACAACCATGCATTGCATACATTCACGTTGACAGACTTGTTCCAATTAATGCTGGAGTGCTGTAGAGTCTTGCACCCTCCAGTGGCCGTTCCACAGCTTCATCATCAGCACTTATACTGAAAGTTTTTAGATCTGCTCTTAGGTTTTAGAAAGGTTTTAGATCTGGTCTTTAAAAATTTATTTGTCCCAGTCTCTTCCTCCAGATTGGCCCCTTTCAGGTTTTAAAGGTTTCCTTCATTCACAGTGAGACAAAGAACAAATGTTTCAATGTCCCTCAGGTAATATTCTAGTCCACAATCTAGTCTAATTATTGTACATACAGATTTCCAGTTTCATTTTGTTTAACCTGCATTGAGTCAACATGGTTACACTTACCTTTCTTTACCAGCAACATAGTGAGTGACATCGTCCTGAGTCTCACAGCCTTGCAGCATCAGTTGACACCATTGTTCTTGACTGAATATCAAGACTATGATGATCTTCAGCGGCAAAGTGAGACCAACATTTGCTTGGCTTTGAGTGAACTCAACAACTCATAAAAGTTGTTATAACATCCATCCTTTATACCAGGGTTTCTCAATCCACATGCTATAGATTCACATGGTCACATAATCAGCAAGCTCTACAAAAAGCCTGAGACGACCTCTTTATTTGAATCAGGTGTGTTGGAGCAAGGCAGTGGATCATCGTGTCCTGCATGTTTTAGATGTTTCCCTGATCCAGCACACCTGAATCAAATGAGTGTGTTTCTGCAGAGCTTGATGATGAGCTGATTGGATCAGTCAGGGGTCCCCGAGGATACATCTTCACTGTATTTATTTATATTAATGGTGCCATATGTAAGAATGTGGTCAAAAACGGTTACTACATTCAAATTCAAAATACCGAGGCCTTTTAGGTTTCGTTTTCTGACATAACTGGCAACCCGTGGTTGCTTGGCAGCTGAGACGCTACTGACTGCAATGATTGGTAGACGGCGGTAGGTGGCGCCACATGCCAAATCATGATTTCAAAACATAAACATGATTTGCAGTCTGCAAAATGTTTTTTAATGCAAATATTTTGGCTGTACTGTTGTTGTTTGTGAGTTCAGTTTGTTATATGAACATTATTCCTGACTCTCTGTCACATATTAGGAGGATTTTATGGCCAGTTGCTTTAGATTTATTACATAATGCACCTTTAAATGTCAACTTTTCATCTCCAAAGTGAAATTACGGCAATCCGTTTCTGAGCACTGTGTCTTTGAATTGTGTCAAAATGACACAACAGTTTAAAATAGCACTCAGCCATCTGCAGAGATGCTGAACTTACAGAAAGCATCGAAGTGTTGCTATCAACTCAACGACAGTACAGCTGCCAGCAAAGAGGTTGTGATTCCTGCTTCTGCCTCTGTGGTTCTGACATAAAGAAATGACAGCATTGACATGAGCGTGATTGTAAAGTTCATGCATCTGATGGAAGAGATGACCATGAGACTGCTGCTGAAAACATGAGCCTGGAGCTAAAGGTATAAAGAAAGTGATGAGGCGGTGTCTTATTGAAAACTCGTACCTCACACCAGCAGAACATTTTTTTTTACCTTTCAGCACACAAACCTGTGCAGCAGGTTCAACATCTCCTGCTCTGGGGATCAACAGTCAACACCAGCATTCATTCACCTGCCCCTGCCACTGATATTTGCAAACAGCCAAAATTACTTTTTGGAAAGAATCATCATGGATGTTATATAAAATAATAACTCCAGGATCAACTTTGCCTTGTTTTTCATTACATTTCAAAATGAAAGTGAGAAAATAGCAGGTCACTTTTGCCCCTCCTCACTTTCAGAGGCCAAACGTATAACATATTTATGAAAAAAGAATAAAAATAAGGATTCATAGGAAAAATCCTCCAGATACATAAGTGGACTGGAGCATAATGCATATATTAAACGGGTTAACAGTTCAATTCAATTCAATTCAATTCAATTCAATTCAATTCAATTCAATTCAATTCAATTCAATTCAATTCAATTCAATTCAATTCAATTCAACAGAACTTTAAAGCATGGACGGGAGATAAAAGCAGGTGGAAGTGGTTCATCTCATGTTCTGTTAACAACTCACTAACAGCCTTTTTATTCATCAATATGGCAGAAATCACCAAATACACTCAGTTTCTAGATTTGAGTGTAGAGATTATCCATTTCTAATTATATATATATATACTGTATATGTGTGTGTGTGTATGTATATGTGCATACATATATATGTATATACACACATATACATATATATATACAGTGGAAACCAGAAGTTTACATACAGTGTATAAAAATACACATAACCTTTTTTTTCACACTGTCTGACATTAAATCACATTAAACTTTTAAACGTTTTGGGTCAATTAGGATTACTAAAAATATATATATTTGCTAAATGCCAGAGTAATGAGGAAGATAATTTTTTAGACAATTTTGTATTACTTTCTTGAAAGTCAGAAGTTTACATACAATATGATTACTATGCCTTTAAACAATTTGGGAAAGCTCAGATGATGATGTCATGTCTTTAGAGGCTTGTTATAGGTTAAATGACAACATTTGAGTTAATTAGAAGCACACCTGTGGGTGTATTTTAAGGCACACCTGAAACACACTGCTTCTTTGTGTAACATCATGGGAAAGTCAAAACACTAGGGTGCATCAAATTTGAATGGGAAATTTTTATTTCAAAATATAAATTTGGCTGGTATTGCATTTTTGTTTGGAAGCCATTTGTTTGTCCAATGAACATAACAATGACTTTTGCAAAGTTTTGAGGAATTCCATTCAGATTTAGGGGTGCCACCTGAAATTGGGAATTTTACATTTTTAGTCTAATTGCCAAAAGGTTTACCTGGAAATGTTGAGTACAGTGAACTTTTATACAGTAACATGTTCTATAGGGTTATCAAAGTAAAAGTTGTTTGTAAAACAAATGTGTAAAAACTGTTCTCAGCATTTCTCAGAATTCTACTTTCAAGATTCTCTATTCATTTGTCCTGTAGACAAAATGAATGGATGTCAATGGGACATGTTCACGTGGCCTTACCCTGAGATTTGTGCAGCAGTGATGGATGTCGGACACTCATATAAACTTTAATTGAATTTGTACGTCGTCCAACTTCATCATTACAATGATAACTTACTGTTACATCACTACCAGAGGATTTAGTTGTGCTCGCAAATATACCTATGATTAAAATGTTGATTTAATACAAGGACAAGGATAGAGTTTAAAATCATATCTTAGCATATGATCACTCAATTATGATAAACCATGCTTACATAAGCCTCACATTTTAGCTGTAGTCTAACTTCATCATAACTTACCGTTACAGTACTACCAGAGTAGGCCACCCTGTGCTCACATATATACTTATATTTAAAATGTTAATTTACTCCAACAACTACAATGCCACTGTCAATAAACAGACACATGAGACTCTGAATATGACATTGTCCACTGTAGAATACTGTTGATGTTAAGTTTAATACCATAGCTAACATAGATACTGTTGCAAGCTAACGTTACCTAGATATAATGAGCACCAAATACCTATAAATATGACTGAAGTATACAAAGACACAACTACAGATATGATAGTATGTAATAATACATACACAAAAACAGAAAGATCACCTCAGTTTTCTTGAGCTGCAGTCTTGTTTGAGCTGGCACCCCTAAATCATCATGTATTGGAAAAATATTATGCAGCCATATCAATCAATCAATCAATCTTTATTTGTATAGCCCACAGTTTACAAAACATAGTTTGTCTCACGGGACATCACAGGGTTGGTAACATCCTCTGTCTTTAGACCTTCGACCAGGGTAAGGAAAAACTACCAGGGAAAAAATCCTTCCATCCATCCATTATCTACCGCTTCATCCTCCACCAGAGGGTCGCGGGGGGTGCTGTGCCTATCTCAGCAGACATTGGGCGATAGGCGGGGTACACCCTGGACAGTTCGCCAGTCCATCGCAGGGACACATATAGACAAACAACCATTCACTCACACACTCACACCTACGGTCAATTTAGAGTGACCAATTCACCTAATCCCCATATCGCATGTTTTTTGTAAACCCGGCTAAAACCCACGCACACACGGGGAGAACATGCAAACTCCTTGCAGAAAGGCCATTGTTCCGAAGTTGTTCCAAACGGGGCTCGAACCCAGCAACCCGGGTCTTCCTGCTGCAAAGGCAAGAGTGCTAACCACTACATCAACCGTGGGCCCACCCCTTGTAACATATCAAAATGAAATAATTGTGTTTTTTGATGCACCCTAATATACACATACAGTACATACACATACACACACACACACACACACACACACACACACACACACACACACACACACACACACACACACACACACACACACACACACACATATATATATATATGCAGATATACACACTAACATAGTTATCATTTGCACTGAGTCTATAATATTGTTCAAATACATTTCTGACACTGAGACACAACACGTGTTTTTTGATGAACACTTCCACCTAGTGGTCATCTGCAGCAAAGCCACACTCTTCCAATTGTATTATGTTTTCTTTGAACGACAGCATAAGCATAGCTGGGGAAAGTAATAATAAGTCCATACAGTGTTTTAAAATCTTATTCAAAAGTTTTCTTTCTTTCATTTGATTGCCTTTATTTATTGAAATTATATATTATACATACCTGTTTTATGCAGATTGTCAAATTAACAGACTTTCCAATAACCATCTCAGTCAGCCATAATTTCACTTTTAATGGTCTTAAAAAACGACGTATATGGAAGCAGCAGTCAAACCTGATTTAAAAACAACATTTTGGGTATCATGTCTACGATCTTTAAAGGTAGGGTGGGGGATCACTTTCTGGAGCATTTTTTTTAACTGTATTGTTTAACCACCTCTTCCCTGACCCTCCTTTTGGAGTCCCTGCTCGAAAATGACATGCCCAAACTAAATAGAGTAAACTATGTGAATTATCTTGGTATCAAAATAAAGATAACACTTGTGAGATTCCACCAGAGGTGTACGTTTCACTGTAGATGCCACTGTGTCAGAGTAAATGTACATGGAACACAGCATAACTGAAGGATTTTTTTCTCTCGCCTAAAATAATATTGCATTTTAAAGCAAATATCACCTTTAAAATATGCAGTAGGAGCTTAAAAACACATGGAGGTCATTTAACAACATGTGGACATGAGCTGTGCACAGTCTGATGCTACTGGAATGAAGCAGAGTGAAATTACAGAGGTTTTAGTAAAGAGATGTCTGGGCGTTCTCACTTTTGGCACAGCTTGGCATCATCTGTGCCATTCGATATTTCGTAGGTACCAAATTGTCAAAAACCCATTTAATTTTATTTATATGTCACTACAGATCTAAAAAGAACTTGTTCTGAAGAAAAAAAAAAGTATGATAACTCGATCCAAGACCAGAGTGAACATCGGTGCTGCGTTTGAACGGTGAAAGCCCACAAAAGGCTGCAAAGTGATGCTACGGTGGCGCTGTTTCTACTATGGCTGCTCGGTTAACTTTATGTCTTTGTGAACCTTTTAAGAGTATTGGTTGTTTGTCATCCTCACATTGTCAATTGAACAAATATCCAAAAAACTTAGCATCACGAAAAGTAGCGAAAGTTACCGATGCTGCGCATTGCCCGCATATTCTGATGCTCTGGAGGCTTTTTGAATTACAAATGTAGCCTGCTCAAAGAGTATTTCCAGGATCTTTATTCACATTTACTATCCTGTATTTTGCTTTAATACTGCAAATTTCACTGTAGTGTGACTTGTATGCATGCTACATGCAATATATACGTATACATTTGTCCTTAAATAATGTGTTCATTTTAAATATGCACACTGTGAACAATTGAAAACTGAAAAAAAATAAAAATAAAGTACACTGCAACATGTGAGTACCGCCAAGTTAAATTTACTGAAATGTAAATACATATTTGAAAAATTAACAAAAAGTAGGATCAGTGTCAATGAATTCATTGCAGGTGTAAGAACTAATACATTACTGACAACTGTAGGTTTTCAATTTTAATCAAGAAGAATTAAGAGACAAAACAGGCATCTAAAAGGTGCATCATACCGATCCAACATGGATTTCAACAACAGGTAAACTTTAAATACCATTACTGAAGTGACAATGCCACCGTAT
This sequence comes from Microchirus variegatus, assembly GCF_963457635.1. Lineage (NCBI taxonomy): Eukaryota > Metazoa > Chordata > Actinopteri > Pleuronectiformes > Soleidae > Microchirus > Microchirus variegatus. The sequence goes on from NC_139819.1 coordinate 17,831,585, forward strand.
GATACAAAGGCCTGTTTCATTGGTGCTGTTTGAGAAACTCTTTCATATAGGCCGCCAGAGTCTTGGTGTCCTCCATTGTTACGGCGTTGTACAGAGAAGCACGTATTCCTCCAACTGACCTGCAGGGGGAGACAAATTGTCATGTGCATCTGTAAAGGCAGGAATGGTACAACAAGAGGAGGTGTGTTTGACAAACTAACCTGTGTCCCTTCAGAGAAATCATTCCACGTTGAGATGCTCCGTTCAGAAACTCCTTTTCCAAGGCATCATCTCCTCCATTCTTCCCCACACGGAATGGCACATTCATGCGGCTACGACAAGCCTCCTCCACAGGACACCTGAAGACACAGCTATGACTTCATACTGACTGAAACTTTTGACCGTTCTTGTCGTAACCTTTGCTGGTGAGGTTTTTTTTTTTTACTCACACGTAGAAACCATTAGAGGCGTTGATGATGTCATAAATCATGGAGGACTTGTGCTTGTTGAGCGTTTCCATGGCTGCGCTGCCACCATTGTTCTTGATCCACTCCAGCACAAGAGACATGATGTAGATACTGAGGGAAAGAAACAAACACATCAGCACACACAATAGGCTATAGTCAACAGCCTACGGTGGCCCTGAGGTGACAAACACAAGCGCAAATCAAAAAACACAAGACATACCTATTTCGTTTAGAGTTAATGTTTTTGTGTTTTCTGCTTTTGTGTTTTTTGATTTGCATTTGAGTTTTTGTGATTTGCGTTTGTTTTGTGTTTTTTGTTTTGCGTTTTTGTGATTTGCACTGATCCTACTTTTGTTGATTGTTCAAAAATATATTTACATTTCAGTAATGTTGTTGTTGTTTTCAGTACTCTTAGTCAGTAATTGTTCAGTGTGTATATTTAAAATGTACACATTATTTAAGGACAAATGTATATGTATATGTATATATTGCATGTAGCATGCATACAAGTCACACTACAGCGACCTTTGCAGTATTAAAGCAAAAGACAGGATAGTAAATGTGAATAAAGATCCTGGAAAAACTCTAAGAGCAGGCTACATTTTGAATTCAAAAAGCCTCCAGAGCATCAGAATGTGCGGGCAATGAGCAGCATCGGTAACTTTCGCTAGTTTTCGTGATGCTTCGTTTTTTGCATGCTTTTTGGTTTGTGTTTGTGTTTTGCGTTAGTGTTTTGTGTTTTTTGTTTTGTGATTGTGCTCTTTGATTTGCGTTTGTGTTCTTTGATTTGCGTTTGTGTTCTTTGATTTGCGTTTGTGTTCTTTGATTTGCGTTTTTTGATTTGTGTATTGCGTTTGTGATTTGCGTTTTGTGATTTGCGTTTTGTGATTTGCGTTTGTTTTTTGATTTGCGTTTGTGATTTTGTTTTTTGTTTTACGTTTGTGTTTTTTGATTTGCGTTTTTCGATTCATGTTTGTGTTTTTTTCGATTTTTCTTTGTTTCTTTTCGCGTTTGTTTTTCGATTTGCGTTTGTGTTTTTGATTTGTGGTTGTGTTTTTCGATTTGCGTTTGTTTTGTGATTTGTGTTTCTTGAGTTGTGTTTGTGTTTTGCACCTCAGGTCCACCGTAACATCCTGCATACTATACAATATATTGTACTGTATAAAAACTGGTCTCATGAAGCAAATTCAGTATTATATTGAATAACGAACTCACATGATTTATAACATCAGTAAAGATCATATGTTTCTGTCACTATTTTTCAGGTCGTCATCAATACAGCATGGTGTCCATTTCGTATTGGAGAGCCGACACAGTGTGATTTACAGCTAGTATCCTCCAATAGGTGCAAGGTTGCACCTGTAGTTGGAGCTTTCAACTCAGGTCCAGTCTGACTTTTCCAAATATATAGGCTTCAAATGGCAGATCACAAACCACTGGGTGATGTCACTGTGGGAGCACACTTGCTAAACATGAAGACAGAAATAAAAATCTGTTTTTGGGAGATGTCTGATACCTGAAACATGGGGGCGTGTTGTAGAGCGAATTCATATCAGCCTGCATCTTGTAGTCCAGGATAATAGGACACTCTTTTAGAGTGTGGCCTAACAAGTCCTCTCGTACGATGACCACGGTTACCCCAGCACATCCTATATTCTTCTGAGCACCAGCGTAAATCAGCCCAAACTGTACACAACACAAAAGGACACATCAAACACAAATTACACTACTTTATCCATCGTCATGCAAGTGGTTTGCAGTTACTGTACGACATTTGAGGCTAACTTTCTTTTCTAATGATAATCTTAGCAAATTTCAGTGATGTTAACATGTAAATGTATGGCACATGCTACTAGCATGTCTTTATTCGTGCTACTAGCAAGTCTTAATTCATCTTACTCTTTGGTTTTAATGCTTTTGTCTTTTTTTTTTTTTTTTTTTTTTAAATATACAACATATTTTTTGTTCTTCCCGTGTGTGCCTGGGTTTTCCCCAGGTTCTCCAGTTTCCTCCCACACAGTGGGACAGTCTAAATTGACCGTAGGTGTTAGCATGAGAGAGAGTGGTGGATGAGGAAGAAAAAATAGAGTAAGACAGTTGTAAGTGGTGCTGCAGGTGCACATAATGATAGAATGATAACATTAACAGTAAATGAATGCTGTTATTGAACTGTTACTTTGTCTAATGGGGACACAGACATGAACAGCAGCTAACATTAGCGTCAGAATGTTAGCTGACGCTAATGCTAACTAGTAGAAGCAGTGCTTAAAAGGTGCTGATGAGGAATTGCCTGCTGTGGGTTTAGTACCCCTAAGAAAACTATTTAACTTCAATACTTATATTTTGTTTATAAGTTTATAATGTGAGTTATTCACAGTCTAATGTGTATATATATTTGTTTTGTTTTAAGTTATTTACAGTATTCTATAAAATTATATTGTCTTATAATGTTTTGACTTCATACATTTTTCGTTGGTTTCAGATTACTTTTTAACATAATGGTGATGAACACTGGTCTGAAGAGGCCCCTGGGATTTTTGCTTAGGGCCCCAACAGACTCTAGAATCACTCTGGTTGTGGCTTTAACATGAATAATACCTTGGACACGTCCACAGGTCGGGACAGGAAGTTGGAGGACATGTCGCTGACAAGTATCACGCCATTGGTTTCTGGTGTGAAGTTAAATTCAACTCCATGGACCGTCTCATTGCAGCAGTAGTACACGTAGGAGGCTGAAGGGTTCAGGGTCCAGCTGCTGGGGTCAGGGATTTCTGGACAAGAGGAAAAGCAAGCGGAACATAGTTCAACCAAAGTAATAAGTATTACATGGACCAAGTTATGGCGCAGCGCCACCATGGGGAGACATGAAGTAGGCACATGCAGCCCTCCGATTGACTTCATGTGGCCCGCCACTTAAATGTTTTTGATATTTACAGATTCATTTTGCATCATAAATTATGTTTTTTAACACCTTTTACATATTTAAATTATGTAAAATATTGTCACAAATGTTGCCGTTGTGATATCAAGATGGAATATTGCGATTTCAATTTGAGCCAATATAACCTACCCTGAGTCAACAGTTGTTTTTCCCCCACACAGTTGGGCTCTTCTTCACTTGACTGCCCCTTACTGACCAGACTTGAGCCACACATGGACCCCAGGTAATTTGAGTTTGAGACCACTGCTTAAGAGCATCTTAATTTGTGAATTAAAATATTGATATTTGCCCTGGTGTATTGATTATCGTACTGCACAAGGAAGGACGACGATATATCACCAAACCGATATTTTGACCCACCCTCTATCTCAGAGACCAGATTTCCTACATGACTGGAATCATAAACTTCAGAAGAAGTTTACTATCAAACAACTTTTATTTCCACACAATCACAGCTTGAGTTTCAGTTCAATGTCACATATAATATTGAGCCTGGAGAAGTGAGAACATACTGTATGGATGACGTTTCCAAACTCGTGTCATTTAAAACCTGATAAACAAGAACCATAGTGGAAAAGGCTGCTGCCCATATACCAGAGTCTTTCACTGACAGTTGGCTCTAATTGTCTGTTGCATAATAGTCACAGCCAGACTGTGGCTGTGTGTGTGTGTGTATATCCTACCAATGACCCAATCATTAGAGTTGAAACTAACCTAACCCGTGAAAGTAAATGACGGTTGAACAATTTGGGTAAAATATCAAATTGCAAATTAATTATTAAATATTGCTATTAAAGTCAGACTGCAATGTCATTTTTTTTTTATCCCCAAGTGAAGCTTCAGTATTATTCTCGTAAGAAACCAACAGAATAATAACCATTGTACTCAAAGAAAGGATGAATATTAAGGATATTAATTGTGTCTAAAGAACAATCAAAAAATAGAATGAATTAATGCAATAACAATGAATTAATTCCTACAGTACATAAATTGAATTTGAAGTTTTTGTTTTTATTAGGAATCATTTCAAAGCAACACAAGAAGCTTCCAGGCCTTCCCTCACACACACACTTACTTGTGTAACTGTCCAGCTTCGGATGGACAATGTTGACTTTGCCATATTTCTCGGCTTCTTTGGCTGCTTTCGCGGACCACGTGCCCGTCACCAAGTAATCGGCGCACTTGTCTTCTTTGAGGCCGATCAGGTTGAGAGGAACGGCGCTGAACTGTCCCGAACCACCGCCCTGCAGAAACAGCACCTTGTAGTTGGCTGGGATGTTCCTGGGAAGATGAAGGCCAATGAATTGTCTTTTAACTTCTGAATTGTAAACCTTATGCAATGTATATTACTCTTCACAACAGTGGTTGTGGTCGTTCCCTCATTATTACAGCAGCTTGTGTTTGATTGACACAGCATTAAATCCAAATTCATGAACTTTATCACAAAAAAACCAAACTGAATTTGCCAAGTGTGTGCAGTGGGTTTCCTCCCACACTCCAAAATCATGCAGATTTGGAGATTTGACGGACTGGACACACCAACACTAAATTGACCATAGGTGTGAACAAGGGGTATAGGTTTTTGCGTATATGGACGGTGGGGATTGACAGCAGCGCCCCCTGTGACCCTTGTGTGGAGGATAAAGTGGTAGAAGATGAATGATATATAAAATTGGAAATGTTATATTATATGAACACTAAACTAGTAAAAAAGAAAACGACAGTGCTGCATAACAAATTGAGGAGTACAATGAAAGGGAAATATAAAGTTACTTACAACAACTCTCGCAGGAGACTCACTGATTTGTCCATGATTTCGTCAAAGTTTGATGATCGGTGACCCATCTCTGGAGGAAAATAAGGCACATTCATATAAAAAGTATACAGTGTTTATGGTTGTATAAGTAAATCATTGCTTTAGGATAAAAGTTGATTGGTTTGTAGACTTGGAGCAAGCTTTTAACATGTACTTAAATGAAGAGTCTTGCTTCATGAAGGCCGCCAACCTTTGCTACTTTGCTCTATATAACAAATAAATAATTAAAAGTGAACCATTTTTTCAGTCAATCATCAAATAATGGTGAGTTGCAGCCCTAGACACGTGTAATTAGAATGAACAATACAACAGATTTGTTTTACAATAATCTGTATTTTTCAACTCACCCAGAACACTGATGCCCATGCCGTCGTAGTCCAGCAGCTCCTTCTGTGCTTGGATCAGCACCTGCAACATGACACGTGTTCAAACTCTTATATCAGTCATTACCAAATACATTTGAAATATTTCTTCGTGAATGCAGTATCTATACTTTGTGATAACAAAAAGATACAACTCCCGTTTTATGGTATTTAATTAAAAAATATCTCTATTTCTACAAGTGGTCACGGAAGGGTTTGCTTTTTAAACCATTTCAGACTTTTCATTTGTTCCATCCATACTATAAAATTATCCACATTTGCATCTTTATACTTCTATATTTATATTATACACATTTGTATTTTGGTGGAATAAACTGCTGCACATTATACGAAACAAATATAAATGAGGTAAAATAAAACAACATGCATAAAATGCTGAGATAGCTAACAGATGGAGTGAGTGAGTGATGTTTTATTTCACTCTTGGGTATTTCTGCCACCTAGCGGCCACATGCGCTTCTGCGGTTCAGGCACAAAGAAAGTGCCCTTTTTCCTCACACACATGAATGAATGAGGCTGATGCAACTCACCGGATTGTTTTCAGGCTGAGCTGCAGCGGCCACGCGCGCGCGCGCGCGCACACACACACACACAAACACACACACACACACAAACGAGGCTGGAGTTGAGACACTGAAGCATCCGTTCAGTAAATGACGTGGTTCTGCAGCCGTCGACTCTCTCTCTTCTTCGTCAGTTCACAGCCTCACATTTATCTACACTGTACAGTATATGATCGATGTTACATAAAGGTCCACACTTACGGACTGAGGCAGTTTTGCAGGTCCGGCTCCAAAATGGATAGTTTGCTTCCGGTCCATGGTTTGTCACCGCTGTGTTTGTGCAGCTGCTGAACGATGATGATGATAGTGATGGTGTAATGTTATGTTGGTGAACGTCTCCTCAGCCTCAGCCTCAGTCTTTGCTGCTGTCTCTGCTGTAGCACCGGTGTCTGTTCACGGTTCACAGATACGACACACTGTGAGTTAGCTAACTGCACGTGTTGCGTTCAAGTGCTGCTCGTAAACGCTAAACCCTTTTTAATTATACGCTAGTCTTCATCCGCGATTTAATTATCTGTAGACAAATTAAAACATCATATACCCACAACAACATTCTTCCTAAGACAATAGGATTATTTTATGTGTATATATTGTAACACACTCAACTAACGAGGAGACGTGTTCTCTCTTTCTTTAGCTAAACTTAGCTACACTACAATATATACGTGCGTGTACATATACATACATATTACACACATTTACATATATATATAAACACATTTTTGCTGAGTAATTTCAAAGTCATAATTCTATGTGACAAATAATATTCTCCCAAATAGAAGAAATAAACCTCCCAATCAGTTTAAGGTGAAGTAAGTAGTTTATAGTGACATCTAGAGGAGAGGCTGAAATTTACAACTGCTCCTCTGCACTGCGGTCAAGCCAGCCAACACATCGTGAACGACAGTCAAGCCAGCCAACCCAGTTTTTTGCTGTGGGTGATTATAGCAGGTTTACGGAAACAACGTCTCAGAACTGGTTTCAAAATAAAAGCATCCCTCGGGTACATAGCGAAAGACTGTAATCTAAAGCAAATACTAGCAACGGAAATGTACGGACGACGAGAAATGTACTTTCAAAATAAAAGCTCATATAATTGAAAATTGTAAACTTAAGCCATTACTTTTTTTTATTGGAATACGCCCTGTTATCGCAGACTAATTCCATTTCAGGGTGATAGTACATGACCTGGTTGTGTGACCCATTAAGTTTAAAGACATTCTGATGTATCCTTTCAGAATAAAAGCCTGTCAAACTGTCGAATATGACACAAATTACACATGATTTTGGATTCAATTTAAAAGGAAACGCCCTGTTATCACAGACTAATTCCACTTCAGGGTGATAGTACTTGGCCCCGTAGTGTGACCCATTAAGTTTAAAGACATTCTGATATATACTTTCAGAATAAAAGCCAGTCAAACTGTTGAATATGACACAAATTAAACATGATTTTGGATTCAATTTAAAAGGAAACGCCCTGTTATCAAAGACTAATTCCACTTCAGGGTGATAGTACTTGGCCCCGTAGTGTGACCCATTAAGTTTAAAGACATTCTGATGTATACTTTCAGAATAAAAGCCAGTCAAACTGTTGAATATGACACAAATTACACATGATTTTGGATTCAATTTAAAAGGAAACGCCCTGTTATCACAGACTAATTCCACTTCAGGGTGATAGTACATGACCCCGTAGTGTGACCCATTAAGTTTAAAGACATTCTGATGTATCCTTTCAGAATAAAAGCCTGTCAAACTGTCGAATATGACACAAATTACACATGATTTTGGATTCAATTTAAAAGGAAACACCCTGTTATCACAGACTAATTCCACTTCAGGGTGATAGTACTTGGCCCCGTAGTGTGACCCATTAAGTTTAAAGACATTCTGATGTATACTTTCAGAATAAAAGCCAGTCAAACTGTTGAATATGACACAAATTACACATGATTTTGGATTCAATTTAAAAGGAAACGCCCTGTTATCACAGGCTAATTCCACTTCAGGGTGATAGTACATGACCCCGTAGTGTGACCCATTATGTTTAAAGACATTCTGATGTATACTTTCAGAATAAAAGCCTGTCAAACTGTCGAATATGACACAAATTACACATGATTTTGGATTCAATTTAAAAGGAAACACCCTGTTATCACAGCGTGTCCTTCCTTCCTCTGGGTCTCCTCCCGGTGGGACATGCCCGGAACACCTCCCGAGGGAGGCGTCCAGGGGGCATCCGATACAGATGCCCGAGCCACCTCAGCTGGCTCCTTTCGATGTGGAGGAGCAGCGGCTCTACTCTGAGCACCACCCCGGTCTGCCAGTCTCAGACCAGATCTCATCCACTCCCGGTGCCTTGCCACTGGGCAGCTTCCTAACTACCTCAGTGACTTCGGCTTGGGTAATGAATGAGTCGACCTCTGAGTCCCCAGCCTCTGCTTCCTCTAGGGAAGGCGTGTCAGTGGGATTGAGGAGATCCTCAAAGTATTCCTTCCACCGCCCGACAATGTCCCCAGTTGAGGTCAACAGCTCCCCACCTCCACTTTAAACAGTGTTGGTGGAGTACTGATTCCCCCTCCTGAGGTGTCGGACGGTTTGCCACAATTTCTTTGAGGCCTCCTCCATGGCCTCCCCGAACTTTACCCAGTTTTTGCTTCTGCGACTGCTCGGGCCGCCGTCCACTTGGCCTGTCGGTATCTGTCAGCTCAGGAGTCCCTCGGACCAACCAGGCTCGATAGGACTCCTTCTTCAGTTTGACAGCATCCCTTACTTTCGGCGTCCTACACTGGGTTCGGGGATTGCCGCCGCGGCAGGCACCGGAGACCTTACGGCCACAGCTTCGAACCGCCGCGTCCACAGTGGAAGTGGAGAACATGGTCCACTCTGACTCAATATCTCCAGCTTCCCTCGGGATCTGGTCAAAGCTCTCCTGGAGGTGGGAGTTGAAGACCTCCCTGCCAGGTGATTCTGCCAGGTGTTCCCAGCAGACCCTCACAACGCGATTCGGTCTGCTGAGTCTGTCCAGCTTCCTCCCCTGCCAGCGGATCTAACTCACCACCAGGTGGTAATCGGTTGACAGCTCAGCCCCTCTCTTTACCCGAGTGTCCAAGACATGCGGTCGGAGGCCAGATGACACGACCACAAAGTCGATCATTGACCTCCGGCCTAGAGTGTCCTGGTGCCACGTGCACTGATGGACACCCTTATGCTCAAACATGGTGTTTGTTATTGACAAACTGTGACTAGCACAGAAGTCCAATAACAAAACACCACTCGGGTTCAGATCGGGGAGGCCATTCCTCCCAATAACGCCCCTCCAGGTCACACTGTCATTGTCCACGTGGGCGTTGAAGTCTCCCAACAGAACTATGGAGTCCCCGGTTGGAGCACTTTCCAGTACTCGTTCCAGTACGGGGTCATGTACTATAATCCTGTAGTGGAATTATTCTTTGATAACAGGGCGTTATCTTTTAAATTGAATCCAAAATCATGTGTAATTTGTGTCATATTCAGCAGTTTTACGGGCTTTTATTCTGAAACTATGCATCAGAATGTCTTGATACTTACTGGGTCACACTACAGGGTCATGTACTACCACCCTGAGGTGGAATTAGTCTGTAAAACTGGGAATTTCCTTTTAAATTGAATCCAAAATCATAATTAATTTGTGTCATATTCAACAGTTTGACGGGCTTTTATTCTGAAACTATACATAAGAATGTCTTGATACTTGCTGGGTCACACCACGGGGTCATGTAATATCACCTTGAAGTGGAATTATTCTTTGATAACAGGGTGTTTCCTTATAAATTGAATCCAAAATCATATGTAATTTGTGTTATATTCGACAGTTTGACAGGCTTTTATTCTGAAACTATACATCGGAATGTCTTTAAACTTAATGGGTCACACTACGGGGTCATGTACTATCACCCTGAAGTGGAATTAATCTGTGATAACAGGGCGTTTCCTTTTAAATTGAATCCAAAATCATGTGTAATTTGTGTCATATTCGACAGTTTGACGGGCTTTTATTCTGAAACTGTACATCAGAATGTCTTTAAACTTAATGGGTCACACTACGGGGTCATGTACTATTTCCCTGAAGTGGAATTAGTCTGTGATAACAGGGCGTTTCCTTTTAAATTGAATCCAAAATCATTACAATTGACAATTATTTGAGCTTTTATTTTGAAAGTACATATCACAACAGCTTACAATTGTCAATTATTTGAGCTTTTATTTTGAAAGTACATATCACAACGTCCGTACATTTCCGTTGACGGTCTTTCGCTATGTACCGGACGGATGCTTTTATTTTGAAACCAGTTCTGAGATGTTGTTACCGTAAACCTGCTATAATCATGCACACCAAAAAACTGGGTTGGCTGGCTTGACTGTCGTTCACGATGTGTTGGCTGGCTTGACCGCAGTTCCTCTGCTCACCCCCTCCCTTCCCTGAGCGCTACGGTATCCTCAGCCGGTCAAATGTTTTCCTCGTCGTCTTTCTCCGTGTCAGCCATGGATGTATAATATGAACTGGATAGAGCTCCACCCCTTCGCTTCCGTTCATTCCTATGAAGCTGCTCACCCAGCGCATATGCCAAAAAAGTTTTTGACTTCCGCGTTTATTTCAGGGTTATGGGGCCCATAGAGCATGCGCAGTAGTGTATGGGAAAATTGCTTTTTGGGCTCCATGGGATTTTTTGTTGCAAAAATTGCAAAAATTGTCTTCAAGGCAGAGGGGGCCGAGCTCTATCCAGTTCATATTATACATCCATGGTTTGTCCTTACAGACTCCGGTTGAAACATGGCGTCTCGCTGCTAACAGTCAATGCAACCGCGGTCCGCGACCATGTTATTTTACATGACTTTTTGAAACACTACGAAAATGAAACAAAAACTATTATACAGCGACTAGACAATGCAGGAGCACATAAAAAGTGGATTTTGGGTTATATAAACCCATAAATACTACACAGTGTCCCTTTAACATTATAACTCCAAAGATGTTTAGTTTGTCCATTATGGTGCTATTGTAAAAACATGGTGGTCCAAAATGGCGGCCTCCATAGAGCTGACCCAGCTCCTGATACAAATATAAAAAGGTTCATTCTGTAAATGTAATGGAAAAACAAGGGTGACAGGTGACTGCGCACATACAAAATAAAGTATAATCATCTGAACTGCAAAATAAAAAAGTCTTAGTTTTACACATTCAACCTTTAACAAGAAATAGTGAAAGAGAAGCTGTCAAAATCAAACAAGCAGTTGGTTAAAAGGACAAGGCCAGAGTAAAAATGAGATTAAAAATTGTAGACATCTGAAGTTTAGTGTGGGATATATACTTGAATTCTGACTTATCAGGCTAATCCAGGTCAAGATATTTACTTGAATTCTCCACCTGGAATCATGACTGGTCAACATAAAAAAGAACAAAATGTTCATGTCACACTGTGAATGGCTACAGTTACATTAGATAGTTTACAAACCTCATACATTCATTCACGTTTTACCACTGTATCACAAACGACCATTTAATCTCACATTTTCTCAATTGAGTTTACATTTCACACAATGCTATGACATTTTATGAGATTTCTTGATGTGAAGGACTCCATTAATGGCACATTCTCTAACGTACAATTGTTTCCCCATCACCTGAAAGCATCACGAGGATATCAAAGCTCAGCGTGCCATCCCATTGGCTGGTGTCATATGTCATCCTATTAAACAATTGTCATTGGTGAGAATGGTTTTAGATGTGAAATGATTGGCTCCAGTGTCTGTGGACAAATGTTATGTTTTTCATTTCAAACATCAGAAAAAGAAAAACTGTTGAAATAAAGTGTGTGACTTTGCTTCTTTACACTGTAGCATGACAATTATCTTACATGTGCTGCAGGAAATATGCAGTGCTAGTAGCCTTTGGCTACGTACAGCATGTGCTCACGTGCACATGCTGCACATGTATTCACTAGTATTTTCTCACCAGTAATTCAATACCATCCACTTTAAAACAATGTCCAGCTCAGCAATGATTGGATACAGATAAAGGAAAGGGGTTTTCTCATGTCTCAAGCCTTACAGCCAGCTTTTAACTGTTGAATTCCATTTTAAATGACATTTTATTTGTTACCTTTGATTTTAATTTAAAGTTGCATGATGCCATTTGCTTGCTTTGATTTTAAAGTATATTGTATTATTTTGCTTGTTGTCTGTTATAGTTCTGTTTTTTTCATTCACAGTCCAGGTTAACTGTGAATGAAACAAAGCATGATCATTTGTAGAAATAAACCAATAATAAATCAACAAGCTCCAGCATGTTGACGTTTTAGTAAAGTGACAGCGTGAGTCCAGCTGAGCGTGGAAACATGTGACCAAGATAATTGAAAATCACAAGATCCATCCCATCGGTTTGGTTTTGTGTGTGTGTGTGTATACCAGTAGTAAGATGTGAATTGTATATATTTTGTTCAGGCTGTCCAAATGAATGGGTTAATTAATACAGTGTCCTAATATAAATCTCTAATAAAGGGTTTCTCCTGTCCTGCATGATTTAGATGTTTCCCTCCTCGTTGGAGATAAAGGTGCATTGTGTAATAAATCTAAAGCAACTGGCCATAAAATCCTCCTAATATGTAACAGAGACTCAGGAATAACATTCATATAACAAACTGAACTCACCAACAACAATAGTACAGCCAAAAAATATTTTGCAGACTGCAAATCATGTTTTGGCATGTGGCGCAACCTACCGCCTTCTACCAATCATTGCAGTCAGTAGAGTCTCGGCTGCCGAGCAACCACGGGTTGCCAGTTACGTCAGAAAACAAAACCTAAAAGACCTCTGTATTTTGAATTTGAATGTAGTAACCGTTTTTTGGCCACATTCTTACATATGGCACCTTTAATCATTTAACAATCTTGGAACCCATTGGTTATATACTGGTGAATTAGCCTCCAGGGACAAGGGCCATCTAGTGTTTGGCTAATCTCTATTAAGAGCTATCTGTGTATGAATGCAGATCAATTAAAATGCTGATAGCAGATGCAATTCTACAAATGTGTTCCACCTCTGCACTTTACATGGACTTTTTTATCTGCAGGCAACCAAAGCCTGCACAAGCATGATGATTAGGGCATGGTTTCTCAATCCCACTGTCATGAGGACCAGCACACCTCATTCAAATTCTCAGCTCATCATCAAGCTCTGCAAAAGCCTGATAATGAGCCGTTCATTTTAATCAGGTGTGATGGAGCGGAAACATCCAGGTGGTACAGGCTTGGGAATAATATGATCTCATAGTTGTGAGCGTTGCCACGACTACAGAAACACAAGAATATGTGTTTGTGTGTTCCTGTGTCTTTACAGTATAGCACTGTGAGTGGTCTGCTCTCATCTCCAGAACAAACTATAAATAAATGATGCACGTACATTATCCAAATGTTCAAAGTGGCCTTTATGACTCAGATGAAAGAAAGTGCATCTCTGCATCTGCTCTGGGAGACTGTCGATCAATTTCCCGCCCTTCCTCTGCTTCCATGTTGCCCACCCGGACTCTGCTCCTGGTGCGCCACAGAAATATGGCGGGGAAGGCGTGCTTGAAGGCCTTTCTGAAGTTGTTGCCCATGAAGGCGTAAACCAGGGGGTTGACAGAGGAGTTGGAGTAAGACATGCAATGACCCCAGATCTTCAGCTGTGGATAATTGAGACAAACAGAGAACAGAGCCGTAACAAAGAACAGATTTAAAAGGAAGACCAATAGGAAGGGGAGTTTGGTTGTGAGGCAGAAAGGCCCTTGTTCCCGACAGAGCTCGTACCCAGGAACGTGGGTCTTCTTGCTGCAAAGGTGAGAGCGCTTACCACTACACCAGGGGTTCTCAAAGTTTTGATACCTGAGGGCCAATTTAGGAACCCAACATTGGACTGAGGGCCGCCAAAGAAAAACGAAAGAAATCCCATTTGTAATCATTTTAATGACCAGATTGCAGTTCTACAATTTAGTGTTAAGTAATATAAGCGTTAATATAATGTAATTTAAGCATTAATATAATAACGCTTTATAAGTGCCCAGTATTTTGGCCATTGTTCTTACCTTCTAATTACAGGTTAATACCAAGTAACACATTTCTGTTACCATATATTTACTGGGTAAATAGCTAGTAATTGGGGGCTGTAGCTACCTGCTTATTACCAGCTTATAACCCAATAATACACTTATTGGTCTGTATCCAGTAATGTCCAATAAACATTTTAGCTTAGTAGCTACTGGATTAAAACTATCAACTGTAATTCATTGTGGGCCACCAGAAATGTTTCTGTGGGCCGCCATTGGCCCCCGGGCCGCACTTTGAGAACCAATGCACTACACCAACTGTGGGCCTGCATGTGTGTGTCGTGATCATTATTCATCCTGAAAAGTAGTTTACCTTGTACAGCA